>NC_086449.1:239740197-240372697 GCF_028390025.1 Pseudophryne corroboree | reverse complement strand
ATGTTAATTCCTTGAATAAAAGGTTGGATAAAGTTGAAACCTTAGGACAGTCAGGGTCTCAGCCCATGCCTGATCCTATGTCGCCGAGGCCGTCAGAGTCTCAGAAGCGCCCACTATCCCAAATTGTTGACACAGACACAGACACGGAGTCTGACTCCAGTGTCGATTGCGATGATGCAAAGTTACAGCCTAAATTGGCTAAAGCTATACGTTATATGATTATAGCAATGAAGCAGGTGTTGCACATCACAGAGGAAACCCCAGTCCCTGACAAGAGGGTTCATATGTATGGGGAAAAAAGGCAGGAGGTGACCTTTCCCCCTTCACATGAGCTAAATGAGTTATGTGAAAAGGCTTGGGAATCTCCAGATAAGAAACTGCAGATTTCCAAACGGATGCTTATGGCGTATCCTTTCCCGCCAACGGACAGGTTGCGTTGGGAATCCTCCCCTAGGGTGGATAAAGCTCTAACACGCTTATCCAAGAGGGTAGCCCTGCCGTCACAGGATACGGCCACCCTAAAAGATGCTGCGGATAGAAAGCAAGAGGGTACCCTGAAGTCCATTTATACACATTCATGTACCTTGCTAAGGCCGGCAATTGCGTCGGCCTGGGTGTGTAGTGCTGTAGCAGCATGGACGGATACCTTATCTGAGGAACTGGATACCTTAGACAAGGATACTATATTAATGACCCTGGGGCATATGAAAGACGCTGTCCTATATATGAGAGATGCTCAAAGAGACATTAGCCTACTGGGCTCTAGAATAAATGCAATGTCGATTTCTGCCAGAAGGGTCCTGTGGACTCGGCAATGGACAGGCGATGCCGACTCAAAAAGGCACATGGAGGTTTTACCTTACAAGGGTGAGGAATTGTTTGGGGAGGGTCTCTCGGACCTGGTCTCCACAGCTACTGCTGGAAAGTCAAATTTTTTGCCATATGTTCCCTCACAACCTAAGAAAGCACCGTATTACCAAATGCAGTCCTTTCGTTCACAAAAAGGCAAGAAAGTCCGAGGTGCGTCCTTTCTTGCCAGAGGAAAGAAGCTGCACAACACAGCTAGTTCCCAGGAACAGAAGTCCTCCCCGGCTTCTACTAAATCCACCGCATGACGCTGGGGCTCCAAAGGCGGAGCTAGGCCCGGTGGGGGCGCGTCTCCGAAATTTCAGCCACAAGTGGGTTCACTCCCAGGTGGATCCCTGGGTAATAGAGATTGTGTCTCAGGGATACAAGCTGGAATTCGAGGAGATGCCCCCTCACCGATACCTCAAATCGGCCCTGCCAGCTTCCCCCTTAGAGAGGGAAATTGTGTTAGCTGCAATTCACAAATTGTATCTTCAGCAGGTGGTGGTCAAGGTTCCCCTCCTTCAACAAGGAAAGGGTTATTATTCGACCATGTTTGTGGTTCCGAAACCGGACGGTTCGGTCAGACCCATATTGAATTTAAAATCCCTGAACATATACCTGAAAAGGTTCAAGTTCAAGATGGAATCGCTCAGAGTGGTCATCGCAAGCCTGAAAGGGAGGGATTTTATGGTGTCTCTGGACATAAAGGATGCATACCTTCATGTCCCCATTTATCCACCTCATCAGGCGTACCTCAGATTTGTGGTACAGGATTGTCATTACCAATTCCAGACGTTGCCGTTTGGTCTCTCCACGACACCGATAATTTTTACCAAGGTAATGGCGGAAATGATGGTGCTCCTACGAAAGCAGGGGGTCACAATTATCCCATACTTGGACGATCTCCTCATAAAGGCGAGGTCCAGAGAGCAGTTGCTGATCAGCGTAGCACGCTCTCGGGAAGTGTTACAACAGCACGGCTGGATTCTAAATATTCCAAAGTCGCAGTTGATTCCTACGACTCGTCTGCCCTTCTTGGGCATGATTCTGGACACAGACCAGAAGACGGTTTATCTCCCGATGGAGAAGGCTCAGGAGCTCATGACACTGGTCAGAGACTTATTAAAACCAAAACAGGTGTCGGTGCATCACTGCACGCGAGTCCTGGGAAAGATGGTGGCATCATACGAGGCCATTCCCTTTGGCAGATTCCATGCGAGGACCTTTCAATGGGATCTGTTGGACAAGTGGTCCGGATCACATCTACAGATGCATCGGCTGATCACCCTATCCCCCAGGGCCAGGGTGTCTCTCCTGTGGTGGCTGCAGAGTGCTCACCTTCTCGAGGGCCGCAGATTCGGCATTCAGGACTGGGTCCTGGTGACCACGGATGCAAGCCTCCGAGGGTGGGGGGCAGTCACACAGGGAAGAAATTTCCAAGGTCTGTGGTCAAGTCAGGAGACTTGCCTTCACATCAATATCCTGGAACTAAGGGCCATATACAACGCCCTAAGTCAAGCAGAGACCCTGCTTCGCGACAAATCGGTGCTGATTCAGTCAGACAACATCACTGCAGTGGCTCATGTAAACCGCCAAGGCGGCACAAGGAGCAGGGTGGCGATGGCGGAAGCCACCAAAATTCTTCGCTGGGCGGAGAATCACGTCAGAGCACTGTCAGCAGTGTTCATTCCGGGAGTGGACAACTGGGAAGCAGACTTCCTCAGCAGGCATGACCACCACCCGGGAGAGTGGGGACTTCATCAAGAAGTCTTCACGCAGATTGCAAGTCGGTGGGAACTGCCACAGGTGGACATGATGGCATCCCGCCTCAACAAAAAGCTACAGAGGTATTGCGCCAGGTCAAGAGACCCTCAGGCGATAGCTGTAGACGCACTAGTGGGTGTTCCAGTCGGTTTATGTATTTCCTCCTCTTCCTCTCATACCCAAGGTGCTGAGAATCATAAGAAAAAGAGGAGTGAGAACAATACTCATTGTTCCGGATTGGCCAAGAAGGACTTGGTATCCAGATCTGCAAGAAATGCTCACAGAGGACCTATGGCCTCTGCCTCTAAGACAGGACTTGTTGCAACAGGGGCCCTGTCTGTTCCAAGACTTACCGCGGCTGCGTTTGACGGCATGGCGGTTGAACGCCGGATCCTAGCAGAAAAAGGCATTCCGGATGAGGTTATTCCTACGCTGATAAAGGCTAGGAAGGACGTGACGGCTAAACATTATCACCGTATATGGCGAAAATATGTGGCTTGGTGTGAGGCCGGGAAGGCCCCTACGGAGGAATTCCAGCTGGGCCGTTTCCTTCACTTCCTACAGTCAGGAGTGACTTTGGGCCTGAAATTGGGTTCCATTAAGGTCCAGATTTCGGCCCTATCCATTTTCTTTCAAAAGGAACTGGCTTCTCTTCCTGCAGTTCAAACGTTTGTAAAGGGAGTGCTGCATATTCAGCCCCCTTTTGTGCCTCCAGTGGTGGCACCTTGGGATCTTAACGTGGTGTTGAGTTTCCTGAAGTCACACTGGTTTGAGCCACTCTAGACCGTGGAGTTAAAATTTCTCACGTGGAAGGTAGTCATGCTATTAGCCTTGGCTTCAGCTAGGCGTGTGTCAGAATTAGCGGCTTTGTCACATAAAAGCCCCTATCTGGTTTTCCATATGGACAGGGCAGAATTGCGGACCCGTCCACAATTTCTACCAAAAGTGGTGTCATCTTTTCATATGAACCAACCTATTGTGGTGCCTGTGGCTACTCGTGACTTGGAGGATTCCGAGTTACTAGATGTGGTCAGGGCTTTGAAGGTTTATGTAGACAGAACGGCTAGAGTCAGGAAAACTGAGTCGCTGTTTATCCTGTATGCATCCAACAAGCTGGGTGCTCCTGCTTCAAAGCAAACTATTGCTCGCTGGATCTGTAACACGATTCAGCAGGCTCATTCTGCGGCTGGATTGCCGCTTCCAAAATCAGTAAAAGCCCACTCCACAAGGAAGGTGGGCTCCTCTTGGGCGGCTGCCCGAGGGGTCTCGGCATTACAGCTTTGCAGAGCAGCTACTTGGTCAGGTTCGAACACTTTTGCAAAGTTTTACAAGTTTGATACCCTGGCTGAGGAGGACCTTGTGTTTGCTCATTCGGTGCTGCAGAGTCATCCGCACTCTCCCGCCCGTTTGGGAGCTTTGGTATAATCCCCATGGTCCTTACGGAGTCCCCAGCATCCACTAGGACGTTAGAGAAAATAAGATTTTACTTACCGGTAAATCTATTTCTCGTAGTCCGTAGTGGATGCTGGGCGCCCGTCCCAAGTGCGGACTTCTTCTGCAATACTTGTATATAGTTATTGCTTAAATAAGGGTTATGTTGTGGTTGCATCGGGGTTGATCTGATGCTCCGTTGTTGTTCATACTGTTAACTGGGTAAGTTTATCACAAGTTACGTGTGATTGGTGTGACTGGTATGAGTCTTGCCCTGGATTCCAAAATCCTTTCCTTGTACTGTCAGCTGTTCCGGGCACAGTTTCTCTAACTGAGGTCTGGAGGAGGGACATAGAGGGAGGAGCCTGAGCACACCAGTATCCAAATTCTTTCTTAAAGTGCCCTGTCTCCTGCGGAGCCCGTCTATTCCCATGGTCCTTACGGAGTCCCCAGCATCCACTACGGACTACGAGAAATAGATTTACCGGTAAGTAAAATCTTATTTTTTCCTCTTACAGTGCCTTGGGACTTAAGTTTAGTCCTAAAGGCCCTTCAAGTTGCCCCATTTGAACCACTAAAACGAGTGGATCTTAAATGGTTGACAGCTAAAGTCCTCTTTCTACTGGCTATTGCTTCAACTAGAATAGTTTCAGATTTAGAGGCATTGTTATGTCGTCCTTCTTTTCTGATTTTTTTTAATCCAGACAGAGCTGTTCTCAGAACCAAATCTGGTTATCTTCCTAAGGTGGATTCTAAATTCCATCTTAACGAAGAAATTGTAGTCGCGGCCTTCCAAGAGCCGGATCTTTCTTCGGGAGATGCATCGTTGGACGTAGTCCGTGCCTTAAGGATCTACGTGGATCGTACCAGTGCCATCAGAAAAACAGACACTCTCTTTGTTCTCTACAGATTTCACAAGAGAGGATGACCTGCTGATAAGCAGACACTGGGGAGGTGGCTTCGGGTGACGGTTTCAGAAGCATATTCTCAAGCTGATCTCCCTGTTCCGGCTAATGTCTCTGCTCACTCTACTCGTAAAGTAGGTCCGTCATGGGCAGCACAAAATGGTGCTTCAGCAGAACAGATATGTAAGGCAGCCACATGGTCTTCCATTAACACATTCATTAGACATTATGCCTTTGATACCTTTGCCTCTCAGGACACTGAATTCCGGCGAAGGATTCTCCTGTCCAATCAGGAGTGTCCCCACCACTAAATTGCTTTGGGACATCCCAATGTTATCCTGTGGATAACCTGTGGACCCTGCAGGAGAAATAATCGTTATGGTAGAGTTAGCATTGATAACTCTATTTCTCCCAAATCCACAGGAATCCCACCCTGACGCACCTGATATGAGGATTCTTTCACTTACTAACCTCTTCCTTCTTGTACGGAAGGGTGTGCATGTGTGTTCTTCTCGTCTGATTAGGGCTCTCTATGATGCTCCTGCCTTGAGCTTTGGAAAACAACTGAATTGCCTGAGCCAGGAGGCGGGGATATAGGGACGGGCCCGTAACATTCTGGGAGGCCGAAAGCTTTGATCGTTTGGTGCCAATCTGCTGTCGCTACCTATATCCCAATATTATCCTATGGATCCTGTGGACTTAGGAGAAATAGAGTTATCAACGGTAAGTCTACAATAACGATTATTTTTCGACCAGTCAAAAAAAACGGCACTTAATTGAATACCCCTATAAATATTTAAAAGAATAAGCTCCACCTTCCTCACTCTTTCACGGACCACTCACTTTGAACTTTCACCAGGGATACCTGACAGGTGAAAGTGATCACTCCCCTGGTGGTTTTCATAGATCAGCAGAAGTCCAAATCTTAAATACCACCTTAGGGCAAATAGAAAGTAGAACCATGTCTTATTTCAGGTGGAAAATAAGTCACATTCTGAGGGAATAAAATAGTATATGTCAAAGAACCACTTTATCCTGAAGAAGAGCATGTATCAAAGTAGGGTAGAAGATTATGTGCCCTTTTATGCATGACATTAGAACGAGTCCCTAATTTATTTTGCATGTTCTCTATCTCAGGCTAAATTGCTCAATTTGAGCTGTTGGCCATTTGAGCTGGTGTGTGTGTGTGTGTGTGTGTGTGTGTGTGTGTGTGTGTGTGTGTGTGTGTAGATAGATAACCAAAGACAGTACATAATAATGTGGAATAAAAGCAGCACTCAACATAGGCTAGTCATAATAATAAATACAAAACATAACTGCAAAAATTCCAAAATTACATGCACAATATAAACCAAAGATTGGGCTCATACAGAAATCCGACAAAGGTAAAAACATCATACAAAAGGATAGGTGGGACAGCAGAATAGGAAAGAAGGTGGGCGTTGGAAGCCCAAAAATGCAGTTGACTAGAATAACTGGAAGGGGGTTCAGCAGGAAAGGCAGCTATAAGAGTCCTATCAGGGGGAGGTGTCTAGGCTCAGCCAGCATTCATTAGGTAGGGTTGTGAGGACCTGAATTCCAGCCTTGGGTGCCAAGTGGAGAAAAACTCCTGATTTCTGAACGGCCTTATACGGATTTCCTCCAAAGACATATACAAGTCTATTCTGGCGACCAATTCCTTAAGTGTGAAGGGGGGATGGGAAGTGCAATGCCAGCGAACTGGGATCACGTATTTCACAGCACTATTGAGAAACTTTAACAAGGACTTTTTATAAATTGACAGAGTACTAGGGTATAGGTTAAGAAGCCAGAAAGAGGGATCAGATGGATAAGTATATCCAGGGTTACGGGGCATAGTCACGCACTATGGTTATTATAAAAAAGAGGGGTTAATCGGAACGGTAGTCAGCAACTTCAGTCAAAATTTTATACAAAATAATCGTGCATAGGAGACCACAAATAGGTTGAACCCGATGGACAATTGTCTTTTTTCAACCTAAGATACTATGTTACTATGTTTTTTTAGATGAAGCCTCCCCACCCACTATCAACTTAGAGGGGTGGAGTAGGCAAAGGGGCCAGACACATATCATCCTCAAAGGGAGTCAGAGGTCTGGTACAGGCTGAGCAGAGCTCCCATCCTTGCACAAAATTCTTCAGTTGTAAATATCTCCAAATCTCAGCTGCAGGAAGGTCCCATTTGATTTGCAAAACAGAGCAGGAAGACATCCTAACACCCCCCTCTCCTGTCCACCAGCTGGCGAGCTCACCGCACCCCTTGTGGTATCCATCTTGAGAAGGTTTAACTGGCAGCACAAAGGGAAAAATCAGGGTTGTTGAACGGGCGGTCAGAGTGGAAAAGTTAGAGGTTGTTTCACATCCTATTATAGGCCCCACCCTAGCCCGCTGGAATAGTTTACAGACATTACCTTGCATAACCTCTAACTTTTCGGAATTCAATTAGCTGCAGTTTTTCGTTAATTCGGGTTACTATGGATTAAACACGAGCGGCCGTGAATTTTTGCTAATTCATTCGAAAACCGTTTTAAGTAAAGCGCCTTGAGTCCTACTGGAGAAAAGAACACTATATAAATAATATTATTTTCTCTAACGTCCTAGTGGATGCTGGGGACTCCGTCAGGACCATGGGGAATAGCGGCTCCGCAGGAGACAGGGCACAAAAGCAAGCTTTTAGGATCACATGGTGTGTACTGGCTCCTCCCCCTATGACCCTCCTCCAAGCCTCAGTTAGGTTTTTGTGCCCGGCCGAGAAGGGTGCAATCTAGGTGGCTCTCTTAAAGAGTTACTTAGAAAAAGTTTTTAGGTTCTTTATTTTCAGTGAGTCCTGCTGGCAACAGGCTCACTGCATCGAGGGACTTAGGGGAGAGATTTTCAACTCACCTGCGTGCAGGATGGATTGGATTCTTAGGCTACTGGACATAGCTCCAGAGGGAGTCGGAACACAGGGCTCGCCCTGGGGTTCGTCCCGGAGCCGCGCCGCCGACCCCCCTTGCAGACGCTGAAGATGAAGAGGTCCGGAACCAGGCGGCAGAAGACTCTCAGTCTTCATCAGGTAGCGCACAGCACTGCAGCTGTGCGCCATTGTTGTCAGCACACTTCACACAGCGGTCACGGAGGGTGCAGGGCGCTGGGGGGGGCGCCCTGGGCAGCAATGTATAATACCTGTATGGCGAAAAATACATCACATATAGCCCTTGAGGCTATATGGATGTATTTAACCCCTGCCAGATATCTAAAACTCCGGAGAAGAAGCCCGCCGAAAAGGGGGCGGGGCCTATTCTCCTCAGCACACAGCGCCATTTTCCCTCACAGAAAGGCTGGTGGGAAGGCTCCCATGCTCTCCCCTGCACTGCACTACAGAAACAGGGTTAAAACAGAGAGGGGGGGCACTGATTTGGCGATATGTATATATATTAAAATGCTATAAGGGAGGAACACTTATATAAAGGTTGTCCCTGGATAATTATAGCGTTTTGGTGTGTGCTGGCAAACTCTCCCTCTGTCTCCCCAAAGGGCTAGTGGGTCCTGTCCTCTATCAGAGCATTCCCTATGTGTGTGCTGTATGTCGGTACGTGTGTGTCGACATGTATGAGGAAAATATTGGTGAGGAGGCGGAGCAAATTGCCTGTAATGGTGATGTCACTCTCTAGGGAGTCGACACCGGAATGGATGGCTTATTTATGGAAATTACGTGACAATGTCAACACGCTGCAAGCCGGTTGACGACATGAGAGGGCCGGCGAACAAATTAGTATCTGTCCAGGCGTCTCAAACACCGTCAGGGGCTGTAAAATGCCCATTTACCTCAGTCAGTCGACACAGACCCAGACACGGACACTGATTTCAGTGTCGACGGTGAAGAAACAAACGTATTTTCTTTTAGGGCCACACGTTAAGGGCAATGAAGGAGGTGTTACGTATTTCTGATACTCCAAGTACCACAAAAAAGGGTATTATGTGTGAGGTGAAAAAACTACCTGTAGTTTTTCCTGAATCAGATAAATTAAATGAAGTGTGTGATGATGCGTGGGTTTCCCCCGATAGAAAATTATTGGCGGTATACCTTTTCCCGCCAGAAGTTAAGGCGCGGTGGGAAACACCCCTCAGGGTGGATAAGGCGCTCACACGCTTATCATAACAAGTGGCGGTACCATCTACGGATAGGGCCGTACTTAAGGAGCCAGCTGATAGGAGGCTGAAAAATATCCTAAAAAGTATACACACACATGCTGGTGTTATACTGCGACCAGCGATCGCCTCAGCCTGGATGTGCAGAGCTGAGGTGGCTTGGTCGGATTCC
This sequence comes from Pseudophryne corroboree, assembly GCF_028390025.1. Lineage (NCBI taxonomy): Eukaryota > Metazoa > Chordata > Amphibia > Anura > Myobatrachidae > Pseudophryne > Pseudophryne corroboree. Next base: position 240,363,427 of record NC_086449.1, on the reverse strand, counting down.
CTGACTAAAAATATTGATACCTTTGACAGGGACAGTATTTTATTGACTATAGAGCATTTAAAGGATGCATTTCTATATACGCGAGATGCGCAGAGGGATATTTGCACTCTGGCATCAAGAGTAAATGCGATGTCCATATCTGCAAGAAGATGTTTATGGACACGACAGTGGTCAGGTGATGCAGATTCCAAACGGCACAAAGATGTATTGCCGTATAAAGGGGAGGAGTTATTTGGGGTCGGTCCATGGGACCTGGTGGCCAGGGCAACTGCTGGAAAATCCACCGTTTTTTACCCTAAGTCACATCTCTGCAGAAAAAGACACCGTCTTTTCAGCCTCAGTCCTTTCGTCCCTATAAGAGTCATATCTGCCCAGGGATAGAGGAATGGGAAGAAGACTGCAGCAGGCAGCCCATTCCCAGGAACAGAAGCCCTCCACCGCTTCTACCAAGTTCTCAGCATGACGCTGGGACCGTACAGGACCCCTGGATCCTACAAGTAGTATCCCAGGGGTACAGATTGGAATGTCGAGAGGTTTCCCCCCTCGCAGGTTCCTGTAGTCTGCTGTACCAATGTCTCCCTCCGACAGGGAGGCAGTATTGAAAACAATTCACAAGCTGTATTCCCAGCAGGTGATAATAAAATTACCCCTCCGACAACAAGGAAAGGGGTATTACTCCACACTATATGGTGGTACTGAAGGCTAGGTGAGACCTATTCTAAATCTGAAAAATTTGAACACTTACAAGGGTTCAAATCCAGATGGAGTCACTCAGAGCAGTGATAGCAAAGAACAAGGGGACTATATGGTGTCCCGGGACATCAGGGATGCTTACCTCCATGTCCCAAAATTTGCCTTTTCTCACCAAGGGTACCTCAGGTTCGTGGTACAGAACTGTCACTATCAGTTTCAAGACGATGCCGTTGGATTGTCCAAGGCACCCCGGGTCCTTACCAAGGTAATGACCTAAAGGAGGATTCGTCTTCAAAGAAAATGGACGACCTCCTGATAAGAACAAGGTCCAGAGAACAGTTGGAGGTCGGAGTAGCACTATCTCAAGTAGTTCTACGACAGCACGGGTGGATTCTAAATATTCCAAAACCGCAGTTGTTCCGACGACACGTCTGCTGGTCCTAGGGATGATTCTGGACACAGTCCAGGAAAAGGTGTTTCTCCCAGAGGAGAAAGCCAGGGAGTTATCCGAGCTAATCGGGATCCTCCTAAAACCAGGAAAAGTGTCAGTGCATCATTGCACAAGAGTCCTGGTAAAGATGGTGGCTTATTACGAAGCGCTTCCATTCGGCAGATTTCAAGCAAGAACTCTTCAGTGGGATCTGCTGGACAAATGGTCCGGATCGCATCTTCAGATGCATCAGCGGATAACCCTATATCCAAGGACAAGGGTGTCTCTCCTGTGGTGATTACAGAGTGCTCATCTTCTAGAGGGCCGCAGATTCGGCATTCAGGATTGGATGCTCGTGACCACGGAGGCCAGCCTGAGAGGCTGGGGAGCAGTCACACAAGGAGTGTGATCAAGTCTGGAGAATTCTCTCCACATAAATATACTGGAGCTAAGAGCAAATTTATAATGCTCTAAGCTTAGCAAGACCTCTGCTTCAAGGTCAGCCGGTATTGATCCAGTGGGATAACATCACGGCAGTCGCCCACGTAAACAGAAAGGGCGGCACAAGAAGCAGGAGGGCAGTGGCAAAACTGCAAGGATTTTTCGCTAGGCGGAAAATCATGTGATAGCACTGTCAGCAGTGTTCATTCCGGGAGTGGACGACTGGGAAGCAGACTTCCTCAGCAGGCACGACCTCCACCCGGGAGAGTGGGAACTTCATCGGGAAGTTTTCCGCATGATTGTGAACCGTTGGGAAAGACCAAAGGTGGACATGATGGCGTCCCGCCCGAACAAAAAAAAAAAAAAAATGGGACAGGTATTGCGCCAGGTCACGAGACCTTCAGGCGATAGCTGTGGACGTCCTGGTAACACCGTGGGTGTAACAGTCGGTGTATGTGTTCCCTTCTCTGCTTCTCATAACCAAGGTATTGAGAATTATAAGACATAGAGGAGTAAGAACTATACTCGTGGCTCCGGATTGGCCAAGAGGGACTTGGTAACCGGAACTTCAAGAGATGCTCACAGAGGACTAATGGCCTCGGGAGCTAAGAAGGGATTTGCTTTCAGCAAGTACCATGTCTGTTCCAAGAGGAACCGTGGCATCGGCCTTTAAGAAAGGACCTGCTCCAGCAGGGACCTTGTCTGTTCCAAGACTTACCGCGACTGCGTTTGACGGCATGGCGGTTTGAACGCCGGATCCTAAGGGAAAAGGCATTCCGGAAGAGGTCATACCTACCCTGGTCAAAGCCAGGAAGGAGGTGACCGCACAACGTTATCACCACATGTGGTAAAAATATGTTGCGTGGGTGAGGCCAGGAGGGCCCCACGAAAAAATTTCAACTAGGTCGATTTCTGCACTTCCTGCAAACAGGAGTGTCTATGAGCCTCAAATTGGGGTCCATTAAGGTTCAAGTTTCGGCCCTATAGATTTTCTTCCAGAAAGAATTGGCTTCAGTTCCTGAAGTCCAGACGTTTGTCAAGGGAGTATTGCATATACAGCCCTTGTGTGCCTCCAGTGGCACCGTGGGATCTCAACGTAGTGTTGGGATTCCTCAAATCATATTGGTTTGAACCACTCAAATCTGTGGATTTGAAATATCTCACATGGAAAGTGACCATGCTGTTGGCCCTGGCCTCGGCCAGGCGATTGTCAAAATTGGCGGCTTTGTCTTACAAAAGCCCATATTTGATTTTCCATTCGGACAGGGCAGAACTGCGGACTCGTCCCCAGTTTCTTCCTAAGGTGGTGTCAGCGTTTCACTTGAAACAACCTATTGTGGTGCCTGCGGCTACTAGGGACTTGGAGGACTCCAAGTTGCTAGACGTTGTCAGGGCCCTGAAAATATATATATATATATATATAATTCCAGGAAGGCTGGAGTCAGAAAGTCTGACTTGCTGTTTATATTGTAGGCACCCAAAAAGCTGGGTGCTCCTGCTTCTAAGCAGACTATTGCTCGTTGGATTTGTAGTACAATTCAGCTTGCACATTCTGTGGCAGGCCTGCCACAGCCAAAATCTGTAAATGCCCTTTCCACAAGGAAGGTGGGCTCATCTTGGGCGGCTGCCCGAGGGGTCTCGGCTTTACAACTTTGCCGAGCAGCTACTTGGTCAGGGGCAAACACGTTTGCTAAATTCTACAAATTTGATACCCTGGCTGAGGAGGACCTGGAGTTCTCTCATTCGGTGCTGCAGAGTCATCCGCACTCTCCCGCCCGTTTGGGAGCTTTGGTATAATCCCCATGGTCCTGACGGAGTCCCCAGCATCCACTAGGACGTTAGAGAAAATAAGATTTTACTTACCGATAAATCTATTTCTCATAGTCCGTAGTGGATGCTGGGCGCCCATCCCAAGTGCGGATTGTCTGCATTACTTGTACATAGTTATTGTTACAAAAAAAATCGGGTTATTATTGTTGTGAGCCATCTTTTTTAGAGGCTACTCCATTGTTATCATACTGTTAACTGGGTTCAAATCACAAGTTGTACGGTGTGATTGGTGTGGCTGGTATGAGTCTTACCCGGGATTCAAGATCCTTCCTTATTGTGTACGCTCGTCCGGGCACAGTACCTAACTGAGGCTTGGAGGAGGGTCATAGGGGGAGGAGCCAGTACACACCATGTGATCCTAAAAGCTTGCTTTTGTGCCCTGTCTCCTGCGGAGCCGCTATTCCCCATGGTCCTGACGGAGTCCCCAGCATCCACTACGGACTATGAGAAATAGATTTATCGGTAAGTAAAATCTTATTATTATTATTATTATTATTATTTTTATTAAATTGGGTCTTAATTGGAGTTAATACAGGTTTCTGTTCACAACTCCTCAGTAGGAGAAAAATCCTACATAAAATAACTGCTTAAAGCAACTAATTGAATCGACCACTTGTAAGGCAAATGTAGCCCCTCCTTCAGTGCCCCCCTCACCGCTCTGGTAACTTCAAGATTAGATCTTTCCCTCTGTGAATGTGGGATCCCATTCCACAGGTATAGGTGGAGCCAGCTTAGATGTAGCATCTGGAAAACTCTGCATGGTTTAACTCATGTCTTCCTCATTACTTAACAGTTTACAGTCTGCTTTTACTCAGAATCCCCTTAATTCCATCCCATTTCAGTCCTGACACACACAACATACAAGAAGAACCTCTGCTACTGTATGTTTCCTCCTTATCCTTCCAGTTGGGGGAGGTACTTGGCGAAGCTCGCATCCGACCTGATAGTAAATGTAAAATTCCATGCAGACTACAAGTTTTTTATCCTTTACAAAATCGGAATCCTATTTTTATAGGGAATACCTATTTCACATCTGTAAACAGGAAAACGTTACTGATCTGCCAACCAATCAGCTTCCAAATCCTCTACTAAGCAATTGGTGTGATTGGCTATTGGCACACTCTGGTGGGTGCTGCCTCCTTCTCTTCTGGGACCAGTGGTCCAACACCACTGGTTAAAAGAGCAATGGAGCGATGCTACCATCTGCCATACCCTCCCAGAAGATTTTTTTTTTTACATCTCTTCAGTGGAGCAGGGCAAAAAGATTGGCACTAAAGGGCGCAATTCTTTCCTTTTTCTCTAACGTCCTAGTGGATGCTGGGGACTCCGTAAGGACCATGGGGAATAGCGGGCTCCGCAGGAGACTGGGCACTCTAAAGAAAGATTTAGTACTATCTGGTGTGCACTGGCTCCTCCCTCTATGCCCCTCCTCCAGACCTCAGTTAGAATCTGTGCCCGGCCGAGCTGGGTGCTCCTAGTGGGCTCTCCTGAGCTTGCTAGAAAAGAAAGTATTTTGTTAGGTTTTTTATTTTCTGAGAGCTTCTGCTGGCAACAGACTTTCTGCTACGAGGGACTGAGGGGAGAGAAGCAAACCTACTCACGGCAGCTAGGTAGCGCTTCTTAGGCTACTGGACACCATTAGCTCCAGAGGGATCGAACACAGGTACCTAACCTTGATTGTCCGTTCCCGGAGCCGCGCCGCCGTCCCCCTCGCAGAGCCAGAAGAACAGGAGCAGCAGAAGCAAGAAGACATCGAAATCGGCGGCTGAAGACTCCTGTCTTCACTTAAGGTATCGCACAGCACTGCAGCTGTGCGCCATTGCTCCCACAGCACACCGCACGCTCCGGTCACTGTAGGGTGCAGGGCGCAGGGGGGGGGCGCCCTGGGCAGCAATTAAGTACCTTTTTGGCAAAAAGAGGCATATATACAGTCTGGGACTGTATATATGCCCGAGCCCCCGCCATTTTTTACACATTAAAGCGGGACAGAAGCCCGCCGCTGAGGGGGCGGGGCCTTCTTCCTCAGCACACCAGCGCCATTTTATCTTCACATCCCCGCTGGAAGGACGCTCCCCAGGCTCTCCCCTGCAGTATACAGGTGCATTAAAGGGTAAAAAAGAGAGGGGGGGCACATAAATTTAGGCGCAGTATATATATATTAACAGCAGCTACAGGCAGGGCCGGCAACAGAAATCTTGGGGCCCGGTACACTGATATCTCTGCGGGCCCCCGCCCCCCCCCCCCCCTCCCCCTCCCCTCCACCTCCCCTCCCCAACCTACTCCCCGTTCCCCCTTGACCTCAGACCCACACATCCCTGCCTGCAAACCTAACCCTTCCCCCGCAGCCTAACCCTAACCCTCCTTGGCATACTTACGTTCGGGATGCCGGCGTCACCATTCTGACTGCCGGGATCCCAACTACATTCCGTGTGAAACAGTCCTTTAAGAAGCTAAAATGGTAAATAAATACAACCCAGGTGCTTGAAATGGTGTGCTTTGCTGCAAGCTGCCACCATAAAAAGGGGGTAGTCAGACCCACAATAAACAATATTTAAAAAGAAAGAGATGGTGGCGCTGATAAATGATTTCTTGACTGGATAGAACAATATTAAAATAATTATACATTGTATAACAACAATGGCATTAATCAATAAAATAAATCTCACATAACATAAACACCCTGGATAAGCATATTTAACATATAATTCTATTAATATTGTTTTATCCAGTGCATCAAGAAAACATTTATCAGCTACTTTCAGAAGCCTAGTTCCAAATCCCCAAACTCCTGGAGAGCCAAGAGCGCACACTTACCAATATACACAGCTGCCTGCCGCTATCCAGACAAGGCTCCGAGTCTCCAGACAGCCTGAGGCTGTTGTATTCCTCAAGTCTGTCTGTAAGCTGCGCCGGCCGTGCGGTCTCTATAGCCGATTGAAGTCCCGCTCCTGCTCGGCTGCTCCTCACAGCAGAGACACAGGGCGGTCGGGGAGGAGAGAAGTGGAGGACGCAGCGGTGTCGCGCATAGCCCGGCGCAACGTCGCTGCACACGGGGACTTCAGGAGTTCCGGACAGCTGACCTGGGGAGATGGGAGCTACACACAGCGGGCGGCCGGCGAGATGCCGCGATATCAAAACTTATACCTACAATTACAAACGTGAATCCATGCTGCACTGCTGCAGGTGGACCTTGGGGCCCCTCACAACGTCGGGGCCCGGGTTGGATGTCCCCTTTGACCCTCCCTGTCGCCGGGCCTTGCTACAGGGTAAACACTAAGGTACAGTGTAATCCCTGGGTTATATAGCGCTGGGGTGTGTGCTGGCATACTCTCTCTCTGTCTCCCCAAAAGCCTTTGTGGGGTCCTGTCCTCAGTCAGAGCATTCCCTGTGTGTGTGCTGTGTGTCGGTACGCCTGTGTCGACATGTTTGATGAGGAAGGATACGTGGAGGCAGAACAAGTGCAGCTGAGTGTGGTGGCGCCGACGACGGTGCCGACACCTGATTGGATGGATATGTGGAAGGTGTTAAATGATAATGTAAACTCCTTGCATAACAGATTGAATAAAACTGTAACCGGGGGACAGTCAGGGTCTCAACCCATGCCTGATCCTACAGCGCAGAGGCCGTCAGGGTCTCAAAAGCGCACACTATCCCAGATAGTTGACACAGATGTCGACACGGAATCTGACTCCAGTGTCGATGATGATGAGGCAAAGTTGCAGCCTAAAATGACTAAAGCCATCCGCTACATGATTGTAGCAATGAAGGATGTATTACACATTTCTGAGGAAAATCCTGTCCCTGACAAGAGGATTTATATGTATGGGGAGAAAAAGCATGAAGTGACTTTTCCCCCTTCACATGAATTAAATGAATTATGTGAAAAAGCGTGGGATTCCCCTGACAGGAAGGTGATAGTTTCCAAGAGATTACTTATGGCGTATCCTTTCCCGCCAACGGACAGGTTACGCTGGGAATCCTCCCCTAGGGTGGACAAGGCGTTGACACGCTTGTCCAAGAAGGTGGCCCTGCCGTCTCCGGATACGGCCGCCCTAAAGGATCCTGCGGATAGAAAGCAGGAAGCTATCCTGAAGTCTGTTTATACACATTCTGGCACACTGCTGAGGCCAGCAATTGCTTCGGCCTGGATGTGTAGTGCGGTAGCTGCATGGACGGATTCTCTGTCTGAGGAGTTAGATACCCTGGACAGGGACACTGTTCTACTGACCCTGGCACATATCAAGGACGCGGTCCTATATATGCGGGATGCCCAGAGGGACATTTGCCTGCTGGGCTCTAGAGTTAACGCAATGTCCATTTCTGCCAGAAGGGTCTTATGGACTCGGTAATGGACAGGGGATACCGACTCTAAAAAACACATGGATGTTTTACCTTATAAGGGTGAGGAATTGTTTGGGGACGGTCTCTCGGACCTAGTTTCCACAGCTACGGCTGGGAAGTCAAATGTCTTGCCTTATGTCCCTCCACAACCTAAGAAAGCACCGTATTACCAAATGCAGTCCTTTCGTTCTCAGAGGAGCAAGAAGTTCAGAGGTGCGTCCTTTCTTGCCAGAGGCAGAGGAAAAAAGCTGCACCATGCAGTTAGTTCCCAGGAACAAAAGTCTTCCCCGGCTTCCACTAAATCCACCGCATGACGCTGGGGCTCCACAGGCGGAGCCGTGGGGGGCGCGTCTCCGACTTTTCAGCCACCAGTGGGTTCGCTCACAGGTGGATCCTTGGGCTATACAAATTGTGTCTCAGGGATACAAGCTGGAATTCGAGGTGATGCCCCCTCACCGCTACCTAAAATCGGCATTACCAACTTCCCCCATGGAAAGGGAGATAGTGTTGGAGGCAATTCACAAACTTTTTCTCCAGCAGGTGGTGGTAGAGGTCCCCCCCCTTCAACGGGGAAGGGGCTACTATTCCACTATGTTTGTGGTACCGAAACCGGACGGTTCGGTCAGACCCATTTTAAATTTAAAACCCCTGAACATTTTTCTGAAGAAATTCAAGTTCAAAATGGAATCGCTCAGAGCGGTCATTGCAAGCCTGGAGGAAGGGGATTTTATGGTGTCTCTGGACATCAAGGATGCTTACTTGCATGTCCCCATTTATCCGCCTCATCAGGAGTACCTCAGGTTTGTGGTACGGGACTGTCATTACCAATTCCAGACGTTGCTGTTTGGCCTGTCCACGGCACCGAGAGTTTTTACCAAAGTGATGGCGGAAATGATGGTGCTCCTTCGGAAGCAAGGGGTTACAATTATCCCATACTTGGACGATCTCCTCAAAGGCGAGGTCCAGGGAGCAGTTGCTGATCAGTGTAGCACACTCTCAGGAAGTGTTGCGTCAGCACGGCTGGATTCTGAACATTCCAAAGTCGCAGCTGATTCCTGCGACGCGTCTGCCCTTCCTGGGCATGATTCTGGACACAGACCAGAAGAAGGTGTTCCTCCCGGAGGAGAAGGCTCAGGAGCTCGTGACTCTGGTCAGAGACCTCCTAAAGCCAAAACAGGTGTCGGTGCATCGCTGCACGCGAGTCCTGGAAAAGATGGTGGCGTCATACGAAGCCATTCCCTTCGGCAGGTTCCATGCGAGGATCTTTCAGTGGGATCTGCTGGACAAGTGGTCCGGATCGCATCTTCAGATGCATCGGATGATCACCCTGTCCTCCAGGGCCAGGGTGTCTCTTCTGTGGTGGCTACAACAAGCGGAGCCTCTGCTTCGAAACCAACCAGTGCTGATTCAGTCAGACAACATCACGGCAGTGGCCCATGTAAACCGCCATGGCGGCACAAGAAGCAGGGTGGCAATGGCAGAAGCCACCAGGATTCTTCGGTGGGCGGAGAATCACGTACTAGCACTGTCAGCAGTATTCATTCCGGGAGTGGACAACTGGGAAGCAGACTTCCTCAGCAGACACGACCTCCACCCGGGAGAGTGGGGACTTCATCAAGAAGTCTTCACGCAGATTGCAAATCGATGGGAACTGCCATAGCTGGACATGATGGCGTCTCGTCTCAACAAAAAGCTAAAAAGATATTGCGCCAGGTCAAGGGACCCTCAGGCGATAGCTGTGGACGCACTAGTAACACCGTGGGTGTTCCAGTCGGTCTACGTGTTTCCTCCTCTTCCTCTCATACTAAAGGTGCTGAGAATTGTAAGAAAAAGAGGAGTGAGAACAATACTCATTGTTCCGGATTGGCCAAGAAGGACTTGGTACCCGGAATTGCAAGAAATGCTCACAGAGGACCCATGGCCTCTGCCTCTCAGACAGGACCTGTTACAACAAGGGCCCTGTCTGTTCCAAGACTTACCGCGGCTGCATTTGACGGCATGGCGGTTGAACACCGGATCCTAGCAGAAAAGGGCATTCCGGAAGCAGTTATTCCTACGCTGATAAAGGCTAGGAAGGACGTGACAGCAAAACATTATCACCGTATATGGCGAAAATATGTTGCTTGGTGTGAGGCCAGGAAGGCCCCTACAGTGGAATTCCAGCTGGGTCGATTCCTGCACTTCCTACAGTCAGGTGTGACTATGGGCCTAAAATTAGGGTCCATAAAGGTCCAGATTTCGGCCCTATCCATTTTCTTTCAAAAAGAACTGGCTTCACTGCCTGAGGTTCAGACGTTTGTTAAGGGAGTGCTGCATATTCAGCCTCCTTTTGTGCCACCAGTGGCACCTTGGGATTTTAACGTGGTCTTGGCTTTCCTGAAATCCCACTGGTTTGAGCCACTTAAGACGGTGGAGCTAAAGTATCTCACGTGGAAAGTGGTCATGCTGTTGGCCCTAGCCTCAGCTAGGCGTGTGTCAGAATTGGCGGCTTTGTCATGTAAAAGCCCCTATCTGGTTTTCCATATGGACAGGGCAGAATTGCGAACTCGTCCGCAGTTTCTGCCAAAGGTGGTGTCATCTTTTCATCTGAACCAACCCATTGTGGTGCCTGCGGCTACTCGTGACTTGGAGGATTCCAAGTTTCTTGATGTAGTCAGGGCTTTGAAGATCTATGTTGCCAGGACGGCTGGAGTCAGGAAGACTGACTCGCTGTTTATCCTGTATGCATCCAACAAGCTGGGTGCTCCTGCTTCAAAGCAAACCATTGCTCGCTGGATCTGTAACACGATTCAGCAGGCTCATTCTGCGGCTGGATTGCCGCATCCAAAATCAGTAAAAGCCCATTCCACAAGGAAGGTGGGCTCTTCTTGGGTGGCTGCCCGAGGGGTCTCGGCATTACAGCTTTGCAGAGCTGCTACTTGGTCGGGTTCAAACACATTTGTAAAGTTCTACAAGTTTGATACCCTGGCTGAGGAGGACTTGGTGTTTGCCCATTCGGTGCTGCAGAGTCATCCGCACTCTCCCGCCCGTTTGGGAGCTTTGGTATAATCCCCATGGTCCTTACGGAGTCCCCAGCATCCACTAGGACCTTAGAGAAAATAAGATTTTACTCACCGGTAATTCTATTTCTCGTAGTCCGTAGTGGATGCTGGGCGCCCGTCCCAAGTGCGGACTTTCTGCAATACGTGTATATAGTTATTGCTTAATAAAGGGTTATGTTAAGTTGGCATTCATTGGTTGATGCTCTGTTGGTTGTTCATACTGTTAACTGGGTAAGTTTATCACAAGTTATACGGTGTGATTGGTGTGGCTGGTATGAGTCTTACCGGGATTCCAAAATCCTTTCCTTGTAATGTCAGCTCTTCCGGGCACAGTTTCCTTAACTGAGGTCTGGAGGAGGGGCATAGAGGGAGGAGCCAGTGCACACCAGATAGTACTAAATCTTTCTTTAGAGTGCCCAGTCTCCTGCGGAGCCCGCTATTCCCCATGGTCCTTACGGAGTCCCCAGCATCCACTACGGACTACGAGAAATAGAATTACCGGTGAGTAAATTCTTATTATTTCTTCAAGAATGGTAGTTTCAGCCTTGAAATAAGAGGGTGCTAGGATTTTATTACAAATAGTTTTTGGTCAAGATGGAGCCTTTTAAAATCAAAAATAAAGTGATATGGTTTAGTATAAGTTTCGGGCTTCCAAACAGATAAAACACTTTCTTGTCCCAATCAAAGAACATCAACATATGCTCATACTTGCAGTCAATCTCCAATAGCAATTTTATGCTTTGGCCTTAATGCAGAGCTACAAGTGACAGGTACCTTCCCAAGAGCCAAGGTAGTAACAGTGGTTCCCTGTTTCACTACCTGCTAATCAAAGCTGGATTTTCATCCCTCCTCCAGTCTGGTGACTAAACAAACCATTGTCTGATACAACCCTTTTAGTTATTCACCAGGCATATATATTAGTTCTGAAAAACAGTTGCTGAGAATATTAAGGCTTTTTTACCATATTAATATTTTTGCGTCCAAAGAGGCTTTTTGCACAGACTGTTTTGCCTACCATTCTTGGGGGGGGAATTGTTATCGCACCCCAGATCTCCCATCTAAAGTGACGGGAGATTGTGCGGCGATTTTTAAATGCCCCCCACCTATCGCACTGATCGTGCCCATTACACTCGGGTTTAGGCACGCAAGGCACCTAAACCCGACTAAAGTAATGGGCGCCCAAACGAGTCTCTTTACGCGCATTTCAGCTTGATACTCCCGGGGGTAGCGATCTGAAATTAACTTCTCGCGCCCATTGCCAGCAAGATTTGTATAGCTGCCTGCAGGCGCGATCGCAGACAAGAGATGGTGTGGGGGTGCATTTCAATCCGGCCCTTAGATGCAATTTTGTAATAGTTCCATGGTTGCAGTATCCTCTGATTGGATGAAAGAGAAAACAGGATTTTGATGCTTATATATCTGAGTCCATCCTTCTCTGGGGCTTAGTTAGTTAATAACTGAGGTTCCTCGATGGGAGGAGAGGGGGAGAGGCTTTCTCAAACTGTGCCTAATGTCTGGTCTGCCCTCTATTTCCAAGAAATAGGTTTAACGTAAGTACATAATCCTAGCTTTTTGCATTTGTATGGAGGCATAGTATTCATTGGTACTCACAATAAACAAAGTTACTAACATCTGTGTATCTGACACATTTTATTTTTAGATAGTGATGATGTTGAAGGGGATGCTGGTGAAATGAATGTTATGGAAAGGTCTTCCTGGCTGATCACACAGTTTCAGGTACTTTTCCAATATATCTAAATTATAGCTGTTTTCATTGTGATTGCATGTTCTTCTTGTACATTTATTACATATTTATTTGTTATAGATTTATTTGTTAAATAAAGAATTGGACAGATTCACTGTATTTGAAATTGCCTCTGTTCTCTGTCCACATAGCTAAATAAACAATGAAATAGAGTGGACTTTGCTTTCAAGTCCACCTTCCTTTTCCTGTTTATACTCTGCTCTAAGCTACCGATTTGATTCAAGTTTGCATGTGCATAAGAAAATGCAACTCTGAAATGTACTAAACATAAATTTCAGCAGTGTTGCGGCAATTCGTATTGAGATACACTGCCGTCCACACAAATACGAATCAATAGACCATTGGTTAAACCCAGTTGTTTTTTCACATACACCTCATACAACACAGGAATTTACTAAGGATTCATATTCTCAGCCACTGCCAACAATAGCCATACACTGCCAGAAAAGGAAGGAATTTGTACAGAACTTTCAAATAGACCTGCTTTGGGCTGGCTTGTTTAGAGAATCATGTACAGATCAGTGAGATCGTGCATGCTTTTCTGTATAAAAGTGTGTGTACTAGATAAAAAAGAAAAAAGAAAATTGTGTGGGGTACCCCCTCCTCTAAGCATAACCAGCCCCGGGCTCTTTGAGCCGGTCCTGGTGCTTATAATACCGGGGAAAGATTGCGTAGGGTCTCCCTGTATTTTAAACACCGGCATCGGGCTCTTGGACCGGTCCTGGTTCCAAAAGTACAGGGGAAAAGGACGTAGAGGTCCCCATATTTCTGAAACCAGCACTGGGCTCCACTAGTCAAGGATATAATACCACAGCCGGGGGACACATTTATACTGGTCCTTGCAGCCGTTGTATTAAATCCGCAACTAGTCACCCCTGGCCGGGGTTGCCTGGGGGGAGTGGGGACCCCCCAAAAAAATAAATAAATAAATAAAGGGGTCCCCCACCTCCAGGCACCCAAGGGCCAGGAATTAAGCCCGGGGCTATGGCCGCTACCCCTGAGCAAGCCTCCCCCGCATGCTGGTACTTGGAGTACTACAAGAACCAGCATGCGGGGTATTAAAGGGCATGCTGGTACTTGTAGTTCCACAACAAAATAAATATTCAAATAAAGACAAAACACACACACACCATGACAGTACAACTTTCAACTTTAATAAATCACACTTGCACACTCACATACATACATACATACATAAATACATACATAAATACATACATACACTTACACATACCTACCTACATCTCCCACGCCGTCATTCATGTCCACTTGTCCAGTAGAATCCTTAGGGTACATGTAAAAAAAGTTTATATATATATATATATATATATATATATATATATATATATATCCAATGTATGCCCCGGCACTCCTCTGAGATACCTTGCTTTGGTGCACTTCCTTGTGGGCACAATGACCCACCGACACATAGCAGGTAATTACAGGCGGCACTCGCAGACTTGTAAAGTGATGAAAAAACTTCACCCAGTGAAGTGTTTATTGAAAAGTACAAATATATATATATAGTAAAAAGAAACAGGTGGCACTCACAGACTTGCAAACAATGTTGAACAAACTCCACGCCGTGAAGTGTTTATTGGAAACAACAGGTGACGTTTCGGGGGGACATCCCCTTCATCAGACCAGTCTGAGGAAGGGGATGTGTCCCCGAAACGTCACCTGTTGTTTCCAATAAACACTTCACGGCGTGGAGTTTGTTCAACATTGTTTGCAAGTCTGTGAGTGCCACCTGTTTCTTTTTACTACATGTGGGTGGACTAGCATGTCCACAAGGAAGTGCACCTCAGCCAGTTACCAGGAGGAGTGCCGGGGCAAATTCTGGATATATATATATATATATATATATATATATATATATACATACCGTATATACTCGAATATAAGTCGACCCGAATATAAGCCGAGGCACCTAATTTTACCACAAAACCTGGGAAAACTTATTGACTCGAGTATAAGCCTAGGGTGGGAAATGCAGCTCTAGCCGTACACAGCCCTCATACTGCCAGATATGCCCCCACAGTGCCAGATATGCCCTCATACTGCCAGATATGCCCTCATACTGCCAGATATGCCCTCACAGTGCCAGATATGCCCCCACACTGCCAGATATGCCTCCACAGTGCCAGATATGCCCTTCACACTGCCAGATATGCCCCCACAGTGCCAGATATGCCCTCACAGTGCCATATATGCCCTCATACTGCCAGATATGCCCCCTCAGTGCCACATATGCCCCCCCCCCCCCCCCCCCAAGTGCCTAATATGCTCCCCCAGTGCCAGGTATAACTTAGCTTCCGCTCTGTCTTGTGAAGGGGGGACACGGAGGGCACAGCGCGCGTCTCTCTTGTGTCCCTCCTGCGTCTCTCCGGCGGCCGCGGCTGGTCTGTTAAATAAAGTGCTGGTTCGTGAGCCAATCAGAGCTCACGTATGGGTACTTCATTTAATAGACCCGCCGGAGACGCAGGAGGGACACAGGAGAGGCGCGCGCTGTGCCCTCCGTGTCCCTCCTTCCACTGACTCGAGTATAAGCCGAGGGGGCTTTTTCAGCACAAAAAAAAGTGCTGAAAAAGTCGGCTTATACTCGAGTATATACGGTGTATGTATATATATATATATATATATATATATATGTATGTATATATATATATATATATATATATATATATATTCCCTTATTTCCTGTTAAGATCGGTCCTCCTCGTTCCATGTAGGCATCCAGCGGTTCAAAAAAAACAAAAACCCCTATGTCCTTTCACCCCCCGTATTTTTGGAACCAGGACCGGTCCAAGAGTCCGGTGCTGGTTTTTAAAATACTGGGAACCCCTACAATTTTTTCCCTGTTATTTTAACAACCAGGACCGGCTCAAAGAGTCTGGGGCTGGTTATGTTCAGGAGGGAGGACCCCATGCAATTCTTTTGCAACTCAAATTTAAAAAAACACAGTAGTTTAGTAAATTACTGTGTTTTTTTTTCTCTCAAAAAGTTGCAATCTCAAACAGCCGATGTTACCCGAGATTGATCTCTGCTGAAATCGGCTGCAACATGAATGTTAGTAAATTTACCCTATGACTTCACTTGAGCTAAGAATTGTTCCATATGGTAATAGTCTTAACTGCAGTGTTCCAGATTCTCACTTGGTCACGTTTGATACAAATACAGATAACAAACACAATAGTGTATGTTGAGAGGGTTAACACCCCTTGAGTGTAAAAATAAAAAATAAGAGAATAGTCTCCAAGTCCCTTTCTAAAGTCCAGACAGTCCCACTTCCATTATATCACCCAAATGTGATGGATATGGAACACAAACTCTTACATGTATGCTTACACAAAACAAAGTGGTGAAAAGCTCATAAAGGTTTCTTTACATCATCTGTGATCCACTCCAGAATTGAACATGTGATAGCGTAATTATAAAGCAGAATAAAAATAAAAGCTATAATGCAATAATAATTTGCAAACACAAGCTTTTATTATAAAAACATATAAGGGGGAGTATCCATACCATATGGAGGTAAAAATGCAACACACCACTGCACTGCAGAAGACTGAATCCAGGTATATATGCAAATGGGATGGTAACTATGGATTGGACCTTGTACCCCAAAATGCTCAACATTCCTTCATTGTATTCAGAACATTAAAGTCTTAGTAACTCTCCATAAATCTCTGCTGCATCTCTTATTAAAAGATTTATGTATACATTCTTTCATATTAATTACTGTGTTGGTCATGGCTGATTCCTGGTGTGTGAGATTTGTGCCCATGCTTCCCTCTCCTCCCTCCACTGCCTGGAATATATTTCTAGTTAGGGCTTTTCTTTAGTATCACTTTTTTGTAGATTTGTCAAACAACGCTATAAATTGAAAGCCCTAGGGAATACAGAAATAAATATACGGGAAAGGGGTGGGGGAATAGGGAGCATATTATAGGTGTGTACAGCAAGGCATAATTATATTATAATGCACTGTTATGGTAGAATTGCCAAACTTAGGTTTAGAACAAATAAACTGAACACCAATTTTAATTGCTGTATGAGTGGAAAGGAGAGTAGGGGAGAAAAAGGAAGAATAACTAGTAAGGAAGGATAGAGAATGGGGTGGGTATGATTGGAGTCACTATCCATATGTGGCTAATAATGATAAGGGTTAATTTAATCCTGAAATGGAGGAACGGCCTTGTAGTAAGTAGTGTGGGGGCTCCAAGAATCTGAGAATGTGTTGGATTAGGTATGAAAGATGCTAAAGAGATTCCATTTTATCAGTTCTGCTACTAATAAAACAGAGAGGGAGGTTCAGTATCTTTGCAGTGTATGGCAGTCTGACATTTTGTAATAGCCAGGTTGGTTTTGCCTTTTAAATGATTGCTGCTTTAAAATACTGGACAGTCTCGCCGGAATCTCGCCAATGCCTGCATATTAGAGGCTGTTAGATTAGGCTATTATATTTCCCCCTTTGTGGCACCTTAAATATGATTTATCAGCTTATCTGCATGTTTTGGGGTGTTCATCATTACCAGACATACTGGGGGAAATTCAAATGTTAGAAAAGTCAGTTGGGAGTCTGTTTTTTCCTGTCTATTAGATAGGAAAAAACAGACACCCAACTGACTTTTCAAACATTTGAATTCCCCCCAGTGAATACAATAGGAGAGGGAGTCTGGCTTCTGGACACTCATGATAATGTAATTCTCTTTCACAACACTGCACATTCATCTACAATGAATAAATAAGTGGCTAACATTCCCTCTTTGCATGTATTTTATTCACACAGAGACCTCTTATGAATCAGTTGAGCAGTGGAGAGGATGAGTTTAATAGCAAAGAAGCTGTACTGTTAGTCAGTATCCTGTCTATATTATCCAGGTTTCTGGAACCTTCATCTCAACAGGTCAGGAAATATATTCTAAAATTCATACATACTGATGGTATACTATTGCAGAATTACTAATATCATAGAAGATGCACACGGTGGGGTCCAGTTGGAGTTGGTCATATGTCACGTTATGTTGTATAAATCATGTATTTCCATATTGCTTACACATGCCACAGATTATCTACCCATCTACAGTATCTATCTATCTATCTATCTGTCTGTCTGTCTATCTATCTATCTGTCTGTCTGTCTGTCTGTCTGTCATGGTGTGGTATAGTGAGACAGATTTCACCCACATGATTGGACACATTAGGGCCGTGCATTATGTCCCAACGACCGCACATTTCAGGCCTGATCTACTTCCTGCTGTGACCAAAACCTCACCCCAAAGCCACAGCTGTATCACTCCACAAGTGTAAACAGTACCAGCTCTCACACAGACACCGCTCACAGGAAAGTAGCACATCAGTGCCTCACTTTGATGACACACATTTCTGACTGAAAAATTTCACAAAACTTCAAATATAACACATAATTCAAATGACCATACATCAGACCTCATCACACCCAACTTGTACAATGATGATCTATTCCTTGAGCAGCCACTTTAGAATAAGCAGTCAGTGAGAGTTTTAGTAACATACGCTGTTATTTTTAATAAATATTTAACTGTATGAGTCAAACTAAACTGCCTATTCTGAACTATTTTTTCCTATTATTCTGTATCATCTCCACATAGAATTATTTTATCACAACAAAACAGCAGCCCATAACCGCCTCACTAATAGCAGCTCATCACTACCTCCATGACAGCAGCGCAGCACTCACTGCCTCACTGACAGCAGGACATTATCATCTCACTGACAGCAGCACATCCCTGCCTCGCTGACAACAGCACATCCCTGCCTCACTGACAGCAGCACATCCCTGCTTCACTGACAGCAGCACATCACGCCTCACTGACAGCAGCACATCACTCACTGACAGCAGCACATCCGTGCGTCACTGACAGCAGCACATCCGTGTGTCACTGACAGCAGCACATCCCTGCCTCACTGACAGCAGGACATTATCATCTCACTGACAGCAGCACATCCCTGCCTCGCTGACAACAGCACATCCCTGCCTCACTGACAGCAGCACATCCCTGCTTCACTGACAGCAGCACAACACGCCTCACTGACAGCAGCACATCACTCACTGACAGCAGCACATCCGTGCGTCACTGACAGCAGCACATCCGTGTGTCACTGACAGCAGCACATCCCTGCCTCACTGACAGCAGCACATCCCTGCTTCACTGACAGCAGCACATCCGTGCGTCACTGACAGCAGCACATCCCTGCTTCACTGACAGCAGCACATCACGCCTCACTGACAGCAGCACATCACGCCTCACTGACAGCAGCACATCCCTGCCTCACTGACGGCAGCACATCCCTGCCTCACTGACTGCAGCACATCCCTGCCTCACTGACGGCAGCACATCCCTGCCTCACTGACGGCAGCACATCCCTGCCTCACTGACGGCAGCACATCCCTGCCTCACTGACGGCAGCACATCCCTGCCTCACTGACGGCAGCATATCCCGGCCTCACTGACGGCAGCACATCCCGGCCTCACTGACGGCAGCACATCCCGGCCTCACTGACGGCAGCACATCCCGGCCTCACTGACGGCAGCACATCCCGGCCTCACTGACGGCAGCACATCTTTACCTCATCCCTGCCTCACTGACAGCAGCACATCCTCGCCTCACTGACAGCAGCACATCCTCGCCTCACTGACAGCAGCACATCCTCGCCTCACTGACAGCAGCACATCACTGCCTCACTGACAGAAGCACATCACTACCTCATCCCTGCCTCACTGACAGCAGCACATCCTCGCCTCACTGACAGCAGCACATCCTCGCCTCACTGACAGCAGCACATCCTCGCCTCACTGACAGAAGCACATCACTGCCTCACTGACAGAAGCACATCACTACCTCATCCCTGCCTCACTGACAGCAGCACATCCTCGCCTCACTGACAGCAGCACATCCTCGCCTCACTGACAGCAGCACATCACTGCCTCACTGACAGAAGCACATCACTACCTCATCCCTGCCTCACTGACAGCAGCACATCCTCGCCTCACTGACAGCAGCACATCCTCGCCTCACTGACAGCAGCACATCCTCGCCTCACTGACAGAAGCACATCACTACCTCACTGACAGCAGCACATCACTACCTCACTGACAGACATACACATTTCTGACAAATTTCAAAATTACTACATAACTCACTGGACCTGACATCAATCCTCAGATGACTGGTGCAGTGATCATCTTTTCAAAGAACATGAACAGGACTATTTCTCTGACGTCCTAGTGGATGCTGGGAACTCCGTAAGGACCATGGGGAATAGCGGGCTCCGAAGGAGACTGGGCACTCTAAGAAAGAATTACTGTGCACTGGCTCCTCCCTCTATGCCCCTCCTCCAGACCTCAGTTAGAATCTGTGCCCGGCTCGAGCTGGATGCACACTAGGGGCTCTCCTGAGCTTCTAGAAAAGAAAGTATATTTAGGTTTTTTATTTTCAGTGAGATCTGCTGGCAACAGACTCACTGCTACGAGGGACTTAGGGGAGAGAAGCGAACCTACCTGCTTGCAGCTAGCTTGGGCTTCTAGGCTACTGGACACCATTAGCTCCAGAGGGATCGAACACAGGCCCAGCCTCGGTCGTCCGGTCCCGGAGCCGCGCCGCCGTCCCCCTTGCAGAGCCAGAAGCAAGAAGAACGTCCAGGAAATCGGCGGCTGAAGACTCCGGTCTTCATTAAGGTAGCGCACAGCACTGCAGCTGTGCGCCATTGCTCCCCATGCACACCTCACACTCCGGTCACTGATGGGTGCAGGGCGCTGGGGGGGGGGCGCGCCCTGGGCTGCAATAAGATTACCTTACATTGGCAAAAAATACACATAATATAGTCATTAAGACTATATATGTGTAAAATCCCCTGCCATATATCCATAAAAAAAGCGGGAGAAGTCCGCCGTGAAGGGGGCAGGGCTATCTCCCTCAGCACACTGGCGCCATTTCCTCTCACAGCTCCCCTGGAAGGACGCTCCCCAGGCTCTCCCCTGCAGTTTCCAGGCTCAATAGGGTAAAAAAGAGAGGGGGGGGGCACTAAATTTAGGCGCAAATACTATATATATATATATATATATATATATATATATATATATATATATAGCTGCTATAGGGTAAAATCACTCATTATAGTGTACATCCCTGTGATTATAGCGCTGTGGTGTGTGCTGGCATACTCTCTCTCTGTTTCCCCAAAGGACTTTGTGGGGTCCTGTCCTCAGTCAGAGCATTCCCTGTGTGTGTGCGGTGTGTCGGTACGGCTGTGTCGACATGTTTGATGAGGAGGCTTATGTGAAGGCGGAGCAGGTGCCGATAAATGTGATGTCACCCCCTGCGGGGTCGACACCTAAGTGGATGGATATGTGGAAGGAATTACGTGACAGTGTCAACTCCTTACATAAGAGGTTTGATGACATAGCAGATGTGGGACAGCCGGCTTCTCAGTCCGTGCCTGCCCAGGCGTCTCAAAAGCCATCATGGGCTCAAAAACGCCCGCTACCTCAGATAGCAGACACAGATGTCGACACGGATACTGACTCCAGTGTCGACGACGATGATGAGACTAGTGTACATTCCAATAGGGCCATCCGTTACATGATTACGGCAATGAAAAATGTGTTGCACATTTCTGACATTAACCCTGGTACCACAAAAAAGGGTATTATGTTTGGGGAGAAAAAGCAACCTGTGGTTTTTCCCCCTTCTGAAGAGTTAAATGAAGTGTGTGATGAAGCGTGGGTTTCCCCCGATAAGAAACTGGTAATTTCCAAAAAGTTACTAAGGGCGTACCCTTTCCCGCCAGAGGATAGGATACGTTGGGAGACATCCCCTAGGGTGGATAAAGCGCTCACACGCTTGTCAAAGAAGGTGGCACTACCGTCTCCGGATACGGCCGCCCTAAAGGAGCCTGCGGATAGAAAGCAGGAGGCTATCCTGAAGTCTGTATATACACACTCAGGTATTATACTGAGACCGGCTATTGCTTCAGCATGGATGTGCAGTGCTGCAGCTGCGTGGTCAGATTCCCTGTCTGTTAACATTGATACCCTTGACAGGGACACTATATTGCTAACTGTAGAGCATATTAAAGACGTACTCTTATACATGAGAGATGCACAGAGGGATATTTGCCAACTGGCATCTAGAATAAATGCAATGTCCATTTCTGCCAGGAGAGTATTATGGACTCGGCAGTGGACAGGTGATGCGGATTCTAAAAGGCACATGGAGGTTTTGCCTTACAAGGGTGAGGAATTGTTTGGGGATGGTCTCTCGGACCTCGTTTCCACAGCGACTGCTGGGAAGTCGACATTTTTACCCCATGTTCCCTCACAGCCAAAGAAAGCACCGTATTATCAGGTACAGTCCTTTCGGCCCCAGAAACGCAAGCGGGTTAAAGGCGCGTCCTTTCTGCCCAGAGGCAGAGGTAGGGGGAAAAAGCTGCACCAAACAGCAAGTTCCAAGGAACAAAAGTCCTCTCCCGCTTCCTCTAAGTCCACCGCATGACGCTGGGGCTCCACAGGTGGAGCCAGGTGCGGTGGGGGCCCGTCTCCGGAACTTCAGCGACCAGTGGGTTCGCTCACGGGTGGATCCCTGGATTCTACAAGTGGTATCTCAGGGGTACAAGCTGGAATTCGAGACGTCTCCCCCTCGCCGTTTCCTCAAATCAGCCTTGCCAATTACTCCCCCAGACAGGGAGGCGGTGCTGGAGGCGATTCACAAGCTGTACTCCCAGCAGGTGATAACCAAAGTACCCCTCCTTCAACAGGGACGGGGTTACTATTCCACAATGTTTGTGGTACCGAAACCGGACGGTTCGGTGAGACCCATTTTAAATTTGAAATCCTTGAACACTTATATAAGAAGGTTCAAGATCAAAATGGAATCGCTCAGGGCGGTTATTGCAAGCCTGGACGAAGGGGATTACATGGTATCACTGGACATCAAGGATGCTTACCTGCATGTCCCCATTTACCCTCCTCACCAGGAGTACCTCAGATTTGTGGTACAGGACTGTCCTTACCAATTCCAGACGTTGCCGTTTGGTCTGTCCACGGCACCGAGGGTATTTACCAAGGTAATGGCCGAAATGATGATACTCCTTCGAAAAAAGGGAGTTATAATTATCCCGTACTTGGACGATCTCCTTATAAAGGCGAGGTCCAGGGAACAGTTGTTGATTGGAGTAGCACTAGCTCGGGAAGTGCTACAACAGCATGGCTGGATCCTAAAATTCCAAAGTCGCAGCTGGTTCCTATAACGCGTCTAATGTTCCTGGGGATGGTTCTGGACACAGAACAGAAAAAGGTGTTTCTCCCGGAGGAGAAGACCAAGGAGTTGTCATCTCTAGTCAGAGACCTCCTAAAACCTAAACAGGTGTCGGTGCACCACTGCACGCGAGTCCTGGGAAAGATGGTAGCTTCTTACGAAGCAATTCCATTCGGAAGGTTCCATGCAAGGATCTTTCAGTGGGATCTGTTGGACAAGTGGTCCGGATCGCATCTTCAGATGCATCGGCTGATAACCCTGTCTCCAAGGACCAGGGTGTCGCTGTTGTGGTGGCTGCAGAGTGCTCATCTTCTAGAGGGACGCAGATTCGGCATACAGGACTGGGTCCTGGTGACCACGGATGCAAGCCTTCGAGGTTGAGGGGCAGTCACACAGGGAAGAAACTTCCAAGGACTATGGACGAGTCAGGAGACTTCCCTACATATAAATATTCTGGAACTAAGGGCCATTTACAATGCCCTAAGTCTGGCAAGACCCCTGCTTCAACACCAGCCGGTGCTGATCCAGTCAGACAACATCACGGCGGTCGCCCATGTAAACCGTCAGGGCGGCACAAGAAGCAGGATGGCGATGGCAGAAGCCACAAGGATTCTCCGATGGGCGGAAAATCATGTGTTAGCACTGTCAGCAGTGTTCATTCCGGGAGTGGACAACTGGGAAGCAGACTTCCTCAGCAGGCACGACCTCCACCCGGGAGAGTGGGGACTTCATCCAGAAGTCTTCCAAATGATTGTACACCGTTGGGAAAGGCCACAGGTGGACATGATGGCGTCCCGCCTCAACAAAAAGCTAAAAAGATATTGCGCCAGGTCAAGGGACCCTCAGGCGATAGCTGTGGACGCTCTAGTGACACCGTGGGTGTACCAGTCGGTTTATGTGTTCCCTCCTCTGCCTCTCATACCCAAGGTACTGAGAATAATAAGAAGGAGAGGAGTAAGAACTATACTTGTGGTTCCGGATTGGCCAAGAAGAGCTTGGTACCCAGAACTTCAAGAAATGATCTCAGAGGACCCATGGCCTCTGCCGCTCAGACAGGACCTGCTGCAGCAGGGGCCCTGTCTGTTCCAAGACTTACCGCGGCTGCGTTTGACGGCATGGCGGTTGAACACCGGATCCTAAAAGAAAAGGGCATTCCGGAGGAAGTCATTCCTACGCTGATTAAAGCTAGGAAAGATGTGACCGTAAGACATTATCACCGCATATGGCGAAAATATGTTGCTTGGTGTGAGGCCAGGAAGGCCCCAACGGAGGAATTTCAGCTCGGTCGATTTCTGCACTTCCTACAGTCAGGAGTGACTATGGGCCTAAAATTGGGTTCCATTAAGGTCCAGATCTCGGCTCTGTCGATTTTCTTCCAAAAAGAACTGGCTTCACTGCCTGAAGTTCAGACTTTTGTTAAAGGAGTGCTGCAAATTCAGCCCCCTTTTGTGCCTCCAGTGGCACCGTGGGATCTCAACGTGGTGTTGGATTTCCTAAAGTTGCATTGGTTTGAGCCACTTAAAACCGTGGAGCTAAAATACCTCACGTGGAAAGTGGTCATGCTGTTGGCCTTGGCGTCGGCCAAGCGTGTATCAGAATTGGCGGCTTTGTCATGTAAAAGCCCTTATCTGATTTTTCATATGGATAGGGCGGAATTGAGGACTCGTTCCCAATTCCTTCCTAAGGTGGTTTCAGCTTTTTATGTGAACCAACCTATTGTGGTGCCTGCGGCTACTCGGGACTTGGAGGATTCCAAGTTACTGGACGTAGTCAGGGCCCTGAAAATATATGTTTCCAGGATGGCTGGAGTCAGGAAAACTGACTCGCTATTTATCCTGTATGCACCCAACAAGCTGGGTGCTCCTGCTTCTAAGCAGACTATTGCTCGCTGGATCTGTAGCACGATTCAACTTGCACATTCTGCGGCTGGACTGCCGCATCCTAAATCTGTAAAAGCCCATTCCACGAGGAAAGTGGGCTCTTCTTGGGCGGCTGCCGAGCTGCTACTTGGTCGGGTTCAAACACATTTGCAAAATTCCTCAAGTTTGATACCCTGGCTGAGGAGGACCTTGAGTTTGCTCATTCGGTGCTGCAGAGTCATCCGCACTCTCCCGCCCGTTTGGGAGCTTTGGTATAATCCCCATGGTCCTTACGGAGTTCCCAGCATCCACTAGGACGTCAGAGAAAATAAGAATTTACTCACCGGTAATTCTAGTTCTCGTAGTCCGTAGTGGATGCTGGGCGCCCATCCCAAGTGCGGATTGTCTGCAATACTTGTATATAGTTATTGCCTAACTAAAGGGTTATTGTTCTGAGCCATCTGTTCGTGAGGCTCAGTTGTTGTTCATACTATTAACTGGATATAGTATCACGAGTTGTACGGTGTGATTGGTGTGGCTGGTATGAGTCTTACCCGGGATTCCAAATCCCATCCTTATTGTGTCAGCTCTTCCGGGCACAGTTTCCCTAACTGAGGTCTGGAGGAGGGGCATAGAGGGAGGAGCCAGTGCACACCAGGTAGTCCTAATTCTTTCTTAGAGTGCCCAGTCTCCTTCGGAGCCCGCTATTCCCCATGGTCCTTACGGAGTTTCCAGCATCCACTACGGACTACGAGAAATAGAATTACCGGTGAGTAAATTCTTATTTTCCCCCCCCTTTCTCTTACGTCCTAGCGGATACTGGGGTCTTGTACTTTAGTACCATGGGGTATAGATCGGGTCCACTGGAGCCTTGGCACTTTAAAACTTTTAGTGTGTGTATGTGTGTGCTGGCTCCTCCCCTCTATGCCCCTCCTACCAGGCTCAGTTTAGAATAATGTACCCAAGGAGCCGGGTGCACTTCTCTGGAGCTCCAGAGATTTTTTCTTTACTTTAAATGTAGTTTATTATTTTCAGGTAGCTCTGCTTGGCAGACAGACTACCTGCTTCGTGGGACTTAAAGGGGGGACCAAACCAACCACCTGAGGGTTAATGGTTTGTAATCCCAGCTGACAGGACACTAGCTCAGGTACTGATCACACATCGTTAGTATGTGTGCCCACGCCGGCAGCTAGCCAACACCCTCTATCAGATGCCAAAGATACTGGTGCGGTGAGTGTTACACCGGGGTCCCGGTTAGCGGGTCCCCAGTGCGGAATGGTGGCAGGTCGCGCGGCTGTCACAGGCCCGGAGCTGTGGGGCCCGCTGCGGACAAACTGGCTCAGGGCTGCTAGCCCCATAGTGCTCACAGTCTGTAAGGCTTTGTGTGGACTGTATACAGTACAGAAATAGTGTTTTACACATTTTCCCAGTATAAAATTGGACCGCGCGCCATTGTGAGGGGCAGGGCTTCCCGGAGCGGGACCAGCGGCGGGAAGGCGTCCTTTCCCTGCTGTGGCGGGAAGGCGTCCTTTCCTTGCTGCTGCGGATCATCAAGACTGCAGGCGCACACCTACTCCAGGACCCACGCTGTTTTACAGGCTGTCAGAACTGGTACCAGGGGGGTCATAGCCAGGGGGAGAGCGCCAGCGGTAGCGCCGCTGCACTGTTGTTATATACACTACATACATGCTTTGTGCTGCTGTGTTCTGTGTGGTGGGTCCGCTCTTCTGTTTCACCCCAAAGGGCTTTCTAGGGTCTGTGTTGGGTGTGGGGCATTTAGCTGCCCATTTTTGTACTGTATCATGTCTGGGTACTTATTTATGTGTGCTGCTTGTAATTCTACTTCGTCTTCTGCGGGGTCTCTCATGTGTGAGCAATGTTCCTTGTCTCCTCAAGGAACTAGCTCACAGGCACCTGACTGGTTGGATAGCTTTAACAGCATGATTCACAATGTAAATTCTGAGCTAGCAGCAGCTAAGAGAGAGAGGCAGGTGTTAAAACGCTCCATAGATTGTGTGGCTAGGGCAACAGATTCCAAGAAGGCTTCACAACCCCCTCTAGTGACTTCACACAAACGCTCCTTGCCACAGGTTTTCCACACTGATAATGATTGTGATCAGCCAGATGTTGATGATGATGATATGGACGAGGACAGTTTTCTGTCCCCTGGGGTGGAGGCCCTCATTTTTGCTATAAGGGAGGTCCTTCACATAGCGGATCTGGAGGCGGAATCGGATGAGGAGATATATTTTAATGCTAGACCCAAGAGTTCACCTACCTTTCACGTGTCTAAGGAGTTAAACTCCCTATCCAAGGAAGCTTGGTTAGATCCTGATGAAAAATGTAAGATTCCTCAGAGGTTTTTATCTACCTTCCCACTTCCAACGGATGATAGGAAGGTATGGGAAAACCCACCTTCGGTCGATACCTCGGTATCCAGACTGTCAAAAAAATTGGTGCTGCCAGTTCCTGGGGCGGTATTCCTAAAGGAGCCAGCTGGCCATAAAATTGAGACAACGTTCAAGGCAATATATACGGCAGCTGGTGCAGCACAGACCCCTACATTTGTTTGTGGGTGGATCTCCAGGGCGGTGGTGAAGTTGTCTGATAACATTATTGATGGTGTAGACTCTCTCCCCCGAGATGAGGTAGTTACTCTGCTGCAACACATACAAGATGCTGCTAATTTTATAAGCTAGGCTATAAAGGAGTTGTGTAAAATAAATGGCTACTACTGCTATGGTGGTCTCAGCGCGCAGAACTCTATGGTTACGTCAATGGGCGGCGGACGCTGATTTCAAGAAGGGTGTTGAAAATCTTCCCTTTACAGGTGATGCCTTGTTTGGAGACTAATTGAATAAGTGGATCTCCCAAGCAACGGTGGGTAAGTCTACCTACCTGCCGTCGGCTGCGCCACCTGCTAGACGTTCTTACACCGGACCCTCCTTGCAGTCTTTTCGTGTGGCAAGGTTCAGAGGCAGGGGCCATGGGGGCTCCACCACCTCCAGAGGATCTTGTGGTAAGTCCCGTAAACCTGCTCCTGCCGTCTCCCTGGACCAGACCGCCGGATCCCCTGCCGCTAAACCCTCCATGAGACGCTTGGACCCAGCAGCAAGGCGACTTTCCGGTAGATGCTCATCTTCAACACTTCGCCCACATGTCGGCGGAGTCCTGCCGGGATCCTTGGGTGAGGGACCTCATTTCCGATTGGATACCGGCTGTTATTTCAAATGCTCCCTCCTCACAGGATTTTTAAGTCGGGCTTACCAGCTTTACCCTCAGCAAAAGTTACCTTACAAGAGGCTATTCAAAAACTTTTGCAGATAGAGGTGGTGGTTCCTGTACCTCCTCTGTTATGCAACTGGGGTTTTTACTCCAGTCTTTTTGTCGTTCCCAAACCAGACGGTTCGATGCGCCCCATCTTGAATCTGAAGTCTCTCAACCCGTATCTGCGGGTGTTCAAATTCAAGATGGAGTCACTGAGGGCGGTGGTTCCTGGTGTCTCTGGATGTCAAGGATGCTTACCTTCACATTCCTATGTGGCCCCCTCATCAGGCTTACCTCAGGTTCGCCATATTGGACAACCATTTCCAGTTTCAGACCTTACCCTTCAGATTATCCACAGCTCTGAGGGTCTTCACAAAGGCCATGGCGGAGATTATGCTACAACTGCGCAGGATGGGAGTGAACATGGTCCCCTACTTGGACGATCTCCTCATAAAGGCTTTGTCCAGGGAACGTCTGCTACACAGAATCGATCTGACTACCCGCCTACTCACGGATCATGGGTGTATCCTCAATTTCAAGAAATCTCACCTGGAACCGACCCAACGTCTTCAGTTCCTGGGAATGATACTGGGCACGGTATTTCAAAAGGTGTTTCTCCCAATGGACAAGGCCTTGACTATTCAGGCTATGGTCCGCTCGGTGCTCAGTCCTCGCAAGGTGTCTATATCTTTGCATCAGATTACTGGGCAAGATGGTGGCGTCTTACGAGGCAATCCAATACGGCAGGGTTCATGCCTGGCCGTTTCAACTGGATCTACTGGACATATGGTCGGGTTCTCAACTGCACATGCATCAGGAAGTGACCCTGTCTCCAAAAGCCCGGATTTCTCTATCATGGTGGCTTCAGATTCCTCACGTGGTAGAGTGCAGAAGGTTCAATATCCACTCGTGGATTCTACTGACAACGGATACCAGCCTCTGGGGTTGGGGAGCGGTGATACAAAGGGCCCTGTTCCAAGGTTTATGGTCAGTTCAGGAATCGGCTTTACCGATAAACATCCTGGAACTCAGGCGGTTTACAATGCTCTTCTACAAGCCTCTCCTCTCCTGAAGGGTCAGGCGATCCAGGTTCAATCGGACAACGCCAGTGCGGTGGCGTACATAAACCGACAAGGCGGAACAAGAAGCAGAGCGGCGATGCGAGAGTTGTCAAAAATCCTCCTCTGGGCGGAGGCCAACGCAAGGGCCATCTCCGCCACATTCATTCCAGGAGTGGACAACTGGGAAGCAGACTTCCTCAGCAGGCACAACCTCCGTCCGGGGGAATGGGGTCTACATCCCCAGATGTTTCAGCAGTTTCTTCTCCGGTGGGGCTGTCCACAGATAGATCTGATGGCTTCTCGTCTCAACAAGAAGCTGTGCCATTACTGTTCCAGAACAAGGGATCCACAGGCTGTAGCAGTAGATTCGCTGACGTCACCGTGGATGTAACAGTTTGTATACCTGTTCCCTCCGCTACTGCTAATCCCAAGGGTTCTCAAAAGACTAACACAGGAAAGCGTTCAAGCAATCCTAATTGCCCCGGCTGGGCCTCAGCGGCCGTGGTACTTGGACCTCCAGACCATGTCTCTGGAGGATCCCTGGCCTCTGCCGCTCCAAGAAGATCATATTCAGCAAGGTCCGTTCGTCTTTCCAGACTTGTAGCGGCTACATTTAAAAATGGTGGTCACCAGCGCTAGGTTGTGTGAAGTATATATATATACACTAATTAAAAATTCAGGACGGTAGGTTATGTTGAAATAATGTATATAGTAAATTTAATAAGGATAATATCTTAAAAACACAGATGCCTTTACAACACAATTATAGATTAATTAATCGAATAAAATGACACATCCACATATCTCCTCAATAAGGATTAGTTCATACCCCGGCTAGGACTCCCTCTGGAAATGTGTCCATATGAGTTGTAGGAGAATTGATAAAAGCAGTGGAGTTGGAAAGGTCCCTGTTAAGCATACCAAATGCAAGCGTTTTCAAGCAGATAGGGAAACTCCAATTTCTCCGCAGATGGTGATGTCCAAGGGAAATGCTGTCCAATTAGTGCCGTATGGGTAGCAGGAATGATGGTATCCAGCAATAGTGAGGTGATTTTTTGAAGATGTGTCCGGCAGTCTCTAACTCAAGCGGCTACATTTGATGGCTTGGAAGTTGAGAGGGAGATTCTAGCAAGAAAAGGTCTTCCCTCCAGGGTTATTTCCACCATGGTCCAGGCCAGGAAGATGGTTACGTCGAAACACTATCATCGTATATGAAAAAAGTATGTTTCCTCGTGTGAAGGTAGAAAGGTGTCTCCCATGGAATTTAGAATCGGTCGTTTTCTACTTTTCCTGCAAGCGGGAGTGGATATGGGCCTACGTTTAGGCTCCACCAAAGTCCAGATTTTGGCACTCTCTATTTTCTTCCAGAAACAACTTGCCATGTTACCTAAAGTACAGACTTTCCTCAAGGGTGTTCTTCATATACAACCACCCTTTGTGCCTCCCTCGGCTCCGTGGGACCTCAATGTGGTTCTGTCCTTTCCCCAATCGGATTGGTTTGAACCCTTGAATAGGGTGGAGTTGAAATTTCTCACCTGGAAAATGGTGATGTTATTGGCCTTGGCGTCTGCCAGGCGTGTCTCTGAATTAGGGGCCTTATCTTGTAAGAGCCCTTATTTGATTTTTCATGAAGATAGAGCAGAACTTAGGACCCGTCCTCAGTTTTTGCCTAAGGTGGTGTCGGCTTTACATGTTAATCAGCCTATTGTGGTTCCAGTGTTGTCTGATGCTTCCGTTGGTCCTGAATCCTTGGATGTGGTCAGGGCTCTGAAGATGTATGTCAAAAGGACAGTCCGTCATCGGACATCTGACTCGCTGTTTGTCCTTTGTGATGCCTCCAAGATTGGTCGGCCAGCTTCTAAGCAATCTATTGCTCGTTGGCTTTGGTTGACCATTCAAAACAACCTATACTTCGGCGGCTCTGCCTTTGCCAACGTCTATTCAAGCCCACTCCACGAGGTCTGTGGGCTCTGCCTGGGCGGCTGCCCGGGGTGTGTTGGCCCTACAATTGTGCCGAGCTGCAAATTGGTCTGGTGCGAACACGTTTGTCAAATTCTATAGGTTCGATACCTTGGCCAAGGATGACCTTCAGTTTGGTCAGGCGGATTTACAGGTCTCAGCACTTTCCCACCCGTTTGGGAGCTTTGGGACATCCCCATGGTACTAAAGTACAAGACCCCAGTATCCACTAGGACGTAAGAGAAAAGAGGAATTTAATACCTACCGGTAATTCCTTTTCTCCTAGTCCGTAGTGGATACTGGGCGCCCGCCTCAGTGCTTCGTTCCTTACCTGTGTAAGTATTGGGTTGGACCGACGTTGCGGTCCCATTATGTTGTTGGGATAGCTGTGCTATCCGAGTTTGGTTGGGTTGCTATCCCCTGTTTTGGTTAGCGCCCTCCTTTTGTTTCTGGTTGTGTGTTGGCTTGTTGCCGCACTGCTGTTGTATTATTCTTCTCTCAGATTATGTCCGTCTCCTCGGACACAGGTTTCCTAGACTGAGTCTGGTAGGAGGGGCATAGAGGGGAGGAGCCAGCACACACATACACACACTAAAAGTTTTAAAGTGCCAAGGCTCCAGTGGACCCGATCTATACCCCATGGTACTAAAGTACAAGGCCCCAGTATCCACTACGGACTAGGAGAAAAGGAATTACCGGTAGGTATTAAATTCCTATTTTTATCTATCTGTATTACACTGCATCATCTTGCGTAGAACTATTTCTTAACAACAAGGACCGTCTTATAAGATAAGATATACCACTCTTTGGTCTGCGGTCGTGCTCTGATATATGCACGCCTTGGGTGGTTGAATGCACTCCCAAGGCATGCATATATCAGAGCGTGACTGCGCACCCAAGATTGATATATCGATTACATATAAAGTAGTGTGCAAAAGTTTTAGGCAGGTGTGGAATAAATGCTGCAAAGTAAGAATGCTTTCAAAATAGTCAATAGTTTATTTCTCCTACGTCCTAGAGCAGGGGTGGCCAGACTTTTGGAGTTGGCGATCTACTTTGAAAGCTAAAAAGTTTTTGTGATCTACCTAGGAGGAATAATAGCGTGCAAAAAAAGGGCATGGCATAACAAAAAGTGGGCGTGGTATAACAAAAAAAGGGACATAGCCTTGCTGCACAGAGTGTAATGACTGCCTCACATGAAATAACACATTGGCCCCCCACAGGTAAAAACCTCAAACACATATGCCCCCACAGTGCCAGATACACACATGCCCCCACAGTGCCAGATATGCCCCCACAATGCCAGATACAGATATGCCCCCACAGTGCCATATGCCCACAGTGCTAGATATGCCCCCACAGTGCCAGATTATAGATATGCCCCCACAGTGCCATGTGCCCACAGTGCCAGATATGCCCCCACAGTGCCAGATTACAGATATGCCCCCACAGTGCCATGTGCCCACAGTGCCAGATATGACCCCACAGTGCCAGATACAGATATGACCCCACAGTGCCATGTACCCAGAGTGCTAGATATGCCCCCACAGTGCTAGATATGCCCCCATAGTGCTAGATATGCCCCCACAGTGCTAGATATGCCCCCACAGTGCTAGATATGCCCCCACAGTGCTAGATATGCCCCCACAGTGCCAGATATGACCCCACAGTGCCAGATATGACCCCACAGTGCCAGATACAGATATGACCCCACAGTGCCAGATACAGATATGACCCCACAGTGCCAGATTATAGATATGCCCCCACAGTGCCATGTGCCCACAGTGCCAGATATGCCCCCACAGTACCAGATATGCCCCCACAGTGCCAGATATGCCCCCACAGTGCCAGATATGCCCCCACAGTGCCATGTGCCCGCAGAGCCAGATATGCCCCCACAGTGCCAGATATGCCCCCACAGTGCCACATATGACCCACATTGCCAGATATGCCCCCACTGAGCCATGTGCCCACAATGCCAGATATGCCCCCATAGTAGAGCTCACCGTTGCTGTGTGGTGAGCGCAGCGCAGCGTGCGCTTCTCCTGCCTGCCGCGCTGCTTTTCAGTCTGATCTCCGGCGGTGACGGCAGCGTGTATAGCTCAAATCAGGCGCCGGTCCGCGAGCTCTCATTGGCTAACGATCAGGCGCCTGATTTGAGCTATGCACTCCGCCGTCACTGCCGGAGACCAGACAGAGGGGCAAGGTGGCAGGCAGGAGAGGCGCGGCTTCGGGTGGCTGGGCGGAGGATCGCGATTGACTGGTCACATGTCCGCGATCAACTGTTTGGCCACCCCTGTCCTAGAGGATGCTGGGGACTCCAAAAAGACCATGGGGTATAGACGGGATCCGCAGGAGACATGGGCACTTTAAGACTTTAATGTGCGTGAACTGGCTCCTCCCTCTATGCCCCTCCTCCAGACCTCAGTTAGATTCTGTGCTCAGAGGAGACTGGTCACACACTAGGGGAGCTCTACAGAGTTTCTCTAAAAAATACTTTTGTTAGGTTTATTATTTTCAGGGAGCACTGCTGGCAACAGGTTCCATGTTTCGTGGGACTGAGGGGAGAGAAGCAGACCTACTTCTGTGAGTTCAAAGGCTCTGCTTCTTAGGCTACTGGACACCATTAGCTCCACAGGGTCTGATCACTTGGTATAGCCTAGCTGTTCGGTCCCGGAGCGGCGCCGCCGCCCCCCTCACAGAGCCTGAAGTAAGAAGACTTCAGAGGCGGCAGAAGACTTCAGTTCTTCCTTGAGGTACCGCGCAGCGGTTGCGCTGCGCGCCATTGCTCCCACACACACAAGGCACTACATGGGCGCAGGGGGGCGCCCTGGGCAGCAATAAAACCTCTAACTGAGACTGGCAAGTTGGTATACCGTGCATAGGCACTGTATACAGACCCGCCAGTATAAAGAAAAGCGGGACACAAACGCGCCATTGAGGGGGCGGGGCTTCGTCCTTCAGCTCTAACCAGTGCCATTTTATCTCCACAGCTTGCTGCAGAGACGCTGCTCCTGGCCCTTCACTGCTGTCACAAGTAACAGGGTGCAAAAAACAAGGTGGGGGCACAGCATTTTGGTGTTGGTTACTATTATATAAAAGCACTTATAGGTCTGGGGCATTATTTAATTCTTTCAGACCGGTGAGGCGCTGGGTGTGAGCTGGCAAACTCCCTCTCTGTCTCTCTGAAGGGCCTTACTGTGGGTCTGTCCCCTATAGCCCAGTGTGTTTGTGGGTGTCGGTACGCGTGTCGACATGTCTGAGGCTGAATGCTATTCCCAGGAGGAGACTGTGGTGGGGGCTGAACAGAATGAGGGAGTGACTCCGTCGGCACCGCCGACTGCTGATTGGGTAGAGATGTGGAATGTTTAAAATACAAGTGTGGCTTTGTTGCACAAGAGGAAGGACAAATCTGAGGCTCAGAACCAAGCATGGAGACGATCCATGGGAGATGTTTTGTCACAATCTCAGACCCCCTCAGTGTCCCAGAAATGTTCATTTACCCAGATAACAGACACCGACACAGATTCTGACTCCAGTGGCGACTATAATGATGCCAAGTTACATCCTAAGGTGGCTAAGAGTATTCAGTACATGATTGTGGCAATAAAAGAAGTGTTACATATCACAGAAGACCCCGCTGTTCCCGAGACAAGGGTCTGTATGTTTAAGGGAAAGAAACCTGAGGTAACGTTTCCTCCTTCTCATGAAATGAACGCTCTTTTTGAAAAAGCTTGGGAATCTCCTGACAAGAGACTACTGATTCCCAGGAGGATTTCTATGGCGTATCCATTTCCCTCGGGGGATAGGTAACGGTGGGAATCCTCCCCTACGGTGGACAAAGCCCTGGCGCGTTTGTCCAAGAAGGTGGCGCTACCGTCCCCGGACACGGCAGCACTTAAAGAGCCTGCCGATCGTAAGCAGGAAACTACCTTAAAATCTATTTATGTCACTACGGGTACGCTGCTCAGGCCGGCCGTGGCATCGGCATGGGTGAGTAGCGCTATTGAAAAATGGGCAGATCACTTGTCATCTGAAATAGACACCCTGAATAGGGAAAGCGTGCTTTTGACGGTGGGTCACATCAGGGACGCTGCAGTCTATCTAAAGGACGCTGCGAGAGATATTGGCCTCTTGGCTTCAAGGGCCAATGCCATGGCAATCTCGGCTAGGAGGGCGGTGTGGACGCATCAATGGAATGGTGATGCTGATTCTAAGAAGGCTATGGAGGCTGTGCCCTTCAAAGGTGAAGTTTTGTTTGGTGAAGGCCTCGCGGACCTGGTTTCTACAGCTACCGCGGGTAAGTTGTCCTTTTTGCCTTTTGTCCCTACACAGCAAAAGAAAACCCCTCAATACCAGATGCAGTCCTTTCGGTCTCATAAATTCAGGAAAGGACGAGGGTCCTCTTTCCTTGCTGCTAGAGGTAAGGGAAAAGGAAAAAGATCGCCGGCTGTGGCAAGCTCCCAGGAGCAGAAGTCCTCCCTGGCTTTTGCCAAATCCACCGCATGACGCTGGGGCTCCGCTGCGGGAGTCCAACCCGGTGGGGGTGCGTCTTCAGCTCTTCAGTCAGGTCTGGGTTCACTAGGGCCTGGATCCTAGGGTGCTGGAAATTGTGACCCAAGGATACAAACTGGAGTG
This sequence comes from Pseudophryne corroboree, assembly GCF_028390025.1. Taxonomy (NCBI): domain Eukaryota; kingdom Metazoa; phylum Chordata; class Amphibia; order Anura; family Myobatrachidae; genus Pseudophryne; species Pseudophryne corroboree. The sequence continues at coordinate 240,327,803 of NC_086449.1, read as the reverse complement.
TCAAGACGTGCCTCCGCACCGATTTTTCAAATCAGCCTTGCCAGTTTCTCTTTCAGAATAGAGGTAGTGTGTGCGGCAATACAAAAGCTGTGTCGACAGCAAGTCATTGTCGCGGTACCCCCGTTACAGCGTTGGGAAGGGTTTTATTCAATCCTGTTCGTGGTCCCGAAACTGGATGGCTCGGTCAGACCGATTCTGAACTTAAAATCCCTCAATCTGTATTTAAAAAGATTCAAATTTAAGATGGAATCTCTCCGAGCAGTGATCTCCAGTCTGGGGGGGGATTTTATGGTGTCAGTCAACATAAAGGATGCTTACCTACATGTCCCCATACTGTATATCCTCCACATCAGGCGTACCTGAGGTTCGCTGTTCAGGATTCTCACTACCAATTTCAAACGTTGCCGTTTGGTCTTTCCACGGCCCCGAGGATTTTCACCAAGGTAATGGCGGAAATGATTTCATGGTTTCCTTGGATATCAAGGACGCCTACCTCCATATTCCGATTTGGCCACCTCATCAGGCAGAGCTGAGGTTTGCCCTTCCAGGCACTGCCCTTTGGCCTGTCTACAGCTGCGAGGGTGTTTACAAAGGTGATGGCGGAGATGATTTTCCAGCTCCGGGTCCAGGGAGTCAATATTGTTCCTTACCTGGACGATCTTCTGATCAAAGCAAGATCCAGGGACCTTTTGTTGCTCCATATCGACCGCACTATCCAACTTCTGTCACGCCATGGGTGGATCCTCAACTTACAGAAGTCCCACCTGTAGCCGACTCAGCGGCTCCTGTTCCTGGGGATGTTGCTGGATACTGTGGCCCAGAAGGTGTTCCTACCAGAGGACAAGGCGAGAACACTTCAGGAGTGTTTGGGAAGTACACCTTTGTGAAGTTCTACAAATTTGATAACCTGGCCAAAGAAGATACCCAGTTTGGGCAGGCGGTGCTGCAGCAGTCTCCGCACGTTCCCGCGCGTTCTGGAAGCTTTGGGACGTCCCCATTGTACTGGATTCCCCAATATCCCTTATGGATGCTAGAGAAAATAAGATTTCTCTTACGTCCTAGAGGAAGCTGGGGTCCACATTAGTACCATGGGGTATAGACGGGTCCACTAGGAGCCACTGGCACTTTAAGAGTTTAATAGTGTGGGCTGGCTCCTCCCTCTATGCCCCTCTTACCATACCCAGTTTAGAAAATGTGCCCGGAGGAGCCGGTCACAGCTAGGGGAGCTCCTAGAGCTTCTTTAGTTTTATTTTTTTCTAAGAGTAATTTAGGCACAGGGAGGCTGCTGGCAACAGCCTCCCTGCTTCGTGGGACTTAGGGGGGGAGTAGTGTCCAACCCTGAGAGGTTAATGCCCACTATCTCCGCTGTCAGGACACTGAGCTCCTGAGGGTGATTATCGTTAGCCGCCCGAGGCGACCGCTTACTCCCGCAGCATGCCGCCACCCCCTAACAGAGCCAAAAGATTCTGGTGGTGAGTGTGTCACCGGCGACCCGACAGGTGGGGAGCCGATGTGATTGGCGGCAATAGGGTGGGAGCGCAGTACTGATACTGCGCTCCGGAAGGCTCAGCGGTACAGCAGGTGCGGCGCTATGAGGGGCGCCCTGAGCCAGCGCAAATACCCTTGCACTGGTCATTCAGGCTATCAGGGACTCCGGTAAATGCTGCTAGCTTAATACCTCAGGCCAGTCTAACATTTCAAATAGTGCGGGAAGACGTGCCATGTTGGGGGCGGAGCTTCTCCTCAGAGCGGCTCCGGCAGCTCACCATTTCCATTTTCTCCCTGCAGATCCACTTCCAGCGACGCTGACAGGAAGCGCTGTCCCTCCACACGACTCCAGCTATCCATTGCGGTACCAGGGGTTTGTAGAAGGGGGTAGGAGGCTGTAATTTCGCTGTGTAGTCTATTAAGGGTACACCGTCAATGCCAGGCAGTTCTTATATAACTTTATTTGGGGCGCTGTGTGTGCTGGCTCCAAACTCTGTCTCTCTCTGAAGGTACTTGGGGGAAACTGTGTGTGACATTTTCCTGTGTGTGTATGCAAATTCTCACATAACCATGTCCAGGGACTCTGTGTCTTATGCTACAGAGGAGGTATCTTCTCCAGAGGAATCCATTCCATGTACCCAGGAATGCAATATCATGTCTCAGGCTTCTGAATCTGAGCCACAATGGATGGCTTCCATTAAGGGAATGATATCTCAGATTTCTACTAGGGTAGCCCATACTGAGACTTAAACTCAGGTTTTAAGGAAGTCTCTGGAAGTTTGGTCAGGTTCTGTTCCCTTTTCTTCAAAATCCCCTAGCATATACCCAAAGAAACGGGCACTTGCCCAGATTATGCAAGCCGACACGGATACCGACTCTGACACGGCAGACGGTGATGGGGATGTGCTGAGGGGGGCGGCATCCCTTGCAAGACTACGAGAAAAGGATTTACCGGCAAGTAATTAAAATCCTGTTTTTAATTACCTACCGGTAAATCCTTTTCTCGTAGTCCATAAGGGATATTGGGCGCCCGCCTCAGTGTGTTGTCTTTTCTGCAGGTTCTCTTTTATGTGGTTACCTGTTTTACTGCTGTTGTTTCCAGCCGTTGCTGGTTGTTATATGTTCGTGGTGTGCTGGTTTATAAATCTCACCACTCTTTGTTGTCATGTTTCCTTCTCTCATATATGTCCTTTCTCCTTCGGGCACGTTTTTTTACCTATAACTGCCTGTGGGAGGGGGCATAGAGGGGAGGAGCCAGCACACCCAGTGAAGAAATTTAAAGTGTACCGGCTCCTTTGGACCCCATCGTACTAGATTCCCCAGTATCCCTTATGGACTACGCGAAAAGGATTTACCGGTAGGTAATTAAAATCCTATTATAATCCCAGAAGATACAAGTTTACCTTGAAGAATAGATGCTGTTGTGAAGGCAAAAGGTGGTCACACCAAATATTGATTTGCTTTAGATTTCTATTTTGTTCATTCACTTTGCATTTTGTTAATTGATAAAAATAAACTTTTAACACTTCTATTTTTTAAAACATTCTTACTTTGCAGCATTTTTTTCACACCTGCCTAAAACTTTTGCACAGTATTGTATATATCTGTATATAATGTCTCTGTATATGTTTTGTGTATCATTGACTTGTGTCTCCCCTTCTGTCCGGTCGACCAGCATAAGCTGATTTAGAGGAGTTTTATGTGGAATTATAATTTTATATTTAAGAAATGAGACTTTCATATCTAGGGGTATATTCAATTCCTTTCGGAATGCCTTGATTAATGATACGTATAATCTGATTGGTTTCTGTGGGAAACATCTGCATTTAAATAAACAGCACCTTAGTAAATATACCCCTAAGTGAATGTATTTACCCTCTTGCTTGTCCAGCTGGCTGGCCCCTTGTGCCAGCCTTATGTGTTAATTTGGCGTAACTAGGAGATTCAAAATCAGGCAAACAGTTTGTGACAAGCACAGACTGGCTTTATTACACACTGAAAACTCAGTGATTACAACATTATACTGAACAATTTCAAGCAGTTTACTACACTACTCCTAATCTACAACATTTCCCAAAGGAGCTTTAGCCCTTGATTCTTAGTAGTGCTATCCCATATACGAAACCACAATCATATGCTCCTGTAACAGTAAGGTAGACACCCAGTCCTCATTGAGCAGGCTTATAAAGTGTCTGAGTCCTCAGACCTCTAATATGAGAGCAGGTTACTTGTTCCACCTAACCAATGCTGCTCTAGTAGAGACAAATGAGACAAACTGCGGGAGGATCTTTTGTTCCTTAACCATTTCTCACAAAGGTGTGGCTTGAGTAGGGATGTCCTTTGATAGTTTCTCTTCGTTTGATTGGTGTTTGTTGTTAGGTGAGGTCTATCCTTAAGTTCTCTGGTTATAACAGACACCCTGCAATGAGTGGCTGCAGACAGTTTATCTGTATACACTGTTGAATGATGATCACCAACTTTACCAGAAAAATGGAGCATAATCACATTAGTCTTTTTGGCACCCTGTGCCCAGCCCTAGTTTCACTGTATGTAGTCCTTTCCTGTGATATGCCGCTCTGAGCAGAGCAGCAATTCTGGCACAACTTTGCTATTTGCTAGTAGAGGAGTTCCCACAAAATGTGATGTACGGATATCTGTGCAAATCTTTGTAGTGCCACTGTTCGCTGGGGTTCTAGTCACCACCAAGTGATCAATATCATGTTTTCAGGGGATATATGCATAGAGTACCCACCTGGTGGCGTTTAAGAGCAGTATACCCTTATACTTTACTTTATTATGCCCAGCACCCTGCTGTCGTCACATGTACGATTAGGGTATTGCGACTTTAGCATTTATTACTAACACTTGTCAGGCCAGAACTCTATGCTGTCATTAGGGACGAATACGATTTGTTTTTTCTATTTGAATGTGCCTTGAAAGATATCCTTCTTCACATATTACTCAAGCTTTTGTGTGTCTCTTTTCTTAAATGTTTTCTGAGTGAAAAGGGCAATAAATGATCCTCATTCATGTAGTGGGTGGAATACAGAACTTTGTTTTTCTCTTGTAGTTTGTGCAGATGCTATCGTGGACTGTGAAAATCTGTAAAGATACTAACTTTGGTAAGAATGACTTTAGTTTAAAGGTGTATACATTTTGTCATTATGTGTTTTTAACTGGATTACACATCATCATTTTACCTGTATGAGGTGATCTGCAACATAGGTGTGTTTATAACTTAACGGGCAAACAAATTGAAAGCATTTAGTTAATAACATATTAAATCAAGTAAACATTGAGCAATGTTCCTAAAATGTAAAAAAAAAAAAAAGAAAGAATTTAAGGCATGAGGGATACCATATAACAGAGGTTTCCAAACGTGGTCCTCAAGGTTTCCCAATGGTTCTGGTTTTAAATGATACAGTTATAGATTTTATTTAAAAATTTTTTTACAGTGTCACTTAATAGGACATTTTCACTCCTTTTCATGGAATGACCCTCTACTGAATGTTACTGAAAATTACATGTACAAAATATTCAGTGCAAGTCCCTGTTGTTGTATAGACTAGAGAATTTTGTATACACAGTGAGTGATATGTTGTCTGATCCGGAGGAGCAGATTACATATCACTCAAACGGTGCATATTAGGCATTGTGTATGCCCTATATATAAGTGCCCCCGGTCGCTAGCATTGTCTGGTTTGATATGCTGTACATTAAACCTGAAGATATCGCTAGTGTCCTGTAGTATGCTAATGAAGGACGGAACATGATCACGCTATCCTTCATTAACCTTGCTCAATGTGTACCCAGGTTCCGATATATACTGTTGTGACAAGAACACTGGGATAGTGTTTGAGGGCAGGTATGTTTGTCCCAGGTTCTTGTCTTACATGTTTTAGAAAATGAAAACTTCTAGGAAAATGCTTTTGTTTTGTTAGAACCTTTTCAGTTTGCTGGAAAAGCTGGATAAGGGCCCTGAGAGAGAGATAGGGCGAGTTCCAGACATTGGGCCCAGTTCGGATCTTTGGCCTCACAGATGGCTAATCAGGGCTTTCAGCTGTGCAAGAGCCTTATAGGGCTTCTAGCCTGATTAATGTGTGCAGACTGCCTGGGAAGACTGCAGGATCTCTGTGAGAGAAACACCCTTCCTGATACAAGTGAGCTATACAGTGTTTACTGGAGAACTCTGTGTTTTTATTTAGTGATAGTTAGGAACATCTTGTGTTTAGTTAGTGCCGGACAGGCAAGGTATTTTCTTTTGGTGTTTGTTTTATTTTCTGTATAATAAAACTGGCTGGGGCCAGTTGTACCACAAACTGGATTTGTGTGATTCCTCAGCTGCTGCGTGCTGCCATTTACCCCAGGAAACGGCACCTTGTACCCTTACAGTGTTACAACTTGGTGGAGAATGCGAGCATGCCGTTCTGTGCATAAGTGAAAGCAGCAGCTTTATGAGGCCTGCAGAAAACCATGGTTTATGCAGATACAGCCCAGTGTGAAGTTACTGAGACTCGCCCTGAGGATTTGATATATGTCCTGGGTGAAAGCAGCTACAAAGCCACCTGAAAAGTCTGTCGACATGGAGGAACTGCTCAAAGCCTTGCTGCAAGCTACAGCGGTTTAGCAGGAGGCCAACAGACAGCAGCAGGTGGCAATGGAGGAAAATAGGAGACAGCAGCAGGTGGCTATTGACGAACTTTACAGGCAACAGCGTCAGGATAGAGAGGCCTTAACAGAAGTGGTGCAGAGCCTTGCGGCCCAGATTGGAGATATGGCCATCAGTGCTCCGACCAGCTCTAGTTCTATACGGGCCGGTCACTTCCTGCAGAAAATGACAGAGGCTGATGATGTGGAGGCCTACCTGACCACGTTTGAAAGGACTGCCGAGCGTGAGAACTGGCCGAAAGCACAGTGGACCAGTCTGCTGGCACCTTTTCTGTCATGTGAGCCCCAAAAAGCGTACTTTGATTTAAGCCCTGCTGAGGCTCGGGACTATGATAAACTAAAGACTGAGATCCTGACTCGCCTGGGAGTCACGCTGTCAGTACGATGCATGAACTTATTCAGCTAACAAAAAAATGGTTACAGCCAGAGACATTAACTGGTCCCCAGATGGTTGAAAGAGTTGTCATGGACCGCTATTTGAGATCTTTGCCCGTGGTCCTGCGCAAGTGTGTGAGCCATGGACACCCGGATACTGCTGACCAATTAGTGGACATGGTAGAGAGGTATTTGGCAGCAAAGGAACTACTGATGACCACCCAGCAACCCATAGATCCTCGACAGCGCCCTTCAGTAAAGACTGGTAAGACTGTTCCGTGGGAAAACGTTGCTGGGCGGTTAAGAGAACGCAAGGCTGGAGATACTGTAAACACTGGCCCTGGAGACAGGCCAATGGGGCTAGAACGGTCTATGCTGCCCAAACGGGTTGATAATCGTGTGGTCAAATGTTTTAGGTGTGGTGTGCCAGGTCATGTTATTGCCAATTGCCCAGTCACGCAAGAACCCATGCAATGTGATGCTGCCTTTGAATGTCGCAGAATGTCTTTCTTTGCTAGGTTAGCCTGTACTTTCACCTGAGCTGAAAAAACAAATGTGTGATGTGTTCTTAGAGGGTAACCGGGTAGAGGCCTTGCTAGATTCAAGAAGTTTAGTTACCCTCGTGAAAGCTGGGTTAGTGAACCCCTTAAAGGTCCAGCAAATACCTATTAGGGTAACTTGCATACATGGGGGATACCCAACATTATGTCACTGCTGAAGTGAATATAGAAACTTGTTGTGGGTCAGCAATTGTTAAAGTAGGACTGGTCCCCACCTTGGTGCACGAGGCTATAATAGGGAGGGATTTTTCTCATTTTTGGAAACTGGGAATCACGGTTATCAACAGATGTGAGAAGTAAAGAGCCAGTTGATAATACCGGTGATTTTTTGGATGTACGTGTGTCTTCGGAACTTTCTGACCCTTTGCCTTTTGCTAGTTTGGCTTGGGAAGTGACAGATGGGGAGTCCAGTGAGGACCCTCTTGCTGGGAACAGAGACATAGTAGTTAGAACTGAAAGCGTGCCTGAAGGTAAAGAAGGATCTGTTTGCATCTGAACAGTTAAAGGATCCTACCTTAATAAAGGCTAGAGAGAATGTCAAGGTTGTTAATGGGGAACCTGTGGTACCAGGTGACAGGGTTACGTATCCCCACATGGCCATCTGTAATGAGCTCTTGTACCACATTGTCAAAAGGGGTGAGGATGTGGTGGAACAGCTGGTAGTTTCCCAGCCTTAACGGGGAACGGTACTAGATTTAGCTCATAGTCACGTTACAGCAGGACATTTAGGGGCAGAAAAAAACACTGAAAGAGTTTTACAAAGGTTCTTTTGGCCAGGGTTTATAAAGAAGTGTCTGAATATTGTTCTTCCTGTCCTGAATGCCAGTATCATGCCCCTAGACCCCATTTCAGGAGCCCACTAGTTCCCATGCCTATTATAGAGGTCCCGTTTGACAGAATAGCCATGGATCTCGTGGAGCCCTTATTAAAGTCTGCTTGGGGCCATCAGTATATCCTGGTAATTATGGACTATGCCACTCGATATCCTGAGGCTGTCCCTTTACGCACTATCACAACCAAGGCGATAGCTAGGGAGCTGGTGCAGGTTTTTAGTAGAGTGGGAATACCAAAAGAAATTTTGACTGAAAAAGGTACTCCATTTATGTCAAGGATCATGAAAGAATTGTGCAAATTATTTAAGGTCACTCACCTCAGGACGTCCATCTACCATCCCCAAACTGACGGGTTGGTGGAAAGGTTTAATAAAACATTAAAAAGGATGTTAAAAAAGGTTGTTGATAGAGATGGGAAAAACTGGGATTGTTTGTTGCCCTACTTGTTAATGGCCATCAGAGAAGTTCCTCAGTCCTCTACGGGGTTTTCTCCATTTGATTTGTTGTATGGTAGACACCCCAGAGGGCTGTTGGACATTGCCAAAGAGACGTGGGAAGGACAGCCCACTCCTTATAGAAGCGTTATTGAACATGTAACACATGCAGGATAGGATTGCAGCCGTGGTACCTATTGTCAGAGAGCACATGGAACAGGCCCAAAGTGCTAAACAGAGGGTATATAACCGGAGTGCCAAGATACGGGAATTTGCTCCTGGAGATAGAGTTCTTGTTTTGGTACCCACTGTGGAAAGCAAATTCCTAGCTAAATGGCAGGGTCCATTTGAGATTAGGGAAAAAGTGAATGAGGTTAATTACAAAGTATACCAGCTGGGAAAGAGAAAACCCGAACAAATCTACCATGTTAACTTAATCAAACCCTGGAAAGATAGGTTGTCTCTGTCAGCGGAGCCTTGCCCTTCGGTGTCTTCACCTCGGTTGCTTCCCACGGTAAAGGTGTCAGAAACATTATCAGCTGATCAGAACAATCAGGGTAAAGAATTTCTCATCCAAAATAGGGAGATATTTTCAGAGCTGCCTGGCCGAACGACCATAATAAAACATGACATTGTCACAGAACCAGGGGTCAGGGTCCATTTAAAGCCATATAGGATTCCTGAAGCTCAGCGAGAAGCTGTTTCTAAAGAAGTTAAAACCATGTTAGAACTTGGAGTCATAGAGAAATCTAACAGTGAGTGGTCCAGTCCCATAGTTCTCATCCCGAAGCCCGATGGTAGCATACGCTTCTGTAATGACTTTCGTAAGTTAAATGAGGTGTCCAAGTTTAACGTATACTCCATGCCCCGTGTGGATGAGCTTATAGAAAGGCTGGGAACAGCCAGGTTTCTCACCACGTTGGACCTGACCAAAGGTTACTGGCAAATACCTTTATCTGATAGCGCCAAAGAAAAAACAGCCTTTTGGGTTCCGGAGGGGCTGTACCAGTATAAGATGTTACCCTTTGGGTTGCATGGGGCTCCAGCAACCTTTCAACGGGCGATGGATAAAATTTTGAGGCCCCATAGAAAATATGCAGCTGCCTATTTGGATGATGTGGTAATTCACAGTACAGACTGGGGGTCCCATTTGGTTAAAGTACAAGCAGTACTGGACTCAATCAGAGAGGCAGGGTTAACTGCTAACCCAAAGAAGTGCTGCCTCGCAATGGAGGAGGTCAAATACTTGGGCTTCACCATAGGCAAAGGTCTGATTAGGCCCCAATTGAATAAAATTGATGCTATTCAAAACTGGCCTCGTCCAGTGAATAAAAAACAGGTAAGGGCTTTTTTGGGAATAACTGGGTACTATAGACGGTTTATTCCCAATTTTGCGACCACAGTGGTGCCGTTGTCAGACCTTACCAAAGGGAAGCAGTCAAATATGGTGAAATGGGAATCCTGATGCAGAAAAAGCGTTCCAAGCGTTAAAAGTGGCTTTGTGTTCACAACCGGTATTTATAACACCAGATTTTTCAAAAGAATTTGTGGTACAGACAGATGCCTCAGAGGTAGGGATAGGCGCTGTGCTGTCCCAAACCAGAGATGGGGACAATCACCCTATCATTTATTTGAGTAGGAAACTCAATGAGCATGAAAAAAGGTATGCCATTGTGGAAAAGGAGGCTTTGGCCATTAAGTGGGCACTTGATACCTTGAGATATTACCTCTTGGGTAGACAATTCAGACTAGTGACAGATCATGCCCCTTTAACTAGATGGTTTCCAGTGTTGCAGGATTTTAAGTTTACTGTCGAACATAGACCGGGTACACAATTGGCCAACGCAGATGCATTGTCCCGCATCTTCTGTTTGGGGGCAACAAGTGTTCCGGCCCCTAGGTCGAAACAGGGGAGGGGGATATGTGACAAGAACACTGGGATAGTGTTTGTGGGCAGGTATGTTTGTCCCAGGTTCTTGTCTTACATGTTTTAGAAAATGAAAACTTCTAGGAAAATGTTTGTTTTGTTAGAACCTTTTCAGTTTGCTGGAAAAGCTGGATAAGGGCCCTGAGAGAGAGATAGGGCGAGTTCCAGACATTGGGCCCAGTTCGGATCTTTGGCCTCACAGAGGGCTAATCAGGGCTTTCAGCTGTGCAAGAGCCTTATAGGGCTTCTAGCCTGATTAATGTGTGCAGACTGCCTGGGAAGACTGCAGGATCTCTGTGAGAGAAACACCCTTCCTGATACAAGTGAGCTATACAGTGTTTACTGGAGAACTCTGTGTTTTTGTTTAGTGATAGTTAGGAACATCTTGTGTTTAGTTAGTGCCGGACAGGCAAGGTATTTTCTTTTGGTGTTTGTTTTATTTTCTGTATAATAAAACTGTCTGGGGCCAGTTGTACCACAAACTGGACTTGTGTGATTCCTCAGCTGCTGCGTGCTGCCATTTACCCCAGGAAACGGCACCTTGTACCCTTACAGTGTTACAACTGTATATAAACTTAGTAAGACTTAAAAATAAAGTTTAATTCTTCATGAAATGGTGTTCTTCTCTCTAGCCAGCAACCTGTTGAATTTCTTCCTAGAACCTTCTGGCACCTTCTCTTCATTTGATCCAACAAATGGAAATGAAGTGTCTGCAGATGGAGCCACGCTAGTGAGCGCCTTTGTTTGGTAAGGCGCGCGTGCCCCATTCACTTGAATGGAGAGGGTCTCTATCCGGGCGCGCGCGCCCAGACAGAGATGCTCTGAATGCGAAGCATCTATGTGCACTCCACGCCAGGAGTGCACGTTTGCAATGGGGCGGCTATAGATAAGAGCGGCTCCATCTGTACGCCCTTCTTATTTTCCTACTCTACGACCTCTCCTCTTGATCCTATACCAGGCCTGTGGCTCTCTAGCTGATGTGAAACTACACATTCCAGCATTCCCTGCCACAGTTTTAGCATACTACAATAGCAAAATTGTGGCAGGGCATGCTGGGACTTTCACAACTGCTAGCGAGCCACAGTTTGGCCATGCCTGTCCTATACCGTCACAAGTCAACCCTGTTTATCCATAATCTCTCTACTGGATCTTCCATCATTCTTTAAGCATGCATATATTATATCTATTCATAAAAAACACAATTCTGACCCGAACACTCTGAAATGACTGTCCCATCTCAGCTCCCATGCCCCTCTCCATGCTGCTTGAGAGACTTTCCTATACTCACATCACACACTTTATTGCTTCACATCCTAAAGGACCCACTTCAGTTCCACTTTTGTTGTCAGCACTCTAGAGGGACTACAATATATAAGGTGGTCAGTATTTGATCACTGGCCATTACTCACTTCATTCTCCTGGGCCTCTCTGCTGCATTTGTCACTGTGGGCCTGATTCTCAGTTGGGAGCAAAAGCATAAAAAGATCAACTAACTGTGCACCTTGGCAAAACCATGCTGCACTGCAGGTGGGGGAGATATAAAATATGCAGAGATTTAGATATGGAAGGGGTGCGTCCAAACTCAAATCTAAATTGCAGTGTAAAAGTAATGCTTCCCAGCACATAGGCGTCACTAGGAGCGGTGTATGCCGCACCCGGGTGTCACCCTCCGGTGTGTGACACCAAAATGCAGACTCCAACTCAGTGACAGGAGCCTGGTGCTGCACTGCAACATTACACCCTGTCACAGTGCAGGAGCCAGCAGGGTGCAACCAGATGAGTCTCCAGGGGCATCCCAGTTTCTCTGGGAAATGCCGCCCCTTTTTGGTTGCATGTGTCAGAGGGAGGGGGGTCTTGATGCCCCTGGTCCAGCAATGTGTAGGCTACATGCAAAAGCAACCAGTATTTACAGTGCATGCAAAAACAATAAAGGAATTTGCACCCCATGTACTGCAGCAGTGTTTGTTCCAGATACAAACTTGCCTGCTTTTTGTGCCCTGATATCTCCCATATTGATTTCTGCAATGATATTCTCACTGGTCTTCCTCTACCCAGACTTTCACAGCTACGATCTGTCTGAATACTTCAGCTAGACTGATTTCTCTAACGTCCTAGGGGATGCTGGGGACTCCGTAAGGACCATGGGGAATAGACGGGCTCCGCAGGAGACAGGGCACTTTAAGAAAGAATTTGGATACTGGTGTGCTCTGGCTCCTCCCTCTATGTCCCTCCTCCAGACCTCAGTTTGAATCTGTGCCCGGACGAGCTGGGTGCTACTTAGTGAGCTCTCATGAGCTTGCTATAAAAGAAAGTATTTTGTTAGGTTTTTTTATTTTCAGAGAGATCTGCTGGCAACAGACTCTCTGCTACGTGGGACTGAGGGGAGAGAAGCAGCCCTACTCACTGAAGATAGGTCCTGCTTCTTAGGATACTGGACACCATTAGCTCCAGAGGGATCGTACACAGGATCTCACCCTTTGTCGTCCGATCCCGGAGCCGCGCCGACGTCCCCCTCGCAGAGCCGGAAGACAGAAGCCGGTGACAGAAGCAAGAAGACTTCGAAATCGGCGGCAGAAGACTCCAGTCTTCATACTGAGGTAGCGCACAGCACTGCAGCTGTGCGCCATTGCTCCCACGCTACACCCACATACTCCGGTCACTGTAGGGTGCAGGGCGCAGGGGGGGGCGCCCTGGGCAGCAATTAGAGACCTCTTGGCAAAAGTGGGCATATATACAGTTGGGCACTGTATATATGCATGGGCCCCCGCCATATTTTTACACAGAAACGCGGGACAGAAGGCCGCCGCTGAGGGGGCGGGGCTTCTTCCTCAGCACTCACCAGCGCCATTTTCTCTCCACAGCTCCGCTGAGAGGAAGCTCCCCAGGCTCTCCCCTGCAGAAACACGGTAGAAGAGGGTAAAAAGAGAGGGGGGGGCACATAAATTAGGCGCAAAAACAGTTTATACAGCAGCTACTGGGTTAACACTAAGTTACTGTGTGATTCCTGGGACATATAGCGCTGGGGTGTGTGCTGGCATACTCTCTCTCTGTCTCTCCAAAAGGCCTTGTGGGGGAACGGTCTTCAAAAAGAGCATCCCCTGTGTGTGTGGTGTGACGGTACGCTTGTGTCGGCATGTTTGACGAGGAAGGCTTTGTGGAAGCAGAGCGGGAACAAATGAATGGGGTCGCTGCCGACGGCGCCGACACCCGATTGGATGGATATGTGGAAGGTTTTAAATGATAATGTTACTTCCTTGCATAAAAGGTTGGATAAAGCTGAAGCCTTAGGACAGCCGGGGTCTCAGTCCATGCCTGATCCTATGTCACAGAGGCCGTCAGGGTCTCAGAAGCGCCCACTATCCCAAATTGTTGACACAGATATCGACACGGATTCTGACTCCAGTGTCGATTGCGATGATGCAAAGTTACAGCCTAAATTGGCTAAAGCCATCCGTTATATGATTATAGCAATGAAGGATGTGTTGCACATCACAGAGGAAACCCCAGTCCCTGACAAGAGGGTTTATATGTATGGGGAAAAAAGGCAAGAAGTTACCTTTCCCCCTTCACATGAGCTAAATGAGTTATGTGAAAAGGCTTGGGAATCTCCAGATAAAAAACTGCACATTTCCAAACGGATGCTTATGGCGTACCCTTTCCCGCCAATGGACAGGTTACGCTGGGAATCCTCCCCTAGGGTTGACAAAGCTTTAACACGCTTATCCATGAGGGTAGCCCTGCCGTCACAGGATACGGCCACCCTAAAAGATGCTGCGGATAGAAAGCAGGAGGGTACCCTGAAGTCCATTTATACACATTCAGGTACCTTACTAAGGCCGGCGATTGCGTCGGCCTGGATGTGTAGTGCTGTAGCAGCATGGACAGATACCTTATCTGAGGAACTTGATACCTTGGATAAGGATACTATATTGCTGACCCTGGGGCATATAAAAGACGCTGTCCTGTATATGAGAGATGCTCAAAGAGACATTAGCCTACTAGGCTCTAGAATAAATGCAATGTCGATTTCTGCCAGAAGGGTCCTGTGGACTCGGCAATGGACAGGCGATGCCGACTCAAAAAGGCACATGGAGGTTTTACCTTACAAGGGTGAGGAGTTGTTTGGGGAGGGTCTCTCAGACCTGGTCTCCACAGCTACGGCTGGAAAGTCAATTTTTTTGCCATATGGTCCCTCACAACCTAAGAAAGCACCGTATTACCAGATGCAGTCCTTTCGATCACAAAAAGGCAAGAAAGTCTGAGGTGCGTCCTTTCTTGCCAGAGACAGGGGTAGAGGAAAGAAGCTGCACAGCACAGCTAGTTCCCAGGAACAGAAGTCCTCCCCGGCTTCCACTAAATCCACCGCATGACGCTGGGGCTCCACAGGCGGAGCTAGGACCGGTGGGGGCGCGTCTCCGAAATTTCAGCCACAAGTGGGTTCACTCCCAGGTGGATCCCTGGGCTATAGAGATTGTGTCTCAGGGATACAAGCTGGAATTCGAAGAGATGCCCCCTCACCGTTACCTCAAATCGGCCCTGCCAGCTTCCCCCTTAGAGAGGGAAATAGTGTTAGCTGCAATTCACAAATTGTATCTTCAGCAGGTGGTGGTCAAGGTTCCCCTCCTTCAACAAGGAAGGGGTTACTATTCGACCATGTTTGTGGTACCGAAACCGGAAGGTTCGGTCAGACCCATATTGAATTTAAAATCCCTGAACATATACCTGAAAAGGTTCAAGTTCAAGATGGAATCGCTCAGAGCGGTCATCGCAAGCCTGGAAGGGGGGGATTTTATGATGTCTCTGGACATAAAGGATGCTTACCTTCATGTCCCCATTTATCCACCTCATCAGGAGTACCTCAGATTTGTGGTACAGGATTGTCATTACCAATTCCAGACGTTGCCGTTTGGTCTCTCCACGGCACCGAGAATATTTACCAAGGTAATGGCAGAAATGATGGTGCTCCTGCGACGGCAAGGAGTCACAATTATCCCATACTTGGACGATCTCCTCATAAAGGCGAGGTCCAGAGAGCAGTTGCTGATCAGCGTAGCACGCTCTCGGGAAGTGTTACAACAGCACGGCTGGATTCTAAATATTCCAAAGTCGCAGTTGATTTCTACGACTCATCTGCCCTTCCTGGGCATGATTCTTGACACAGGCCAGAAGAGGGTTTATCTCCCGATGGAGAAGGCTCAGGAGCACATGACACTGGTCAGAGACCTATTAAAACCAAAACAGGTGTCGGTGCATCACTGCACGCGAGTCCTGGGAAAGATGGTGGCATCATACGAGACCATTCCCTTCGGCAGGTTCCATGCGAGGACCTTTCAATGGGATCTGTTGGACAAGTGGTCCGTATCACATCTACAAATGCATCGGCTGGTCACCCTATCCCCCAGGGCCAGGGTGTCTCTCCTGTGGTGGCTGCAGAGTGCTCACCTTCTCGAGGGCCGCAGATTCGGCATTCAGGACTGGGTCTTGGTGACCACGGACGCAAACCTCCGAGGGTGGGGAGCAGTCACACAGGGAAGAAATTTCCAAGGTCTGTGGTCAAGTCAGGAGACTTGCCTTCACATCAATATCCTGGAACTAAGGGCCATATACAACGCCCTACGTCAAGCGGAGACCCTGCTTCGCGACCGGTCGGTGCTGATTCAGTCAGACAACATCACAGCAGTGGCTCATGTAAACCGCCAAGGCGGCACAAGGAGCAGGGTGGCGATGGCGGAAGCCACCAGAATTCTTCGCTGGGCGGAGAATCACGTCAGAGCACTGTCAGCAGTGTTCATTCCGGGAGTGGACAACTGGGAAGCAGACTTCCTCAGCAGGCACGACCTCCACCTGGGAGAGTGGGGACTTCATCAAGAAGTCTTCACGCAGATTGCAAATCGGTGGGAACCGCCACAAGTAGACATGATGGCATCCCGCCTCAACAAAAAGCTAAAGAGGTATTGCGCCAGGTCAAGAGACCCTCAGGCGATAGCTGTAGACGCACTAGTGACACCGCGGGTGTTTCAGTTGGTCTATGTATTTCCTCCTCTTCCTCTCATACCCAAGGTGCTGAGAATCATAAGAAGAAGAGGAGTGAGAACAATACTCATTGTTCCGGATTGGCCAAGAAGGACTTGGTATCCAGAGCTGCAAGAAATGCTCACAGAGGACCCATGGCCTCTGCCTCTAAGACAGGACTTGTTGCAACAGGGACCCTGTCTGTTCCAAAACTTACCGCGGCTGCGTTTGACGGCATGGCGGTTGAACGCCGGATCCAAAAGGCATTCCGGATGAGGTTATTCCTACGCTGATAAAGGCTAGGAAGGACGTGACGGCTAAACATTATCACCGTATATGGCGAAAATATGTTGCTTGGTGTGAGGCCAGGAATGCCCCTACGGAGGAATTCCAGCTGGGCCGTTTCCTTCATTTCCTACAGTCGGGAGTGACTTTGGGCTTAAAATTGGGTTCCATTAAGGTCCGGATTTCGGCCCTATCCATTTTCTTTCAAAAAGAACTGGCTTCTCTACCTGAAGTTCAGACGTTTGTAAAGGGAGTGCTGCATATTCAGCCCCCTTTTGTGCCTCCAGTGGCACCTTGGGATCTTAACGTGGTGTTGAGTTTCCTGAAGTCACACTAGTTTGAGCCACTTTAAACCGTGGAATTAAAATTTCTCACGTGGAAGGTGGTCATGCTATTAGCCTTGGCTTCAGCTAGGCGTGTGTCAGAATTAGCGGCTTTGTCACATAAAAGCCCCTATCTGGTTTTCCATATGGACAGGGCAGAATTGCGGACCCGTCCGCAATTTCTGCCAAAAGTGGTGTCATTTTTTCATATGAACCAACCTATTGTGGTGCCTGTGGCTACTCGTGACTTGGAGGATTCCGAGTTACTAGATGTGGTCAGGGCTTTGAAGGTTTATGTAGCCAGAACGGCTAGAGTCAGGAAAACTGAGTCGCTGTTTATCCTGTATGCACCCAACAAGCTGGGTGCTCCAGCTTCAAAGCAAACTATTGCTCGCTGGATCTGTAACACGATTCAGCAGGCTCATTCTGCGGCTGGATTGCCGCTGCCAAAATCAGTAAAAGCCCATTCCACAAAGAAGGTGGGCTCTTCTTGGGCGGCTGCCCGAGGGGTCTTGGCATTACAGCTTTGCCGAGCAGCTACTTGGTCGGGTTCAAACACTTTTGCAAAGTTCTACAAGTTTGATACCTTGGCTGAGGAGGACCTTGTGTTTGCTCATTCGGTGCTGCAGAGTCATCCGCACTCTCCCGCCCGTTTGGGAGCTTTGGTATAATCCCCATGGTCCTTACGGAGTCCCCAGCATCCACTAGGACGTTATAGAAAATAAGATTTTACTTACCGGTAAATCTATTTCTCGTAGTCCGTAGTGGATGCTGTGCGCCCGTCCCAAGTGCGGACTGCTTCTGCAATGCTTGTATATAGTTATTGCTTACATAAGGGTTATGTTAGAGTTGCATCAGGGTTGATCTGATGCTCTGTTGTTGTTCATACTGTTAACTGGGTAAGTTTATCACAAGTTATACGGTGTGATTGGTGTGGCTGGTATGAATCTTGCCCTGGATTCCAAAATCCTTTCCTTGTACTGTCAGCTCTTCCGGGCACAGTTTCTCTAACTGAGGTCTGGAGGAGGGACATAGAGGGAGGAGCCAGAGCACACCAGTATCCAAATTCTTTCTTAAAGTGCCCTGTCTCCAGCGGAGCCCGTCTATTCCCCATGGTCCTTACGGAGTCCCCAGCATCCACTACGGACTACGAGAAATAGATTTACCGGTAAGTAAAATCTTATTTTTCTTTTTCTGCTACGCCTCTATCAGTCCCTACGTTGTATTTTAATTAATTCAATATAAAATACTCCTTAAATTAAAGGCTATCCACCAAACGACACCAACATACATCTCTGGTTATTTCATAATCTCTCCCAACTAGATCCCTTCACTCTGCAACTTCTACACCTCATTACCTGCTCTCATTCAGTGATACAGGAGTTTTTTTTGGTACAAGACTGACTTCTAGCCTCACTGGGGGATATCCTATTATCCGCGATCCGTTTTTTCGCCTGGTGAAAACGGCAGGATATCAAGATTAATGACCGATGGCCATTGTCGCAGTATCCTATTACAGCCCATTTTCATTGGGCAAAAACGGACCTGAGGTCGCGTGATAAAAAACCTGTTATCAGGGATAAGTCCTCGATCCCATGTGATATCGCTGATCCGGCAGCCGCTTATCTTGGATTATGCTTCAGCGATAAATGCCGACATCAGGGGGAGCAGCCCCGCATCGGGGCTAATAGGATAGTCCCCGGCGATACAATTAACCGCGGCCATTGTATGCCTGATAATTCACCCATTCATGTAAAATCCTGATCCTCTCACATAACCTCCATAAGTTGTTGTATTTAATTGCTTTCCCTCTACACAGTCCACACACACTGTAGATTCACCCAACCCTCTGACACCAAGCCAACATTGCCGTGTGATTGGATCATATAGTGCATTGAAAATCTTTTACCGTTGTTATCTGGCTGGATCATATGTAACACTGGACATCATGTACAGTGGTGAATTTCCCATTAGGAACATGAGAACATGAGGCACGTGTCTAGGGGTGGCATTTGGATGCTTGTATTTGTACTGTCAGCCTAAGAAGTATCAGTAACTGCAAAATATTTTCACTGTACTGTACAATACGCCATCTTGAGTGGAGTGAAAACGGATAGGACATACTATCCCTGTAAGCTGTCCTACCAAATAAATATGTATACAAAATTAAAAATGTGATAGTGGCTTTTACTTTTTCACTCCCTCACTCCGGTAAACACGATATGTGTCTCTATAATACATCTCCCCCTATGTCTTAGAGGACAGGGCGAAGTGTGGCAGCACCAGTGTTATGAAAGGAAAAGACAAATGAATGCCAGGGAGTCAGATTGAGACTCATATTGAGAAGGTGCAGCGTCTCCCAACAACACGAGTTATGAGACGCTATGCTCAAACCAATGCCAAGTCAAATACACATTATGTGAAACAAAAAGATTCATACTTGCATACACGTTGTGTGTGTCAGTAAGTGGGACATAAGTTTAATGCTGATTTACCTTCTTTCCATAGATGATGTCCAGTTCTGTAAAGGAATAATGACTCTTCTGTTTAGTATGCATTCTCTATTCAAGAGCCCAGTTAGTCTGCTCCGGGAGCTTTGCCAGGACATCCACGGGCACCTCGGTGACATCGATCAGGTAAATGATACAGGTCTAGCTTTCTATATAACAAAGTGTGTACTGCCATCTAGAATAACTAAGGCACACCTATATTTATTCCATGATGTCCACAGGTCCTTTTTCTTATGAAAAGCTTTTACACTCATACAGATATTCTCCTCTCTGCCGGTATGTTTGTTAAAATAAAAACACAATGTACAGAAATCTATACATGTATACAGAAATACTATTTCCTCTCCGTATATGATCACTATACCAGCTTTAGGCAACAAACGCTGAGGTTATATAGTGATACATAGGGCTGTAAGGCTCTAGTTACACCTTTAATGCCTCATGTTTAGTAAGTAGACCATGAATAAGCAATAGTTTGGAGTGACCAAGTCAAAGTGTAGACCCCAATGCCTTTGAGGAGATGTGCATGAACAAATGTCCAAAGGATGTGAGGTGGACATGTTCAATGTACCGCAAATATAAGTAACAGCCTGGTAGCTATACCACAATTGATTGCTGCTAATGCTGGTTGTACAAGGTACTGATTCCATGGGTGTACTTACACATTTTCCATGTAGACATATATTTTTATTTAACAATGTCCTTTATATATGTATTTACAAAGCAACATTGCTACTGGTAATTTTTCAAATGGATCCACTTTCTTTATACCCCATTATTTATACGTAACCATACCCTTACTTGCCGTATCGGAAATGTGATGGTGCAAGAAATATCTGCAAGTGATAAGTGATTTGTCTCTGCAGGACATTGAAGTGGAAAAACAGTCTCACTTTAAAATTGTAAATGTAAAGACTGCAGCCCCTACAGTCACTGTAAGTATCCAGTATAAGATGCACATCCTTCATAGTTTTTATACTATAACAACCAAAATATTCTTATTTTTATATATATATATATATATATATATAATGTGTGTGTGTATCTATTAACAATTGAGTGATCTAGTATTTATATGGTGGGATATATTTACATTTTTATTTACTACCAATCACATTAGTCCCTGCCCCAGTGGAGCTTACAATCTATATTCCCTATCACAGGTACACACACTAAGGTTCATTTTTGTTGAGATCCAATTAACCTACCAGTATATTTTGGATTGTGGGAGAAAACCCACACAAGGACAAGGAGAATATGCAAACTCCTCATACCTAGGGCCACGGTGGGAATCGAACTCAAGACCTCATTGATGTGAGGCAGTAATGCTAACCATACATGCTGGCCAAATATGAGCTTTTGTACAGATAAACCTACTGTGAGAAATAGTCATTTCAGTTTCTGTATCATTCTTTGGATTTTATAAATTACACACACACATGAAATAGAAGATAACACTAAATCACAACTAAGGTATGTCCCCCACTTTTTCTTCCCCCTTTAGCTTTTGGTTTTCGGCCAAGCTACAAAGGTGCTGGATGAGGTGGACTGGCTGATCACAAAGCTAAAAACCCACCTTGGCTCAGAGAAGGGAAACGGTAAGAGGATTAGGAGTGTAATGTGGTCAATAATTTTTTATTTTTTTTATTTCAATGAAGAGAAATGTAATTTCTGCAGCGGGGTACACTGGTATCCCACAGGGAATAACATCAGGGTGTAGAGTTGGATCTTGATCCAAGGCACCAACAGGCTAGAGCTTTGACTGTTCCCAGGATGTACTGCACTGCCTCCTCTATAGCTCCGCCTCCGGGCACTGGAGCTAAGTTTGTAAGTTGGTGCCTGCATAGCAGGTCACTAACAGGGGATGCTGCGCTAGGCAGCCCTGAAAATAGCTTTTTAAGAAGACTTCAAGGGCCGCAGCACTTTCTATGTCATTCTGACTTGCTGTGCTGTGGCTCCATCACCTCCCCAGCAGCGCTGCATACTCCCACAGCCTGGTTCCCGGGTACTTGCAGCGGAGGCGCACCGGACTTCAGGCACACGCCGCTGACGCTCTCCTGGATCGCATAGCTGCACATCAGGTAGGAGGTAAGAGCTGCCGAAAATCGTGGTCGCTGGCGTGGACACTGTACTGCACAGGGACCCCACTATATCCACCAGGGCAGGGAGCACAGGTTGGATTTTCTAAAATCCGTTTAATAGAGGCTCCATAGTACGCTGTGGTGAGGCCCAGCATAGGGGAAAAGGCGCTGACCTGTAGCCCCTCCCCCAGCTCCGGGCGCCATCTACAGCAGATGTTCCCGCCCTGGAGCTGCATCTCACTCTCCCTCACTCCCTGACAGAGATTTTGGTGCCATCTTCACTACTAGCTGGGCTGATCTCCAGGACTGCAAGGCTGTCTCCTCTGTAAATCTGCCTGTCTCATCAGCGCTGTGCATTTACAGGCACTTAAGTATTCTACATGTAATTTTAGACAGTGTTGGTTAAAAACAAGTGCACTGCTATCTGAATATTTAGTACAAGTATTCTGTGATATACATCCAGTATCTACTGTGCATTGTTATAGCTATACGTATACATATTTATATGTAGCCTTACCAGTCCAGTGCAGCTTTATTGTTTATATGTAATAACTTCAGCATTGTACCTGTGATTGAGTGTGCCTGGAGCTGTTGTGTGGGATTCCATTCTCCTATATCACATATTGCAACCACTATATTCTGTATCCTGAGGGCCCAAGTGCGTCAGGGTCCCATATATATATATATATATATATATAAAATATACCTATATATACAAATATATATATATATATATATATATACACATACATATAGTGTTACACAGCATATACGATTGGGCATTTTTACGGTGTGTTTCGGTCACCTCATACCGCTTAAATGCTCTGTTTCGTGTACTATGTTTACTGTCACATAACATGTTTTTTTTTTCTCCAGGTATTATGTTTGTCTGGCTATATTGTACTGTTACGCCCTAAAGCTACATTCCTTATAATGTCTGCTACACAGGGCGGGAAATCCGCGGACACTTCTGCATCCTGCAGTACTGGTACCACGGAATTACCTGAGGGGAAGTTTTAGCTGCTGGTTCAGGTGCTGAGTGCCATACACCCAGTCAACCTGCAGCACCTGTGGCCAATCTGGACCCACCTTGGGCAGCGTTCTCAAGTCTGCTGACTACACTTGTGACAAGTCTTACGCCCCCTGTGGGGCCTCCTGTGCCATTGCAGCCACATATTGTCCCTGTAGTTAATCCGCCCTGGGCGGATACTCTGTCTACCCAATTACAACAATTAAATCAATCTTTGGTTAGACAAAAGTCTAAGCCACGCTCCTCTGGGACCAAGGGGTCATCTAAGCGGGCCATTTCTTCCTCACAATCCACTAATATTTCGGATAATTCTTCCGATATGGATGGGAAATATACTGATCCGTCAGACACTGATACAGTTGCTTCTGACGAGGAATCTACAACCCAGGTTGATGTTCCTGACCTAGTGGATGCTATGAAGCTGATTCCAAATTGATGATGAGATCGATCCCACTACTGCGTCTAAGAAACCTGATAAGTTCAAACGTCAGAAGGTTGCTAAAGCATTCTTACGACATTCTGACCATTTAATTGACAGTGCGTCAGGAATCCTGGTCGTCTCCGGGAAAGAAATTTTCCTTGTCTAAAAAGATGCTAGTTTGTTATCCTATCCCTGCGGAGTTGAGTAACAAGTGGGAAACTCCACCGCTGGTGGACTCTCATGTCGCCTGTCTTGCGGTGTCATCTACTCTGCCTGTCACCACTGTCACCTCACTGAAGGAACTGACGGATAAGAGTGTGGAGGGATGCCTGAAGTCTATTTACTCCCTTCAGGCAATTGAGGATGAGCTGCCTCAGGATTTCTCTGACACTACCAGACAATATCTGTCTTATATTACCACAGCCTCCCACTATATTCAGGAGGCTGCCTCTGATGCAGGTGTAATGGCGGCCAAGGCATCTACTACGTCTATCTTGGCTCGTCGAATTATGTGGTTGAGGTCCTGGAAGGTGGACCTGGACTCCAAAAAGACCTTGGAGGTGCTCCCTTTTAATGGAGACATCCTATTTGGGGAGGATCTGAACAAGATTGTAACTGACTTGGCTACTGCCAAGACTGCGTGTCTCCCAAATACTAATCCTTCTGTTCCGAAGGCTAAGAGTACCACCTTTCGTTCATTTCGACCTCCAGGAAAAGCAAAGGATCAGGCGTATCCGCGATAGGCTTGTGCTTCCAAAACCACTAAGCCTAAATCTAAACAATCCTGGGCCACACGTCAGCCTACTTCCAAACAAGAAAAGCCTGCTGCATGACAGGGCGGGCCTCCCCCTGGGGACCCCATGGTGGGAGGCCGACTTCTGCAGTTTGCCCAGGCATGGTTAAAGACCACTTCAGATGCCTAGGTGCAGGAAGTTATCTCTCACGGGTATGCAATCTCTTTCAAGAGACGACCCCCTTGCCAGTTTTGCACAATGGTTATCCCTGTGGATCCGTTAAAGGCGCAAGCTCTACACTTGGTTGTACAATCCCTTCTGGATACAAGAGTGGTAGTGCCGGTACCTCTGTCTCAGAGAGGCAGGGGTTACTATTCGACCCAGTTTCTAGTTCCGAATCCAAAAGGGTCCTTCCGGCCTATACTCAACCTCAAATCATTGAACAAGTTTGTGAGAGTATCCAAATTCCGTATGGAAACTTTGCGCTCTAGAGTGCTGGCCATGGAACCCGAAGACTATATGGTGTCCCTGGACATACAGGATGCTTACCTGCACATACCTATTGCCATGTCGCATCAGCAATGTCTGCGGTTTGCTATTGGCAACCTACATTATCAATTCCAGGCACTGCCTTTTGGATTGGCCACGGCCCCATGGATCTTCACCAAGGTCATGGTCGTGATGACGGCTCTTCTCTGCCATCAGGGTATCAGGATCCTGCCATATCTGAACGACTTGCTGATCCTGGCAAACTCCCAAGAGGTTCTCCTCAGTCATCTGGAACTGACGGTCCAATTCCTACAAGCCCACGGGTGGCTTATCAACTGGAAAAAGTTTTCGCTGGTCCCTGCTCGGAGCATGGTGCACCTAGGGGCAATACTGGACACACACAACCAACAATTGTTTGTCTCCAGAGAAAATTCTGAAACTTCAGGACAGGATCAGATATTTCCTCTCTCGCCCAAGAGTGTCGATACACTCGGCGATGCAAATACTAGGCCTCATTGTGTCGGCTTTCAACATGGTAGAGTACGCTCAATTTCATTTCTGCCCTCTGCAGAGGTTAATTCTTTCCAAGTGGGACGACCTGCCTCATCGGATCAGTTCTCAAATGATCTTGACTCCGGAGGTTCGTCTGTCACTGAGCTGGTGGCTACAGGACCAACAGTTGGGCAGAAGCCATCCCTTCTGTATCTCCAACTGGGTCCTCCTGACAATGAATGCCAGTCTGCAAGGTTGGGGCGCGGTGTTGGAGCAACAATCTCTCCAGGGTCGGTGGACCAGGGAGGAGTCTCTACTCCTGATAAACATTCTGGAATTGCGGGCGGTGCAGAACAGGCCTGTTCAAGTACAATCAGACAACGCCACCACAGTGGCGTACATAAATCATCAAGGCGGCGTTCGAAGCCGCATGGCAATGCTGGGAGTATCAAAAATCCTCCATTGGGTGGAACGCCAGCTACCAGCAATATCGGAAGTGTTCATCCCCGGGGTCCTCAACTGGAAGTGGATTTTCTCAGTCATCAGGACGTTCATGCTGGAGAGTGGAGTCTTCATCCGGAAGTCTTTCAACTCCTAGTGGAAAAGTGGGGCCTACCAGACGTAGACCTGATGGCGTCTCGACACAATCACAAGGTTCCGGTCTGCGGATCAAGGACAAGGGATCCTCAAGCGGCGTTCGTGGACACACTGGCAATTCCATGGAACTTTCGGCTACCATACGTGTTCTTTCCAGTGTTACTCCTGCCCAGAGTACTTCGGAAGTTCAAGCAAGAAAAAGGAATACTAATTCTAGTTGCTCAAGCGTGGCCCAGACAGCATTGGTTCTCAGACCTGCAGGGTCTGTCGATGGAGCATCCTCTTCTACTTCCTCAACGTCCATACCTCCTCATTCAGGGCCCTTGTGTCTATCCGGACCTGGCCAGACTGGCTTTGACGGCGTGGCTCTTGAAGCTTCACTCCTGAGGGCAAAGGGATTCTCTGAGGCAGTTATTCAAACTATGCTGAAGGCCCGCAAACCGGCTTCTGCACGGATTTATTACAGGGTCTGTAATTCTTATTTCACATGGTGTGCTGCTAAGAATTATGATGCCTATTTGTTCAGAATTTGTAGGCTTTTGTCTTTTCTGCAAAAAGGCCTAGATTTAGGCCTTCGTCTTGCCTCCCTCAAGGTTCATATATCTGCCTTGTCGGTGTGGTTTCAGAGGAAAATTGCGTCCATTCCTGACATTCATACTTTCACTCAGGGTGTTTTAAGGATTCAGCCTTCCTATGTCCCTTCTGTGGCTCCATGGAATCTGTCTGTTGTCTTAAATGCCCTGCAAGAGTCTCCATTCGAACCTCTTGATTCTGTGGATCCTAATTGTCTTACACTTAAGGTTGTGTTTTTATTGCCTATTGCCTCTGCTAGGAGGGTGTCAGACTTAGGTGCTTTGTCCTGTCGTCCACCCTTTCTGATTTTTTACCGTGACCGGGCAGTTCTTCGAACTCGCCCTTTTTATCTACCTAAGGTGGTATCATCTTTTCATCTTAACCAAGAGATTGTGGTTCCGGCCTTTTATCGCTCTGGTTTGTCCTCCAAAGAGCGGTCTTTGGATGTGGTACAGGCTTTCTGTATTTACATAAAGAGGACTGGCTCCCTCAGGAGATCAGATACCCTTTTTGTACTTTTTGGTTTTCACAAACGTGGCTGGCCTGCGAATAAGCAGACCTTGGTCAGATGGATTAGAATGGTTATTGCACAAGCCTATGTGCAGGTTGGTGTCCCAGCTCCTGATGCTATCAAAGCCCATTCTACTCGGTCTGTTGGACCTTCTTGGGCGGCCCACCGAGGCGCGTCCTCTGAATAATTGTGCAAGGTAGCTACGTGGTCCTCAGTGAACATGTTCATCCTGTCTATGCCTTTGATACTTCCGCCTCCCAGGATGCTTCCTTTGGATGCCGGGTTCTTGTACCCGCTACAGTGCGTCCCCTCCCATGAGGAACTGCTTTAGGACATCCCCGATGTATTCCCTGTGGAATACCAGAGTACCCCACTGCAGAAAAGGAGATTTATGGTAGACTTACCATAGTTAAATCTCTTTCTGCGAGGTACACTGAATTCCACAGGGCGCCCACCATGACGCACTTAGCTTCTTTGGGTTTGTATGGCATTAGCCGCTAGTCCCTTCTCCTGTCGTGTGAATGTGGTTCTATGTGAGTAACATCTGCCGTCTCTTTTACCTGCTACTGCATTGGACTGGTTAACGAAACTGAGCACCAGTGCCTGGAGGCGGGGCTATAGAGGAGGCGGTGCAATGCATCCTGGGAACAGTCAAAGCTTTAGCCTGTTGGTGCCTCAGATCAAGATCCAACTCTACACCCCGATGTTATTCCCTGTGGAATATAGTGTACCTCGCAGAAAGAGATTTAACTATGGTAAGTCTACCATAAATCTCCTTATAGCTTATAGAAGGCAAATATTACTTGTAGATGAAGGTAAGCACCAGTTACTGTATGTACTGCAAAGGACTTTAGACAGACAATACAGGGAAAACACAGCTGAGTTCTCACCTAAAACATACTGAAACATCTTTTCTATTGCCAGGTGATGGCACTCAAGCTACAAACCCTAGAGAACCGGTAGAGAAGGCCATCATTCTCCAGCTGGGCACATTACTTACTGCATGTCATGAGTTGGTCCAGACAGCCCTACCAGCCGGAAGTTGTATGGACACTTTGCTGAAGGATCTCACAAAGATGTACACAGTCCTTACAGCCCTCGTCAAATATGTGAGTCAGTCCAACATAGTAAACAATATTTAATGCACAACATCACGCCTTTAACCAGTCTTATTATTTGATCCTTGGGGCATATATAAATGCGGGATGCGGTTATGGTCACAATACCGATGCCCGCCGGTTGGCATACCGACCAACAAGGACTAGTCCCACTTTTGGGTGTCCATGACACCCGTAGAGTGGGAATAGAACCTGTGGCGAACCTACAAGGGAAGGGGCTTCGTTGTGCTTGCCCCCGCAAGCCATCTAAAAGCCACGATCCCTGCACCGGTATGGTGACCGACGCTCACACGAGCCTAACCCTATAAATGCTTCATATGTTTTTATTCCTACATATTTGATTTTTATTACAAATGAAGAGGTTTCCTTAGAGCAGTGCTAAACACCCTCTTATATAATACTTGTCAGAAACTCACACATATACCAAAAAATAATCAGGTACCCAAGGCGCAAACACACTTAAGCAGCCACTTGAGAATGAAAGGGACACTTAACCCTTAAACAGAATACAATAGAAAAGAAAATCCTCAAATAAAAAGCGCTCAGTGCTGTTTCATATAGTTATCAAATAATGATAGTATGATACTTAGTGTCCATGTATGGAGCGAAACATTTCCAATTTCAAATGTTTCTCCTCCCGACGCTATTCTTTTGTTCTGATATGGAATAATCTTCTATCCAAAGAGGTATCTCGTGATGATATACAATAAAAAACAATAATACATGAAGTGCAATATGTCCTTAAAATCCAGAAGCTATCATAAACCCTCTCTCTCCGGAGAGAGAAGAGAGAGGAGATGCAGTAAAGCAAGAGGGGGATGCTGCTAAGCTAAGCAGTCCATAAAGAAACCGTGATATGAGGATCAACGTCTGTTAATGAGTGCGTACGGTACGCATAACTAGCCACGAAAAATCATTTTACTTATACAGCTAAAGATAATGTGCGGATTTATACACGACCTATTGTGAGTGGGGTACGCATCGTATGCTCAGTGGATTTGAAAATAGAAGTTTGAGGGTTTATGATATCTTCTGGATTTTAAGGACATATTGCACTATCATGTATTATTGTTTTTTATTGTATATCATCACGAGATACCTCTTTGGATAGAAGATTATTCCATATCAGAACAGAAGGATAGTGTCGGGAGGAGAGACATTCGAATTGGAAATTTTTCGCTCCATACATGGACACTAAGTATCATACTATCATTATTTGATAACTATATGAAACAGCACTGAGCGCTTTTTATTTGGGGATTTTTTTTTCTATTAGAAACTCACACATGTTACTTACAGTATTTGCAGGTCTGCACTAATCATGCTGGAACGATTCCTACTCGTTTAGAAAAGTTGGTAAGTTTGTGGTGATTATTGCGTACTTACTGTATGCCTATACAACTGTGCTTATCCGCAGCTTTCTCTGCTTACTGTAGGCCTATACAACTGTGCTTATCCGTAGCTTTCTCTGCTTACTGTATGCATATACAATGGTGCTTATCCGTAGCTTTCTCTGCTTACTGTATGCCTGTACAACGGTGCTTATCCGCAGCTTTCTCTGCTTACTGTATGCCTATACAACTGTGCTTATCCGCAGCTTTTTCTGCTTACTGTATGCCTATACAACTGTGCTTATCCGTAGCATTCTCTGCTTACTGTATGCCTATACAAAAGGTGCTAATCCGTAGCTTTCTCTGCTTACTGTATGCCTATACAACGGTGCTTATCCGCAGCTTTCTCTGCTTACTGTAGGCCTATACAACTGTGCTTATCCGCCGCTTTCTCTGCTTACTGTAGGCCTATACAACGGTGCTTATCCGTAGCTTTCTCTGCTTACTGTATGCCTATACAACGGTGCTTATCCGCCTCTATCTCTGCTTACTGTAAACATATACTCACTGTATATTTGTACATCTGCGCTTAGCTGCAGCTTTCTCTGCTTACTAACTGAATACCTATATAACTATTCTTAGCCAAAGCTTTCTCAGTTTGCTTGTTTACTGCATACCTATACAAGTATGTTTCACCACAGCTTTCTCACCTGCAGGTTAAGCTCTCTGGTTCGCACCTCACACCACAATGTTATGCCTTCATTACATATGCACAGGTACAGTATGTGGAACTACTCAGAGCCTTCTTTATACTTGTTGGTAACGACCATTGTCTTTTGCTTGCTGGTATCACTACTATGATGGCCTCTTCAAAGCAGTCCTGCCAAGCGGTATCTGGATGCAAGGTCAACATGGATAAGGCCGACAGTCAATAGGTCGATCACTAATGGCCGACAGTCATTAGGTCAACATGGACATACAAAAAATAGAAAATCTCATGTCAACCTTTTCCATGTCAACCTTTTTTTGTGTGTCGACCTTGTGCATGTCGACCTTTTGGGGTCGACCTTTTCCAGTTAACTTGGACAGCCATACATGTGCCAGGCAAGCATATGGGGCCAAATAATAATAGCCAGCGATTTGCAAGAGCGGACACAATTCTGGCAAGTTGGTCAGTAGATTTGAAGCGCTAATTAGTTTTGATGCATAACCAAGGTGGTCACAAAGACAATTACTAATGTATCCTGACAGCAGACAAAAGTTCCTTCCTATGGATGAATCTGCTAAATGCATCACCCCATTATTGCCATCTTGTAATTATAGCCAGGTACGTACCAAATCATGTAAGTTGGTACAGTTTAAAAATACTCCATATTTATTATTATTATTATTATTATTATTATTATTATTATTATTATCTATTAGCAGTTTCTTATCCAGCATATTCCATTGTGCTTTACAATTAGAACAACAGTAATAGACCAAAAACTGGGTAATAACAGACATCCAATTAGATGTGAAGAAACATCGGGCATGAAAAATGTATGTTTATCTCAATTTTTCCCAATGTTTTACCCATATATTTTTTTTATTTTTTTTTGCAGGCTATCCAGTTTGGTCGCCTATAAAAAAAAAAAAAAATACATTCTTTCCCGAAAACATACAGGTTCAGTGAAACCTTTATATTTTCTGTAGACAGGTCCACTGAAAACAGGGCTGTTTCCAGGGATTTGGTGTCGCCTGCCTGAGGCAGGTGAAATAAACAAAATCTCTGATAAGCCACAGCTCGCGCCATCTTATCGGGGCTAATAGGATAGCCCCCAGCTAGACAATTAGCCATGGTAATTAACTGCAGCTAATTGGATACCCCTTTAGTGTTCACTCTAGGAGTGAAAAGGGGCATGGCGCCGGACTCCGGGGGCATATCGCCCGAAACGGGGGCGCGACCACGCAAATTAGGGGGCGTGGCCACACCCACGTCATTTTAGGGGGCGGTGCGGCCCACAGACGCTACTATAGAGAGCGTCTGTGGCCGGCAACGTCACTGTTGGGGGCGTGCCCAGCACCTCCGTCGGTGCTGGGCTTCCCCCAGCGCTCTCTCAATGCGTGAATGGATGCCGCGCGCATGCGCACGGCATCTATACACGCCGGGAGGGCAGGAAGCGGGCGGCTGTTCTAGCAGGGCGCCGCAAAAGGGGCAGGGCGGGTTTTGCCTGCTAAAAAACGGGCAGGGCGCGGCGCCCTGCTAAAACAGCCTAGAGTGAACACTACCCCTTTACACTTTAAACTTTTATAAAATTGCGCCCAAAATGAGATCAGTTTGAGAAATAGTTATGCTGGGCATACACTGCCCAATTATTGGCTTGATCTGCCAATAATTATCTGATCAGGACGATAATTGAACAGTGTATTGCGGGGTTGGGTATGTGTGACATACCGACGCCGGGATCCCGGCTTTGAGATGCCCGGCGGGGGAGGAACGAGCGCAACAAAGCCTCTTGCATCCCCACAGGTTCTATTCCCACTCTATGGGTGTTGTGGGAAAAGTCCTTGTTAGTTGGCATGCCGACTGTCGGGATTGTTAGGGGGAGGGATCCCGGCGTCAGTATTGTGCCCGGCGATCACACAACTACATCCCGTATTGCGTGACCGATTAGTAATTATCGATCTTTCAGACATGCAAAACTGTCCAGCTTGTCCGATAGGGTATCCGTTTGATAGATAGTGTCTAGTTAGACAGTCAATAGATAGACACCATATGTTAGACAGACATTAGGTCGACAGGGTCAAAAGGTCGACATGAAAAAGGTAAACAGTACAAAAGGTCGACAGGTCAAAAGGTCGACATGAAAAAGATAGACAAATGTTTTTTTTTAATGTAACATGTTTTTGAACTACAGGTTGAGTATCCCATATCCAAATATTCCGAAATACGGAATATTCCGAAATACGGAATTTTTGAGTGAGAGTGAGATAGTGAAACCTTTGTTTTCTTAAGGCTCAATGTACACAAACTTTGGTTAATACACAAAGTTATTAAAATATTGTATTAAATGACCTTCAGGCTGTGTGTATAAGGTACCGTATATACTCGAGTATAAGCCGAGTTTTTCAGCACATTTTTTGTGCTGAAAAAGCCCCCCCTCGGCTTATACTCGAGTGATGGTCCAGGACCACAATGAAAAGTACCTGCTTCCGGCTGAGCGGCCAGGGCCGCCATCAAGGGGGTGCTGGGGCCACAACTGTCCCGGGCCCGGCCTCTCTGACAGCGAGTGGAGGGCCCGGGTCGCATGCCACCCGCCAGCGGTGTATTGGGCTGGAGTCTTGCTAGACAGGACCCCTTTCTTATTAGCAGCCACGGCCCGTTCTCAGTGACATCACCGCAGCCGCACTTTACATGCACAGATCAGGAAAGGCTGAGCTGTGTGACTTTGAAGCTGTGTGTGTTAGCGGCAACGGCAGTGAGGTCCGGCCGGGTGACTGTTCAGCAAGTGAGATACGCGCTGCACTGCCGCCGCTGCTGCTCTTGCTGAACAGTCACCCGGCCGGACCTCACCTCCGTTGCTGCTAACACACACAGCTTCAAAGGCACACAGCTCAGCCTTTCCCGATCTGTGCATGTAAAGTGCGGCTGCGGTGAGCATCAGCAGTGCAGTATCTCATGGCCCAGCTGCTTAACTTCCCAGTGACGGCTGATAGCTCTGCAGGACAGCAGCACCAATAGTCGTTCCTCCCTCCCAGCTGGCCTGAATGACAGCAGCTGCAGCCAAACAGCCGCCCCAAATACAGCCCTCTCACTTTTTGATGGCTGATGGCGGAACCATCCAATCAGCGGCTGGCACCGCTGAGGCTGAACAACCACTAGAAGTAAAAAGAACGTCCTCCCGACTCCCGGATGTTAGGACCATGCTGAGTGTCGTTTGGGATCCTGTGCTGTGTTTCTGGTACCACCAGTTTATCTATGCAATTTGGTAGTGTCCTGAATAATGTACAAGCTGCAAAGAGTTGATGTGCCCTGGCCGGGGGCTGCTGGCATGTATGTTAGACCCCTCCATGCCTGGGGCACAGTGGGCGGCAAGTTACTCCTCAAACAGGGATGCAATTGTACATGTGAATGTAGTGTTGTATCAGATGCTGGAGCCGCCAAATACTGTATACATGCAGTTAATGTTTGTGTGTGCATATTATATGTTTGTGTGTGTACGTGTATATATATATATATAAATCTTTTCTTGCGCATCAACGTGCTCGCTGTGCGAATGGATGTGTACGGCTAGATCTGCATTTCCCACCCTAGGCTTATACTCGAGTCAATGAGTTTTCCCAGTTTTTTGTGGTAAAATTAGGTGCCTCGGCTTATATTCGGGTCGACTTATACTCGAGTATATACGGTATATATGAAACATAAATGAATTGTGTGAATGTACACACACTTTGTTTAATGCACAAAGTTGTTAAAAATGTTGGCTAAAATTACCTTCAGGCTGTGTGTATAAGATGTATATGTAACATAAATGCATTCTGTGCTTAGACTTGGGTCCCATCTCCATGATATCTCATTATGGTATGCAATTATTCCAAAATACGGAAAAATACGATATCCAAAATACCTCTGGTCCCAAGCATTTTGGATAAGGGATACTCAACCTGTATTTCATACTTTCTCTATCCATGTCGGCATAGAGTTGGTTATAAACCTTGTGGCGAGCGCAGCGAGCCACCAATCCCGAAGCGTGACGAGCGTATGCCTTTCTACAATTGGGGGTCCCAGATGACAAAACTATCCACACAAACTGCAAAAATGCAAAAAACATGGTGTCTACCTTTTTCATGTCGACCTTTTGACCCTGTCGACCTTTTTCATGTCGACCTAATGTCTGTCTAACATATAGTGTCTATCTATTGACTGTCTAACTAGACACTATCTATCTTTCATACCGGAACCGTCCGATAGATCTGATTATTGGTCGGTGCATTTGGCAATGTATGTGCTGCCACTGTCGACCGCCTGGCATTTCCCCGGCTCTTTTACATACAAGGAATGGGGGAATGTTTCCTCCCCAGGGGAGGAAAACGGATATTGTGTTAGTATACTGTGATATATTTCATAGGGTCATATTCAGCATTATTGTCGATACTGTTCCAAATATTATCGGACTATATAAAAAAAATTCAAAATTGATCACAGTTATTCAGTAATAGACTTTGCAGGGGCAGCGGTTACTGTAACATGCTGTTCTGTCATGTTCTAGACTGCTTTGTTTTCTAAGTCCCAAAAACACACCCTTCTGTTTCTTATTCTGTGCATGCTCAGTTGTGCACTCACTTAACAATGTAAATAGCCTCCTTCCCTGCAGTGCGACGAGCGGCAAGTGAATGTCCAGCTCCACCCTCCAGAAATGTGTAAATTGAGTCAAATGTATACATAGGCTTTATATTAGGCTATTGTACATTTATATTTGTAGTTTTATACATAACCACATAAATATATAGAGAGTGCAGTTTTTCGTGAAACTTCAGGATTTTCTTTTTATAACACCATTCTGAGATGGCGTTATATAATCTTTCATATAGTGCGATGAGATGGGTATTACTAATAGTGTTATCTTCTCCGTTAACCCTTTGCTGAATAGTTGGGTTGCGTAAAATATGTGGAAACGCTCGTTTCTGCATTTTTAAGGTGAAAAATAATGTGTGGAATAGAGCCCACAGTGTATGGCCACGATATCTGATGGTTTTCAGCATGTCCGATAAAATGTCTGACACACTTCTGATAGTGTATGTCCAGCATTACTCCACAATACATGAAATAAAAGCAACTTGTTACATTCAGTCTTCACCTTTAGCTTTTTTGATATGTCCCGGATCAATAACATCTGATTGCGGTGTTATTAGTCTGGTGATCAATGAATCTTGTGACCTCTGCACTTGTGTGATATAAGCGCTGCAAGATCAGAGAGATGTATAGTAGGAGCAGGGTCCTCAATAGCACACAGTAATGATGTGAGGCTACTATAAAACCAATGCAAGAACCATGTATCGAGATGGGGGGTGCATTATTATTTACTTACATATTCTGAATCTCGGGGAATACGTACCAAGCAGGTTTTTTGATACCCCTCTTAGTTATGTTTCATCCAAGAGACAGGCTTGCAGTCTGTTCGCTATGCAACGCAGGAGTATTCATTCCAATCCCTTTTTCATCAACAGGGTCTTGGGGTTTTTACTGTTACTTCCCTTCTGTTTGTCCACGGACCCAGAGTCCTCACAGGACATTGGTTCACTTGGTTGCCTTTCTGCAAATTCAAGTAGTCAATACCATCCCATATTTGGTCGATTGTTGCAAAAAGCTCCGTCTCATGCACCTTTTTTCATACACACCTGATCTCATGCCTGGATTCTTCAATCTCAAATTCTGTTATTAATCCCAAGCAGAATTGAATTTACAGCAGTTCAGTCTGTCACTTCAAATACGACAATATCTTCTTTGGGGTGGTCTTCAGTATGCCGGCTGTCGGGATCCCGGCGCACAGTATATCGGCGTCGGAATACCGACAGCCAGCATACCAACACTTTCTCTCCCTCTTGGAGGGAGAATCGTGCCCGCAGTGTGGCGAGCGGAGCGAGGCCGCAAGGGGCTCATTTGCGCTCGCCCAGCTGTCGGAATGTCGGCAGTCGGGATTCCGGCGCCGGTATGCTTGGGAGCCTGGCCGCCGGCATACCCTACTACACCCATTCTTTGGTGACTCCACGATCCAAATCTGACTCGTAGGGCTCCATTTTCTGTCTTGACATGGAAGGTCATAACCACAGTCACTAGTCACAGACGTTAGGGTTCTGGGTTTCAATTCTGGCATTTTCAAAAACACTGAAGTCCGAAGTGGAGATGTCACTTCCGGTTTTGCTTTAAGTGGTTTACAAATTATTATTTTTTTATATATTTACAAGTTCTTCAAGTGAACACTAGAAAAAAAGTTAATAAAAAGAGATTGGTCTCATTCTGCACATATTGTACTCTTTATAGAATACCTTTGTGTATTCTGATTATATAAATAATATTTTTTACCTTCAAATAGAACATACAGAGTGAAAGTTTTTCAGGAGAAAAGAAGAAAAGGGAAGAAGCCGCTACACTTTCTACGGTACGTTGAACATATACAGTATGTACCAGCAATGGGTAGATTTCTCTGATATTGGTTTGGGGAAAGCCAGGATATCATAGAGTTAAGATAACTGGATGAATATGCAGAAAAAAATAAGAATTTACTTACCGATAATTCTATTTCTCGTAGTCCGTAGTGGATGCTGGGAACTCCGTAAGGACCATGGGGAATAGCGGCTCCGCAGGAGACTGGGCACAAAAGTAAAAGCTTTCTGACTAGCTGGTGTGCACTGGCTCCTCCCCCTATGACCCTCCTCCAAGCCTCAGTTAGGATACTGTGCCCGGACGAGCGTACATAATAAGGAAGGATCTTGAATCCCGGGTAAGACTCATACCAGCCACACCAATCACACCGTACAACTTGTGATCTGAACCCAGTTAACAGTATGATAAACGTAGGAGCCTC
Source organism: Pseudophryne corroboree (assembly GCF_028390025.1). Classification (NCBI taxonomy): domain Eukaryota; kingdom Metazoa; phylum Chordata; class Amphibia; order Anura; family Myobatrachidae; genus Pseudophryne; species Pseudophryne corroboree. The sequence continues at coordinate 240,291,443 of NC_086449.1, read as the reverse complement.
TGAAAAGATGGCTCACAACAATAAACAACCCGATTTCTGTAACAATAACTATATACAAGTATTGCAGACAATCCGCACTTGGGATGGGCGCCCAGCATCCACTACGGACTACGAGAAATAGAATTATCGGTAAGTAAATTCTTATTTTCTCTGACGTCCTAGTGGATGCTGGGAACTCCGTAAGGACCATGGGGATTATACCAAAGCTCCCAAACGGGCGGGAGAGTGCGGATGACTCTGCAGCACCGAATGAGAGAACTCCAGGTCCTCCTCAGCCAGGGTATCAAATTTGTAAAATTTAGCAAACGTGTTTGCCCCTGACCAAGTAGCTGCTCGGCAAAGTTGTAAAGCCGAGACCCCTCGGGCAGCCGCCCAAGATGAGCCCACTTTCCTTGTGGAATGGGCTTTTACAGATTTTGGCTGTGGCAGGCCTGCCACAGAATGTGCAAGCTGAATTGTACTACAAATCCAACGAGCAATCGTCTGCTTAGAAGCAGGAGCACCCAGCTTGTTGGGTGCATACAGGATAAACAGCGAGTCAGATTTTCTGACTCCAGCCGTCCTGGAAACATATATTTTCAGGGCCCTGACTACGTCCAGCAACTTGGAGTCCTCCAAGTCCCTAGTAGCCGCAGGCACCACAATAGGCTGGTTCATGTGAAACGCTGAAACCACCTTAGGGAGAAATTGAGGGCGAGTCCTCAGTTCTGCCCTGTCTGAATGAAAAATTAGGTAAGGGCTTTTATATGACAAAGCCGCCAATTCTGAGACACGCCTGGCTGAAGCCAGGGCTAACAGCATGACCACTTTCCATGTGAGATATTTCAATTCCACAGTGGTGAGTGGTTCAAACCAATGTGATTTTAGGAGACTCAACACTACATTGAGATCCCAAGGTGCCACTGGAGGCACAAAAGGAGGCTGTATATGCAGTACCCCTTTGACAAACGTCTGAACTTCAGGCACTGAAGCCAGTTCTTTTTGGAAGAAGATCGACCGGGCCGAAATTTGAACCTTAATGGACCCTAATTTTAGGCCCATAGATAGTCCTGTTTGCAGGAAATGCAGGAAACGACCCAGTTGAAATTCCTCTGTAGGGGCCTTCTTGGCCTCACACCACGCAACATATTTTCGCCAAATGCGGTGATAATGTTTTGCGGTTACATCCTTTCTGGCCTTGACCAGGGTAGGGATGACTTCATCTGGAATGCCTTTTTCCCTCAGGATCCGGTTTTCAACCTCCATGCCGTCAAACGCGGCCGCGGTAAGTCTTGGAACAGACAAGGTCCCTGCTGGAGCAGGTCCTTCCTTAGAGGTAGAGGCCACGGGTCCTCTGTGAGCATCTCTTGAAGTTCCGGGTACCAAGTCCTTCTTGGCCAATCCGGAGCCACGAGTATAGTTCTTACTCCTCTCCGTCTTATAATTCTCAATACCTTGGGTATGAGAGGCAGAGGAGGGAACACATACACTGACTGGTACACCCACGGTGTTACCAGAGCGTCCACAGCTATTGCCTGAGGGTCCCTTGACCTGGCGCAATACCTGTCTAGTTTTTTGTTGAGGCGGGATGCCATCATGTCCACCTTTGGTTTTTCCCAACGGTTTACAATCATGTGGAAGACTTCTGGATGAAGTCCCCACTCTCCCGGGTGGAGGTCGTGTCTGCTGAGGAAGTCTGCTTCCCAGTTGTCCACTCCCGGAATGAACACTGCTGACAGTGCTATCACATGATTTTCCGCCCAGCGAAGAATCCTTGCAGCTTCTGCCATTGCCCTCCTGCTTCTTGTGCCGCCCTGTCTGTTTACGTGGGCGACTGCCGTGATGTTGTCCGATTGGATCAATACCGACTGACCCTGAAGCAGTGGCCTTGCTTGGCTTAGGGCATTGTAAATTGCCCTTAGTTCCAGGATATTTATGTGAAGAGACGTTTCCATGCTTGACCACAAGCCCTGGAAATTTCTTCCCTGTGTGACTGCTCCCCAGCCTCTCAGGCTGGCATCCGTGGTCACCAGAATCCAGTCCTGAATGCCGAATCTGCGGCCCTCTAGAAGATGAGCACTCTGCAACCACCACAGGAGAGACACCCTTGTCCTTGGAGATAGGGTTATCCGCTGATGCATCTGAAGATGCGATCCGGACCATTTGTCCAGCAGATCCCACTGAAAAGTTCTTGCATGGAATCTTCCGAATGGAATCGCTTCGTAAGAAGCCACCATCTTTCCCAGGACCCTTGTGCATTGATGCACTGACACTTGTCCTGGTTTCAGGAGGTTCCTGACTAGCTCGGATAACTCCCTGGCCTTCTCCTCCGGGAGAAACACCTTTTTCTGGACTGTGTCCAGAATCATCCCTAGGAACAGTAGACGTGTTGTTGGAATCAGCTGCGATTTTGGAATATTTAGAATCCACCCGTGCTGACGTAGCACCACCTGAGATAGTGCTACTCCGACCTCTAACTGTTCCCTGGATCTTGCCCTTATCAGGAGATCGTCCAAGTAAGGGATAATTAAGACGCCTTTTCTTCGAAGAAGAATCATCATTTCGGCCATTACCTTGGTAAAGACCCGTGGTGCCGTGGACAATCCAAACGGCAGCGTCTGAAACTGATAATGACAGTTCTGTACCACAAACCTGAGGTACCCTTGGTGAGAAGGGTAGATTGGGACATGGAGATAAGCATCTTTGATGTCCAGAGACACCATATAGTCCCCTTCTTCCAGGTTCGCTATCACTGCTCTGAGTGATTCCATCTTGAATTTGAACCTTTTTATGTAAGTGTTCAATGATTTCAGATTTAAAATCGGTCTCACCGAGCCGTCCGGCTTCGGTACCACAAACAGCGTGGAATAATACCCCTTTCCCTGTTGTAGGAGGGGTACCTTGATTATCACCTGCTGGGAATACAGCTTGTGAATAGCTTCCAATACTGCCTCCCTGTCGGAGGGAGACGTTGGTAGAGCAGACTTCAGGAACCGGCGAGGGGGAGACGTCTCGAATTCCAATTTGTACCCCTGTGATACTACCTGCAGGATCCAGGGGTCCACTTGCGAGTGAGCACACTGCGCGTTGAAATTTTTGAGACGGGCCCCCACCGTGCCTGAGTCCGCTTGTAAAGCCCCAGCGTCATGCTGAAGACTTGGCAGAAGCGGGGGAGGACTTCTGATCCTGGGAAGAGGCTGCCTGCTGCAGTCTTTTTCCCCTTCCTCTGCCCCGGGGCAGAAATGAGTGGCCTTTTGCCCGCTTGCCCTTATGGGGACGAAAGGACTGAGTTTGAAAAGACGGTGTCTTTTTCTGCTGAGAGGTGACCTGGGGTAAAAAGGTGGATTTTCCAGCCGTCGCCGTGGCCACCAGGTCTGACAGACCGACCCCAAATAACTCCTCCCCTTTATACGGCAAAACTTCCACATGCCGTTTGGAATCCGCATCACCTGACCACTGTCGTGTCCATAAACTTCTTCTGGCAGAAATGGACAACGCACTTACTCTTGATGCCAGGGTGCAAATATCCCTCTGTGCATCTCGCATATATAGTAATGCATCCTTTAAATGCTCTATAGTCAATAATATACTGTCCCTATCCAGGGTATCAATATTTTCAGTCAGGGAATCCGACCAAGCCACTCCAGCGCTGCACATCCAGGCTGAGGCGATTGCTGGTCGTAGTATAACACCAGTATGTGTGTATATACCGTTTAGGATATTTTCCAGCTTTCTATCAGCTGGTTCCTTGAGGGCGGCCGTATCAGGAGACGGTAACGCCACTTGTTTTGATAAGCGTGTGAGCGCCTTATCTACCCTAGGGGGTGTTTCCCAACGCGCCCTAACCTCTGGCGGGAAAGGGTATAATGCCAATAATTTATTAGAAATCAGCAGTTTTTTATCGGGGGAAACCCACGCTTTGTCACGCACTTCATTTAATTAATCTGATTCAGGAAAAACTATGGGTAGTTTTTTCACACCCCACATAATACCCCTTTTTGTGGTACTTGTAGTATCAGAAATGTTCAAAGCCTCCTTCATTGCCGTGATCATGTAACGTGTGGCCCTACTGGACATTACGTTTGTCTCGTCACCGTCGACACTGGAGTCAGTATCCGTGTCTGGGTCTGTGTCGACCATCTGAGGTAACGGGCGCTTTAGAGCCCCTGACGGTGTTTGAGACGCCTGGACAGGCACTAACTGATTTGCCGGCTGTCTCATGTCGTCAACAGTTTTTTGCAAAGTGCTGACACTGTCACGTAATTCCTTCCATACTACCATCCAGTCAGGTGTCGACTCCCTAGGGGGTGACATCACTATTACAGGCAATTGCTCCGCCTCCACATCATTTTCCTCCTCATACATGTCGACACAATCGTACCGACACACAGCACACACACAGGGAATGCTCTGATAGAGGACAGGACCCCACGAGCCCTTTGGGGAGACAGAGGGAGAGTTTGCCAGCACACACCAGAGCGCTATATATATGCAGGGATAACCTTATATAAGTGTTTCTCTATCGTCCTAAGTGGATGCTGGGGTTCCTGAAAGGACCATGGGGAATAGCGGCTCCGCAGGAGACAGGGCACAAAAAAGTAAAGCTTTTACCAGATCAGGTGGTGTGCACTGGCTCCTCCCCCTATGACCCTCCTCCAGACTCCAGTTAGATTTTGTGCCCGAACGAGAAGGGTGCAATCTAGGTGGCTCTCCTAAAGAGCTGCTTAGAGAAAGTTTAGCTTAGGTTTTTTACTTTACAGTGAGTCCTGCTGGCAACAGGATCACTGCAACGAGGGACTTAGGGGAGAAGTAGTGAACTCACCTGCGTGCAGAGTGGATTTGCTGCTTGGCTACTGGACACTAGCTCCAGAGGGACGATCACAGGTACAGCCTGGATGGTCACCGGAGCCGCGCCGCCGGCCCCCTTGCAGACGCTGAAGAGAGAAGAGGTCCAAAATCGGCGGCTGAAGACTCCTGAGTCTTCATAAAGGTAGCGCACAGCACTGCAGCTGTGCGCCATTTTCCTCTCAGCACACTTCACACAACAGTCACTGAGGGTGCAGAGCGCTGGGGGGGGCGCTCTGAGAGGCAAATAAAAACCTTATTAGAGGCAAAAAATACCTCACATATAGCCCACAGAGGCTATATGGAGATATTTAACCCCTGCCTAACTTCAAAAATAGCGGGAGACGAGCCCGCCGTAAAAGGGGCGGGGCCTATCTCCTCAGCACACAGCGCCATTTTCTCTCACAGAAAAGCTGGAGAGAAGGCTCCCAGGCTCTCCCCTGCACTGCACTACAGATACAGGGTTAAAACAGAGAGGGGGGGCACTGATTTTGGCGATATTGTATATATATAAAAGATGCTATAAGGGAGAAACACTTATATAAGGTTGTCCCTATATAATTATAGCGTTTTTGGTGTGTGCTGGCAGACTCTCCCTCTGTCTCCCCAAAGGGCTAGTGGGTCCTGTCCTCTGTCAGAGCATTCCCGGTGTGTGTGCTGTGTGTCGGTACGTGTGTGTCGACATGTATGAGGACGATGTTGGTGAGGAGGCGGAGAAATTGCCTGTAATGGTGATGTCACTCTCTAGGGAGTCGACACCGGAATGGATGGCTTATTTAGAGAATTACGTGAGAATGTCAACACGCTGCAAGGTCGGTTGACGACATGAGACGGCCGACAATCTATTAGGACCGGTCCAGGCGTCTCAGAAACACATTTACCTCAGTCGGTCGACACAGACACAGACACGGACACTGAATACAGTGTCGACGGTGAATAAACAAACGTATTTCTCATTAGGGCCACACGTTAAGGGCAATGAAGGAGGTGTTACGTGTTTCTGATACTACAAGTACCACAAGAAAGGGTATTATGTGGGAGTGAAAAAACTACCTGTAGTTTTTCCTGAATCAGATAAAATAAAATGAAGTGTGTGATGATGCGTAGGGTTACCCCGATAGCAAATATTGGCGTTATACCCTTTCCCGCCAGAAATTAGGGAAACACCCCTTAGGGTGATAAGGCGCTCACACGCTTATCAAGTGGCGTTACCGTCTCCAGATACGGCCGCCCTCAAGGAGCCAGCTGATAGGAAGCTGAAAAAATATCCTAAAAAGTATATACACACATACGGTGGTTATACTGCGACCAGCGATCGCCATCAGCCTGGAGATGCAGTGCTGGGTTGGCTTGGTCGGTTTCCCTGACTGAAAATATTTTATTCATGTAGAGCATTTAATAGGATGCATTCTATATATATGTATGTGAGATGCACAGAGGGATATTTGCTCTCTGGCATCAAGATAAGTGCGTTGTCCATATCTCCCAGAAGATGTCAGGGACACGACAGTGGTCAGGTGATACAGATCCCATACGGCAGATGGAAGTATTGCTGTATAAAGGGAAGGAGTTATTTGGGGGTCGGTCCATCGGACCTGGGGACCACAGCAACAGCTGGGAAATCCAACCTTTTTTACCCCAAGTTACATCTCAGCTAAAAAAGACACCGTCTTTTCAGCCTCAATCTTTCCTTTCCCATGAGGGCATGCAGGCAAAAGGCCAGTCATATCTGCCCAGACATAGAGGTAAGGGAAGTAGACTGCAGCAGGCAGCCCTTTCCCAGGAAAAGAAGCCCTCCACCGCGTCTGCCAAGTCCTCAGCATGACGCTGGGGCCGTGCAAGCGGACTCAAGGTGGGGGGGTAGTCTCAAGAGTCTCAGGGCGCAGTGGGATCACTCGCAAGTTGACCCCTAGATCGTACGAGTATTATCCCAGGGGTAAAGATTGGAGAGTCGAGACATCTTCTCCTCGCAGGTTCCTGAAGTCTGCTTTACCAACGGCTCCCTCCGACAGGGAGGCAGCATTGGAAACAATTCACAAGCTGTATATCCAGCAGGTGATAATCAAAGTACCCCTCCTACGACAAGGAAAAGGGTATTATTTTTCCACACTATATTGTGGTACTGAAGCCAGACGGCTTGGTGACACATAGTCTAAATCTAATATGTTTTGAACACTTACATAAAAGGTTCAAATCGAGATAAAGTCACTCAGAGCAGTGATAGCGAACCGGAAAAAAGGGGACTATATGGTGTCCCTGGACATCAAGGATTACCTCCATGTCCAAATTTTGTCCTTCTCATCAAGGGTACCTCTGGTTCGTGGTACAGAACTGTCAATATCAGTTTCAGACGATGCCGTTTGAATTATCCACGGCACCCCGGGCCTTTTTACCAAGGTAATGGCCGAAAAGATGTTTCTTCAAAGAAAAAAGGCATCTAAATTATCCCTTACTTGCACGACCTAAAAAGGGCAAGTTCCAGAGAACAGTTGGAGGTCGGAAGAGCACTATCTAAAGTAGTTCTTCGACGGCACGACTGGATTCTAAATATTCCAAGAATCGCAGCTGTTTTCCGACGATACGTCTGCTGTTCCTAGGGATGATTCTGGACACGGTTCAGAAAAAGGTTTTTCTTCCCGAGAAAAAAGCCAAGGAGTTATCCGACCTGTCAGGAACCTCCTAAAACCAGGAAAGGTGTCTGTACATCAATGCACAAGAGTCCTGGGAAAAATGGTGGCTTTTTACGAAGCAATTCCATTCGGCAGATTCCATGCAACAATTTTCCAAAGGGATCTGTTGGACAAATGGTCAGGGTCGCATCCTCAGATGCACCTGCGAATAACCCTGTCGCCAAGGACAAGGGTATATCTTCTGTGGTGGTTGCAAAAGGCTCATCTATTGGAGGGCCGCAGATTCGGCATACAGGATTTGATCCTGGTGACCACGGACGCCAGCCTGAGAGGTTGGGGAGCAGTCACACAAGGAAGAAACTTCCAGGGGGTATGGACGAACCTGGGAAAGTCTCTTCACATAAACATTCTGGTACTAAGAGCAATCTAAAATGCTCTAAGCCAGGCGGAACCACTCCTGCAAGGAAAACCGGTGTTGATTCAGTCGGACAACATCACGGCGGTCGCCCATGTAAACAGACAGGGCGGCACAAGAAGCAGGAGTGCAATGGCAGAAGCTGCCAAGATTCTTCGCTGGGCGGAGAATCACGTAATAGCACTGTCAGCAGTGTTCTTCCCGGGCGTGGACAACTGGGAAGCAGACTTCCTCAGCAGACACGATATTCACCCGGGAGAGGGGGGTCTTCATCCAGAAGTCTTCCACATGCTAATAAACTGTTGGGAAAGACCAATGGTAGACATGATGGCGTCTCGCCTCAACAAGAAACTGGACAAGTATTGCGCCAGGTCAAGAGATCCACAGGCAATAGCTGTGGACGCACTGGTAACACCTTGGGTGTACAAATCAGTATATGTGTTTCCTCCTCTGCCTCTCATACCAAAGGTATTGAAGATTATACGGTGAAGAGGAGTAAGAACAATACTAGTGGCTCCGGATTGGCCAAGAAGGACTTGGTACCCGGAACTTCAAGAGTTGGTCACGGACGACCCGTGCCCTCTACTTCTGAGAAGGGACCTGCTACAACAGGGTCCCTGTCTCTTTCAAGACTTACCGCGGCTGCGTTTGACGGCATGGCGGTTGAACGCCAGATCCTAAAAGGGAAAGGCATTCCAGAAGAAGTCATTCCTACCTTGATTAAGGCAAGGAAGGAAGTCACCGCGAAACATTATCACCGCATTTGGCGAAAATATGTCGCGTGGTGCGAGGATCGGAGTGTTCCGACGGAGGAATTTCAACTGGGTCGTTTCCTACATTTCCTACAATCAGGATTGTCTATGGGTCTCAAATTGAGATCTATTAAGGTTCAAATTTCGGCCCTGTCAATATTCTTCCAAAAAGAATTGGCCTCAGTTCCTGAGGTACAGACTTTTGTTAAAGGAGTACTGCATATACAGCCTCCTGTGGTGCCTCCGGTGGCACCGTGGGATCTAAATGTAGTTTTAGATTTCCTCAAATCCCATTGGTTTGAACCATTGAAAAAGGTGGATTTTAAATATCTCACATGGAAAGTGACTATGTTACTGGCCCTGGCTTCCGCCAGGAAAGTATCTGAATTGGCGGCTTTATCTTATAAAAGCCCTTATCTAATCTTCCATTCGGATAGGGCAGAACTGAGGACTCGTCCGCATTTTCTCCCTAAGGTGGTATCAGCGTTTCACCTGAACCAACCTATTGTGGTGCCTGCGGCCACTGGCGACTTGGAGGACTCCAAGTTGTTGGACGTTGTCAGAGCCTTAAAAATATACATTTCAAGGACGGCTGAAGTCAGAAAATCTGACTCGCTGTTGATACTATATGCACACAACAAGTTGGGTGCCCCTGCTTCTAAGCAGACGATTGCTCGTTGGATTTGTAACACAATTCAACTTGCTCATTCTGTGGCAGGCCTGCCACAGCCTAAATCTGTTAAGGCCCATTCCACAAGGAAGGTGGGCTCATCTTGGGCGGCTGCCCGAGGGGTCTCGGCATTACAATTCTGCCGAGCAGCTACGTGGTCGGGGGAAAACACGTTTGTAAAATTCTACAAATTTGATACCCTGGCAAAAGAGGACTTGGAATTCTCTCATTCGGTGCTGCAGAGTCATCCGCACTCTCCCGCCCGTTTGGGAGCTTTGGTATAATCCCCATGGTCCTTTCAGGAACCCCAGCATCCACTTAGGACGATAGAGAAAATAAGAATTTACTTACCGATAATTCTATTTCTCGGAGTCCGTAGTGGATGCTGGGCGCCCATCCCAAGTGCGGATTATCTGCAATACTGTACATAGTTATTGTTAACAAATTCGGGTTATATTGTTAAGGAGCCATCTTTAAGAGGCTCTTTCTGTTATCATACTGTTAACTGGGTTTAGATCACAAGTTGTACGGTGTGATTGGTGTGGCTGGTATGAGTCTTACCCGGGATTCAAATTGCCTCCCTTATTGTGTACGCTCGTCCGGGCACAGTACCTAACTGGAGTCTGGAGGAGGGTCATAGGGGGAGGAGCCAGTGCACACCACCTGATCTGGTAAAAGCTTTACTTTTTTGTGCCCTGTCTCCTGCGGAGCCGCTATTCCCCATGGTCCTTTCAGGAACCCCAGCATCCACTACGGACTCCGAGAAATAGAATTATCGGTAAGTAAATTCTTATTTTCTCCCTTCTATAGCTGCTGTATATGTATTTTCTGCCAATTAGTGCCCCCCCCTCTCTTGTTTTACCCTGATTCTGTAGCAGGACTGCAGGGTAGAGTCAGGGAGCCGTCCTTCCAGCGGAGCTGTGAGGGAAAATGGCGCTTGTGTGCTGAGGAGATAGGCTCCGTCCCCTTTTCGGCGGCCTTTTCTCCCGCTTTTTTTAGGAAAACTGGCAGGGGTTAAATGCATCCATATAGCCCAGGAGCTATATGTGATGCATTTCTTTAGCCATATAAGGTTTAAAACATGTTTTATTGCGTCTCAGGGCGCTCCCCCCCAGCGCCCTGCACCCTCAGTGACCGGAGTGTGAAGTGTGCTGAGAGCAATGGCGCACAGCTGCAGTGCTGTGCGCTACCTTATTGAAGACAGGAACGTCTTCTGCCGCCGATTTTTCCGGACCTCTTCGCTCTTCTGGCTCTGTAAGGGGGCCGGCGGCGCGGCTCCGGGACCCATCCAGGCTGAACCTGTGATCGTCCCTCTGGAGCTAATGTCCAGTAGCCAAGAAGCCCAATCCACTCTGCATGCAGGTGAGTTCGCTTCTTCTCCCCTTAGTCCCACGATGCAGTGAGCCTGTTGCCAGCAGGTCTCACTGAAAATAAAAAAAAAAATAAGAATTTACTTACCGATAATTCTATTTCTCGGAGTCCGTAGTGGATGCTGGGGTTCCTGAAAGGACCATGGGGAATAGCGGCTCCGCAGGAGACAGGGCACAAAAAAGTAAAGCTTTTACCAGATCAGGTGGTGTGCACTGGCTCCTCCCCCTATGACCCTCCTCCAGACTCCAGTTAGGTACTGTGCCCGGACGAGCGTACACAATAAGGGAGGCAATTTGAATCCCGGGTAAGACTCATACCAGCCACACCAATCACACCGTACAACTTGTGATCTAAACCCAGTTAACAGTATGATAACAGAAAGAGCCTCTTAAAGATGGCTCCTTAACAATATAACCCGAATTTGTTAACAATAACTATGTACAGTATTGCAGATAATCCGCACTTGGGATGGGCGCCCAGCATCCACTACGGACTCCGAGAAATAGAATTATCGGTAAGTAAATTCTTATTTTCTCTATCGTCCTAAGTGGATGCTGGGGTTCCTGAAAGGACCATGGGGATTATACCAAAGCTCCCAAACGGGCGGGAGAGTGCGGATGACTCTGCAGCACCGAATGAGAGAATTCCAAGTCCTCTTTTGCCAGGGTATCAAATTTGTAGAATTTTACAAACGTGTTTTCCCCCGACCACGTAGCTGCTCGACAGAATTGTAATGCCGAGACCCCTCGGGCAGCCGCCCAAGATGAGCCCACCTTCCTTGTGGAATGGGCCTTAACAGATTTAGGCTGTGGCAGGCCTGCCACAGAATGAGCAAGTTGAATTGTGTTACAAATCCAACGAGCAATCGTCTGCTTAGAAGCAGGGGCACCCAACTTGTTGGGTGCATATAGTATCAACAGCGAGTCAGATTTTCTGACTTCAGCCGTCCTTGAAATGTATATTTTTAAGGCTCTGACAACGTCCAACAACTTGGAGTCCTCCAAGTCGCCAGTGGCCGCAGGCACCACAATAGGTTGGTTCAGGTGAAACGCTGATACCACCTTAGGGAGAAAATGCGGACGAGTCCTCAGTTCTGCCCTATCCGAATGGAAGATTAGATAAGGGCTTTTATAAGATAAAGCCGCCAATTCAGATACTCTCCTGGCGGAAGCCAGGGCCAGTAACATAGTCACTTTCCATGTGAGATATTTAAAATCCACCTTTTTCAATGGTTCAAACCAATGGGATTTGAGGAAATCTAAAACTACATTTAGATCCCACGGTGCCACCGGAGGCACCACAGGAGGCTGTATATGCAGTACTCCTTTAACAAAAGTCTGTACCTCAGGAACTGAGGCCAATTCTTTTTGGAAGAATATTGACAGGGCCGAAATTTGAACCTTAATAGATCTCAATTTGAGACCCATAGACAATCCTGATTGTAGGAAATGTAGGAAACGACCCAGTTGAAATTCCTCCGTCGGAACACTCCGATCCTCGCACCACGCGACATATTTTCGCCAAATGCGGTGATAATGTTTCGCGGTGACTTCCTTCCTTGCCTTAATCAAGGTAGGAATGACTTCTTCTGGAATGCCTTTCCCTTTTAGGATCTGGCGTTCAACCGCCATGCCGTCAAACGCAGCCGCGGTAAGTCTTGAAAGAGACAGGGACCCTGTTGTAGCAGGTCCCTTCTCAGAAGTAGAGGGCACGGGTCGTCCGTGACCAACTCTTGAAGTTCCGGGTACCAAGTCCTTCTTGGCCAATCCGGAGCCACTAGTATTGTTCTTACTCCTCCTCACCGTATAATCTTCAATACCTTTGGTATGAGAGGCAGAGGAGGAAACACATATACTGATTTGTACACCCAAGGTGTTACCAGTGCGTCCACAGCTATTGCCTGTGGATCTCTTGACCTGGCGCAATACTTGTCCAGTTTCTTGTTGAGGCGAGACGCCATCATGTCTACCATTGGTCTTTCCCAACAGTTTATTAGCATGTGGAAGACTTCTGGATGAAGACCCCCCTCTCCCGGGTGAATATCGTGTCTGCTGAGGAAGTCTGCTTCCCAGTTGTCCACGCCCGGGAAGAACACTGCTGACAGTGCTATTACGTGATTCTCCGCCCAGCGAAGAATCTTGGCAGCTTCTGCCATTGCACTCCTGCTTCTTGTGCCGCCCTGTCTGTTTACATGGGCGACCGCCGTGATGTTGTCCGACTGAATCAACACCGGTTTTCCTTGCAGGAGTGGTTCCGCCTGGCTTAGAGCATTTTAGATTGCTCTTAGTACCAGAATGTTTATGTGAAGAGACTTTTCCAGGTTCGTCCATACCCCCTGGAAGTTTCTTCCTTGTGTGACTGCTCCCCAACCTCTCAGGCTGGCGTCCGTGGTCACCAGGATCAAATCCTGTATGCCGAATCTGCGGCCCTCCAATAGATGAGCCTTTTGCAACCACCACAGAAGATATACCCTTGTCCTTGGCGACAGGGTTATTCGCAGGTGCATCTGAGGATGCGACCCTGACCATTTGTCCAACAGATCCCTTTGGAAAATTCTTGCATGGAATCTGCCGAATGGAATTGCTTCGTAAAAAGCCACCATTTTTCCCAGGACTCTTGTGCATTGATGTACAGACACCTTTCCTGGTTTTAGGAGGTTCCTGACAGGTCGGATAACTCCTTGGCTTTTTCCTCGGGAAGAAAAACCTTTTTCTGAACCGTGTCCAGAATCATCCCTAGGAACAGCAGACGTATCGTCGGAAAACAGCTGCGATTCTTGGAATATTTAGAATCCAGTCGTGCCGTCGAAGAACTACTTTAGATAGTGCTCTTCCGACCTCCAACTGTTCTCTGGAACTTGCCCTTTTTAGGTCGTGCAAGTAAGGGATAATTTAGATGCCTTTTTTCTTTGAAGAAACATCTTTTCGGCCATTACCTTGGTAAAAAGGCCCGGGGTGCCGTGGATAATTCAAACGGCATCGTCTGAAACTGATATTGACAGTTCTGTACCACGAACCAGAGGTACCCTTGATGAGAAGGACAAAATTTGGACATGGAGGTAATCCTTGATGTCCAGGGACACCATATAGTCCCCTTTTTTCCGGTTCGCTATCACTGCTCTGAGTGACTTTATCTCGATTTGAACCTTTTATGTAAGTGTTCAAAACATTTTAGATTTAGACTATGTGTCACCAAGCCGTCTGGCTTCAGTACCACAATATAGTGTGGAAAAATAATACCCTTTTCCTTGTCGTAGGAGGGGTACTTTGATTATCACCTGCTGGATATACAGCTTGTGAATTGTTTCCAATGCTGCCTCCCTGTCGGAGGGAGCCGTTGGTAAAGCAGACTTCAGGAACCTGCGAGGAGAAGATGTCTCGACTCTCCAATCTTTACCCCTGGGATAATACTCGTACGATCTAGGGGTCAACTTGCGAGTGATCCCACTGCGCCCTGAGACTCTTGAGACTACCCCCCCACCTTGAGTCCGCTTGCACGGCCCCAGCGTCATGCTGAGGACTTGGCAGACGCGGTGGAGGGCTTCTTTTCCTGGGAAAGGGCTGCCTGCTGCAGTCTACTTCCCTTACCTCTATGTCTGGGCAGATATGACTGGCCTTTTGCCTGCATGCCCTCATGGGAAAGGAAAGATTGAGGCTGAAAAGACGGTGTCTTTTTTAGCTGAGATGTAACTTGGGGTAAAAAAGGTTGGATTTCCCAGCTGTTGCTGTGGTCCCCAGGTCCGATGGACCGACCCCCAAATAACTCCTTCCCTTTATACAGCAATACTTCCATCTGCCGTATGGGATCTGTATCACCTGACCACTGTCGTGTCCCTGACATCTTCTGGGAGATATGGACAACGCACTTATCTTGATGCCAGAGAGCAAATATCCCTCTGTGCATCTCACATACATATATATAGAATGCATCCTATTAAATGCTCTACATGAATAAAATATTTTCAGTCAGGGAATCCGACCAAGCCAACCCAGCACTGCATCTCCAGGCTGATGGCGATCGCTGGTCGCAGTATAACCACCGTATGTGTGTATATACTTTTTAGGATATTTTTCCAGCTTCCTATCAGCTGGCTCCTTGAGGGCGGCCGTATCTGGAGACGGTAACGCCACTTGATAAGCGTGTGAGCGCCTTATCACCCTAAGGGGTGTTTCCCAACGTACCCTAATTTCTGGCGGGAAAGGGTATAACGCCAATATTTGCTATCGGGGTAACCCTACGCATCATCACACACTTCATTTTATTTTATCTGATTCAGGAAAAACTACAGGTAGTTTTTTCCACTCCCACATAATACCCTTTCTTGTGGTACTTGTAGTATCAGAAACACGTAACACCTCCTTCATTGCCCTTAACGTGTGGCCCTAATGAGAAATACGTTTGTTTATTCACCGTCGACACTGTATTCAGTGTCCGTGTCTGTGTCTGTGTCGACCGACTGAGGTAAATGGGCGTTTTTAAAACCCCTGACGGTGTTTCTGAGACGCCTGGACCGGTCCTAATAGATTGTCGGCCGTCTCATGTCGTCAACCGACCTTGCAGCGTGTTGACATTCTCACGTAATTCTCTAAATAAGCCATCCATTCCGGTGTCGACTCCCTAGAGAGTGACATCACCATTACAGGCAATTTCTCCGCCTCCTCACCAACATCGTCCTCATACATGTCGACACACACGTACCGACACACAGCACACACACCGGGAATGCTCTGACAGAGGACAGGACCCACTAGCCCTTTGGGGAGACAGAGGGAGAGTCTGCCAGCACACACCAAAAACGCTATAATTATATAGGGACAACCTTATATAAGTGTTTCTCCCTTATAGCATCTTTTATATATATACAATATCGCCAAAATCAGTGCCCCCCCTCTCTGTTTTAACCCTGTTTCTGTAGTGCAGTGCAGGGGAGAGCCTGGGAGCCTTCTCTCCAGCTTTTCTGTGAGAGAAAATGGCGCTGTGTGCTGAGGAGATAGGCCCCGCCCCTTTTACGGCGGGCTCGTCTCCCGCTATTTTTGAAGTTAGGCAGGGGTTAAATATCTCCATATAGCCTCTGTGGGCTATATGTGAGGTATTTTTTGCCTCTAATAAGGTTTTTATTTGCCTCTCAGAGCGCCCCCCCCAGCGCTCTGCACCCTCAGTGACTGTTGTGTGAAGTGTGCTGAGAGGAAAATGGCGCACAGCTGCAGTGCTGTGCGCTACCTTTATGAAGACTCAGGAGTCTTCAGCCGCCGATTTTGGACCTCTTCTCTCTTCAGCGTCTGCAAGGGGGCCGGCGGCGCGGCTCCGGTGACCATCCAGGCTGTACCTGTGATCGTCCCTCTGGAGCTAGTGTCCAGTAGCCAAGCAGCAAATCCACTCTGCACGCAGGTGAGTTCACTACTTCTCCCCTAAGTCCCTCGTTGCAGTGATCCTGTTGCCAGCAGGACTCACTGTAAAGTAAAAAACCTAAGCTAAACTTTCTCTAAGCAGCTCTTTAGGAGAGCCACCTAGATTGCACCCTTCTCGTTCGGGCACAAAATCTAACTGGAGTCTGGAGGAGGGTCATAGGGGGAGGAGCCAGTGCACACCACCTGATCTGGTAAAAGCTTTACTTTTTTGTGCCCTGTCTCCTGCGGAGCCGCTATTCCCCATGGTCCTTTCAGGAACCCCAGCATCCACTTAGGACGATAGAGAAAACCTATTTAAAACTTTTACTCTAAGCAGCTCTGGAGAGCTACCTAGCATGCACCCTTCTTGGCCGGGCACAAAAATCTAACTGAGGCTTGGAGGAGGGTCATAGGGGGAGGAGCCAGTGCACACCAGCTAGTCAGAAAGCTTTTACTTTTGTGCCCAGTCTCCTGCGGAGCCGCTATTCCCCATGGTCCTTACGGGGTTCCCAGCATCCACTAGGACATCAGAGAAAAGGAGGTGTACCAAGGTATACTCGGGGGCTTATAACAGGAGAAGCTTTGCTTAGCAGCTGCCTCTGAAAATCGGGGAAGTCACTCCCACAATACACAGGACATATGCAAAAAGAAAATGGAGGCTGCGCTTTGATGTTTTCAAAGAATTAATATAACAGTATGATATTAAGTAATAAAATGGTACAATTTATTCATATGATGAAAGATTAAAAAAAAGTGTGGAGCACACCATCCTCTAACGGCGAACTACACACCTCCAATTGGACCATCCTCCATTTCAGTGACTTTGGTATCTGGATAAGCATTTTGGCTACAGGGGAATATCATTGGAATGGACTCCTCTGACCATCTACAACCAGATCCTGACTAATTGGGTAACGATACTCAAACACAAGTGTATGAATTCATACTTCTAAATTCAGTGACATGCATACAATTTTATGGCTTATGAATTTTTTATATTATTTACATATACTTTTTTTTTAATCTTTCATCATATGAATAAATTGTACCATTTTAGTACTTAATATCATACTGTTATATTGTTAATTCTTTGAAAACATCTGGATGAATATACTGTAGCTCAGTGAACGTTCGCCGATAGTGTGCGTAGGAAATTCCTACAATATATGTACTATGCATCACTATGTACAGTAGGTTTTATTGCAACTTGCTAAAGTAACATCTCAGGCCATTTGTATTGCTGCTCTTTTAGGCATCTGTTGTGTGCACAGCATTCTGTAGCTTGTTAATGTGCGGCCACCTTCTTTGTCAGGTCTGTAAGCAGCATGAAATACCTGCGTCTGTGTACTGCAATGTAATGTAAATTGTAATGATATTGGAAAGGTGAAATTTTCTTAAGTACACTACCTACTGTTAAATCCAGTTGATTATACTTCAGGTAGGGCCTAAACTAGAGAAAACTGACTCCTCCATCATCCTGTTTCCTTGCTAGTTTTCACCTGAAACTAGCAGTGAGATAAGAACAATAGGGGTGTAGTAACTAGAGCACAAAACTGGGCATTCCCCTAAATGGTTGAGGGCCGCTCAGAAAATATTTTGTATTGACAATACGTATTAATGAAATTGGTCATTGTTCGCCTCTAACTCTGCAAGTGCAAAAAGTATTTTTTTATTCTGCCCGATAGCCCGGTCCAGCCTACAGAACCTCACACCTACTGTATAGTCTCATTGTCTAACAGCCGTGTAACAGTTCTATCAGGGAGTCTCATTTTTTGCCAGAACCTAATTATTATTATTATCCTTTATTTATATGGCGCCACAAGGGTTCGGCAGCGCCCAATTCCCGAGTACATAAACAAATAATCAAAACCGGAAAACAGTGATTTAGTTGAAGACAATATAGGACACGTACAGGGTAAATAAACATATCTCCATCAGCAGATGACAGTGAAATAAGTATCAGTGTGGAAGAAAACCGCAGGATTTGTTGCAGTTGAAGATTATTAAAGTAACAAAAGTATAGACCATGAGGGAAGATGGCCCTATTCGTGAGAGCTTACATTCTAAAGGGGAGAGACAGACAGGGGTGACACAGATGAGGTAGACAGAGAGCGTGGAACAGAGGGTTAGGGTGAGATTTGGCTGGGTTGGGTGGAGAAGTTGGTCTTGAGAGCCAGTTTGAAGTTTTGTGGAGAGTCTGAGGGGGAGAGGTAGGGAATTCCAGAGAAATGGAGCAGCACGTGAAAAATCTTGAAGGTAGAAGTGGAAGTAATCAGAGTGTCGGCCTGCATCAGCAGAGCGATAAGGACAGGTGGGAGTGTAAAGGGAGATAAGGTCAGAGATGTAAATGGGAGGTGAGTGGGTGAGGGCTTTGTAGGCGAGTGTGAGAAGCTTGAATTGGATTCTGAAAGGGAAGGGCAGCCAGTGAAGGGCTTGTATGAGAGGGGAGGTGGAAGTTGTGCGTTGGGAGAGGAAGATTAGCCGGGTTGCAGCATTGAGAATAGATTGGAGTGGAGAGGCGCATTTGTCAGGGATGCCAGTCAGGAGGATATTACAGTAGTCTAGTCTGGAGATGACCAGTGAGTGGATAAGGGTCTTGGTAGCATCCTGGGTCAGAAAGGGTCTGATCCTGGAAATATTTTTTAGATGAAAACGGCAGGTTTGTGAGAGGTGCTGAATGTGTGGTTTGAAGGAGAGGGAGGGGTCGAGGATTACTCCAAGACAGCGCACTTGGGGGCTAGAGGAGATAGTTGTGCCATCAATAGATAATGAAATTGTGGGAGGTGAGGTTGTGCAGCAGGGTGGGAAGATGATCAGCTAAGAGATAGCAGAGAGACAGTTGGAGATATGAGTGAGGAAAGCGGGGGGAGAGAGGTCCGAGAAGGAAAGATAGATTTGAGTATCAATCAGCAGAGAGATGATATTGGAAGTCAAAAGAACTAATGAGTTCACCTAAAGAGGACGTATAGAGAGAGAAAAGGAGAGGGCCAAGAACAGCACCTTGGGAAACACCTACAGTTAGTGGGTGGAGGGGGGGTGGAGTCATGAGAAGTGACAGAATGAACAGTCAGAGAGGTAGGAAGACATCCAACAGAGGGCAGTATCACGCAGACCAGTGGCGTGAAGGATTTGCAGAAGGCGAGGGTCGTCCACAGTGTCAAAAGCAGCAGAGAGGTCAAGAAGAATAAGCAGAGAGTAGTGGCCCTTAGATTTGGCAGCATGGAGGTCGTTGCAGACATTTGTGAGGTCAGTTTCAGTGGAGTGGAGAGGACGGAAGCCAGACTGGAATGGGTCAAGCAGTGAGTGTGAGGGAAGTAAGGCGGTAGTAGATAATACACTCAATGAGTTTGGAGGATGGATCATCATAGTTTTAAAGTCATGGTTTGTCCCCATCCCAGTTTGCACATAAGAAAGAGATCATTACATGCTGGGTTGGAGCCACGGCAGGGGATGGGTTTGGGGATTAGGATCAGCTACCCCTTTTGGTAGCGCTTACTTCTAGGTTGCCGAGTGATGCCCTCGCAGGAAAGGAGGTGCTCCTATTGGAGGGCAACTGGTCCTGCCCCTTTGCAGCATGCGTCTGCCAGTCAATTCTCACCTGCAAGAGCAGTAGCTACATGTGGCTCAACCCTCCCTGCAGCAGAGCCTTGTTTGTGTCTACTCCACTGTTTATTACTTTAGCAACAAAGTAGAATGTATCATTTCCTGAAGACTATCGCTAATACCGGTTATTTAGAAATATGGATAATCGCTATGTGTTACTTTTAGACGACTTCCATATTGTGTATTTCTCTAGCATCCATAAGGGATATTGGGGGAATGTAGTACGATGAGGTATAGACGGGGTCCAAAGGAGCAGGTGCAATTTAAATTTCTTCAACTGGGTGTGCTGGCTCCTCCCCTCTATGCCCCCTCCCACAGGCAGTTTAGAAAAAAAAAGTGCCCACAGGAGAGAATGCACACACTGGAGCTCCAGAGAGTTTTCTTCAGTTTCTTTTAAAACTATTATTTATCTTTCATCCACTAGGGGACACTGGAACAGTCTTATACAATAGGGGTGTGAAGCTTGCAACCGGAGGTGTGGCACAATCTAAAATTAGCATTGTCTGCACAGCCGGCTCCTCCCCCTTCACAGCCATCCTCCCTCAGTTTGAAAAATTGTGCTAGGAGGAAAGAAGCACAATATGGGAGCTCTGCTCCATAAAGAAATTTCTTTTTATTTTTTGTCAATTATGACCGACCCAATCCCTCCTAACTAAAAGGAGGGTGCAGGTTTTTCTTTCTTTAAAGAAAACATGGGCCCAATCCCTCCTAAATGAAAGGAGGGTGCAGGCGTTGCTACATGAAGATAAGTTCAACCTAATAAAAGGGGGACAAATGTCTTCAGAATAGAGAGAGACAAGGACCCCAACTAAAGGGATCTACATATCTCTCTCCAGGAAAATCCGAAGCATCAGGGCAACTGTGAGTACTGGTTGTAGTGTCACCATTTGATACTGGTGGCCGGGCAGACACGCTCTCCCTCCCTCCACCGACTTCTTAAGCATGGCTCCGTATCTCCGCGGCTGACAGCCGCAGCGCCCCTGCACTCCCTGAGCCGCTAGGTTATGACAGCGGCAGAGTCCTTCCAAGCACTCCCCATCAAAAGGTTTATCATTCTTCATTCGCGGCTGACAGCAGCAGCATCACCCGCTCCCCCCGCCGCTGGCTCCGTGTTTCCGCGGCTAACAGCCGCAGCGTCCCTGCACTCCCTGAACCGCTGGGTAATTAATAGCAACAGCGCTAGTGGGAGACCTGAGCCGCTCTTACATGGTACACGGCTCCTATCTCCCACACACACACGAGGGAAGAGGCAGGGGGACCCGGCGCGCGGGGGAAATGTAAAGTTTAAAATAGAAATTAAGAGGGCTGCTTAACATAAGGGAGCTGGATAACTGAGGCGCTAGGGGAACATTAATGAAGTGTACTAAAATATTCAGTGGCGGCCATCTTTAAGATAGAAGAGGCGCCAAAACGCCCCCTAGAGTGGAGCCATAAGTCCTGACCAGTTAGAACAGGGGGAGGTGTTTTAGTGTAGAGTATACTCCCTCTGCTGGTTGCTTGTAGATCTCTGATGCAGAGGATTTTCCATGTGTTGTTAAACACAGTAGATGTACGCTTTATATATTTTCAAAGGACATCTAATACAAAGATCCTGTGGAAATAAAGGGAACGGCTGGATATCAACCCCAACCTCAGAACTGAATCACAGTGAGGCGTTGCGAGGGTTGCAGGAGGCTGTTGTTTAGAATAATTTATTTATTTTATTTTATTTTTATCAGTGAATCCAGCCAGGTGAATCCAGTGTACATTTGTTCCCGTCATCCGCTACGGTATTCCGTTGTCTATTATAAAGAATGTATTCTGTGGGGGTGCATTTTCATCATAACATGCATAACATGCACAAGCCAAGATTACTAAGACTTATTACCAGCACGGTAACTCCAGTTTACATCTACTTATATATTTATATACGCATAATGCCTCCAACAGATGCTGGTGACAGGTGTGCGGAGGAGGGAGCATCAGATATGGTCACCCAATTAACCTCTCAACAGTTGGTGGTCTGGTGGGTGTTGGTTGAAGGAGTATTTATATTAATTATATATTTTCTTCTAGAAAGAAAGATTTCCAGCTATTTCAAAATACTCTTCAGAGCTCCAAATATGTCTACGGCCTTTTTCCTTCTATGCTAATAGGTGAAAGTCCGGCTGAGTGGTATGTACATATTTATCTAAGGTAAATGGTTGCTCAAATAAATGGGCACTAAGGTTAACAGCCCTGGGGTGTGCGACTGTTGAGAACAGGCACACTACCAGGGGACAGTGTCTGTCAAGGTTCGGAAGGCATAACCTGACATATATTTCAACAATTGAGTGTGGGCTGCAAACCCATCCGAAATAGGGAGAAATTCATAGTTAAAATTACTCCATCCACAAGAGTATAACATAATAGCCTAAAACGGAAATGTGATCCCTGATGCTGACTCTCGAAACGGTGGCGAACCGTTATAGGCATAACTACCTAGAAGTGATCATTACATACTTCCAAATTCCCAAATCAAAATTTTGATTAGCGGGGCATATCCGAGAGTTAGCCACATGTTTTATCACGCTGCTATGGAAGTTAGCTTCCAGATCTCAACTATATCTATCAATGTTTTCTGTGACAACAGAATCTCGGATCCTACAGAAGGGGAAAGGATTTCATAACGATGGTGGCTCATCCCTGCCTAGTCTGTTAAAGAAGATTCTTACTTATTACAGTCCCACTGCAAAACAGGGGTCACATGTAGGTTGGAATTGACAGGGAAATCCAAACCTCTAGTGGCAAGACTATCTCAAACGGACAGGGGAGGTTCTTGTGTCAATAAAGAGCCGTCACCGGGTTGGAGGGCTATTTCCCTGGGAGGAACAACCTATCTTGGTCCAATAAATTTAAAAATGGTAATCAATTTGAAGTGTTTGACCCAGTTTCTACCGGCCTAAAGATTCAAGAGGGAATCAATCCGACCGGTCACTGCAGGCCTAGACCCGGGGGAGTTCATAGTGTCTTGGGACATAAGGGATACATTCCTTCATAACCCGATTTGGACTCCTCATCAAGCATACTTTGAATTCATACTGGTCAAAGATCAGTACCAGTTGGGACCTTACCATTCCGTCTATCATCAGCCACGAGAATTTTATACAAAGATAAGGGACACCAGTTTGAGACTGTTAAGGGTCACGATCATGCCTTATATAAATGATATGCTGATCTAGGCCACCTTCCGGGAACAGCTGATCGAAGAGAACGACTCCTCAAATTCTCACACATCTTCTGCCTACCTGGCATTATAGAACTAGAACAATAGGCAGTAGCCGTTACTCTGGTCCATTATCCAACTAGTTTGGTTCTCAGTCTCGTACTGAAGGATCCTCGGGTAACAGAGACTATTCCCAATAGCCACTAATCCGGTCTACACAGACTTACCGTGGACCTCCTATGGGGGGTAAGGGTTGGAAAGGTCTAGAGAGACCGGGTCCGAGACTTGAGAATTTTATATCAGCAGGGTTTGTCTCCGTATATTGAATATAGATGTTGACAATGCCTAAGCTGTCATTCCGTTCTAAGGCGTAGACATTACTGACGACAATTCGGAAATTGATACACACATCCCTACTCTTCAGAAGAAATGGGGTTCTTTTCGAATCCTTTTTTGTCATGCCCACAGACGGTCACACTTAACATAGGTGTATTGTGATTACAGAAATCCAACCTAATGCCAATTCAAGGGATTCCATTTCCAGGTATCCTCTTCAACACTGTACAATTGAGGATAGTCCTACTAGAGACATACAGAGGCTGATGACTCAGGTGCTACAGGCACAGACGGTTTCTCTACACCTCGGTGTACATCTATTCGGCATTTGGGATTGGGGGATCCTCACAACGGATGCCAGTCTCAAAGGTTGGAGGGCCGTCCTCGAGGAAAGACGGACGTCACGAGAGAACAGTATACCCATAAACATTCTCAAGCGAAGTGCAGTTACAATACAACTTCTCTTAGCCGAAGACCTAGTAATGGGCCAACACGTGATGATGCAGTTGGACAATATCACAATGACATTATGCATAGACCGTCAAGTAGGAGCAAGATAACATTAAACGTTCGTCCTTTTCGGTGTAGTTCATTCCAATACTGGAAAACTGAGAAGCAAATTATCTCGGTCGCCAGGACATGCATCCGGGAATGGAGATGGTGGTAAGGAGATGGGGCCCACCTCAAGTAGACCTGATGGCCTTTAAAAAAAAAAAAAAAAAAAGAGATTCGGCTGTCCAGGTAGTGGCAAGCACGAGAGATACAGCAGCGAACGGAGTGGACGCATTGACACTTCCTTGGTCTTACAGAAGTGTTTCATTTTACCGCCGTTTCCTCTCATTCCCTGGGTACTAAAGAAGGCTTAACGGAACAGAGTGTGGGCAATTCTCATTACACCAGCTAGGTCCCACAGAAATAGGCACTCGGACTTGAGTGGGCTCGTTGCGAAAGATCCCTAGTGGCCACCTTTCAGAGAGACTGCCTGTGATCACACGGACAGTTCCACCTCCCAGACCTGAACAGGTTTGGTTAACTGCGTGGCTACTCACACCAGGATCGTGAGAAGGAGAGGGATACCATAGGCGGCTGTTCATACAATGAAAGCGGCTAGAAAGCCGGTCACGGCCATGCACTACTAAAGTATATGGAAGAAAACATGGACTAGTGTCTGGAACGGAGGTGGGATTCCAGGAGCTTCCACCTGTCTAGGTTTTTACGTTTTCTCCAGGCCGTTTTACATAGAAGCCTAAGTTTAGACTCCTTGAAGGTACAGATTTCGTCTTTCTCCATCCTCTGTCAACAGCGCTTAGCATCTTTACAGGCAGTTCAGACTCTCTTACGGGAAGTTCTGAGGATACAACCTCCTTTTCCGTCCTCCCACAGAGTCGTGGGACCTAAAGTTGATGTTGGAGTGTTTAAATTCAACCAACCTTGAGCCTTTAGAGAGAGCAGGATTGAAATATATCTCCAGGAAAGTCACACTGGTCCTTACCTTAGCTTCTACCTGATGGGTCTCTGATTGGGGAGCCTTATTGTGTAAGAGTGCTTTTTTTTTTCTAATTTTCCAGGAAAATAGGGCAGTCCTCCGTACGGGGGCAGAGATTCTCCCAAGTGTATTCTCTGGGTTTCACGTAAACCAGCCACTGATAGTTCAGTCTTTTCAAGAATATAGAGATGGTGTCTTTGGACTTTGTCAGCACTTTACGGATATACGTGCAGGTTACGTCGTTCTACAGAGAGTAGGACCATTTGTTCATTGTGATAGTCCAAAGAAGGGTTGGCCAGCAGCTAAACAAGGTCTGGCGGTTTTGGGGTTTCACGTTAACAAGCCAGTTCTGGTCCCATCTTTCCAGGGTTTCGCTGATGGGGACATGTCCTTGGATGGTGTCCGAGCTTTACGAGTATGCGTACAAGTTACGTCGTCCTTCAGAAAGTCGGATTATTTGTTTGCAAGAGAAGGGTTGGCCAACATCTAAGCAGTATTTGTCTAGATGGATTAGCCTTGCCATTCGGCAAGCTTATCTTTCCTGTGGTAAACAGGTTCTGGTTCAGACGGGTTCTCGTACCACCCGATCAGTGGGTGCCTCATGGGCGGCTGCCAGAGGTGCTTCCACTACTCAACTTTGCAGAGCGGCGACGTGGTCCTCAGCCCACACGTTCGCGTAACTTTACAAGTTTGATACTTTTGCGTCCGGAGACTCTAAGTTCGGACGTTTGGTTTCGCAGGCCACCGACAGCACTCCCTCCCTGGGGGATAACTTTGGGACGTCCCCTATTGTATAAGACTGTTCCAGTGTCCCCTAGTGGATGAAAGAGAAAAGAGGATTTTGGTACTTACCAATAAATCCATTTCTCTGAATCCTCTAGGGGACACTGGACGCCCGCCTCTGTGCTGTCAACCTGCTGTGTTCAAAGTTCTTGTTAGAACAATTCGTGCAAACAGCGTTGGTTTTCGGATAAGAATTCTTGGATGCTGTTCGATATGTTGTACGGTTCGGTTCCTCGCCAAGTGCTATAGTATCATGTCCTATTCTCTCAGTCAAATTTTTCAAACTGAGGGAGGAGGGCTGTGAAGGGGGAGGAGCCGGCTGTGCAGACAATGCTAATTTTAGATTGTGCCACACCTCCGGTTGCAAGCTTCACACCCCTATTGTATAAGACTGTTCCAGTGTCCCCTAGAGGATTCAGAGAAATGGATTTATCGGTAAGTACAAAAAAATCCTCTTTTTTGGTATGCTGTTTGGGCAGCAGCATACCTGCACGGTGGGAGTTAGGGGGGAGGACGGTCACCGGCCTTGCGAGGTGTCAGATCCGCTTCCTCGCTGCATGACCAGTCCTGAGAGTTTGTTGTACAGCAGGCCACTGTGCCTTGGTGGTCACAATCTAAAAAGGAAGTTCTGTCTGCCCCGGGTTCCTTTACCATAAAGGACCCTGGGGACAGAAAAATAGAGACTAGGCTGAAGTCTATCTACACTGCAGCGGGTGTATCACAAAGGCCGTTCATAGCAGGTTGCTGGATGACCCATGGCATTCATACGTGGGCTACTCAAATTCAGGAGGGGATATGGTCATTAGGTCGACACAGCTTAGGTCGACAGTCATTAGGTCGACATGAGTTTTTAAAAACAAAACAAAATTTTTTGGATTTTTCCATACTTGTCGATCCACCTGTGCCAAGCGAAGCGAGGCACCTTGCCCGAAGCGTGAGCCATGCGAGGGGACACTGTGCACTAATTGGGGTTCCCGTCACTACGAAGAAAACAACACCAAAAAAAGTCCAAAAACTCATGTTGACCTTATCACCTGTCAACCTAGTGCATGTCGACCTAAGTTGAGTCAACCCAACGACCCGTACCCTTCAGGAGGGCCTCTGGGAATATGCCCCTGGTTACAACAGGGACACTCCCAAGGCACATTCATGACACGGCTCGCGTCCTGTGTGACTCTCAAGGCGATGGCCAATGTTAATGCTAGGACCACTGCCTTGGCAGTGTCTGCACACAGGGCCTTGTGGTTGCACCAATGGATAGTGGACGTGGAGTCCAAGCGCAGTGTGGAGTCTCTCCCCTTTACTGGGGAATGGCTCTTTGGGGTTGAGTTGGATATGTGAATTTCTAAAGTTTCTGCTGGTAAATCCATGTTTCTCTCCTTTAGGGCCCCGCCGCCATGGCGTACCTACCTGGGGCCGTCTGTTCAGTCCTTTCGGTCTAAGAGATTTCGTTCCAGGGCTAGAGGTGCCTCCAATACGGCTAGAGGCACCAGAGGTAAGACAAAATAAAACATTGATCGCCGGTTCTCAGGATCAGAACATCGGTTCAGCTTCCACCAAGGCCTCACCATGGCGGTGCCCATTTGCCCTGAGGGGATCTCGAGGTGGGGGCTCGGCTGCGTCACTTCAGCCGCATCTGGGACGGGTCCTTCCAGGATGCCTGGGTACGGGACCTAATTTCTGAGGGCTACAAGCTGGGGTTCGACAGTGCTCCTCCCCAACTATTTTTCAAATCAAGCTACCAGCTTTGGAGGATACACGAGTTACGCTGCAACAGGCCATCCTAAAGTTGGTTCAGTCCCATGTCATTGTGCCAATACAACAGGGAAAGGGGTTATTACACGAACCTGTTTGCAGTACCGAAACCGGACTGTTCGATAAGGCCCATTTTGAAGCTTAAATCCTTGAACCCTTATCTAAAGGTTTTCAATTCAAGATGGAATCCTTGCGAGCAGTGATTGCGAGCCTTGAAGACCAAGAATTCATTGTTTCCCAGGCTATCAAGGACGCTTATTTCCATATTCCCATTTGGCCACCTCATCACACTTACCCGATGTTTGCCCTACTGGACGATCACTACCAGTTCCAGGCGCTACCCTTCGGCCTGTCCACAGCTCCGAGGGTGTTCACGAAGGTAATGGCGGAGATGATGATCCAGGTCCAGGGGGTCAATGTTGTCCCTTACCTGGATGATCTCCTGATAAACACAAGATCCAGGGAGCTTTTATTGCTCCATATCGACTGCACTATCCAACTTCTATCACACCATGGGTGGATTCTCAATTTACAGAAGTCCGACCTAGAGCCGACTCAGCAGCTCCTGTTCATGGGGATGTTGCTGGATACTGTGGCCCAGAAAGTGTTCCTCCCAGAGGACAAAGCGAGAACACTTCAGGAGATGGTCTGCATGCTTCTCCGACCTGCTCGAATATCCATCCATCTTTGTATAAGATTGTTGAGGAAGATGGTAGCCTCATACAAGGCGATCCAATATGGAAGGTTCCATGCCAGTACATTTCAATTGGATCTCCTGAGCAAGTGGTCCGGATCACATCTTCAGATGCACCCGATAATACGGCTGTCACCTCAGGCCAGGATTTCCCTCATGTGGTGGCTGCAATCTTCAAATCTACTGGAAGGCTGAAGTTTCGGGATTCAGGATTGGATCCTCCTCACGATGGATGGGGAGCTGTCACCCAAGGGGCTCAGTCCCAGGGCAGGTGGTCAGCCCACGAAGCCCTCCTTCCGATCAACATTCTGGAACTTTGGGCGATCTACAATGCTCTGGTTCAGCCCTCTGCTTTACTCAGGGATCACGCGATCCAAGTACAGTCGGACAACGCCACGGCAGTGGGGTACATCAATCGACAAGGAGGGACTGCGTGCGAGAGGTGTCAAGGACACTCCCCTGGGCAGAAAGAAATGCAAGAGCAATGTCCGCAATCTTCATTCCGGGAGTAGACAAATGGGAAGTGGACTTCCTGAGTTGTCACGATCTCCACCCGGGAGAGTGGGGGCTTCACCATCAGCTGTTTCAGCAAATCATCGACCGGTGGGGCTGTCCACAAATAGACATGATGGCTTCTTGACTCAACAAGAAGCTTTGTTGGTATTGCTCACGAACCAGGGACCCTCAGGCAAGGGCTGTAGATGCACTGACCGTCGCCTGGCCTTACCGGCTGGTCTACCCGTTTCCTCCGATTGCATTGCTCCCAAGGGTGCTCAAGCGAATCAGGAATCAAGGAGTTCAGGCAATTCTGATTGGTACGCGGATCTTCTGGGCATGTCCGTCGAAGACCCTTGGTCTCTACCACTGAGAAGAGATCTTCAGCAGGGACCAGTAGTCTACCTGGACTTACGGCGGCTTCATTTGACGGCATAGAAGTTGAGCGGAACATCCTAGCTCACAAGGACCTTTCCAAAAAGGTTATTGCTACCATGGTTCAGGCCAGAAAACCCTGTGATGTCAAAACACTCATCATATCTGGAGGAGATATGTCTCTCGGTGCGAGGACCGCACGTATCCGCCTGCGGAGTTCCACTTGGGACGTTTCCTATGTTTCCTGCAGGCTGGTGTGGATAAGGGCTTACGTCTGGGTTCCATTAAGGACCAGATTTCAGCTCTCTCCATCTTTTCCGGAAGAAATTGGCAGTGTTGTCAGAAGTTCAGACATTCTTGCAAGGGGTACAACCTCCTTTTGTGCCGCCCACGGCACCGTGGGATTTGAATGTAGTGTTGGAATTTCTACAGTCCTCTTTGTTTGAACCTCTGATGACAGTAGAAGACAAGTACCTCACGTGGAAGACGGTGATGTTATTGGCCCTGGCTTCTGCTAGGCATGTCTCAGAATTGGGGGCCTTATCGTGTAAAAGGCCCTACCTGGTCTTTTACGAGGACAAAGCAGAGCTCAGGACTAGGTAGCAGTTCCTGCCGAAGGTCGTCTCTGCGTTCCACTTGAATCAACCTATTGTGGTTCTGGCACTTCTGCTCCGCCAGAGGCATTGGATGCTGTGCGAGCCTTGAAGATCTATGTCAAGAGAACGACTCGGATCAGAAAGACGGATTCCTTGTTTGTGCTATATGATGCGCAGAAAAAGGGTTGTCCTGCTTCTATGCAGTCCATTGCTTGTTGGCATAGGCTTACTATCCAACAGGCCTATGTGTCGGCAGCCTTACCTGTTCCACAGTCTCTGAAGGTCCATTCTACAAGATCGGTGGGGTTTTCCTGGGCGGCTGTCCATGGAGTCTCGGCCTTGCAACTATGCAGAACTGCTTCCTGGTCAGGGAAGAACACCTTTGTGAAGTTCTAGAGGTTTGATACCCTGGCCAAAGAGGATACCCAGTTTGGGCAGGCGGTGCTGCAGAAGCCTCTGCACGTTCACGCCCTTGCTGGAAGCTTTGGGACGTCCCCATTGTACTAGATTCCCACAATATCCCTTATGGATGCTAGAGAAAATAGGATTTTAATTACCTAGCAGTAAATCCTTTTCTCGTAGTCCATAAGGGATATTGGGCGCCCGCCTCAGTGCGTTTACTTTTCTGCAGGTTGTCTCTTATATGGTTACCTGTTCAATTTGTTGCTGTTTTGTTACCGGCCGTTGCTGGTTGTTTTATGGTAGTGGTGTGCTGGTGTATAAATCTCACCACTCGTTTTGTTCCTTCTCTCAAGTATGTCCTTTCTCCATCTGGCATTGTTTTACCTATAACTGCCTGTGGGAGGGGGCATAGAGGGGAGGACAAGCAGACCCAGTTGAAAAAATTTAAAGTGCACCGGCTCCTTTGGACCCCGTCTATACCCCATCATACTAGATTCCCCCAATATCCCTTATGGACTAGGAGAAAAGGATTTACCGCTAGGTAATTAAAATCCTATTTTATTTTCAGGCTCGAATCCTCCGTGACACTAAGCCAATCCCAAACTTGATATTTGCCATTGAAAAGTATGAAGAATTCCTTATAAAGTTGTCGAAAAAGTCAAAGGTACAGTCTTTTTCTAAGAACTTATAATAAAGAACCACAGTTGTTGACCACACTTTAGAATAATGCGTATTTTTCTGTGATGTCAGGTCAATTTAATGCAATACATGAAGCTCAGCACTTCAAGAGACTTCAGGATCAATGCAGCCACACTGGATGTAGCTCTGCAAGAAAAGGGATCAGAAGATGAGGAGAATGAAACGGGCAGTGTACAGCAGGTACAGTCTTCACCTGCTCCCAGTAAAAGAGCATCAGGCGTCTGCTCTCAAGCACCAGTGCTTTAACCGTACACAGTATATCTACTTTAACATGTACATTACACTAACTTCTGTTTTCTTTATTTTCTAGTCTGTGTCAGAAAAAAGTGAAAGTCAGGAACCAAAAAGGAAGAGAAGAAAGAAGTAGCTGGTGCCACTAAATTATGCTCAAATGTTACTATCCACAGAACATACTGCAAGACTATTACCAGTTATTCTTTTTATTGTCCAATATTCATGAATACTAAATAAGTGATAATCCTCACTCATTATATTTACTCAGCCAGTGTTACAGAGACACATTATTTTGGTTCATAAAAAAAAAAGTCCAAAATGTAATTTAACTCCATGGGAGTTGACGGGGGCAGATGTAGACAGGCGTCAGCTCCCTTTTGTCAAAACCCCATTGGTTACTTTAATTAGTTCATAGATGTCCAAAGCTTCACCTGCAAAACAAAAACAAACACTCAGGTGCTATACAATATTATTCTGCCCTGTGCAATTTCTGAGGAGTGATTAAAGAATGATGTACAGCAGGGATGGGGAACCTTCGGTCCTGCAGCTGTTGTTGAACTACACATCCCAGCATGCCCTGCAACAGTTTTAGCATGGCCGAATAGCAAAACTGTAGCAAGGCACGTTGGTGTGTGTAGTTCAACAACAGCTGGAGGGCCGAAGCTTCCCCATCCTTGATGTACAGTATGCAATCTTTCAATACTGAGATATTATATACTCAGAGGATGTCTAAATGGACGGCATGTTCCTCCTTAGGAAAACACGTAAATGCACTAACGTTCTATATAAGCTATTATGAAACCATCTGATTCAAATACCGAAAAGTGACAGGGAAAAAAAAAACCCTTGTTTGTTTGAAGTTTACTAAAGAAAACGTGTTTGCTGTTCTCACAAGCCAATCCCTTGTTTCACAGATTATTGTACATATTATACAGATCATTCCTTTATTAAATAAATATGCCCACGTAATAATTGTGTTGTTCTATAGGGACTTGAATGGACATTCGGTATGGATAGATGAGTTACCTGGGGGAATGCCGTATCTGTGCTCTAGGCCTTCTGGATTTGATGGAGTCACACAGTCCATGTTCACTTCTTTCCTTAGGCACTGGTCAATATCTACTGCACTGAAAAATGCCACCGACTGCGGTAAATCCAGCATTCCTAGTTTGTAAGCAAACATGGACCTGGAATGCACAGCATGAAAAGGACTGTTTGTTGTTTCATATTAGTATTTCATTTCTCCAAAGTTTTTATTCAATTTCCTCCCCAAAATAAATAATTACACTTACAGGAACTGGATTCCCTTCCTAATATGCAATCATTTATTTTCCTTAAGAGAGGAGTCTGTCATATTTAAGTCTGGGTGTCCACTGTAAGTTTCCTGGCTCTATGCCAAACACCCCTGTGTGGTCAGAGCTGGTGTCACCATTCTGTTACCTTCACTGAGCAGAGAGGAGGGGTCTGTATATGTGTTTGACATTCATTATGTCGAGGTGGTCTTAATGCAGACAATGAACATGTTCATAATGTTTCTTTTTCATCCACTAGGGGTCACTGGAGTACTCTTGGGATATGGACGGCTTCCGTAGGAAACAGGGCACTGAATATTTCAATTTAGAACACTCCACCCCTCCATATCCCCGAGTACCTCAGTGTTTTTTCTGTGCTCGAAGTAGCAACAGGTCAATGTGGCTGGGTCCACGATTTTTTTGAATATTTTTTGTTTTAAGTGACTTTTTCTTTTTTCATACACATCCCTTTCCCCCTTCCAAAAGGCAGGGTCAGGGATAGTGCAAGCTGCTAATAGCAGCTGTGGCGTGTCGGTCCTCACAGCCAAACAGATCCTCCTGCACAGGCTGGCCGGCGCTTGCAGAGAAGCCCCATCGGAGCCTCACCACAAGCAGCAGGAGTTAAGGTATGTTGAACGGGGCGGTCAGCTTCCGCTGCCGCCCCGCTGTGTGGGGACATTGTTTGACTGACGCCGGGATCCCTCTGCAGACGCCGCCGCTGCTCCGGCCCCCACCGCTGCACGGCCGCTGTTCACAGCGCTTCAAGACGCGCTCCCCGCTCTCAGTTCCTGCGCGTCCCGCTACCCGGCTACCGCTGGCGGCCCCACACGCTGCGCTGCCCGCCCGCACTGCATCCGCAATGGAGCATGCAGGGGGGAGGGGGGGAATTATACTGTGATTATGTAACAGAATCAGCGGCATGAGAGGGAAAACCTGCAGCAACAGCAGTATGCTAGGCTGCAGGGTTAATTACACAGGATTTCATATAAATGTCACTTTAACCTGCACTGTGATTATATGGGTAAGCATTTCTAACCATGCTTCCTGTGTCTTCCTGTTGTGATTCCAGAACGTTCCAGTACTACATCTCTACTCCACCGGAGGTGCAGGGGTGTTAGTGGGAATTTGGGATCACATTTCATAGTACTGGCCACGTGTACTGCACTTGGCCAGATATATATATATAGAGACACCTTGGTACTATTTTACTGAGTCGTGCAAGTGTCTGTTTTTTGTGTATTGTATTGTCTGTCGCCATAATGAGTAAGGCACCAGCAAAAACTAAAAAGCATAATTGCAAAGTCTGTAGCAGTGTGTTACTGGATGGATCTACAGTATGTTTTGTGGATTCGGTTCCGAATAAACATTCTGCTCCAGTTTTAAAGACAATTTCCTCCCCGGACCCTCCATGGGAAATGCTAGCCAATGTACTGGCTGGGTTGCAATCAGAATTGACCGCCGCTCGACAGGAGCGGGAAACGGCAAGATCTGAGTCTAGAGTGAGACCGCCAGAACTACCAGAGGGGTCTCAGCCTTGCGAAAGGTCCAAATCCATTTTGGGTAGACGGGATAAATTTCATACGTGTTATGATTTACCAGTTTCTGCTATGTTGCATTCTGACGATTCCATGCCAGACCTCACGGCACTAGATGAGGGTGAGGAGGGCGAAGTGGAGTCAGATAGTGAGGATTTTAACAGCTCAGGAATTGATAATCTCATCAGAGCGGTGCGACAGTCTCTGAAGTTTACAGACACTGTGGAGCCTCTCACAAATGATCAGGTCGTATTTACTAAACGACAGAGAACTCCAATAAGTTTTCCTGTGTCAGAGTCTCTTAATAAGATGTTAGTAGAAACTCGACAGATTCCAGATAAACGGTTTTCTATACCTCGCAGATTTAAGTCTAGTTACCCGTTTCCAGACTTGGTGACATGTACATGGGAGAATCCACCTATAGTTGATTCGTCAGTGTCGAAGCTTACGAAGAAATTAACCATAACAGTGCCAGCGGCTACTACGCTTAAAGACCCTTCAGATCGCAAAATAGAAACTATGCTAAAGTCCATGTATGTAGCAGCAGGAGTGCTGCTGAGACCTGGCTTGGTTGGTATCTGGGTCACTAAGGCGCTCATAGTATGGATAACAGAACTTAAGTCTGCCCTCCATGACGAACACCTTATACTTCTTGCTGATTAAATGTGTGAGGCTGCGGAGTATCTCTGTACAGCTTCTACTGACGTCTGTCAGCTCACTTCTCGTATTTCATCGTCGCTAGTTACGGCACGACGAGCACTTTGCCTGCGTTCTTGGCAAGCGGAGGCAGAGGTCAAACGAGGTATAGAGGCGTTACCTTACGATGGCAAGAAGTTGTTTGGTCCTGAATTGGACACATGGATTTCTGAGGCTACAGGTGGAAAGTCGGTTTTCTTACCATTGCCTCCACCGGTACCAAGAAGGAGGTACTCTGGACCTTCGTTCAAATCCTTTAGACCGCAGTCCTTTCGCGGACGTGGCAGAGGAACAGCCACGCCTGGTAGACGTGGTCGTGGACGTGGTTTCCAACAAACCAACACAAGTCGTCAGGACGCTAAGGTTACCGACAAGCCAGTGGCATGACGGGCTACCAGCCCATCTCGGTTCTCCGATTGTGGGAGCACGCCTTCAGACGTTCCATTTGGCATGGTTCCAGACATCCGCGGATGGGTGGATCCGCAATTTAGTGTTAAAAGGTTACAAAATAGAGTTCGACTGTCTTCCGCCACTGCGGTTTTTCAAGACAGGATTGCCTCTGTCGGACGACAAGAGGGCGGTTCTGCAAATTGCCATTCAGTCCCTACTGGATTCAGCAGTTTTGATTCCGGTCCCTGTACACCAACAGGGTCAGGGTTATTATTCCAGTCTGTTTGTGGTACCGAAGCCGGATGGCTCAGTCAGGCCAATATTGAACTTAAAGGGTCTCAATCGGTACGTAACTTACTACAGATTCAAAATGGAATCTCTGCGCTCAGTGATTGCAAGTTTAGAGCCAAAGGAGTTCATGATTGCGCTAGATCTCAAGGATGCGTACTTACACATTCCGATTTGACAGCCTCATCAGAGGTTCTTGCGGTTTGCAATACGCCAGAACCATTACCAGTTTCAGGCTCTACCATTTGGCCTATCGTCAGCGCCTCGGGTATTCACCAAAGTGATGTCTGTGATGATAGCTCATCTCAGATCCCTGGGAGTGACAATAGTTCCGTATTTGGACGATCTGCTCATCAAAGCCCCGTCTCAACAGATACTTCTCCAACATGCGCTGCTAACGTACAATGTACTGGTTCACCACGGTTGGATTGTCAACTTCAAGAAATCACATCTAATTCCGTCTCAATGCCTTCAATTCCTAGGTATGATTTTCGATACGGTCAATCAAAGAATTTACCTACCACAACAGAAAGTACAGATTATTCGCCATCTGGTACAATTAGTGCTCAAGCCACGCACAGTCTCGGTACATTTGTGCATTCGCCTCTTAGGAACAATGGTGGCGGCTTTCGAAGCGCTTCAGTTCGGAAGATTTCACTCGCGTCCATTTCAACTGGATGTGCTCGCACAGTGGTCGGGCTCGCATCTGCAGATTCACCACAGGGTGAGGTTGTCGCCAAGGGCAAGGGTGTCTCTGCTCTGGTGGCTCAAGGAACACAATTTAACCGCAGGGAAACTGTTCGGCGGCTGGAATTGGATAATTCTAACGACGGACGCAAGTCTCAGAGGTTGGGGAGCTGTAGTTCAAAATTGTCAGCTCCAGGGTCTCTGGGCGGATCACGAAAGATTGCTGTCTATAAATGTCCTGGAACTCCGCGCAATTTACAATGCGCTACGACAAGCAGTGCACATGCTTCGGTCTCAGACTGTCCAGGTGCAGTCAGACAATGCGACGGCAGTCGCATACATCAACAAACAAGGAGGAACGAGAAGCCGCATGGCAATGCGGTAAGTAGCTCGAATCCTAAATTGGGCGGAATACCACCAGGTGATATTGTCGGCAGTGTTCATTCCGGGAGTGGACAACTGGGAGGCGGATTATCTCAACCGTCGGGATTTTCATCCAGGAGAATGGGCATTAAATCCAGAAGTGTTTCACATGTTGGTTCAGCGGTGGGGTTACCCTCAGGTGGACCTGATGGCGTCTCGCCACAATCACCAAACGCTCCAGTATGTGTCCAGAACGAGAGATCCAAAGGCAGTGGCGGTGGATGCTCTCACCGTCGCGTGGTCGTACAGCCTCGTGTATCTGTTTCCACCGTTTCCGCTGCTCCCTCTGGTGCTAAAACGGATCAAAAGAGAGTCTGTCACAGTCATACTAGTGGCGCCTCATTGGCCTCGGAGAGCTTGGTTCTCGGATCTCCGCGGACTACTCGCAGACGATCCTTGGCCGCTCCCACTACGTCCAGACGTGTTACAACAGGGTCCGTTCCTTTACCCCGATTTAGCGCTGCTGCGTTTGACGGGGTGGCTGTTGAGACCGCCCTCTTAAGAAGAGAGGGCATTCCAGTATCGGTGATACCAACCATGTTGCGAGTTAGGAAGCCGGTTACGGCAGCTCATTATTACAGAATTTGGCGTGCCTATATAGGTTGGTGTGAAGCTCGGAAGTTTCCGACATCATTTTTCAAGTTATCCCGTCTTTTGTTATTTCTACAGACGGGGTTAGATGGAGGACTGCGTTTATCTACACTAAAGGTGCAGGTATCTGCGTTGTCAATTTATTTTCAAAGACGATTGGCTCTATTGCCGTCGGTACACACTTTTCTACAAGGTGTCCTCAGAGTACAGCCTCCATTCATTCCACCTACAGCGCCATGGACTTGAATCTGGTTTTAGATTTCTTACAGTCTTCATTTTTTGAACCCTTACAGCAAGTGGATATAAAGTTTCTCACTTGGAAAACAGTTTTTCTTCTAGCCTTAGCTTCGGCAAGGCGTGTTTCAGATTTGGGTGCCTTGTCATGCAAGCCACCGTATTTGGTGTTTCATGATGACAGAGCGGAACTTCGGACGAATCCCGCTTTCTTACCAAAGGTAGTGTCATCTTTTCACATCAATCAACCAATAGTAGTTCCTGTGTTAATGTTAACAGCACATTCTGGAACTCTGGATGTGGTACGCGCATTACGCGTTTGTGTATCCCAAACGTCTACAGTTCGTAGGACGGATACGTTGTTTGTTCTCTATGATGCTGCCAAGATGGGTTGGCCAGCTTCTAAGCAGACCTTATCCAGATGGATAAAACCGACTATACGTCAGGCTTACCTTAATGCTAGGTTACAGCCGTCTACATCATTAACAGCTCATTCCACACGTTCTGTGGGAACTTCATGGGCAGCTGGTCGTGGAGCTTCTACGACGCAGCTTTGCCGTGCGGCTACATGGTCTTCAATGCACACGTTTGTGCCCTTTTACAAATTTGATACGTTTGCGGCATCAGCATCTAGCTTTGGCCGCCTAGTGTTACAGGTGCCAAACAGCTCTCCCGCCCACGGGGGAAGCTTTGGTATGTCCCAAGAGTACTCCAGTGACCCCTAGTGGATGAAAAAGAAAATAAGAATTTACTTACCGATAATTCTATTTCTCATAGTCCGTAGTGGATGCTGGGGACTCCGTAAGGACCATGGGGAATAGCGGCTCCGCAGGAGACTGGGCACATCTAAAGAAAGCTTTAGGACTATCTGGTGTGCACTGGCTCCTCCCCCTATGACCCTCCTCCAAGCCTCAGTTAGGATACTGTGCCCGGACGAGCGTACACAATAAGGAAGGATTTTGAATCCCGGGTAAGACTCATACCAGCCACACCAATCACACCGTACAACTTGTGATCTGAACCCAGTTAACAGCATGATAACAGAGGAGCCTCTAGAAAAGATGGCTCACTACAGCAATAACCCGATTTTTTTGGTAACAATAACTATGTACCAGTATTGCAGAAAATCCGCACTTGGGATGGGCGCCCAGCATCCACTACGGACTATGAGAAATAGAATTATCGGTAAGTAAATTCTTATTTTCTCTAACGTCCTAAGTGGATGCTGGGGACTCCGTAAGGACCATGGGGATTATACCAAAGCTCCCAAACGGGCGGGAGAGTGCGGATGACTCTGCAGCACCAAATGAGAGAACTCCAGGTCCTCCTCAGCCAGGATATCAATTTTGTAGAATTTTACAAACGTATTTGCTCCTGACCAAGTAGCTGCTCGGCAAAGTTGTAAAGCCGAGACCCCTCGGGCAGCCACCCAAGATGAGCCCACCTTCCTTGTGGAGTGGGCATTTACAGATTTTTGGCTGTGGCAGGCCTGCCACAGAATGTGCAAGCTGAATTGTACTACAAATCCAACGAGCAATAGTCTGCTTAGAAGCAGGAGCACCCAGCTTGTTGGGTGCATACAGGATAAACAGCGAGTCAGATTTCCTGACTCCAGCCGTCCTGGAAACATATTTTCAGGGCCCTGACAACGTCTAGCAACTTGGAGTCCTCCAAGTCCCTAGTAGCCGCAGGCACCACAAATAGGTTGGTTCAGGTGAAACGCTGAAACCACCTTAGGGAGAAACTTAGGACAAGTCCTCAATTCCGCCCTGTCCGAATGGAAAATCAGATAAGGGCTTTTTTAGGATAAAGCCGCCAATTCTGACACGCGCCTGGCCCAGGCCAGGGCCAACAGCATGACCACTTTCCATGTGAGATATTTTAACTCCACAGATTTAAGTGTTTCAAACCAATGTGACTTTTGGAACCCAAAACTACATTGAGATCCCAAAGTGCCACTGGAGGCACAAAAGGAGGCTGTATATGCAGTACCCCTTTTACAAACGTCTGAACTTCAGGGACTGAAGCTAGTTCTTTTTGGAAGAAAATTGACAGGGCCGAAATTTAAACCTTAATGGACCCCAATTTCAGGCCCATAGACACTCCTGTTTGCAGGAAATGTAGGAATCGACCCAGTTGAATTTCCTCCGTCGGGCCTTACTGGCCTCGCACCACGCAACATATTTTCGCCAATTGCGGTGATAATGTTTTTGCGGTTACATCCTTCCTGGCTTTGATCAGGATAGGGATGACTTCATCCGGAATGCCTTTTTTCCTTCAGGATCCGGCGTTCAACCGCCATGCCGTCAA
This sequence comes from Pseudophryne corroboree, assembly GCF_028390025.1. NCBI lineage: Eukaryota > Metazoa > Chordata > Amphibia > Anura > Myobatrachidae > Pseudophryne > Pseudophryne corroboree. The sequence continues at coordinate 240,252,306 of NC_086449.1, read as the reverse complement.
ACGCAGCCGCGGTAAGTCTTGGAACAGACAGGGTCCTTGCTGGAGCAGGTCCCTTCTTAGAGGTAGAGGCCACAGATCCTCCGTGAGCATCTCTTGAAGTTCCGGTTACCAAGTCCTTCTTGGCCAATCCGGAGCCACGAATATAGTGCTTACTCCTCTCCATCTTATCAATCTCAGTACCTTGGGTATGAGAGGCAGAGGAGGGAACACATACCCTGACTGGTACACCCACGGTGTTACCAGAGCGTCTACAGCTATTGCCTGAGGGTCCCTGGACCTGGCGCAATACCTGTCGAGTTTTTCCCAACGGTTTATAATCATGTGGAAGACTTCTGGGTGAAGTCCCCACTCTCCCAGGTGGAGGTCGTGCTGAGGAAGTCTGCTTCCCAGTTGTCCACTCCCGGAATGAATACTGCCGACAGTGCTATCACATGATTTTCCGCCCAGCGAAGAATCCTTGCAGCTTCTGCCATTGCCCTCCTGCTTCTTGTGCCACCCTGTCTGTTTACGTGGGTGACTGCCGTGATGTTGTCCGACTGGATCAACACCGGCTGACCTTGAAGCAGAGGTCTTGCTAAGCTTAGAGCATTGTAAATGTCCCTTAGCTTCAGGATATTTATGTGAAGTGATGTCTCCAGGCTTGACCATAAGCCCTGGATATTCCTTCCCTGTGTGACTGCTCCCCAGCCTCGCAGGCTGGCATCCGTGGTCACCAGAACCCACAGTCCTGAATGCCGAATCTGCGGCCCTCTAGAAGATGAGCACTCTGCAACCACCACAGGAGGGACACCCTTGTCCTTGGTGACAGGGTTATCCGCTGATGCATCTGAAGATGCGACCCGGACCATTTGTCCAGCAGGTCCCACTGGAAAGTTCTTGCGTGGAATCTGCCGAATGGGATTGCTTCGTAGGAAGCCACCATTTTACCCAGAACCCTTGTGCATTGATGCACTGAGACTTGGCTCGGTTTTAGGAGGTTCCTGACTAGCTCGGATAACTCCCTGGCTTTCTCCTCCGGGAGAAACACCTTTTTCTGGACTGTGTCCAGGATCATCCCTAGGAACAGAAGACAAGTCGTCGGAACCAGCTGCGATTTTGGAATATTGAGAATCCAATCGTGCTGCCGCAACACTACCTGAGATAGTGCTACACCGACCTCCAACTGTTCCCTGGATCTTACCCTTATCAGGGAATTGTCCAAGTAAGGGATAACTAAAATTCCCTTCCTTCGAAGGAATATCATCATTTCGGCCATTACCTTGGTAAAGACCCGGGGTGCCGTGGACCATCCATACGGCAGCGTCTGAACTGATAGTGACAGTTCTGTACCATAAACCTGAGGTACCCTTGGTGAGAAGGGTAAATTTTGACATGAAGGTAAGCATCCTTGATGTCCCGAGACATCATGTAGTCCCCTTGTTCCAGGTTCGCAATCACTGCTCTGAGTGACTCAATCTTGAATTTGAACCTCTGTATGTAAGTGTTCAAAGATTTTAGATTTAAAATCGGTCTCACCGAGCCGTCCGGCTTCGGTACCACAACAGTGTGGAATAATACCCCGTTCCCTGTTGCAGGAGGGGTATCTTGATTATCACCTGCTGGGAATACAGCTTGTGAATGGCTTCCAAAACTGTCTCCCTGTCAGAAGGAGACATCGGTAAAGCCGACTTTAGGAAACGGCGAGGGGGAGACGTCTCGAATTCTAATTTGTACCCCTGAGATATCACCTGAAGGATCCAGGGGTCTACTTGCGAGTGAGCCCACTGCGCGCTGAAATTCATTGAGACGGGCCCTCCACCGTGCCTGATTCTGCTTGTAAAGCCCCAGCGTATACTGAGGGCTTGGCAGAGGCGGGAGAGGGTTTCTGTTCCTGGGAACTGGCTGATTTCTGCAGCCTTTTTCCTCTCCCTCTGTCACGGGGCAGAAATGAGGAACCTTTTGCCCGCTTGTCCACGAAAAGACTGCGCCTGATAATACGGCGTCTTCTCATGTTGAGAGGCGACCTGGGGTACAAACGTGGATTTCCCAGCTGTTGCCGTGGCCACCAGGTCTGAAAGACCGACCCCAAATAACTCCTCCCCTTAATAAGGCAATACTTCCAAATGCCGTTTGGAATACACATCACCTGACCACTGACGTGTCCATAACCCTCTACTGGTAGAAATGGACAACGCACTTAGGGGTATATGCAATTCACGGCGAATCGCGGCAATTTTTCGCCTTTTTTTAATTCGACTAAATTCGCCAGGTGAATTCCGGCAGGTGGCTGCCGGAATTCACCATATTCAATGAAAAACGGATTCGCCAGAATCGCGGGCGAAAATCGGCCGATTTGGCGGATTTTGCCGCGATTTTAAAAAACGGGAAAAACCCGGAAAAAAAAATGGCGTGGGGTCCCCCCTCCAAAGCATAACCAGCCTCGGGCTCGTCGAGCTGGTCCTGGTTCTAAAAATGCAGGGGAAAAATTGGGCAGGGATCCCCCGTATTTTTAAAACCAGCACCGGGCTCTGCGCCTGGTGCTGGTGCCAAAAATACGGGGGACAAAAAGAGTAGGGGTCCCCCGTATTTTTAACACCAGCATCGGGCTCCACTAGCTGGACAGATAATGCCACAGCCGGGGGTCACTTTTATGCCGTGCCCTGCGGCCGTGGCATTAACTACCCAACTAGTCACCCCTGGCCGGGGTACCCTGGGGGAGTGGGGACCCCTTCAATCAAGGGGTCCCCCCCCAGCCACCCAAGGGCCAGGGGTGAAGCCCGAGGCTGTCCCCCCCCATCCAATGGGCTGCGGATGGGGGGGCTGATAGCCTTTTGTGATAATAAAAAGATATTGTTTTTTCCAGCAGTACTACAAGTCCCAGCAAGCCTCCCCTGCAAGCTGGTACTTGGAGAACCACAAGTACCAGCATGCGGGAGAAAAACGGGCCCGCTGGTACCTGTAGTACTACTGGAAAAAAAATACCCAAATAAAAACAGTACACACACACCGTGAAAGTAAAACTTTATTACACACTACCGACACACACATACTTACCTATGTTGACACGCCGACTGCCACGGTCTCCGACGATCCGAGGTACCTGTGAAAAAATTATACTCACCTTCCAGCGTCCAGAGATAAATCCACGTCCAGAGAGATAAATCCACGTACTTGTAAAAAAAACAAAACGCAAATACCCGCTCCATACCGGACTGAAAGGGGTCCCATGCTGACACATCAGACACCTTTCTCCCGAATGCCGGGACATCACGTGACTCCTGTCACTGAAGTCCCTTCAGCCAATCAGGAAGCGCTACTTCCGTGGCGCTCACCTGATTGGCTGTGCGCTGTCTGTGCTGTCAGACAGCGCATCGCAAAGCCGCTCCATTACTTTCAATGGTGGGAACTTTGCGGGTAGCGGTGGGGTTAACCCGCGGTCAGCCGCTGACCGGCGGGTGACCTCACCGCTAGCCGCTAAGTTCCCACCATTGAATATAATGGACGGGGCTGTGCGATGCGCTGTCTGAGTTCAGACAGCGCACAGCCAATCAGGTGAGCGCAACTGTTGCGCTTCCTGATTGGCTTTAAAGACCTTTCAGTGACAGCTGTCACTGAGAGGTCTCTCTGCATTCGGGGATAGGGGTCCCATGTGTCAGCATGGGACCCCTTTCAGTCCGTTTGGTCGGGTGTCCGGTTTGTTATTTTCTACAAGTACGTGGATTTATCTCTGGACCCTGGTTGAGGTGAGTATATTGATCTTTTATTTTCAGGTATCCGTGGATTCTACATGGAGAAGAGGACCGATGTCGGCGTGTGAACATAGGTAAGTATGTGTGTGTCGACGTATGAAATAAAGTTTTACTGTCGACGGTGTGTGTGTCCTGTTTTTATTTGGGTATTTTTTTTCCAGTAGTACTACAGGTACCAGCGGGCCCGCTTTTCTCCCGCATGCTGGTACTTGTGGTTCTCCAAGTACCAGCTTGCGGGGGAGGCTTGCTGGGACTTGTAGTACTGCTGGAAAAAACAACATTCTTTTCATGATCACAAAAGGCTATCAGCCCCCCCATCCGCAGCCCATTGGATGGGGGGGGACAGCCTCGGGCTTCACCCCTGGCCCTTGGGTGGCTGGGGGGGGGGACCCCTTGATTGAAGGGGTCCCCACTCCCCCAGGGTACCCCGGACAGGGGTGACTAGTTGGATATTTAATGCCACGGCCGCAGGGCACGGCATAAAAGTGACCCCCGGCTGTGGCATTATCTGTCCAGCTAGTGGAGCCCGATGCTGGTGTTAAAAATACGGGAGACCCCTACGCTTTTTGTCCCCCGTATTTTTGGCACCAGGCGCAGAGCCCGGTGCTGGTTTTAAAAATACGGGGGATCCCCTGTCAATTTTTCCCCCGCATTTTTAGAACCAGGACCAGCTCGAAGAGCCCGAGGCTGGTTATGCTTTGGAGGGGGGACCCCACGCCATTTTTTTTTTAGGATTTTACCGTTCCAGCAATAAAAAAAAAAATTAGAAAAAATAATATTTTAAAAAATATATAAATAATATTTGTGCCTCCAAAAAAAAAAAAAAAAAAGTACCTAATCCCTTCTAATATAAATAGATCTGCTATTCCCAAAAAAAAAAAACACAAAAAAAAACATGTTTAAATTTTTTTTATTTGTTTTCACCCTCCAAAGTGTGGCGGATTGAAAATGACGAATTTGCTGTCTAAAAGCACTGCTGTCGAATTTCCAAACTTGAATTGAATATGCTTTGGTCGAATTGCAGCACTTATATCATTGCAGAAAAGTCGAATTTGCAAAAATTCGAATTTCAAAAAGTCGAATTTTGAAAGTCCGTTTTTTGGTCGGAAAGCACTGAATTGCATAGGCGAATTTTTTTTTTGGTCGAAAATGACCCGAAATTCGACAATTTCGGGAATTCGACCGCAATTGCATATACCCCTTAGACTTGATGCCAGTCGGCAAATATTCCGCTGTGCATCACGTATATATAGAAATGCATCTTTTAAATGCTCTATAGGCAAAAATATACTGTCCCTATCTAGGGTATCAATATTTTCAGTCAGGGAATCCGACCACGCCAACCCAGCACTGCACATCCAGGCTGAGGCGATTGCTGGTCGCAGTATAACACCAGTATGTGTGTAAATACATTTTAGGATACCCTCCTGCTTTCTATCAGCAGGATCCTTAAGGGCGGCCATCTCAGGAGAGGGTAGAGCCCTTACAAGCGTGTGAGCGCTTTATCCACCCTAGGGGGTGTTTCCCAACGCACCCTAACCTCTGGCGGGAAAGGATATAATGCCAATAACATTTTAGAAATTATCAGTTGTTATCGGGGGAAACCCACGTATCATCACACACCTCATTTAATTTCTCAGATTCAGGAAAACTACAGGTAGTTTTTCCTCACCGAACATAATACCCCTTTTTGGTGGTACTCGTATTATCAGAAATGTGTAAAACATTTTTCATTGCCTCAATCATGTAACGTGTGGCCCTACTGGAAGTCACATTTGTCTCTTCACCGTCGACACTGGAGTCAGTATCCGTGTCGGCGTCTATATCTGCCATCTGAGGTAACGGGCGCTTTAGAGCCCCTGACGGCCTATAAGACGTCTGGACAGGCACAAGCTGAGTAGCCGGCTGTCTCATGTCAACCACTGTCTTTTATACAGAGCTGACACTGTCACGTAATTTCTTCCAACAGTTCATCCACTCAGGTGTCGACCCCCTAGGGGGTGACATCACTATTACAGGCAATCTGCTCCGTCTCCACATCATTTTTCTCCTCATACATGTCGACACAAAAGTACCGACATACAGCACACACACAGGGAATGCTCTGATAGAGGACAGGACCCCACTAGCCCTTTGGGGAGACAGGGAGAGTTTGCCAGCACACACCAGAGCGCTATATATATACAGGGATAACCTTATATAAGTATTTTTCCCCTTATAGCTGCTGTATAGTTAATACTGCGCCTAATTAGTGCCCCCCTCTCTTTTTTAACCCTTTCTGTAGTGTAGTGACTGCAGGGGAGAGCCAGGGAACTTCCCTCCAACGGAGCTGTGAGGGAAAATGGCGCCAGTGTGCTGAGGAGATAGGCTCCGCCCCCTTATCGGCGGCCTTATCTCCCGTTTTTCTATGTATTCTAGCAGGGGTTAAATGCATCCATATAGCCCAGGAGCTATATGTGATGCATTTTTTTTGCCATGAAAGGTGTTTTTATTGCGTCTCAGGGCGCCCCCCCCCCAGCGCCCTGCACCCTCAGTGACCGGAGTGTGAAGTGTGCTGAGAGCAATGGCGCACAGCTGCAGTGCTGTGCGCTACCTTGTTGAAGACAGGACGTCTTCTGCCGCCGATTTTCCGGACCTCTTCTGCCTTCTGGCTCTGTAAGGGGGCCGGCGGCGCGGCTCTGGGACCCATCCAAGCTGGGCCTGTGATCGTCCCTCTGGAGCTAATGTCCAGTAGCCTAAGAAGCCCAATCCACTCTGCACGCAGGTGAGTTCGCTTCTTCTCCCCTTAGTCCCTCGATGCAGTGAGCCTGTTGCCAGCAGGTCTCACTGAAAATAAAAAACCTAAACTAAAACTTTCACTAAGAAGCTCAGGAGAGCCCCTAGTGTGCACCCTTCTCGTTCGGGCACAGAGATCTAACTGAGGCTTGGAGGAGGGTCATAGGGGGAGGAGCCAGTGCACACCAGATAGTCCTAAAGCTTTCTTTAGATGTGCCCAGTCTCCTGCGGAGCCGCTATTCCCCATGGTCCTTACGGAGTCCCCAGCATCCACTTAGGACGTTAGAGAAAATAGGATTTTGGTACTTACCAGGTAAATCCTTTTCTTTGAATCCATAGGGGGCACTGGACGCCCACCCAGAGCAGTTTTACCTGGTTTGTGGTAAGTTCAGAGGATCTTATGGTTACACACTCTCACCGACTGGTTCAAATTATCAAATGCTGGTTATGGTGTCAACTGTTTAGTTGTCAGTAACGTTATGTGTCAACTTCGTTGTTGTCCGTTATGTTATATGTAATACTCCATTGTCAACCTCTCTATAGTTCCTGTTCGGCTCAGTAAAAAACACTGAGGTACTCGGGGATATGGAGGGGTGGAGTGTTCTAAATTTAAATATTCAGTGCCCTGTTTCCTACGGAAGCAGTCCATATCCCAAGAGTACTCCAGTGCCCCCTATGGATTCAAAGAAAAGGATTTACCTGGTAAGTACCAAAATCCTATTTTTTCTCTTACGTCCTAGAGGATACTGGGGTACATTTGACACCATGGAGATACACGGGTCCACTAGGACTCTTGGGCACTTTGAGAAATCAATAGTGTGTGCTGGCTCCTCCCTCTATGCCCCTCCTACCAGACTCAGTTTAGAAAATGGGTCCGGAGGAGCCAGTCACGCTGAAGGAAGCACCTGATGAGTTTCTGCATTTATTTTCTAGGTTTGTTTTCAGGCAGGGCTGGTAGGCACCAGCCTGCCTGCTTCGTGGGACTTTGGGGAACGGCCCAACCTCTTGAAGGGTTAATGGTCCCGTTCCCCGCTGACAGGACACAGAGCTCCTGAGGGAACCATTTGCAAGCCCCACCACGGCGAGTGTACATACCCGCAGCACGCCGCCACCCCTAACAGAGCCAGAAGTTAGAAGAGTGGTGAGTACTATGCCGGCGTCCTAGTTAGCAGGTCGCTGGCTATTATGGCGGCACAAGGGTAGGAGCGCAGCTCTGAGTGCAGGCTGTGTCTCCAGGCACAGATCAGCATTGCTGCACCGCTATGAGAGGCGAGCGGAGATGTTTTTAAACAACTACCCACACTGGCATGAGCGCTTACAGGGGCACTGACCCACTGTTAAGCACCAAAATCACCTCAGCCAGTATTAAAAAAAAAAGGGAAGTCCGCGTGCCATTGAGGGGGCGGGGCTTCACTATGAGCGGATCCAGCAGCTCACCAGTGCCATTTTCCTTCTGCAGCTTACACAGACAGACTTGCAGGGAAGCGCAGTTCTTCCACAAGGACTCCAGATTACCTCAGCGATACCAGGGGGTCATAGCAAGGGAGGGAGCAATATTAGAATACTAAGCCCTATTAAGGGTACTTAGTTTGCGACCCAGCTAAGCTTGGCATTAGCTATTAGGGCGTGTCTCTCCCTAGAGGGCTCTGTGTGGGTTAACTGTGCTTTTAACCTTTCTCCTGTGTGGGTCTGTTATTTCACATCTTACAATGTCAAAGGGGTGGTCTTCTGTATGCCGGCGGTCGGGCTCCCGGCGCTCAGTATACCGGCGCCGGGAGCCCGACAGCCGGCATACCGACACTTATTTTCCCTCGTGGGGGTCCACGACCCCCATAGAGGGAGAATAAAATAGTGTGGTGCGCGTAGCGCGCCACCGTGCCCGTAGCGTGGCGAGCACAGCGAGCCCGCAAGGGGCTCATTTGCGCTCGCCACGCTGTCGGTAAGCCGGCGGTCGGGCTCCCGGCGCCGGGATGCTGGTCGCCGGGAGCCCGACCGCCGGCCAGCCGTAGTGAACCCTGTCAAAGGAGTGTGTCTCATGCACGGCAGAGTGTTTTTGTTGCCCAGGGGAATCACAACAGCGTACTCAGGATAGTACACTTTCTCAGGCTATTGGGTCCGAACCAGTATGGTTGGATTCATTAAAAGGGATGATTTCAAATATTTCACAGAAATTGTCCCAAACTTAGAAAGAGACGCAATACTTAAGACAGTCTGTGGATTACCTGATGAATAGAGATTCAGTGGCTATTCCAGCATCTCAGACCCCTACCATTTGTCCACAAAAGCGTACACTGGCCCAAATACTGCAGGCTGACACTGATGATGATGTATCAGATGCAGAGATGAGTGAGGTGTACTCGGGAGGGGGGGATGCAGCTCTGTCACACGGAATACAGGCCCTGATAGAAGCTATTAGAGACGTCCTGCACATTCCTGACAAAGTGACAGAGGAAGATAAGAAATCCTCTGCTACTTTCCCTGCATCTAAGGACTTAAATTCCCTATTTGAAGAAACTTGGATTAATCCTGACTAGAAATTTCAGATCCCTAAAAGGTTACTGGCATCCTTCCCTTTTCCTTAGGATGAGAGAAAAAAATGGGAAAACCCACAGATTGTTGATGCATCGGTATCTCGGTTGTCACGTAAGAAAATCTTACCTGTCCCGGGGGCAGCCTCCTTAAAGGACACAAAAAATATATAAAAAGCGCTATACTGGAATATGAATCGGTTGTCACAATTAATTGGCACCAATATAGACTGCAGCCCTCAAAAAAAGGGGGTGTTGAATCCCACTATTTATCACCAATTGCAAAAACCACAAATTGAGGGCGCTGTCTAAAATAGAGATAATTTATTGATATATTTAAACCTTATAATTATACATAAAAAACAATGTACCATTCAACTACTTTTCCTCAAATGTATCAATTGAAATAAAATAAAATAAAAATATATATACATTGGAAATTGACTGCTGGCACAGCCATATACAATATTTCTACTTATGGATACATATAAACTGATCACACCATCTGAAACAATTGTATCACAGTGAGATATTCTTTTGGATCCAGCCTCCTGTAAAGTATATAAAGTTATTAATCAGACTCACGGGTGTCTTACACACAGGTTTTAACGGGCGTCCCCGTTCTCTGACCTCTCAAGATAATTAGATTGTATTTCTCAGTCAGTAGAAAACCCCTGTAGTTTGTTGCTCACCCGTACCTTGTTGAGTCTGGCCGCCGAGAACTGCGTCTCTTTTCCGGTATCTGTCTCCACGTTCACCTCGAAGGTATTGCCGCTAGCCTCTGCACCAGAGGTCTCTCAGTGTGGCGGTCTGCCTCTGATTCAGTCTATTACGGGCAGCTGGAGTCCGGGGCGGTCTTACGGCTATTGCGGGAGCGGCTGTAGTGGTTAGCCAGAGTCGCCTCCCGTCTTCCGTAAGTGTAGCGAAATAAGGTCTCACCGATAATAGAATTTAATCTTAGTTCAGATGGTTGTGTCCACAGGTATAAGGGTGACACTTAACGCGTTTCTCAGCCCTATGTCAATGGCTGTTTCCTCAGAAGTATACCTCCCCTTCAGACCTATTGCTTTTTATCCTCTCAGAAAGCAGCAATCAGCATTTAGTCTGGTGCTTTAACCCTTTCACTATCCGCTAGTTTTAACAATATATCAATTATATTAAAAAATTCTTGACAATGTTTAACTAAAAAATTCCACTAATAAAAACCCTATCTATTGGGACCATTTACATGACAACCAACACATATAAAACATCACAATATTAATTTTAATATTATAATCATCATTTCTTACCATCAATCAATATTCATTGATCAATAACTACTATTCAATAGTCACTGACTGATAATCATTATTATATAGAACACTGAAAAAAGTACTCCTGAGATTTATTCTTATATAACAAGCAGGATATATGTATGTATTTGATCTATATCCTCCCAGGACTATTTTCTTATATTATTTTCTTAATACTTAGTGATCTGTAATAAACCTAATAACATTCTGAGACCACTATTTTCGCTCATTTCAATTTTTGAAGAGGATTTCCATTTTAATACTCAAATGACTATTAAAATGAATATTAATCAATAATAATTCTACCAATAATATTATTAAGTAATAAAAATCAATAAATTAATAAAAATCAATATTTATTAATATGATTAAATGACAAATAATTGATGAATAAAGACAAGGACGGACTATGAACCTATTCTAAAAACCCCCCTTAGACCGTATTTAGTTCAATAGTATCATTGAGACCATTGGGTACTAATGTTCCCAACCTAAATATCCAAAAGGCCTCTTTTTTACATAATTCACGATACCTATCACCCCCCCTAGCAGTCACTTTAATCTGTTCAATGGCTTTCACTTGTAGATCTTTTAGTTTCCCTTTCTCACAATTATTAAGATGTCTAGGCAAACTGTGATTTTTTGATCCATTAATTATCCCCCTTCTGTGTTCTAAGAACCTAACATTGAAACTACGAATGGTGCGGCCCACATATTGAATTCCACATCCACATGTCAGAACATAGATCACATGTGTAGAATGACAGTTCATAAAGTCTTCTAATGGATAGGAATTTCCATCTGTATAAGAAGTAACCTCATTACTCCTGTGTTCCGCATGTGGGCAGGTCATGCATCCATTCCGTCCACATCTAAAAAAACCCTTGGGTTTTGGTGGTAACCAATCTAAAGACGTGTTAGGGTTTATTGGGTTAACTATTTTCTTTCTTCGCAACATACTAGGTGCCAACTTTTGTTTTAGGTTTCTAGACTTCCTAAAGACTACCTTCCTTTCTTTTTCATCCACTAGGGGTCACTGGAGTACTCTTGGGATATGGACGGGCTTCCGTAGGAACAGCACTGAATATTTAAATTTAGTAACACTCCACCCCTCCATATCCCCGAGCATATCTCAGTGTTTTTTCTGTGCTGAACGTGGCAACACCTGAATAACTGAAGTCACGGTTTTTTGAAGAAACTTTTTATTTTTATTTTTTCTACTATTTGGACACATCCCTTTCCCCCTTCCAAAAGGCAGGGTCAGGGATAGTGCAGCTGCTGATAGCAGCACGGGCGTGTCGGGCCTCTCTGAAAGAGCTCCCTCACAGCCCACACATCCTCCTGCACAGGCTGGCCGGCGCTTGTTTAAGAAGCCCCGTCGGAGCCTCCGCACGTCTGCAGGAGTAAGGTATGTGAAACGGGGCGGTCAGCTCCCGCTGCCGCCCCGACGTGGGGGTACATAGTGCTTGGTGACGCCGCTGATCTCCCCTCTCAGGCGCCGCACATTCGGCCACAGACCTCCGTGCAGGCACCGCGGCTCTCCCCTCTCAGGCGCCCGCACGTTCGGCCACAGACCTCCGTGCAGGCACCGCGGCTCTCCCCGCTCAGGCGCCCGCACGTTCGGCCACAGACCTCCGTGCAGGCACCGCGGCTCTCCCCGCTCAGGCGCCCGCACGTTCGGCCACAGACCTCCGTGCAGGCACCGCGGCTCTCCCCGCTCAGGCGCCCGCACGTTCGGCCACAGACCTCCGTGCAGGCACCTCTGATCGACTCTCACAGGCCGCCGGCCGCCGCAGCGCTAGCTTGATTAGCTGACGCTATTATACAGGAGCCCACCGCTGGGAAACACGAGGCACATAGCGCTCTACGATACCCGCTGGGGGCCCACACGCTGCGCTGCCGCTGTACTAAGAGCAGGCAGCCATTACAGGGGGGACAAATAATAATGAAGCAGAGAAATACTGCAGCAGCAGATAAGAGGCTGCAGGGATTGTTACAGTATAATCAGTGAATATAACCAGCACTAGGATTATATGTATAAGTTAGCAGGGCAGCCATTTTTAACCATGCTTCCTGTGTCTTCCTGCTGTGATTCCAGAACGTTCCAGTACTACATCTCTACTCCACCGGAAGGCGCAGGGGTGTTAGTGGGAATTTGGGATCACATTTCATAGTACTGGCCACGTGTACTGCACTGGGCCAGATATATATACAGAGACACCTTATTGCTATTTTACTGAGTCGTGCAGGTGTCTGGTTTTTGTGTATTGTATTGTCTGTCGCCATAATGAGTAAGGCACCAGCAAAAACTAAAAAGCATATTTGCAAAGTATGTGGCAGTGTGTTACCGGATGCATCTACCACATGTAAAGTATGTTTTGTGGATTCCGTTCAGAATACCATTTCTGCTCCGGTTTTACAACCAATTTCCTCACCGGACCCTCCGTGGGGTATGTTAGTAAATGTACTGGAGAGATTTCAGACAGAAATGACCGCGGCTCGTCTGGAGCGAGAAACGTTAAGATCTGAGTCTAGGGTGAGCCCGCCAGATCTACCGGAGGCGTCTCAGCCTTGCGTAAGGTCCAAATCCATTTTGGGCAAACGGGATAATTTTCATATGTCTTATGATTTTCCAGTGTCTGCTATGTTGCATTCTGACGATTCCATGCCAGACCTCACGGAAAACGATGAGGGTGAGGAAGGCGAAGTGGAGTCAGATAACGAGGATGTTAACAGTTCCGGCATAGATGATCTCATCAGAGCGGTACGGCGGTCTCTAAGGTTTCCTGAAGCTGAGCAGCCTCTCACCAATGATCAGGTCGTATTTACTAAACGACGGAAGACGCCAGTAAGTTTTCCTGTGTCGGATTCTCTAAATCAGATGTTAGTAGAAACACGACAGAATCCAGATAAACGGTTTTCTATACCTCGCAGATATAAGTCTAGTTATCCGTTTCCAGACTCGGTAACGTGTACATGGGAGAATCCACCAATAGTTGATTCTTCAGTGTCAAAGCTTACCAAGAAATTAACCATACCAGTGCCAGCAGCTACAACGCTTAAAGATCCTTCAGATCGCAAGATAGAAACTATGCTAAAAACCATGTATGTAGCAGCAGGTGTGATGCTAAGACCTGGATTGGTTGGCATTTGGGTAACTAAGGCGCTCATAATATGGCTTACAGAACTCAAATCTGCTTTACAGGACGAAAACCTGATAGTTCTGGTAAATCAAATGATTGAGGCTGTAGAGTATCTCTGTACAGCGTCTACTGACGTCTGTCAGCTCACTTCTCGTATTTCATCTTCGCTAGTTACGGCACGAAGAGCACTCTACCTGCGTACTTATCAAGCGGAGGCAGAGGTCAAACGAAGTATAGAGGCGTTGCCTTACGATGGCAAGAAGTTGTTTGGTCCAGAATTGGACGCATGGATTAAGGAGGCTACGGGAGGTAAGTCTGTTTTCTTACCATTGCCTCCACCTGCGCCAAGAAGAAGGTACGCTGGACCTTCGTTCAAATCCTTTAGACCTCAGCCCTTTCGAGGACGTGGCAGAGGATCAGCCACGCCTGCTAGACGTGGTCGAGGACGTGGTTTCCATCAAACCAACACAACTCGCCAAGACGCTAAGGTTACCGACAAGCCAGTGGCATGACGGGTTACCAGCCCATCTCGGTTCTCCAATTGTGGGAGCACGCCTTCAGACGTTCCATGGGGCGTGGTTCCACACATCCGCGGAGGGCTGGATTCGCAATTTAGTGTTAAAAGGTTACAAAATAGAGTTCGACTGTCTGCCGCCTCTGCGGTTTTTCAAGACAGGATTGCCTCTGTCGGACGACAAGAGGAGAGTTTTGCAAATTGCCATTCAGTCCTTACTGGATTCGGCAGTGTTGATTCCGGTCCCTGTACACCAACAGGGTCAGGGTTATTATTCAAGCCTGTTTGTGGTCCCGAAGCCGGATGGCTCAGTCAGACCAATATTGAACTTAAAGGGCCTCAATCAGTACGTAACTTACTACAGATTCAAAATGGAGTCTCTACGTTCGGTGATTGCGGGGTTAGAGACCAAGGAGTTTATGATTGCCTTAGACCTCAAGGATGCGTACTTACACATTCCAATTTGGCAGCCTCATCAGAAATTCTTACGGTTTGCAATACGCCAGAACCATTACCAGTTTCAGGCTCTGCCGTTTGGCCTGTCATCAGCGCCTCGGGTATTCACCAAAGTAATGTCTGTGATGATAGCTCACCTCAGATCCCTGGGAGTGACAATAGTTCCGTATTTAGACGATCTGCTCATCAAAGCTCCGTCTCAACAGATACTTACCCAACATGCGCTGCTAACATACAATGTACTGGTTCACCACGGTTGGATTGTAAATTTCAAGAAATCACATCTAATTCCGTCTCAACGCCTTCAGTTCCTAGGTATGATTCTCGATACGGTCAATCAAAGGATTTACCTACCACAACAGAAAGTACAAATGCTACGCCATCTAGTACAATTAGTGCTCAAGCCACGCACAGTGTCGGTACACTTGTGCATTCGCCTGTTAGGCACAATGGTGGCAGCGTTCGAGGCGCTTCAGTTCGGAAGATTTCACTCTCGTCCATTTCAGCTGAACGTGCTTGCCCAGTGGTCGGGCTCGCATCTGCAGATTCACCACAGGGTGAGGTTGTCACCAATAGCAAGAGTATCTCTGCTATGGTGGCTCAAGGAACACAATTTAACCGCAGGAAGACGGTTCGGAGTTTGCAATTGGATAATTCTAACTACGGACGCCAGTCTCAGAGGTTGGGGAGCGGTAATTCAAAATTGTCAGCTCCAGGGTCTCTGGGCGGATCACGAGAAATTGCTGTCTATAAATGTTCTAGAACTCCGCGCAATTTTCAATGCGCTACGACAAGCAGTGCACATGATTCGCTCTCAGCCTGTCCAAGTGCAGTCGGACAATGCGACAGCGGTCGCATACATCAACAAACAAGGAGGAACGAGAAGCCGCATGGCAATGCGGGAAGTAGCTCGAATCCTCAATTGGGCGGAATGCCACCAGGTGATATTGTCGGCCGTGTTCATTCCGGGAGTGGACAACTGGGAAGCGGATTATCTCAGTCGTCGGGATTTTCACCCAGGCGAATGGTCATTAAATCCAGAAGTGTTTCACATGTTGGTTCAGCGATGGGGTTATCCTCAGGTGGACCTGATGGCATCTCGACACAATCATCAAACGCCCCAGTATGTGTCCAGAACGAGAGATCCAAAGGCAGTCGCGGTGGATGCTCTCACTGTCGCGTGGCCGTACAGTCTTGTGTATCTGTTTCCACCGTTTCCGCTGCTCCCTCTGGTGCTAAAACGGATCAAAAGAGAGTCGCTCACAGTCATACTAGTGGCGCCTCATTGGCCTCGGAGAGCTTGGTTCTCGGATCTTCGAGGATTACTCGCAGACGATCCGTGGCCGCTCCCAATACGTCCAGACCTGTTACAACAGGGTCCGTTTCTTTACCCCGATTTAGCGCGGCTGCGTTTGACGGGGTGGCTGTTGAGACCGCCCTCTTAAGAAGAGAGGGCATTCCAGATTCAGTTATACCAACCATGTTACGAGCTAGGAAGCCGGTTACGGCAGCTCATTATTACAGAATATGGCGTGCATATATAGGTTGGTGTGAAGCTCGGCAATTTCCGACATCAGCTTTCAAAGTATGCCGCCTGTTGTTGTTTCTACAAACAGGGTTAGATGGAGGATTGCGTTTATCTACACTAAAGGTGCAGGTATCTGCTTTGTCAATTTACTTTCAAAGACGATTGGCTCTATTGCCGTCTATACGCACTTTTCTCCAAGGTGTACTCAGGGTACAGCCTCCATTCATTCCACCTACAGCGCCATGGGACTTGAATCTGGTTTTGGAGTTCTTACAGTCTTCATATTTTGAACCCTTACAACAAGTGGATATAAAGTTTCTCACTTGGAAAACAATTTTTCTCTTAGCCTTAGCTTCGGCAAGGCGTGTTTCGGATTTGGGTGCCTTGTCATGCAAGCCACCGTATTTGGTGTTTCATGATGACAGAGCGGAACTTCGGACGAATCCCGCCTTCTTACCAAAGGTAGTGTCATCTTTTCACATCAATCAACCAATAGTAGTTCCTGTGTTGACAGCACATTCTGGAACTCTGGATGTGGTTCGCGCATTACGCGTTTATGTATCCCGAACGTCTTCAGTTCGTAAGACGGATACGTTATTTGTTCTTTATGATGCTGCCAAGATTGGTTGGCCAGCATCTAAACAAACTTTATCCAGATGGATAAAACTGACCATACGTCAGGCTTACCTTCATGCTAGGTTACAACCGCCTACGTCAGTAACCGCTCATTCCACACGTTCTGTGGGAACTTCATGGGCAGCTGGTCGTGGGGCTTCTGCGACGCAGCTTTGCCGGGCGGCTACATGGTCTTCAGTGCACACGTTTGTGCGCTTTTACAAGTTTGATACTTTTGCGGCATCAGCATCTAGCTTTGGCCGCCTAGTGTTACAAGTGCCAAACAGCTCTCCCGCCCACGGGGGAAGCTTTGGTACGTCCCAAGAGTACTCCAGTGACCCCTAGTGGATGAAAAAGAAAATAGGATTTTGGTACTTACCAGGTAAATCCTTTTCTTTGAATCCATAGGGGGCACTGGACGCCCACCCAGAGCAGTTTTACCTACTTGTGGTTAGTTCTGAGGATCTTATGGTAACACACTTTCACCGACTGGTTCAAGTTACAAGTGCTGGTTAGGGTGTCAACTGTTTAGTTGTCAGTAACGTTATGTGTTAACAACGTTAGTGTCAGTTATGTTATATGTAATACTCCATTATCAACCTCTCTTAATTCCTGTTCGGCTCAGTAAAAAACACTGAGATGTGCTCGGGGATATGGAGGGGTGGAGTGTTACTAAATTTAAATATTCAGTGCTGTTCCTACGGAAGCCCGTCCATATCCCAAGAGTACTCCAGTGCCCCCTATGGATTCAAAGAAAAGGATTTACCTGGTAAGTACCAAAATCCTATTTTTATCTTTTAAAACAGGGGCTAAAAATTTATCATGTTTTAACAATTGCATATTTCTTTCAACAATCGATTTAATCTGCTGTGCAGCTGAATTATATTGAGTTATAAAAAGCAAAGGACTGGTTTCCAACCTCTCTGCAAATCTCTTTGATACATTACCATTTAGCAATGTTGATCGTTCAATTTTTCTTACATCCTCAAGTGCTCTAAATAACAGGTCATCCGGATATCCTTGTTCTACAAAGGATTTGTACATCAGAGCTGATTGTTCTTCAAAAACCTCCTTTTGAGAGCAGTTTCTCTTTAACCGGAGAAACTGTCCTTTCGGTATATTTTCTTTCCATTTTCTATGATGGCTGCTCCGATAATTAAGGTATTTCTTACAATCCACACTTTTGGTGTAAGTTGAGGTACGTATCCTGCCATCCACTACACTGACTGTTATATCCAAAAAATTAATCACCGTGTCACTATAAGTGCTCGTGAATTTCAAACCAAAATCGTTAGTATTCAAGTGCTCAACAAAACATGTGATAGACTCGAAATCCCCATCCCAAATAAACAATAAATCATCTATAAACCTCCCATAGAGGACCAAGCTCGCACCGAACCCGCCACCCCAAATGAGGCGCTCCTCAAAGAGTCCCATATAGAGGTTGGCGAAGCTCGGCGCGAACCTGGTCCCCAAGGACCTTTTGTTGAAAGTTTCTACTCATCAACATTAGAAGATTTTAGAAACATGTGTCAAAATCCGGGTTCATTTAAAAGTAAGGATAATTTATCAAAGAAAGAAAGACAGGCACTAAAGAGACTAATGGGGGACAGAGAGATAATTATTAAGCAAGCAGACAAAGGGGGGGGGCTTGTTATCCAAAACTTACAAGACTATCTAGAAGAAGCATTGAGACAATTGAATAATGAAAGGTATTATAAGAAACTGGGTTCCAACCCGACTGCAATTTCAAAAAGAAATAAAAGATTTGTTAGATAAAGCATTAGAAAAGGATGTTATATCCAAAGAAGAATGGCAATTTCTTTTCAATCAATATCCAGTTACACCGATCTACTACCATTTGCCAAAAATCCATAAATGCTTAGAACATCCACCAGGACGCCCGATAATTTCGGGTATAAACTCAATGACATCTAACCTGTCAGCCTATATAGATACTCAAATACAGAGGCATGTGATATCCTTGAAATCCTACATTAAGGATACTACACACTTCCTACAAAAATTGGAAAGTGTTGAATGGAAGAGTACGTACAAACTCCTCACTTGTGATGTTGAGGCATTATATACGAATATCCCGCACTCCACTGGACTGTCTGCAGTAGATTATTATTTGAAGCAAGATACAGCACGTTCTGATTTATCACGGGAGTTCATTTTAACATCAATTAAATTTATATTAACTCACAATTATTTTTTGTTTGACACTAAATATTATTTACAGACACATGGGACCGCCATGGGGACCAGGTTCGCGCCGAGCTTCGCCAACCTCTATATGGGACTCTTTGAGGAGCGCCTCATTTGGGGTGGCGGGTTCGGTGCGAGCTTGGTCCTCTATGGGAGGTTTATAGATGATTTATTTTTTATTTGGGATGGGGACTTCGAATCTATCACATGTTTTGTTGAGCACTTGAATACTAACGATTTTGGTTTGAAATTCACGAGCACTTATAGTGACACGGTGATTAATTTTTTGGATATAACAGTCAGTGTAGTGGATGGCGGGATACGTACCTCAACTTACACCAAAAGTGTGGATTGTAAGAAATACCTTAATTATCGGAGCAGCCATCATAGAAAATGGAAAGAAAATATACCGAAAGGACAGTTTCTCCGGTTAAAGAGAAACTGCTCTCAAAAGGAGGTTTTTGAAGAACAATCAGCTCTGATGTACAAATCCTTTGTAGAACAAGGATATCCGGATGACCTGTTATTTAGAGCACTTGAGGATGTAAGAAAAATTGAACGATCAACATTGCTAAATGGTAATGTATCAAAGAGATTTGCAGAGAGGTTGGAAACCAGTCCTTTGCTTTTTATAACTCAATATAATTCAGCTGCACAGCAGATTAAATCGATTGTTGAAAGAAATATGCAATTGTTAAAACATGATAAATTTTTAGCCCCTGTTTTAAAAGATAAAAGGAAGGTAGTCTTTAGGAAGTCTAGAAACCTAAAACAAAAGTTGGCACCTAGTATGTTGCGAAGAAAGAAAATAGTTAACCCAATAAACCCTAACACGTCTTTAGATTGGTTACCACCAAAACCCAAGGGTTTTTTTAGATGTGGACGGAATGGATGCATGACCTGCCCACATGCGGAACACAGGAGTAATGAGGTTACTTCTTATACAGATGGAAATTCCTATCCATTAGAAGACTTTATGAACTGTCATTCTACATATGTGATCTATGTTCTGACATGTGGATGTGGAATTCAATATGTGGGCCGCACCATTCGTAGTTTCAATGTTAGGTTCTTAGAACACAGAAGGGGGATAATTAATGGATCAAAAAATCACAGTTTGCCTAGACATCTTAATAATTGTGAGAAAGGGAAACTAAAAGATCTACAAGTGAAAGCCATTGAACAGATTAAAGTGACTGCTAGGGGGGGTGATAGGTATCGTGAATTATGTAAAAAAGAGGCCTTTTGGATATTTAGGTTGGGAACATTAGTACCCAATGGTCTCAATGATACTATTGAACTAAATACGATCTAAGGGGGGTTTTTAGAATAGGTTCATAGTCCGTCCTTGTCTTTATTCATCAATTATTTGTCATTTAATCATATTAATAAATATTGACTTTTATTAATTTTTATTAATTTATTGATTTTTATTACTTAATAATATTATTGGTAGAATTATTATTGATTAATATTCATTTTAATAGTCATTTGAGTATTAAAATGGAAATCCTCTTCAAAAATTGAAATGAGCGAAAATAGTGGTCTCAGAATGTTATTAGGTTTATTACAGATCACTAAGTATTAAGAAAATAATATAAGAAAATAGTCCTGGGAGGATATAGATCAAATACATACATATATCCTGCTTGTTATATGAGAATAAATCTCAGGAGTACTTTTTTCAGTGTTCTATATAATAATGATTATCAGTCAGTGACTATTGAATAGTAGTTATTGATCAATGAATATTGATTGATGGTAAGAAATGATGATTATAATATTAAAATTAATATTGTGATGTTTTATATGTGTTGGTTGTCATGTAAATGGTCCCAATAGATAGGGTTTTTATTAGTGGAATTTTTTAGTTAAACATTGTCAAGAATTTTTTAATATAATTGATATATTGTTAAAACTAGCGGATAGTGAAAGGGTTAAAGCACCAGACTAAATGCTGATTGCTGCTTTCTGAGAGGATAAAAAGCAATAGGTCTGAAGGGGAGGTATACTTCTGAGGAAACAGCCATTGACATAGGGCTGAGAAACGCGTTAAGTGTCACCCTTATACCTGTGGACACAACCATCTGAACTAAGATTAAATTCTATTATCGGTGAGACCTTATTTCGCTACACTTACGGAAGACGGGAGGCGACTCTGGCTAACCACTACAGCCGCTCCCGCAATAGCCGTAAGACCGCCCCGGACTCCAGCTGCCCGTAATAGACTGAATCAGAGGCAGACCGCCACACTGAGAGACCTCTGGTGCAGAGGCTAGCGGCAATACCTTCGAGGTGAACGTGGAGACAGATACCGGAAAAGAGACGCAGTTCTCGGCGGCCAGACTCAACAAGGTACGGGTGAGCAACAAACTACAGGGGTTTTCTACTGACTGAGAAATACAATCTAATTATCTTGAGAGGTCAGAGAACGGGGACGCCCGTTAAAACCTGTGTGTAAGACACCCGTGAGTCTGATTAATAACTTTATATACTTTACAGGAGGCTGGATCCAAAAGAATATCTCACTGTGATACAATTGTTTCAGATGGTGTGATCAGTTTATATGTATCCATAAGTAGAAATATTGTATATGGCTGTGCCAGCAGTCAATTTCCAATGTATATATATTTTTATTTTATTTTATTTCAATTGATACATTTGAGGAAAAGTAGTTGAATGGTACATTGTTTTTTATGTATAATTATAAGGTTTAAATATATCAATAAATTATCTCTATTTTAGACAGCGCCCTCAATTTGTGGTTTTTTCCTTAAAGGACACAGCTGACCGCAAGATTGAGACCACTCTCAAATCTCTGTACACAGCTGCGGGATTGGCCCAAAGACCCACTATAGCTTGTGCATGGATCACTAGGGCCATTGCAAAATGGTCAGGTAACCTAATTGAGGGGTTAGATTCCTTACCCAGAGGGGAGATAGTTTTACTCCTACAGCATATACAGGAGGCTTGCTCCATGCACACACTACAGCCATGGCAGTGTCAGCACACAGGGGCCTATGGCTACATCAGTGGACTGCAGATGCGGATTCTAGAAAAGGTATGGAAAGCCTACCATTCACAGGTGAGGCCCTGTTTGGAGATGAACTGGATACGTGGATATCCAAGGCTACGGCGGGTAAGTCTACATATCTTCCTTCCACAGCCCCCCCAGCTAGGAAGACCTACTCTGCTCCAACTCTGCAGTCCTTTCAGACAGCAAAATTTTAAAATAAAACCAAAGGTTCTGCTACAGCCTTCAAAGGCAATAGAGGTAAACCCAGAAAACAAGCAACTGCAGGTTCACAGGAACAGAACTCAGGTTCTGTTTCCTCAAAGCCTTCAGCATGACGGTGGACCGCACTGCTTAGAAGACAGGCAGGTGGGAGCCCAATTAAGAGATTTCAGTCACATGTGGGCGACATCATGCCAGGATCCCTGGGTCAAAGAGCTCATCGCCCAGGGGTACAGACTGGAATTTCGGGAACTCCCACCTCACAGATTCTTTAAATCAGGCTTACCAGCTTCTCAGGAGGCAAGTATAATTTTACAGATGCAATTCAAAAACTGGTACAGACTCAGGTCATTGTTCCAGTTCCACCTCAGCTACAGAACAAAGGTTATTAGTCCAACCTGTTTGTGGTACTGAAACCGGACGGTTCGTTTTAAACCTCAAGTCACTGAACCCATATTTACGGGTGTTCAAATTCAAGATGGAGTCTCTGAGAGCGGTGATCTCAGGTCTGGAGGAAGGGGAATTCTTGGATATCAAAGATGCGTACCTTCATATCCCAATCTGGCCACCTCATCAATCTTATCTAAGGTTTGCATTACAGGACTGTCACTACCACTTCCAGGCCCTGCCATTTGGCCTCTCCACGGCACCGAGGGTGTTCACCAAGGTAATGGCAGAGATGAGGTTTCTCCTCCGCAAACAGGGAGTGAACATAATCCCGTACCTGGACGATCTGCTGATAAAAGCACCATCCAGGGAGCGGTTGCTGAACAACATTGCCCTCTCAACTCAACTACTCTGGGATCACGGGTGGATTATGAACCTACCAAAATCGCACCTGGAACAAACACGGAGGCTTCCGTTCCTGGGGATGATACTGGATACAGAGGCACAGAAGGTATTCCTTCCATTGGAAAAGGCATTGGTAATCCAGTCGATGTTGTGGGATGTTCTAAAACCAACCCGGATATCGGTGCATCTATGCATTCGCCTTCTGGGAAAGATGGTAGCCGCTTACGAGGAGCTGCAGTATGGAAGGTTTCATGCAAGGTCCTTCCAGCTTGATCTGTTGGACAAATGCTCCGGATTGCATCTCCACATGCACCAGAGGATACGTCTGTCGCCAAGAGCCAGGATTTCTCTTCTGTGGTGGCTTCAGAATTTTCATCTGACAGAGGGCCAAAGGTTAGGGATTCAAAATTGGATTCTGCTAACCACAGACGCAAGCCTCAGAGGTTGGGGAGCAGTCACCAGGGGGAACACTTCCAAAGAAAATGGTCAAGTCAGGATACCATTCTTCCAATCAACATTCTGGAACTAAGGGCCATACACAACGCCCTCTACAGGCATCACATCTTCTTCAAGGTTCCAGGTTCAGTAGTACAATGTGACGACGGTAACGTACATAAACCGACAGGGCGGAACAAAGAGCAGAGCTGCAATGTCAGAGGTAACAAGGATTCTCCTCTGGACAGAAAGACACGCTGTCGCGTTGTCCGCAATCTTCATTCCAGGAGTAGACTACTGGGAAGCAGACTTCCTCAGCAGTCACGACCTCCACCCAGGAGAGTGGGGCCTTCACTCGGAAGTATTCGGGTGCTTGACACATCGGTGGGGAATTCCACAGATCGACATGTTGGCCTCTCATCTCAACAAGAAGCTCAGGCGGTATTGTTTCACGTCGAGAGACCCACAGGCTGTGGCGGTGGACGCTCTGGTGACTCCATGGGTCTATCAGATGGTGTATGTGTTTCCACCATTTCCATTGATCACAAGAATTCTCAAAAGAATAAAAATTGTCCGAGAAGGGCTTGGTACGCGGATCTACTGAAAATGCTCCTGGAGGATCCTTGGCCTCTACTTCTTCGAGAGGATCTTCTGCAACAGGGGCCGTTCGTCTATCAAGACTTTGATGGCATGGAGGTTAAGCGTCAAATTCTAGCCCGGAAAGGCATTACGGACTGGGTCATTTCTACCTTGATCCAAGCCAGAAAAGGGGTAACGTCTAAACATTACCACCGTGTTTGGAGAAAATACGTCTCTTGGTGTGAAAACAGGAAATTTCCTGCGGTGGAGTTTCAACTGGGATGTTTTCTGCAGTCAGGTGTGGATGTGGGCAAACCCATAAAAGTCCAGATTTCTGCCTTATCTCACGGCACCTTGAGATCTCAACGTGGTGTTGCAGTTTCTACAATCTGAATGGTTTGAGCCTTTACAGGAGCTTGACGTAAATTTTCTTATGTGGAAGACCGTCACACTGTTGGCCTTGGCTTCTGCAAGACATGTCAGAATTGGGGGCGTTGTCTCATAAGAGCCCCTATTTCATTTTTCATGAAGATAGAGCTGAACTCAGAACTCGTCAGCAATGTCTTCCAAAGGTGGTGCGTTTCATATCAACCAACCTATTATGGTCCCGGTGGTTACCGACGCCTCTGCTACTTCAAAGTCTTTGGATGTTGTGAGGGCTTTGAAGGTGTACGTGAAAAGAACAGCGCGTCACAGAAAATCGGACTCGCTGTTTGTGCTCTATGATCCCAATAAGGCCATAAGGCAAAAATGATAACGAAGTGGCTCGGGAAACAAAACATCAAAATTTTGGGTCCATGGCCAGGAAGATCCCCAGACCTTAATCCCATTGAGAACGTGTGGCCAATCCTCAAGAGGTGGGTGGACAAACAAAAATCCACAAATTCTGACAAACTCCAAGCATTGATTAGACAAGAATGGTCAGTATGTGGCCCAGAAGTTGATTGGCAGCATGCCAGGGCAAATTGCAGAGGTCTTGAATAAGAAGGGTTAACACTGCAAATATTGCCTTTTTGCATGCACTTAATGTAATTGTCAATAAAAGCAATTGACACTTATGAAATGCTTGTAATTTTACTTCAGTACACCACAGTGACATCCGACAAAAAGGTCTATAAACACTGAAGCAACAAACTTTGTGAAAACCAAGACTTGTGTCATTTTCAAAACTTTTGCCACGGCTGTACAGCACACACACAAACAACTAAATAAGGAACTTGGAACTAAAAAAAAAGGCTAAAAAAGTTAAAAACATCAAACTGATAAACAGGTTATTTGTCTGGAATGTTGTCTGGCCAGAGTCCCATATAACACTACTTCTACTTCAGCTACATGGAATGCACTGTCTTTATCTTCTGATAAATGTATATCCCATCCGAAAGGGGATGTAGTCAGGATGCCCATGTTCACAATAGCGACAACGGCATCCCTACTGTCAGAATGGGGGGTGGGGGGGGGGTTAGGGTAAGGGTCACAGTGCTTACCAAAATGTGTCAGGATTATGACAGTCGGTATGCAGGTGTCAGTATTTTGACCTACGGCATCCTGTCAGGGTCCTGTACCCAACCCATCTGAAAATATAGACACATGCCCTGCAGATACTAACTTTTCCATGCTGCAGAACACATGGGAAACTATTAACATTAACTTTTTGGTCCACTATACTTTTGCAGACCTGGCCTATGGTCTAGGTGGTTCTAAACCTTCGGCCCTTTAGCTGTTGTTGAACTACACATACCAGCATGCCCTACACCAGTTTTAGCATGGTCAAATAGCAAAACTGTAGCAAGGCATGCTGGTATGTGTAGTTCAACAACAGCTGGAGGGCCAAAGGTTCCCCATCCCTGTTCTAAACATTCTTGCTATTTAGCTATTACTACTTTTCTGAACAATATACTTCCCGGAACTCTATACTACGGTCACTGTGTTTTTAAAGCTAGGAAAAACGCTTACATTGTGTACGTAGACCAATATTCCTCACTTAACAGTGACTACAAAGTAGTACTAAAATACAGGCTCCCGGGCTCTTATTTAAGTACAAACACCCAGTGATAAAACAGGCCTTATGCCTGGCACTTCCACATCATTTCATTCAAAACTGCAGTTTGGTTTTATACAGCAGAACTTCACCTGGAGCTGTATGGCTTGTTTTTGTTTTGGTGCAATTGTTCTATACTGCCCCGAGGGATAAAAAGAATAAAAAGCACTGCTACTGTCTTCCTTCCTGCTACAAAGTGGAATTCAACAGGGATGGCCACTTACCTGTTTGCCAGGACTGTGGAAATGCTAGCCATTAAACTCTTCCTTGTATCTCCTGCAAGCGGCTTAGACAGGAGTAGATTACAGATTCCAAGTAATTTAATCACCAAAAGGTCACTGAACTAGCTAATATTATTTTTCAAAAAACACTCAAAATTTTATTTTTTTATGCTTGAATTAGGTCAAGAGTATCTATTTAAAAACTTCAACTTTTTCTAAAAAAAAAAGTATTCCATAAAATAGCAATTTTTCGGTTGTACTGCGCCTGAAGTTGTACTTTAAACACTTTTAAACTATTTAGGACTAATAATAACATTTTGGCTCTCTACCACAGAGCATAAAGAAATGGTATGCTAGGTTATTATGTTACTGCGTTACCTATTTTAGATGACAAAGACTTCTTTGGTGGGATGTAATGGAGTCAGAGGTCACCGGAGGTGCTGAATGCTGGCCGATCTCTGACTTTTTTTTTAAAAGGGCAATCACTTTACAAGGCACAAATTTGCCTTGTAAGTGTTTGCCCCTTTAGAAAAACATCCAAGATTGGCCTCCGGTGATCTCGGACTACATTACCTCACACCGTTCTTGAATGAGCTGCATGTGGCATTTGTAGAACGCAGAAACCGAAAAAACATGATGTTCTGACAATAGAGTTTTCTGTTTTTTGTTTTCTGATGCCTTTTAAAAATTTCACAACTAAAGGGCAAATACAAAATGACCACTGTTTGGCAGACAAAGGGTATAGGGTAAGGAACCCCAGCGGGATGACAACACAATATAGATGTATGAATAGTATGAACATCATGTACCTTGTTAGTAGATTTGTGATCTGGAGAGCAAGTGCTGCCCGATGCCGGTCCTCGCTATGGACAAGATAACGCACCTCATCGTGGATACTGATGCAGAAACGCCCATCTATGTCGTAGTCCTCAAAAAGCCACTTCATGGCTACCAGCATAAGGTGGAGGTAGTCAACAGCTGAGCTCTGTACAACCCAGTTCACTCTGCTGGTTATAAACTGAATAAGACAGATACATATTTAAAAAACAAATGGGAACATTTGCAGTAATGAGAAAGTGTGGCTGCAATTAGCATGATCCTCCTACGCTCACCCCAGATTGTTCCTACAGTATATACAAATTCAGATCAACTTAAGTGAGAACGAAATGACCAGCTCTAACTTATACTTAAAATGGGCACAATTCCATCACTGTAACTGCTCTTGCTGGTGCCTACTCTCTAATGGCAATATGTGTGGTCTATGAGGCGACCGAGACGCCACAGGAGTATTTGGTGGCAGAAAAGAACATGCCTGTCTGTCCAGTATGCCGTGTGTGTGTTCTCTATTGCCGATTTTCTGGCATGTGGGAGGAAAGGAAAGCCTTGCTAGAATCGAAGTCTTAGGGCCGGATTCCAATGTCCTCACCCGCGATAGCGCACGCCGGCAGCTATTCAAATGTTGCTGCCGCTGGGCGTGACAAGTTAATTTCAGCTTGCTGCCTTTTTTGTGTGTTAGACACTAACTGAATGCTTGAGAGATACACGCATAAGCACTGCAGAGCGTCACTACTCCTCAGAGATTTAGCAGATTCCAGTAAACAGGTTTATTGAAATCTCCTTATCTTCTAATGACATCCTAGTGTAAAGGTTTTGAAACTTGTTACTCAAGGCACCCTAGCAGTCTAGGTTTTAAGCATATCCAATACTTGAACACAGGTGACTTAAGTAGTACCTCAGTTAATGTCTCATACGTCCTAGAGGATGCTGGGGATGCTTCAAGAACCATGGGGTATAGACGGGATCCGCAGGAGACATGGGCACCCCAAGACTTTAAATGGGTGTGAACTGGCTCCTCCCTCTATGCCCCTCCTCCAGACCCCAGTTAGATTCTGTGCCCAGGGAGACTGGTCACACACAGAGGAGCTCTACTGAGTTTCTCTAAAAAAGACTTATGTTAGGTTTTTTATTTTCAGGAAGCTCTGCTGGCAACAGGCTCCCTGCTTCGTGGGACTGAGGGGAGAGAAGCAGACCTACTTCTGTGAGTTTCAAGGCTCTGCTTCTTAGGCTACTGGACACCATTAGCTCCAGAGGGTCTGATCGCTAGGTACACCTAGATGCTCGTTCCCGGAGCCGCGCCGTCACCCCCCTTGCAGAGCCAGAACACGGGTGAGTAAAAGAAGATCAGAAGACTTCAGTGACGGCAGAAGACTTCAGTGTCTTTGAGGTACCGCGCTGCGCGCCATGCTCCCACACGCACAGCGGCACTGCAGGGCGCAGGGGGGGGGCGCCCTGGGAAGCATAATACCTCATAAATACCTGGCAAAAGAGGAAAACAGTGCTTTGGCACTATATCCAGACCCCCGCCAGTATAAAGAATATGAAAATTAGCGGGACTAAAGCGCGCCATTAAGGGGGCGTGGCTTATCCCTCACCGCTCTAATCAGCACCATTTTCTCTTCACATAGCTGCAGAAATGCTGGTCCTGGCCTCCTGAACTACTGTCCAAACAACAGGGTGCAAAACGGGGGGGGGGGGGGGGGGGGGCACAGTAAATTTGGTGCTGTTTTATTAATGATAAAAGCGCTAACAGGTCTGAGGCATTATGTATAAGTTTTAGTAGCGGGATAGGCGCTGGGTTGTGAGCTGGCAAACTCCATCTGTGTTTCTCTGACAGGCTTTACTGTGGGTCTGTCCCCTATAGCCCAGTGTGGTCACGGGTGTCGGTACGCATGTGTCGACATGTCTGAGGCCGAGTGCTCTTCCCAGGAGGAGGCTGGAGTGGGGACGGAAAAGACTGTGGGAGTGACCGTGTCGGCACCGCCGATGGCTGATTGGGTAAATGTTTTGAATGCAAATGTGGCTCGATTGAATAAGAGATTAGATAAATCTGAATCTCAAAACCAGATATGGAGAAAATCCATGGAGGATGCATTATCACAAGTTCAGACCCCCTCGGGGTCACAGAAGCGTTCATTTACCCAGATAGCGGATACAGATACCGACACGGACTCTGATTCCAGTGTCGACTATAGTGATGCCAGATTGAATCCTAAACTGGCTAAGAGCATTCAGTACATGACTGTGGCGATAAAAGACGTATTACATATCACGGAAGACCCTGCTGTTCCTGATACTAGGGTCTGTATGTTTAAGGGAAATAAACCTGAGGTGACGTTTCCTCCCTCTCATGAACTGAACGCTCTTTTTTAAAAAGCTTGGGAAAATCCTGACAAGAAGTTACAGGTTCCCAGGAGAATTCCGGTGGCATATCCGTTCCCCTCTGGGGACACCGTTCCCCACGGTGGACAAAGCTCTATCGCGTCTGTCCAAAAAGGTGGCACTTCCATCTCCTGACACGGCAGCCCTAAAGAATCCTGCAGATCTTAAGCAGGAAAATACACTAAAATCCATTTATGTCGCTACAGGTGCGCTGCTCAGGCCTGCCGCTGCATCGGCATGGGTGAGTAGCGCTATTGAAAAGTGGGCAGATAACTTGTCATCTGACATAGATTCCCTGGACAGGGATAGCGTTCTTTTGACACTGGGTCATATCAGGGACCCTGCAGCCTATCTAAAGGAAGCTGCGAGGGATATTGGCCTTTTGGGATCAAGGGCCAATGCCATGGCAGTCTCAGCTAGGAGGGCATTGTGGATTCATCAATGGAATGCTGATGCTGACTCTAAGAAGGCTATGTAGTCTCTGCCGTATAAA
This sequence comes from Pseudophryne corroboree, assembly GCF_028390025.1. Classification (NCBI taxonomy): domain Eukaryota; kingdom Metazoa; phylum Chordata; class Amphibia; order Anura; family Myobatrachidae; genus Pseudophryne; species Pseudophryne corroboree. The sequence goes on along the minus strand of NC_086449.1, from coordinate 240,222,501 downwards.
GGTGGTGTCTTGTTTTGTGACGGCCTCGCTGACCTGGTATCTACGGCTACTGCGGGTAAGTCATCGTTTCTACCTTATGTCCCTGCACAACAAAAGAAAACGCCACACCATCAGATGCAGTCCTTTCGGCCCAATAAATACAAAAAAGGACGAGGGTCTTCCTTCCTTGCTGCGAGAGGAAGAGGAAAGGGAAAAAGGTCACAGACTGTGGCAAGTTCCCAAGAGCAGAAGTCCTCCCCGGCTTCTACCAAATCCACCGCATGATGCTGGGGCTCCTCTGCGGGAGTCCGCACCGGTGGAGGCACGTCTCCGACTCTTCAGTCAGGTCTGGGTTCGCTCGGCCCTGGATCCTTGGGTATTGGAAATAGTAGCCCAAGGGTACAAATTGGAGTTTCAAGACGTGCCCCCTCACCGATTTTTCAAATCGTCCTTGCCAGCTTCTCTTCCAGAAAGGGAGGTAGTATGCGCTGCAATACTAAAGCTGTGTCAAAATCAAGTCATTGTCACGGTACCCCCGTCACAACAGGGGGAAGGCTTTTATTCGAGCCTGTTTGTGGTCCCGAAGCCGGATGGCTCAGTCAGACAGATTCTGAACCTAAAATTCCTCAATTTCGATCTAAAAAAATTCAAATTCAAGATGGAATCTCTCCGAGTGGTGATCTCCAGTCTGGAGGAGGGGGATTTTATGGTGTCGGTCGACATAAAGGATGCCTACTTACACGTCCCCATATATCCTCCAAATCAGGCTTATCTGAGGTTTGCTGTTCAGGATTGGCATTACCGATTTCAGACGTTGCCGTTTGGTCGGTCCACGGCTCCGAGGATTTTCACCAAGGTTATGGCGGAAATGATGGTTCTCCTGCGCAAGCAGGGAATCACAATTATCCCGTACTTGGACGATCTCCTGATAAAGGCGAGATCCAAGGAGCAATTACTGAAAAACGTTACGCTCTCCCTGACAATTCTGCAACAACATGGTTGGCTCCTAAACTTGCCAAAATCACAGTTGGTTCCGACAAGACGGCTGTCATTCTTGGGTATGATTCTGGATACAGAATTACAGAGAGACTTTCTTCCGGTGGAAAAGGCTCTGGAAATACAGAACATGGTAAAACAGATTCTGAAACCGGCAAGAGTGTCGATTCTTCAATGCACTCAGTTGCTGGGGAAGATGGTGGGGGCCTACGAGGCCATTCAGTTTGGCAGGTTCCATGCTAGGGTGTTTCAGTGGGACCTGTTGGACAAGTGGTCCGGGTCTCACCTGCACATGTACCAGAAAATAATCCTATCTTCCAGGACTAGAATCTCTATCCTGTGGTGGCTGCACAGTTCTCACCTCCTAGAGGGACGCAGGTTCGGGATTCAGAATTGGATCCTGGTGACCACAGATGCAAGTCTCAGAGGCTGGGGAGCAGTCACACAGGGGGAAAATTTCCAGGGAAGATGGTCAAGCCAGGAAGCTTGTCTGCACATAAACATTCTGGAATTAAGGGCCATTTACAACGGCCTTCTATAAGCGGAACATCTTCTTCGCGGTCTTCCCCTTCTTGATTCAGTCAGACAACATAACAGCAGTGGTGTACATAAACCGCCAGGGCGGAACAGAGAGCAGAGCGGCGGAGGCCACAAAAGTTCTTCGCTGGGCGGAGAAACATGCAAGAGCTCTGTCAGCAGTCTTCATTCCAGGAGTGGACAACTGGGAAGCAGACTTCCTCAGCAGACACGATCTCCATCCAGGAGAGTGGGGTCTTCATCAAGAGGTCTTTGCAGAAGTGACAAGTCGTTGGGGAATTCCTCAAATAGACATGATGGCGTCTCGCCTCAACAAGAAACTTCAGAGATATTGTTCCAGGTCGAGGGACCCTCAAGCAATAGCGGTGGACGCCCTGGTGACACCATGGGTGTTTCAGTCGGTCTATGTGTTCCCTCCACTTCCACTCATTCCAAAGGTGATAAAGATCATAAGAAGAACAAGGGTTCAGGCGATACTCATTGTTCCAGACTGGCCAAGGAGGGCCTGGTATCCGGATCTTCAAGAATTACTTATAGAAGATCCCTAGCCTCTTCCTCTGAGAGAGGACCTGTTACAGCAAGGACCGTGCGTGTATCAAGACTTACCGTGGCTGCGTTTGACGGCATGGCGGTTGAACGCCAAATCCTAGCCCGAAAGGGTATTCCCAGTGAAGACATTCCCACACTACTTCAGGCTAGAAAAGCAGTAACGGCGAATCATTACCACCGTTTTTTGCAAGCAGGTGTGGATGCGGGCCTAAAGTTAGGCTCCATTAAAGTACAAATTTCAGCCTTATCAATTTTCTTTCAGAAAGAATTGGCCTCCTTTCCAGAAGTTCAGACCTTCGTGAAAGGCGTGCTGCACATCCAACCTCCCTTTGTGCCCCCACTGGCACCATGGGATCTTAATGTGGTGTTGCAGTTCCTGCAATCTCATTGGTTTTAACCCTTTATGTAAGGTTGAGTTGAAATTCCTTACTTGGAAAGTAGTCATGCTGTTGGCCTTGGCATCCGCAAGACGGGTGTCTGAATTGGCGGCTTTGTCTCACAAAAGCCCCTATTTAATCTTCCATGCTGATAGAGCGGAGTTGAGAACTCGTCAGCAATTTCTGCCAAAAGTGGTTTCATCGTTTCACGTAAACCAGCCTATTGTGGTGCCAGTGGCTACTGACGCCTTGGCGGAATCGAAGTCTCTTGATGTGGTCAGAGCTTTGAAAATCTATGTCGCCAGAACGGCGCAGATTAGGAAAACAGAGGCTCTGTTTATTCTGTGGGCTCCCAACAAAATTGGGGCTCCTGCTTCCAAGCAGACTATTACACGCTGGATCTGTAATACGATTCAGCAGGCTCATTCTACGGCGGGATTGCCGTTACCGAAATCGGTGAAGGCCCATTCTACCAGAAAGGTGGGCTCATCCTGGGCGGCTGCCCGAGGGGTCTCGGCATTACAGCTTTGCCGAGCTGCTACTTGGTCGGATCAAACACCTTTGCGAAGTTTTACAAGTTTGATACCCTGACTGAGGAGGACCTCTTGTTTGGTCAATCGGTGCTGCAGAGTCATCCGCACTCTCCCTCCCGTTCTGGAGCTTTGGTATAAACCCCATGGTTCTTGAAGCATCCCCAGCATCCCCTAGGACGTATGAGAAAATAGGATTTTAATACCTACCGGTAAATCCTTTTCTCTTAGTCCGTAGAGGATGCTGGGCACCCGTCCCTGTGCGGTCACTATCTGCAGTACTTGTTTAATAGTTATTGCTTGTGTTACACAAAGGTTGTGTTTCGGTTATGGTCAGCCTGTTGCTGATTTTGTTCATGCCGTTGACTGGACTTTTTGCCAATGCCATGTTGTACGGCGTGTTTGTGGTGTGAGCTGGTATGTATCTCACCCTTAGTTTAACAATAAATCCTTTTCCTCGAAATGTCCATCTCCCTGGGCACAGTTCCTATAACTGGGGTCTGGAGGAGGGACATCTTGGGGTGCCCATGTCTCCTGCGGATCCCGTCTATACCCCATGGTTCTAGAAGCATCCCCAGCATCCTCTACGGACTAAGAGAAAAGGATTTACCGGTAGGTATTAAAATCTTATTTTTATTTAACCAGCGGTGCTCAACCATGGTTATCCTAAAAACCTGGACTATTAAAGTGCCTTGAGGATCGACTTTGGGAACAACTGTTTTATGATTTATCAACTTATCCTGGTGGTCAATAAATAGATTTAGTCTAAAAAGCTTTCACCAGTTTTTAATTACCCAAATCTCCAGGGCCCTATATTAAAGCTGCTTTTTGCTCATACATATAAAACACTCCACCTCCCCTTTCTATTCAGGTATAGACAGGATTATACATTATGTACCAGTCATGGTTCTAATTTTACAATGATTTAGTAGTAGCTATGAAACGTTAACTATTTCTTGAAATTATTGAATTTGTTAAAACTCTTTCTGCGAGGTACGCTGGCCTCCACAAGGATTGGACAATGGGGTGTAGAATAGGATCTTGATCCGAGGCACCAACAGGCTCAAAGCTTTGACTGTTCCCAGAATGCACAGCACCGCCTCCTATATCACCCCGCCTCCCAGCACAGGAGCTCAGTTTTAAGTTAACCAGCCCAATGCAGTAGCAGGAAAAGAGACGACGACGGTTAGTAGCCACATACACCACACTCTCCCGACAGGAGAAGTGTCAGCGGCTAATGCCATACCAACCCAAAGAAGCTAAGTGCGTCAGGGTGGGCGCCTTGTGGAGCCCAGTGTACCTCACAGAAAGAGTTTTAACAAAGGTAAGTTCTTACCATAAAACTCGTTTTCTGCTGCGGGGTACACTGGGCTCCACAAGGATTGGACAATGGGGATGTCCTAAAGCAGTTCCTTATGGGAGGGGACGCACTGTAGCGGGCACAAGAACCCGGCGTCCAAAGGAAGCATCCTGTGAAGCGGCAGTATCGAAGGCATAGAACCTTATGAACGTGTTCCCTGAGGACCACATAGCCGCCTTGCACAATTGATCAAGGGTCGCACCATGTTGGGCCACCCAAGAAGGTCCAACAGACCAAGTAGAATGGGCCGTAATGTGAGTAGGAGCAGACAGACCAGCCCTCACATAAGCAGGTGCAATCACCATTCTAATCCATCTGGCCAGGGTCTGCTTGTGAGCAGGCCAGCCACGTTTGTGAAATCCAAACAAAACAGAGAGAATCAGATTTTCGAATAGAAGCAGTTCTCTTCACATAGATACGGAGAGCCCGTACCACATCCAAAGACCGCTCTTTGGGAGACAAATCAGGAGAAACAAAGCCCGGAACCACAATCTCCTGATTAAGGTGGAACGAAGAAACCACCTTAGGTAAATATCCGGGACGAGTCCTAAGAACCGCCCGGTCACGGTGAAAAATCAGATATGGGGAACTACAAGACAGGGCACCCAGATCTGACACTCTTCTAGCAGAGGCAACACCACCTTAAGGGAAAGCCACTTAAGGTCAGCTGAACCAAGGGGTTCAAATGGAGGCTCCTGCAACGCCTCCAAAACCACCGACAAGTCCCAAGGAGCCACAGGCGGGACATAGGGAGGTTGGATACGCAACACAGCCTGAATGAAAGTATGAACATCAGGTAAAGTCGCAATTTTTCTCTGAAACCACACCGACAAGGCAGAAATATGAACCTTGAGGGAGGCCAGACGCAGGCCTAAATCTAGGCCTTGCTGCAGAAAAGCCAAAAGTTTGGCTGTACTAAACTTGGAAGCGTCATAATTGTTAGATGCGCACCAAACAAAGTAGGAATGCCAGACCCTATGATAAATCCGAGCAGAAGCCGGTTTCCGGGCCCGCAACATAGTTTTGATGACCTCTTCAGAAAAACCCTTAGCCCTCAAGACGGAAGCTTCAAGAGCCACGCCATCAAAGATAGCCGGGCTAGGTCCTGGTAGACACAGGGGCCCTGAACGAGGAGGTCTGGGCGTTGTGGAAGTAGAAGTGGACGGTCCGATGATAGGCCTTGCAGGTCTGAGAACCAGTGCCATCTGGGCCACGCCGGAGCTATGAGAAGCAGATTCCCTCTTTCTTGCTTGAACTTCCGAATTACCCTGGGCAGGAGTGACACCGGAGGGAACACGTACGGCAGCCGAAACCTCCACGGCACCGCCAGTGCATCCACGAATGCTGCTTGAGGATCCCTTGTCCTTGCTCCGAAGACCGGAACCTTGTGATTGTGTCGAGACGCCATCAGATCTACATCTGAAAGACCCCACTTTTCCACTAGGAGTTGAAACACTTCTGGATGGAGGCCCCACTCGCCGGCATGTACGTCCTGACGACTGAGAAAGTCCGCTTCCCAATTCAGGACTCCCGGAATGAATATTGCCGATATGGCCGGTAGATGGCGTTCCGCCCAACGTAGAATCCGTGAGACTTCCTTCATTGCCAAACGGCTTCAGAGTGCCGCCTTGATTATTTATGTAAGCCACTGTGGTGGCGTTGTCCGACTGTACTTGAACAGGACGGTTCTGAATTAAATGCTGGGCCAGGTTCAACGCATTGAAGACCGCCCGCAATTCCAGAATGTTGATCGAGAGGAGAGATTCCTCCTTGGTCCACCGACCCTGAAGGGAGTGCTGCTCCAGCACCGTGCCCCAACCTCTTAGACTGGCATCTGTCATCAACAGGACCCAGTTGGATATCCAGAAGGGACGACCCCTGCACAATTGTTGGTCCCGGAGCCACCAAAGCAGCGTCAGACGGACCTCCGGAGTCAATAAGATCATTTGAGATCTGATCCGGTGAGGCAGGCCGTCCTACTTGGCTAGAATCAGCTTCTGGAGGGGGTGAGAGTGAAATTGAGCATACTCCACCATGTCGAATGCTGATACCATGAGGCCCAGCACCTGCATTGCCGAATGTATCGACACTTGCGGACGAGAAAGGAAGCAACGAATCCTGTCCTGAAGCTTCAGGACTTTCTCCTGAGACAAGAATAACCTCCGATTGTGAGTGTCCAACAGCGCTCCCAGGTGCACCATGCTCTGAGCAGGGTGCAGGGTGGATTTCTTCCAGTTGATGAGCCACCCGTGGGCTTGTAAAAACCGGACCGTCATATCCAGACGACGCAGAAGAAGATCTGGGGAATTTGCCAGGATTAACAAGTCGTCCAGATACGGCAGTATCCTGACCGTCATCACCGCCATAACTTTGGTGAAGACTCGCGGAGCCGTTGTTAAACCAAAAGGTAATGCCTGAAACTGGTAATGGAGGTTGCCAATAGCAAACCTCAGGTATTGTTGATGTGACACTGCTATAGGAATATGCAGGTAAGCATCCAGTATGTCCAGGGAGACCATGTAGTCCCCAGGTTCCAAGGCCAGAACTATAGAGCGAAGAGTTTCCATACGGAACTTGGAAATCTTCACAAACCTGTTCAATGACTTGAGGTTGAGAATGGGCCGGGAGGACCCATTCGGTTTCGGGACTAGAAACAGCGGAGAATAGTACCCCCGGCCCCTCTGAGCAAGAGGCACTTGTACTACGACTCCTGTATCCAGGAGGGTCTGTACCACCGAGTGTAGAGTTTTTGCCTTTGTCTGGTCCAAAGGGACGTCTGTCTGACAAAATCGATGAGGGGGTCGGTTTTTGAAGGCTATGGCGTAACCTCAAGTGACGACTTCCCGTACTCAGGCATCTGAAGTGATCTTCAACCATTCCTGGGTATACCCTAGAAGCCGGCCCCCCACCCTGGGATCCCCCAGGGGGAGGCCCGCCCCGTCATGCGGCAGGCTTATCGGTCTTGGCAGCTGGCTGACAGGCAGCCCAGGCTCTTTTGGGCTTCAGCTTGCCAGGTTTGGAAGTGCGGGCCTGCTTATGGTACGCCTGACCTTTTGCTTTTCCTGAAGGACGAAAGGGGCGAAAGGACGTACCTTTAGCCTTCGACACAGAAGGAGCGGTATTAGGAAGACAGGCAGTTTTGGCAGTAGCCAAGTCAGCCACTATCTTATTTAAGTCCTCCCCAAACAGAATATCTCCCTTGAAAGGGAGTACAGATGTAGCCACCTTTATCTTGACCGATTCTCCACCTAGACGGCCATTTAGTCACGCTAAGGCGATAGCTGAGTTTAATCGCAGGCAGACGCGTTGAGGCGATCTAGATACTCAGCATGCATTACACATCTCCACCACTGGGTGGCTAATGCTCCACTAATCCAGTACTTTCGATCGTACAGTATAGCGGCGGATTGATCTACAGCTCTGGCAATTGGTCAGTGATGACTGTAATGTCAATACTGTAGGCGTAACGGGAGGCGGTGGAAAAAGATGGTGACCTACTGTATGGAGACGCAACTACAGTAATTGTGTAAAAGGAAGAATGTACAATACAATGTATAAACACACAATACAATGTATAAACACCGTGCTTTTAAAATACATGTACAGTAAATGAGCGTCTGAGTTCCCTAAGGCATAATGGGAATGGGCTAGCGGGAGACGATGGGAAATACCGTGCTTTACAAATGCGAGCGTCCGAGTCCCCTAAGGCATAAACCAACACCAATGGGGAGGGGGCAGGGCGCTGTTTGCTGTACTTTCACACATGAAGTTGGGAATCCTCATCGGGCGTCGTGGGCTAGCGATGAAGGCTCCCACCTCCCACGCTGGGGGTCCAGGGTTCGAGACCGGATGTGATTTTTTTTCTTTTTATATATTGTAATAATATACTGTATTATTTTATTTTCATTGTAAGACAGTCAATGGAAGGGTGCACACAAGTTACATATAAATCAGAGTAGATCTGCAGGAGCGATTCTTTACGCTAAATGCCACTACACAGCGGCAATGAGTAGAAATGAGTGTATTCTGAGTGAGTAAAACAGTACTGTAGATCTTCGGCGTTTGTGTATTGCACAGGACTGATTTCCCTCCCTGTCCACTGCATGATCTGTGCAGGCTCCCAGGGGGGAAGGGCGATGGGGGTAGGGGGAGACGATGGGAAATACCGTGCTTTACAAATGCGAGCGTCCGAGTCCCCTAAGGCATAAACCAACACCAATGGGGAGGGGGCAGGGCGCTGTTTGCTGTACTTTCACACATGAAGTTGGGAATCCTCATCGGGTGTCGTGGGCTAGCGATGAAGGCTCCCACCTCCCACGCTGGGGGTCCAGGGTTCGAGACCGGATGTGGTTTTTTTTTTTTTATATTGTAATAATATACTGTATTATTTTATTTTCATTGTAAGACAGTCAATGGAAGGGTGCACACAAGTTACATATAAATCAAGATAAAGGTGGCTACATCTGTACCTCCAGGGTTTTTCTAGAGTCCAGATCCACAGACCAGGATCTCAGCCACAATATCCAGCGAGCCAGGACTGACGTAGTAGAGGCCTTGGCTGCTAGGATATCGGCATCAGAAGCCGCCTCTTTAATATATCGAGAAGCTGTGACAATATACGACAAGCATTGTCTAGCATGGTCAGAGGAGATTTCAGCTTCTAGCTCCAAGGCCCATGCTTCAATAGCCTCTGCAGCCCATGTAGCTGCAATAGTGGGCCTTTGTGCAGCACCCGTGAGGGTGTAAATCGCTTTCAGACAACCCTCCACACGTTTATCCGTAGGCTCTTTTAGAGATGTGACGGTAGTGACAGGTAGAGCTGAGGAAACCACCATCCTAGCCACATGTGAGTCCACTGGAGGAGGCGTTTCCCAATTCTTAGACAGCTCTGGCGCGAGGGGATAGCGAGCCAGCATCTTCTTTTGAGGCACAAACTTCGTACCCGGGTATTCCCAGGGTTCCTGACGTATATATCCACTAGGTGATCAGAGTGAGGTAAAACTTGTTTAACCACCTTCTGACGCTTGAACCTATCTGGTTTCTTAGGAGGGACAGATGGCTCGGGATCATCCGTAATCTGCAGAATTAACTTAATAGCCTCCAAAAGATCAGTAACATCCACATGTGAACTACCCTCCCCATCAGCCGTATCTGAGTCAGAACCTGTGGGGTCAGTATATGTGCCGTCTTCATCAGACGAGGTGTCAGTGACGGCAGTGGATTGAGAGGAGACAAGCGCTCGCTTAGAGGACCTCTTGGACTTAGGCGAGCGTTGGTCAGACTTTTTAGTAGTCAAGGACTGGTTCAACTTCTTTAATTGAGCAGATAAATCATCCATCCACGGCGAGTTAGCTGCAGGGACCACATATGGTTGTACCGGCATTGGGGGTACCATAGGGGGTGTTAGTTTATGAACTAGCGTATGCAAAAGCATGGAAAAAGCGGCCCACGGTGGGTTGGTATGTGCCTCCGCTGCCACAGTCCCACTGGGGGGCAAGGAGCCCCCAGAACCAGAGCCCACAGCTGCTATATTCTCCTCATATTTGTCTGTGGCTTCAGCAACACCAGCAGTGTGTTCCGCCCCAGAACCGTTACCCTCAGAAGCAGACATGATATAACTTGCAGTATGAGGTAACACAGTACAATTATCAGCAGCACTATACCTCTAAACCCAAACCCCTGCGCAGTGTAGTCAGCACTAGTAGAGATAAAGGAGAGATATGGTGACTAAATCACAGAGAAAAATACGTAATACAGTATATCTTTGTGAAAATCCTATATTAGATAACACCTGACGCACCAAGCCCCCTCAGGTTATGGAATATAGGGATAGCAAGATGAGTGAAAGACACGAAATGGACACCACTCAGCTATCAAATGCACACACAAATAGTCACAGTTTGTAAAATGCAGAGGTTATTACGGACAATAATACTGCACTGGACTAGCTTACACAGCTATGTAACAATAGATATAACAGTACACAGTAAGAACTGAATGTATATCACAGGGTAATTGCACTATAAAACCCTGACTAATTGCACTCTTTCTTAACTATCACTGTCTAAAAAGGCAGGTAGAATACTTAAGTGTCATGTAAAGGCACAGCGCTGACAACCAGGCGGCTTTACATAGGAGGATTTGCCCAAGCAGTCCCAGGAACAGTGAGCTGAGGGATAATGGCTCCGCAGACACTGACTGGGAGTGAGGAAAAGACAGATATGCAGCTCCAGGGCGGGAACACTTGCTAGAAATGGAGCCCTGGGGCTGGGGGAGGGGCTTCAGGTCTAAGCCTTATCCCCTCTGCTGGCAAAACCACCGGGTACTGTGGGTGATATAAGAATTGGTTTAGAGAGGAAACCTGACCTGCGCCCATGCCCTGGTGATCTAGTGGGATCGCCTGTACTGCCACAGTGTCCACCGCCAGTGCGCGCGGCCCGCCTCCCACGGACCGCGCCAGATCGCGATAAAGACCGGGTCCCGCAAGCGGGATCCACTTACCACCTCCCGAAGCGTGGCCACGCGATCCTGGAGAGCCCCAGCCGTGTGTGTCTAACGTGAAGAAAACTGGAGCCTCCGCTGCAGGTACCCGGCAACCAGGGCTCGGGAGTGTACAGCGCCGCTGGGGAGAGCTGGAGCTGCAGCAGTGAATGTCACAAGACATTAACCACCGCTGCTGCCCTTGAAGTCTTCACTTTTTACCTCATAAAAAGCTTTTCTTAGGGCTGCTTGGAGCAGCCCCTCTGTTAAGTGCCTGCTTACTGCAGCACCAACTTACAAAACTGAGCTCCTGTGCTGGGAGGCGGGGTGACATAGGAGGCGGCGCTGTGCATTCTGGGAACAGTTAAAGCTTTGAGCCTGTTGGTGCCTTGGATCAAGATCCTATTCTACACCCCATTGTCCAATCCTTGTGGAGCCCAGTGTACCCTGCAGCAGAAATAGGATTTAATTGCCTAACGGTAAATCCTTTCCTCATAGTCCATAAGGAATATTGGGGAGACTTCGTACGATGGGGTATAGACAGGGTCCAAAGGAGCGAGTGCACTTTAAATTTCTTCACTGGGTGTGCTGGCTCCTCCCCTCCTCGGTCGGGAACGTGAGGAGACTTCTGAGGCACCGCCTGCCCAAACTGGGTATCCTCTTTGGCCAGGGTATCAAACTTGTAGAACCTTACAAAAGTGGTCTTCCCAGACCAGGTAGCAGCTCGGCATAGTTGCAAGGCCGAGACTCCATGGGCAGCTGCCCAGGAAGAGCCCACTGATCTTGTAGGGTGGGCCTTCAGAGACTTAGGAACAGGTAAGGCTGCCGACACATAGGCCTGTTGGACAGTAAGCTTAAGCCAACGAGCAATGGATTGCTTAGAAGCAGGACAACCCTGTTCCTGTGCATCATAGAGCATGAACAAGGAATCCGTCTTCCTGATCCAACCCGTTCTCTTGACATAGATCTTCAAGGCACGCACAGCATCCAATGCCTCCGGAGGAGCAGAAGAATCAGAACTTGACGGAACCACAATAGGCTGATTCAGGTGAAACGCAGAGACAACTTTCGGCAGGAACTGCTGCCTAGTCCTGGAGCTTCGCTCTGTCCTCGTAAAAGACCAATAATGGACTTTTACATGATAAGGCCCCCAAATCTGAGATACGTCTAGCAGTAGCCAGGGTCAGTAATATCACTGTCTTCTAAGTGAAGTACTTATCTTCTACCGTCATCAGAGGTTTAAATCAGGAGGACTGTAGAAATTCCAACACCACATTCCAATCCCAGGGTGCCGTAGGCGGCACAAAAGGAGGTTTTATGTGGAGTACGCCCTGCAAGAAGGTCTGAACTTCTGGTAATAGTGCCAATTTCTTCTGGAAGAAAATGAAGAGAGCTGAAATCTGGTCCTTAATGGAACCCAGACATAATCCCTTATCCACACCAGCCTGCAGGAAACGTAAGAAACGTCCCAAGTGGAACTCTGCAGGTGGATACGTGCATTCCTCGCACCAAGAGACATATCTCCTCCAGATATGATGATAGTGTTTTGACGTCACAGGTTTCCAGGCCTGAACCATGGTAGCAATAACCTTTTTGGAAAGGCCTTTGTGAGCTAGGATGTTCCGATCAACCTCCATGCCGTCAAATGAAGTTGCCGTAAGTCCGGGTAGACGAATGGTCCTTGTTGAAGATCTCTTCATAGTGGTAGAGGCCAAGGGTCTTCGACGGACATGCCCAGAAGATCCGTGTACCACGCCCTCCGAGGCCAATCCGGGGCAATCAGAATTGCCTGGACTCCTTGATTTCTAATTCGCTTGAGCACCCTTGAGAGCAACGTAATCGGAGGAAACCGGTAGACCAGCCGGTAAGGCCAAGGCGACGTCAGTGCATCCACTGCCCTCGCCTGAGGGTCCCTGGTTCGTGAGCAATACCAGCGAAGCTTCTGATCGAGTCGAGAAGACATAATTTCTATTTGTGGGCAACCTCACCGGTCGATGATGTGCTGAAACACCTAATGGTGGAGATCCCACTCCCCAGGGTGGAGATCGTGACGACTCAGGAAGTCCGCTTCCCAGTTGTCCACACCCGGAATGAAGATTGCTTACATTGTTCTTGCATTCCTCTACGCCCAGAGGAGTTTCCTTGACACCTCTCGTATGCAGGCTCTGCTTTTCGTCCCTCCATCCCGATTGATGTACGCCACTGCTGTGGCGTTGTCCTACGGTACTTCGATCGCGTGATCCTTGTGTAGAGGAGGCCTGAAGCAGAGCATTGAAAATCGCCCGAAGTTCCAGAATGTTGATCAAAATGAGGGCTTCGTGGGCTGACCAACTGCCCTGGAACTGAGCCCCCTGGGTTACAGCTCCCCATCCTCACAGACTCTCATCCGTCGTGAGGAGTATCCAATCCTGGATCCTGAAACTTCAGCCTTCCAGTAGGTTGGAGGACCGCAGCCACCACATGAGAGAAATTCTGGCCTGAGGTGGCAGCCGATGTATCCGGTGCATCTGAAGATGTGATCCGGACCACTTGCTCAGGAGATCCAAGTGAAATGTTCTGACATGGAACCTTCCATATTGAATCGCCTCGTATGAGGCTACCATCTTCCACAACACTCTTATGCAAGGATGGATGGATATTCGAGTACAGAGGGAAAAGGGCCCTAATTTGCACACCTTAATTAGGTAGTGAGGTGCTACTCTGCTTGAGACTTAGTAAAGTGTACAGAGGGAAAAGGTAGCAGGTGCACTATCTCACACTAGCTCAACCTGTAGTTTTTTTATATATATGTAACACCTTCACATCATTTTCCTTTACTCCTCACATTATTCACACATGCAGCAACAGCTGCTCCTACCTCTTTAACCCTATATTTTTATCACTCCTGCGATGCCCTGGGGTTATCTGGCTGGGTGGCTCTGGGGTGTCCTGCCCCCCGGACCTGAACCCCTATAGTTAGTGTTAGGGACTTACCCAATGAGAGGCTACCTTGATGCGGTGGGTAAGCTCATAGCCCTGGCCAGGAATATGCTAAGTGCCTCTGGTTACTACAGGTTGAGCTAGTGTGAGATAGTGCACCTGCTACCTTTTCCCTCTGGATATTCGAGTAGGCTGGAGAACCATGCGGACCATCTTCTGAAGTGCTCTCACTGTGTCTCCTGGGAGTAACACCTTCCGGGTCACAGCTGAGTTGGCTCCAGGTGGGACTTCCGCAAATTAAGGATCCAACCATGGTGTGACAGTAGTTGGATAGTGTGGTCTAAATGGAGCAATAAAAGCTCCCGGTCTTCCAGGCCTGCAAGCACTGCTTGCAAGTAGTCCACCTGGAACTTGAAAACCTGCAGGCAAGGGTTCAAGGATTTTAGATCTAAAATGGGCCTCACCGAACCGTCCGGTGTCGGTACCACGAACAGGTTGGAGTAGTAACCCTTTCCTGTTGGTGCAGTGGCACAGGAACAATGACTTGAGAATGGACCACATTTTGGACGGCCTGTTGCCGCGCAGCACACGTATCCTCCAAAGCTGGCAAGCTTGATTTAAAAAAATCGTTGTGGAGCTTGTAGCCCTGAGAGAAGAGCTCCTTTACCCAGGAATCCTGGCAGGAGCTCTCCCAGGCGCGGCTTAAGGACGCAGTCGAGCACCCACCTCGAGATCCCCTCGGGGTGGGTGGGCACGTCATGCCAAGGCCTCAGTGGAAGCGGAACTGGTGCTCTACTGAGAACCTGCGACAGCTGAGTTTCCTGTCTCCTCTCTGGTGCCTCTAGTCGCAGTGGAGGCACCTCTGGCCCTAGAACGAAATCTGTTAGACCAGAGATTTTCAACCTTTTACAACTCGCGGCACACTGAACAAGATTTAAGTATTGCCAAGGCACATTCAAATATAATAGTGATGCATAGTGCAGTTGCGTGTCCTAGGATGTCATGTTGCAGCTTCTCCATAGGTAAACGCCTGAGCCACATCTGAGAAAGCCAGAAGAGCCCAACACTGCCCGGGTCCAAAATAACTGGCTTTGCAACCACTAAACCCACCAGTATTGATCATTCCAGGGTCTCAGTAGCGGCAAAACACTGACGGGCCTGGCTGTGCTTCTATGGTGGCACACCTGGAGACTGCTCAGGGCACACTAGTGTGCCACGGCACAGTGGTTGAAAAACACTGTGTTAGACCGAAAGGACTGAACAGACGGCCCGAGTAGGAATGCCTTGCTGGCGGGGCTCCGGAGGGGAGAAACGTGGATTTCCCTACAGTGACTTTGGAAATCCACGTATCCAACTCAACCCCAAAGAGCCATTCCCAAGAAAAGGGGAGGGACTCCACACTGCACTTGGATTCTGCATCCGCTATCCACAGACGCAACCACAAGGCCCTGCGCGCCGACACTGCCATGGAAGAAGTCCTAGCATTAATATTGCCCATCTCCTTGAGCGAGTTACACAGGACGCGTGCAGTGTCCTGAATGTGCTTCAGGAGAGTCACCGTAGTGACCAGAGGCATATACCCGGAGAGGCCCTCCTGAATTTGAGTAGCCCACGTATGAATGGCATGGGTCATCCTGAACCCGCTATGACCGGCCCTTGCGATACACCTGCTGCTGTGTAGATAGACTCCAGTATAGTCTCTATTTTTCCGTCCCCAGGGTCCTGTATGGCAAAGGGGCCCGGGACAGGCAGCACCGCCCTCTTTGACAGTCGAGAGACAGACACGTCAACCCCAGGGGGTTCTTCCCAGAATTTCCTATCTTTAGGAGCAAATGAGAAAGTGTGCAAAAATCTTTTTGACACTTGGTATTTTTTGTCTGGATTTTTCCAGGCTAATTTAAATAGGTAATCTAACCCTGCAGAATCAGGGACAGTGACATTAGGCTTGTTTTTTGCAAAGAAAAACAACTGCTGTGACGCAGCGTCTTCTAGAAGGAGCTTTAACACGTCCCTTATAGAAGGACTGAGGGGTTCAATACCCTGAGCAGAAGTGGAATCCCCTCTAATGGGATTCAAGTCATCCCCATCCTCCTGTATATCCTCATCTGAATCAGAGAGTAGAGCAGGTGACCCATGCTTTTGTGGTCCTGAGTGAAAGAGAGGGGGGAGGGGGGGGGGGGGGGGGGGGGGGGTCAGTGTAACATCTGCCATTGCAGCTAAATCTGCAACAGCATGTTGTAGTAGCTGAGTTTTCTGAACATTAGCAGTGAGTTGTGATGACATATCAGACATCATAGTCTTAAGAGTCCCTAACCAGGAGGGCTCTTGTCCCTCTCCCCCAGCCCTCTCACTGAGTTGTGAAGATTGGCTTCATTGTTCACATGAAACAGAATCAGATGATAAGGGAGAGAATCTAGTGTGGCATACACTGCATAGCTTGTGTTTACCCATGTTTACAGTAATCACAATTACATACACAGACAGTAATACTGATCAAGCCTGCCCTTACTGTGTAGTATGTGAGAGAAGACGCACAGAGAGACACCAGCAAACCCTTGCTGTACAGCCCCAGTGAGGCTGTCAGCTAACTAAAACACAGTGAAAAACTAATGATTTCTGTCCTGTATAGGACACAGATTGTGTACAATAGCGTCTCTCCCCCTTTGCTACACCCTGTACCAGTTTGCCAGCGTGTCGTGTGAGTCAGGAAGAGCTGTGTATGCTTGCTGCTGCTGCATTAAGAAGAGAAAGCGCCAAAATGCATCTGATCCTGCTCTGCGGTAGCTCCGCCCCCTCCAATGGCACCAGAGCTACAGTGATTTTTATACTGGCAAAGTCTCCTGTTCTGCTTAAAAACATCACACAAGTGCTAGTTTAAGCTATTCCAAGACAGTTTACATGGGGGGCTCTAGCGGGTCCCCCCCAGGAGGGTCCCGCAGGCCGCGCCCACGTTCAGCCGCACTGTGATCCGGGGCCCAGCGTTTGTACTGACCACAGACGTCACCTTCAGGCATATGTTAGGGGTGTGCTGCGATGGCAAAAGCAGTGCCCCGCTGAACAAACAACCTCTCAGGATAGTGGTCCTGCAGTGGGGAAGCGGCTCTGATACCTCGCAAGGCCGGTGACCGCCCCACTCCCCCTAACTCCCACGGTGCAGGTATGCTGTTGCCCAAACAATAATAAAAGTTTTTACAAAAATTAAGAAAACTCTCTGAGGGCACTTTTTCCTAAACTGCCTGTGGGAGGGGGCATAGAGGTGAGGAGCCAGCACACCCAGTGAAGAAATTTAAAGTGCACCGGCTCCTTTGGACCCCGTCTATACCCCATCGTACTAAGTCTCCCCAATATCCCTTATGGATGCTAGAGAAAGAAGCACTAAGAAAAACTCTGTTTCCCTAGTACCAGGATGCAAGCAATCTCTTGAACAATGTCTTGCAAACTCTGCTGTCCTAACAGACAAATGTAGGGGGTCATTCCGAGTTGATCGCTCGTTATTTTTTTCTCGCAACGGAGCGATTAGTCGCGCATGCGCAATGTCCGCAGTGCGACTGCGCCAAGTAAATTTGCTATGCAGTTAGGTATTTTACTCACGGCATTACGAGGTTTTTTCTTCGTTCTGCTGATCGGAGTGTGATTGACAGGAAGTGGGTGTTTCTGGGCGGAAACTGGCCGTTTTATGGGTGTGTGTGAAAAAACGCTGCCGTTTCTGGGAAAAACGCGGGAGTGGCTGGAGAAACGGAGGAGTGTCTGGGCGAATGCTGGGTGTGTTTGTGACGTCAAACCAGGAACGACAAGCACTGAACTGATCGCAGATGCCGAGTAAGTCTGAAGCTACTCAGAAACTGTTAAGAAGTGTCTATTCGCAATTCTGCTAATCTTTCGTTCGCAATTTTGATAAGCTAAGATTCACTCCCAGTAGGCGGCGGCTTAGCGTGTGCAAAGCTGCTAAAAGCAGCTTGCGAGCGAACAACTCGGAATGACCCCCCTAATCCCTTCATCCTTGCACAACTTCTTTCAAAAAGTTTTAAAGTGTCTGATACAAATCGTCCTCTCTCCCGCTATCCTATGATCAGGCAAAACTTCAGAGAAGGGCAAGGAGGACTCTGCCTGCGATCGATAGTACTAATATTTCCATATCCTACAGTGCGCCACACTGTTTCTTCTTGGTGTTCTCTGGGGCAGTGGTGACAATCTAAGGTGTGACTGAGACATAAAAAGTGGTACAATTCCTGTCTTTGCTAATCATTTCATTAAACTGTGAGTAATGTACTGTATACAGGGATGCGTTTGGCATCCCGGCGGTCATGTGACCGACACTGGAATCCCGACATCCCTCAGGAGACCGGCTCTAGGACGCAGACATCCCGAAGGAGTATCGGGGTGGTGGCTAGGATTAGGCAATAGGGGGGAAGGGGGTTAGCTGTAGATGACACCAGCCGGATGGTTTGCCATAGTTGACACCCCCGTGTGGGGAGTGGTAAAATACTTTCCCCCATTAGGTGTTGGGATTCTCACTGTTGTGATGCTGCGATCATGTGGCCGCCGGCATTTCATACCAATATCCAAATGCTGAAAAGCCCCTGCACACTTACAATAATAATCATAATACAAACCAATAAAAATAAAACCTCCAGTTTTCAAACTACAGATGGTTTCCAAATTATTATAGCCTGTTCTGGTTGCACTTCCATATCAAACGCTTCCAAAAAGCAGCTGTAATATTCCATATGTACTACTCACATAGTAACATGATACACAGCAGAAAATAGGATTTTGATACCTACCGGTAAATCCTTTTCTCTTAGTCCGTAGAGGATGCTGGGGACTCCAAAAGGACCATTGGGTATAGACGGGATCCGCAGGAGACATGGGCACTTTAAGACTTAAATGGGTGTGAACTGGCTCCTCCCTCTATGCCCCTCCTCCAGACCTCAGTTATAGGAACTGTGCCCAGGGAGACGGACATTTAGAGGAAAAGGATTTTTGTTAAACCAAGGGTGAGATACACACCAGCTCACACCACAACACACCGTACAACATGGCTATTAACTAACAGCAGTTAACGGCATGAACCAAAATCAGCAACATGCTGATCTTAACCGAAACACAACCGTCGTGTAACCTAAGCAATAACTACGAACAAGTACTGCAGCCAGAGTCCGCACTGGGACGGGCACCCAGCATCCTCTACGGACTAAGAGAAAAGGATTTACCGGTAGGTATCAAAATCTTATTTTCTCATACGTCCTAGAAGATGCTGGGGACTCCAAAAGGACCATGGGGTTTATACCAAAGCTCCAGAACGGGCGGGAGAGTGCGGACGCCTCTGCAGCACCGATTGAGCAAACATGAGGTCCTCATCAGCCAGGGTATCAAACTTGTAGAACTTAGCAAAAGTGTTTGAACCCGACCAAGTAGCTGCTCGGCAAAGTTGAACCGCCGAGACTCCTCGGGCAGCCGCCCAAGATGAGCCCACCTTCCTAGTAGAATGGGCCATCACCGAATCCGGAAACGGCAGTCCAGCCGTAGAATGAGCATGCCGAATCGTATCACAGATCCAGCGTGCAATAGTCTGTTTAGAATCAGGAGCCCCAATTTTGTTGGGAGCATACAGGATGAACAGAGCCACTGTTTTCCTAATACGAACCATTCTGGCTACATAAACTTTCAAAGCTCTTACTACATCAAGAGACTTTGAATCAGCCAAGGCTTCAGTAGCCACAGGCACCACAATAGGTTGGTTCATGTGAAACGAAGAAACCAGCTTTGGCAGAAATTGTTGACGAGTTCTCAATTCCGCTCTATCCTCATGGAAGATCAAATAGGGGCTCTAATGAGACAAAGCCGCTAATTCCGACACCCGCCTTGCGGACGCCAAGGCTAAAAGCATGACGACTTTCCAAGTGAGAAATTTTAACTCAACCTTTCGTTAAGGTTCAAACCAGTGTGACATAAGAAACTGCAACACCACAGTAAGACCCCATGGTGCCACCGGGGCCACAAAAGGAGGTTGGATGTGCAGCACTCCCTTCACGAAAGTCTGAACCTCTGGAAGGGCGGCCAATTCTTTTTGAAAGAAAATCGAAAAGACCGAAATCGGCACTTTAATGGAGCCCAACTTTAGGCCCGCATCCACACCTGCTTGCAAAAAATGGAGGAAACGACCCAGCTGAAATTCTTCCGTAGGAGCCTTCTTGGATTCACACCAAGACACATATTTTCTCCAAATACGGTGATAATGCTTCGCCGTTACTTCCTTTCTAGCTTTAAGTAGAGTGGGGATGACTTCACCGGGAATACCCTTCCGAGCTAGGATTTGGCGTTCAACCGCCACGCCGTCAAACGCAACCGCGGTAAGTCTTGGAACATGCACGGCCCTTGCTGTAATAGGTCCTCTCTCAGAGGAAGAGGCCAGGGATCTCCTATGAGTAATTCCTGAAGATCCGGATACCAGGTCCTCCGTGGCCAATCTGGAACAATAAGTATCGCCTGAACCCTTGTTCTTCTTATGATCCTTATCACCTTTGGAATGAGTGGAAGCGGAGGGAACACATATACCGACTGAAAAACCCACGGTGACACCAGGGCGTCCACTGCACTGGCTTGAGGGTCCCTCGACCTGGAACAATACCTCTGAAGCTTCTTGTTGAGGCGAGATGCCATCATGTCTATTTGAGGAATTCCCCAACGACTTGTCACTTCTGCAAAGACCTCTTGATGCAGAACCCACTCTCCTGGATGAAGATCGTGACTGCTGAGGAAGTCTGCTTCCCAGTTGTCCACGCCCGGAATGAAGACCGCTGACAGAGCGCTTGCATGTTTTTCCGCACAGCGGAGAACTTTTGTGGCCTCCACCATTGCCGCTCTGCTCTTTGTTCCACCCTGGCGGTTTATGTACGCCACTGCTGTAATGTTGTCCGACTGAATCAGGACGGGCAGACCGCGAAGATGATGTTCCGCTTGTAGAAGGCCGTTGTAGATGGCTCTTAATTCCAGAATGTTTATGTGCAGACAAGCTTCCTGGCTTGACCATTTTCCCTGGAAATTTTCCCCCTGTGTGACTGCTCCCCAGCCTCGGAGACTCGCATCCGTAGTCACCAGGACCCAGTCCTGGATCCCGAACCTGCGCCCCTCCAGGAGGTGAGCTCTTTGGAGCCACCACAGGAGAGATACTCTGGTCCTGGAGGATAGGCTTATTTTCCAGTGCATGTGCAGGTGAGACCCGGACCACTTGTCCAACAGGTCCCACTGAAACACCCTGGCATGGAATCTGCCAAACAGAATGGCTTCGTATGCTGCCACTATCTTCCCCAGCACCCGCATGCATTGATGAATCGACACTCTTGCCGGTTTCAGAATCTCCTTGACCATGTTCTGGATTTCCAGAGCTTTTTCTACTGGGAGAAACACTCTCTGCAGTTCCTTGTCTAGGATCATGCCCAAGAATGACAGCCGTGTTGTCGGAACCAACTGTGACTTTGGCAAATTTAGGAGCCAACCATGTTGTTGCAGGACTGTCAGGGAGAGCGCAACGTTTCTTAGTAACTGCTCCTTTGATCTCGCCTTTATCAGGAGATCGTCCAAGTACGGGATAATTGTGACACCCTGCATGCGCAGGATCACCATCATTTCCGCCATTACTTTGGTGAAAACCCTCGGAGCCGTGGAAAGACCAAACGGCAACGTCTGAAACTGGTAATGACAATCCTGCACAGCAAACCTCAGGAAAGCTTGATGTGGAGGATATATTGGGACATGCAAGTAGGCATCCTTTATGTCGACTGACGCCATAAAATCCCTGCTGGTAAGTCCGATTTGAAAAATCGGTAAGGGGGCACGTCTTGAAACTCCAGTTTGTATCCTTGGACCACTATTTCTAGCACCCAAGGATCCAGGGCCAAACAAGCCCAGACCTGACTGAAGAGTTGAAGACGTGCCCCCACCGGTGCGGGCTCCAGCAGTGGAGTCCCAGCGTTATGCGGTGGATTTGGCAGCGGCTGAGGAGGACTTCTGCTATTGGGAGCTTGCCGCAGCCGGCGACTTTTTTCCTCTTCCCCTACCTCTAGCAGCAAGGAAGGAGGACCCTCGTCCTTTTTTGAATTTATTAGACCGAAAGGACTGCATCTGATAAAGAGGCGCTTTCTTTTGTTGTGCAGGGACATACGGTAGAAAAGATGACTTACCCGCGGTAGCTGCAGATACCAGGTCCGCGATGCCCTCACCAAACAAAACACCACCTTTATACGGCAGAGCCTCCATAGCCCTCTTAGAGTCCGCATCACCATTCCATTGATGAGTCCATAACGCTCTCCTAGCCGAGATTGCCATGGCATTGGCCCTTGAGCCCAAGAGACCAATATCTCTCGCAGCCTCCCTTAGATAGACTGCAGTGTCCCTGATATGGGCCCTCATTCCGAGTTGTTCGCTCGGTAAATTTCATCGCATCACAGCGATTTTCCGCTTAGTGCGCATGCGCAATGTCCGCACTGCGACTGCGCCAAGTAAATTTGCTATGAAGATAGGATTTTTACTCACGGCTTTTTCTTCGCTCCGGCGATCGTAGTGTGATTGACAGGAAATGGGTGTTACTGGGCGGAAACACGGCGTTTTATGGGCGTGTGGATAAAAACGCTACCGTTTCCGGAAAAAACGCGGGAGTGGCTGGAGAAACGGAGGAGTGTCTGGGCGAACGCTGGGTGTGTTTGTGACGTCAAACCAGGAACGACAAGCACTGAACTGATCGCAGATGCCGAGTAAGTCTGAAGCTACTCTGAAACTGCTACGAGGTGTGTAATCGCAATATTGCGAATACATCGTTCGCAATTTTAAGAAGCTAAGATTCACTCCCAGTAGGCGGCGGCTTAGCGTGTGCAATACTGCTAAAATCGCCTTGCGAGCGAACAACTCGGAATGAGGGCCATGACCCAGTGTCAAAAGAATGCTATCCCTATCCAGGGTGTCCAAGTCAGATGACAAGTTATCTGCCCACTTTTCAATTGCACTAATCACCCATGCCAATGCTACGGCAGGTCTGAGCAGCGTACCGTAATGGCGTAAATAGATTTCAAAGTAGTTTCCTGCTTACGATCCGCAGGATCCTTTAGGGCCGCAGTGTCAGGGGACGGAAGCGCCACCTTCTTGGACAGCCGTGCTAGAGCCTTGTCCACATTGGGGGTTGACTCCACTTATTCCTATCCTCAGAGGGAAACGGGTATGCCATAATAATTCTCTTGGGAATCAGCAACTTCTTGTCAGGATTTTCCCAAGCCCTTTCAAAAAGAGTGTTCCGTTCATGAGAGGAGGAAACGTTACCGGAGGTTTCTTTCATTTAAACATACAGACCCTTGTCTCAGAACAGCAGGGTCTTCTGTGATATGTAACACTTCTTTTATTGCCACAATCATGTACTGAATGCTCTTAGCCAGTTTAGGATTCAACCTGGCATCACCATAGTCGACACTGGAATCCGAATCCGTGTCGGTATCTGTATCTGCTATCTGGGTAAACGTCCGTTTCTGTGACCTGAGGAAGACTGCGTTTGGATAAAGCATCTTCCATGGATTGTCTCCATGTTTGGTTCTGAGCCTCAGATTTATCCAATCTCTTATGTAATAAAGCCACATTTGTATTCAAGGCACTCAACATATTTACCCAATCAGCAGTCGGCAGTGCCGACAGATTTACTCCCCCACACTGTTCTGTCCCCACACCAGCCTCCTCCTGGGAAGAGCCTTCAGCCTCAGACATGTCGACACTTATACCGACACCACTATCACACCGGCTATAGGGGACAGACCCACAATAAGGCCTATCAGAGAAAACACAGAGGGAGTTTGCCAGCTCACACCCAGCGCCCAACCCGGTCTGAAAACATATAATAATGCCCCAGACCCGTCAGCGCTGTTTAAAATAATAATCAACACCAAAATTAGCCGTGCCCCCCCCCCCCCGTTTAACACCCTGTTACTTGTGACAGAAGTGTAGGAGGCCAGGACCAGCGTCTCTGCAGCGCACAGGGGAGAGAAAATGGCGCTGAGTAGAGCTGGAAGGACCAAGCCCCGCCCCCTTCATGGCGCGCTTATGTCCCGCTATTTTTTTCAAAATACTGGCGGGGGTCTGTATACAGTGCATATGCACTGTATAATACTTTTGCCAGGCTGAATGTGAGGTATTATTGCTGCCCAGGGTGCCCCCCCCCCTGCGCCCTGCACCCAGTCGTGCCGCTTGTGTGTGGGAGCAATGGCGCGCAGCACGACCCCTGCGCGGTACCTCCGAGACTGAAGTCTTCTGCAGTCTGTAATGAAGTCTTCTTTGCTTCGGTTACTCACCCGGCTTCTTTCTTCTGGCTCTGTGAGGGGGACGACGGCGCGGCTCCGGGAACAAGCAGCTAGGCTATACCAAGTGATCAGACCCTCTGGAGCTAATGGTGTCCAGTAGCCTAAGAAGCAGAGCCTTTAACTCACAGAAGTAGGTCTGCTTCTCTCCCCTCAGTCCCACGAAGCAGGGAGCCTGTTGCCAGCAGGTCTCCCTGAAAACAATAAAAAAGTATTTTTCCAGAGAAACTCAGGAGAGCTCCCCTGGTGTGTGTCCAGTCTCTCTGGGCACAGAATCTAACTGAGGTCTGGAGGAGGGGCATAGAGGGAGGAGCCAGTTCACACCCATTTAAAGTCTCTTAAAGTGCCCATGTCTCCTGCGGATCCCGTCTATACCCCATGGTCCTTTTGGAGTCCCCAGCATCCTCTAGGACGTATGAGAAACTATCTTGTTTTTGCTGCACATCTACTTTAAGCTGCTTCCCATACATCTGTGTCCACCAAGCTTTGCGATGACATCAACACAAACCTGGTCCCTGCTGCTTCAGTTTTGAGCATACAGTTGTTACAGTATGGGATGATATGCTGCTTTCTTTTGTCTTTAGCCAACATTTAACTACAGAAACCTGTAATTAGTGCTTTCAGGGATCAGTTTGGTTGATTGATGAAGCAGAGGGGCACAGCAGTATGCCAGCACGCTAGTACTACACTATACAGCATTCTGTGTCGGATTTAGAAGTTTAAACTTGATGGTAAAGCATCATGCCCCACTTCTGCTGGTTGCGTTCTGTCGATGAGCTCACTACATCTCTGCTTTAGGAGTGATAACAACCACTCTCACATTTCATAAAAATCAATCATTGTACTATCCCATGAAAGATAAAATACACATGATTATATTATATTATCCATTGAAATCTTAGTAAAACATTAAATCTGTTCCAACTGAAAAAAACCTAGAAATGACTAAAGATGACTTTTTTTGGGCGGCAATATTTTTCTACATCATGGACAATGGGGATCTATTCAGGACGTTGATTTACACGTTAAAAATGCGGAAAGGAGTATTTCTGCACTTTTGACGCAACCTGGCTATTAAGCAAAGGGTTAACAGAGAAGATAACAGTTATCTTCTCCGTTCATACCCATCTTGCTGAATATCGCTCAGTAGGGATCACTCCATTGACCTCTACCGTGGTTTAACGTTATGCTATTCAGCATACATAAACACGTTAAACTTCACAAAATATCTTTACCTATATTACCTTATATAACGCCATTTCAGAATATCGTTATATTAAAAAAAAAAAAACTTAAATTTTTACCAAAAATGCAGGGACAGAGGGAATTTTTTCCATCAGTCCTTGCAAAATATTATGAGAAGAGGCAATTGGGCTATGAATTGCCGCTTGTTACACTACAGACATAACAATGTTAAGTAAAAGCATGACTGGGCATGTGCAGAACGAAAACCAGAAGGTTTTGTTTTCAGATTTCCGAAAACAAAGCCTTCTATAACTTTGCAGGAACAGCTGTTACCACACCCGCTGTTCCTGTGAAGTTTTATGCTGAATAGCATGATTAAAAAAAAGTGTTAACACTTTTTTTTCCGTTTCGATATTACCTGATAATGATCAGGACAATATCGACTTTCTTGCTGAATAGACCCCAGTGTGTTGTAAAAATAGGATTTTAATAGCTGCCGGTAAATCCTTTTCTCTTATTCCGTAGAGGATGCTGGGGACTCCGTAAGGACCATGGGGTATAGACGGGATCCGCAGGAGACATGGGCACACTATAAGACTTTGAATGGGTGTGAACTGGCTCCTCCCTCTTTGCCCCTCCTCCAGACCTCAGTTAGAAAACTGTGCCCAGGGAGAGACATTTCGAGGAAAGAATTTATTGTTTAAACACGATGAGCGTCATACCAGCTCACACCACGAACATACCGCAGAACATGGCATTCAAAAGAATACCAGCCCACGGCAAGAACAATACACAGCCACATGCTGAGAGAATATATAACACAACTGGTGTGTCAACACAACCAATAATAAGACACCGCATGCCATGTCATGCACAACGTCAACAACAGCCTGACAGAAAAGAAACACCACAAGAGTGTAACCATAACCAATAACTGCAGACACAGTACGCACTGGGACGGGCGCCCAGCATCCTCTAAGGACTAAGAGAAAAGGAATTACCAGTAGCTATTAAAATCCTATTTTCTCATACGTCCTAGAGGATGCTGGGGACTCCGTAAGGACCATGGGGTTTATACCAAAGCTCCAGACCGGGCGGGAGAGTGCGGACAACTCTGCAGCACCGATTGAGCAAACATGAGGTCCCCATCAGCCAGGGCATCAAACTTGTATAGCTTAGCTAAAGTGTTTGAACCCGACCAAGTATCCGCTCGGCAAAGTAGAATTGGCGAGACTCCTCGGGCATCCGCCCAAGAAAAGCCCATCTACCTAGTAGAATGGGTTGCCACCGACTTCGGTAACGGCAATCCAGCCGTAGAACGAGCACGCCGAATCGTATCACAGATCTAGCGTGTAACAGACTGCAAATACGCAGGCGCCCCAACCATGCTGGGGCATACCGGACAAACAGAGCCTCTGTTTCCCCAATCTAAGCCAAATTAGCAACATAAATATTCAAAGCCCTGACTACATCGAGAAACCTTGAATCAGCCAATGCTTAAGCAACCCCAGGCATCAAATAGGCAGGTTTCTGCGAAACACCGAAACCACTTTTTTCAGAACTATTATCCGAGTTCTCAATTCCGCTCTATCCAACTGGAAGATCAAACAGGGGCTCTTGTGAGACCCAGCCGCTACTTCCGACATCCGCCCTGCGGGCACCAAAGCCAAATGTATGACCACTCTCCAAGAGAGAAACTTTAACACAACCTATCATAAAGGTTCCAACATCTTGACACAAGAAAACGTAACACCACGTCAAGGTCCCACGGTGCCAATGGGGCACAAATGGAGGTTGGATGAGCAGTACTCCTTCCACGAAGGTCAGAACTTCCGGAAAGGTTGCCACTTCTTTCTCAAAAGAAATTTGACAAGGCCAAAACCGTACTGAAATGGAGCCTAACTTTAGGCCTGCACCCACACCTGTCTGCAAAGAATGGAGAAGAACGACCCAGCTGAAAATTTTCATAATAGCCTTCTTGGATTCACACCAAGACACACATTTTCCGCAAACACGGTGGTAAGGCTCTGCCGTTACTTCTTTTCTAGCCCAAAGAGGTGTGGAAACGACTTCACTGGGAATATCCTTTCTGGTGAGGATATGTCATTCAACCGCCACGCCGTCAAACGCAGCCGCGGTAAGTCTTGATACACGCCCGGACCTTGTTGTAACAATTCACCACGTAGTGGAAGAGGATAGGGAACTTCTATGAGTAAATCCTGAAGCACTGGATACTAAGCCCTCCTCATTTAGACCTGAACAATGAGGATCACCTGAACCTTTGTTCTTCTTACGTTTATCACCTTCAGAAGAGCGAAAACGGAGGGGACACATAGACCAATTGAAAACACCCAAGGTGTCCCGAGGACATCCACTGCTATAGCTTGAGTGTCCTCTGACCTGGAACAATATCTCGGAGATCTCTCGTTGAGGCGAGACGTCATCATGTCCAATGGAGGCACTCCTCCACGACTTGTCGCTTCAGCGAAAACTTCTCGATGACGATTGTATTTCTCCCGGATGGAGATCGCGCCTGCAGAGAAATCTATTTCTCCGACGCTCACATCCGGAACGAAGGCCGCCAATATAGCGTTTACCAGTCATTCCACCCAGCGGGAAACTTTTTTCGGCATCTGCCATTGCCGCTTTGCTCCTTGTTCTGCCCTAGCGGCTTACTTACACCACTGCTGTCAAGTCGTCCGACAGAATTAACACGGGCAGATCACGTAGAATACAGTATGTTCATTGAAAATAGCTCTTAATTCAAGAAAGCTTATTTTAGACAAGCTTCCCAGCTCGACCTTTTCCTCTGGAAATACTTCCCTTGGACGGACTGCTCCCCAGTCTCGGAGATCTGCATGCATGGATACCAGTATCTCATCCTGGATTCCGAACCTTCGTCCCTCTAGGAGGTGAGAACTGAGCCGACACCACAGGAGCGAAAACCTGGTCATCAGGATTATATTCCGGCGCATGCGCAGGTGAGACCCGGACCACATTTCCAACTGGCCCCGTGAGAACCACTCTGGCCTTTGACCTGCTCACCGAAAAGGCCTCTTAGGCCGCACCGATCTTCTTCATCAATGGAACATATTGAAAGATTGTCACTGCAAATCTGATCCGACTCCGAATCCTCAGATCTCTTTCCACAGGAACCCACAGAACTTCAACCGTTCCGTATCTACTCTGATACCCACCTCCGACGTCTGCGTCGTTGGGAATAACAGCCTTCCCCTGTGTTGAAGAACAGTCAGAGAAAACAACGATTTGCACCACTTGCGTCTTGACCTCGCCTTAATCCGGAGAGTGTCCCAGTACAGAGTAACAATGGTTCTTACCATTGAAAGAATACCTTCCCACTGCCATCACTCTGGTGAAATAGCAAAGACAATCCTGAATAACCACCCAGGTAATCTGAATGCGAACAACGCATTTAAACCTCTAGTCTTTTTTTTTTTTTAAAACAGGGACAGCAGGACAATGCCCGGAACCTGACGCACCTCTGGTATGGCGTCGCGTACTACCTCCCCTTCCAGAGGGGAAACGGCAAGATATATTAGAAAAATCAGTGAGGGGAAACATCTGTAATGCCAGAATGTCCCCCTTAGGATTCTATAATTTACTCACAGGTCCTAGTCTATTCCCGGACCGACTGAAAGTAGTAGACAAGTTTCCACCGGAGTGGGCTCCATCCAGATAGACTCAGCGACATGTGGTGGATGTGGTAGAAACAGAAAACGACATCTGCTTCTGCGAACCTAACAAGGCTGCAGAACTTTTACCTTTTCACCTTCCTGCACAGAAAAGGAAAAAAGAACGGAATCGAACCGGTTTAAACGACTGCATCCCACAAAAGAATGCGTCATCAACCGTTGTGAGGGAACCTATCTCACGAAGGTAGACTTACCAGTGGTATCAGCCAACAGCAGCGTTTACACCTACACAGGGAAAATACTCCGTCATCTCTCGGAGTCAACCTCAGCATTCCCTTGGCCATACCTCCTGTAGTCACACGGCAGCCTGCCGCAATGTTATAGAGAAGAACCAACATAAGGAACATCCCCTCTCTCTTTAGGGTGATAAAGCTAAATATTTATCTTATATAAAACCCTTTATGAGGTCTAAGAACACTGTACGCTATTTACGTATGGAGTACCGTAAGGGTACGCACGTTGCGTAACAATCGCTTAGCCGTGGTCGAGACGCTCAAGCGTCACGTTCGCTCACGGCCAAGAGATCACAGGCAGGCACGCTATTGGCTGCTGACTAACGTAATGGTTCGCTATAGCGTAGCGGACGCTCGGGACCACGAGGAGATCACCAGCGGCGCAGACGCTCACAATGTGAAACCTTTATATCTAAACCATAAACAATGTAATATGCAGTAAAACCTTAGTGTAATGATAGAGTGTAGATGCAACCTTGTGTAGCCTGATTATCTTAAAAGCTGTTCGAGCGTCACCGACGCTCTGAAAATACTTAACACTATATGAAATACACCGATACCGTGCTTTAGGGTCTAACGCCTTATATGAATGTTATTACTTGCAAAAAGAATAATACAATACAAGTCACACACTACAATATAACATAGACTAACTAACCAGATAACTACACAGGAAATACAATATAATACAATTACGTTTGCAGGAAAATTAAGAGAGAAAGGGGAGAAGAGAGAGAGAGAGAAATGTGGAGAGATATGGCTCAGAATAACAAGGAAGACAATATGATTGCGGAGAAAAACTTACGCACAAAGGGGAACGATCGCATGCGCCTCTGGACATCCAGCTCCCGATTATCAGCAATGAGAACCGTTGAAGAGTGAGAGCTGGATGTGATCGGCTTGTCTATTTATGCCCCACACACAATACGATTCAATGGTCCCTACAATCTCATTGTTCATTGGACACAGGAATTCCTCCTCGCATTATAACAAAAGGTCATAGGTTGATTCATACAGGTGGGCTGTGACGATTTCCAACTGCTCAGGTGGGTGGGAAACTAGGTTTCCCGCCACATGGATAAGTAAGTGCAAATAATAGTAAATGGACATAAACTTCTTATGTCCATAACTATTCGCACGAGCGATTTATACGCTTCAAACCAACACCGGAATATTGCTAATTAAATACTCTTCCGATGGATACTAAACACCACTGTATTACTCCTGTCTGACCCTTCGTATCAAACAAAGAGGGATTTCTCCGTACATGAACATTCTACATTAACCAAACTTTCAGATTCTATCAAAGGGACCATAATCTACAAAATACATTATATGTGAAAATATGTAACGAAAGAGTCGCCCGCTAGACGCATACAATCTCTACCGTAAATGCGCATACCGTGCGCCTGCGGGTGCCCGCAACAGCGAGTATGCGCACGCACGGGAGAGCGCACGCATGCGCAGCAGGGACACATATGAGGTGCAAATATGGCAGTGTGCATAGTGATATTTTTCTGACTTTGACAGTCCACCCTTTGGCAGTCAACAGTAACTGCCACTTCCTAAAACATTTCAAAACGAGAAAAATATATGTCAGGGGTTAATACATTTCCATGGTTGGGTAAGGGAGGAGAGAGGAGAAGGTGTGAAGAGGGTATGACCTAGTGGGATAGTAGAAGCATGTGTGTATGAATCCATGTTTGGGGGGTCATGTATCATCGTGCCGTACGTGTTTTAAATCAAGCTTCGAGGTATTGCGAAGTATACATTTGAATTCCTTCTTATCCCGTGGTACGGGTCTGTGGATGGGCTGTCAAACTTTACCGAGCTCTTTTCGGGTTTTGGTTGCAACAAAATGGGGGAGCACATTTTAGTTGATGATACATGAATGGGGGAATATGTGATTGCTGATATCTGTGCCTGTATTCCCTATCGACTATGTGTGTAATTACCTGAAGGTTGTAGAGATGAAGAAAAGACATAATTACGGTAAATGCAGTGGTATTCTATGTCAGGTTAATGAACATTTGTCGGTTGAAGTCTTGTTCGGTGTCTGTTGAATGCTGTCTTCTTTGTGCTTTTGCCAAAAGGCGTGTGGGCAAAAAGCTTTGTCAATGTCCATAGGCTTACAAAAGTGTTGGGCTAGCGTAATTTTAAAATTTCTAGGGAAACTGGGGGTCTATGGCATTGTTCATCAAAATCTGTGTATAAGGTTGTCAAAACTTCTTCTTTAATCCATCAGTTGTCTGTATACCGGATCATCAAATTCCTCGTCAAAAGTGGGTCTTTTTACCTTGGAAAAACCAGAAAAACAGGTGAAAGAAACGGACCGTAGAAATCGCATTTTCCTCACATCATTGTTTCTACATTTGGGTCATAAATCAAATCCATTGGAATTACAATTTCCTCACTCCTTAAACTCATCACCCTGGTACTTCGTTTGCACTTCATTAAAGCCTGACCGCATCTAAATATCAAGCCAATCGATATGACAACACCTAAGATACATAGAAGAAACTTCCCAACATCCATTATGACTCCTTGAGCCCATTCTCCTAAACCAGAGAACCAATTTCGCGGGTTCAACCATGACACCCAACCAGTCAGCTTATTACCTACAGCAGCAAGAGTGAGATTGTGTCTCCTGCGAAATTCCCACTTCAATTGGAGAATATCGTCCATCTTTTGGTCTATGACCTCGACCGGGTCCTCGGTGCTATTCGTAATATATGTGCAGCATTTCACGCCGTACTGCGTTGCCAGTGTGACGCAATATCCGCCTGTCACTGCTGTGAGATAATTAAGAACCATTCTATGCTGGACCAGTTCTGTTTTATAAGCTTGAAGTTCTCTTCCAGTATACCTAAACGTGTCATCATACATTTCTGTGATATTGTCTAACAAATTTGCAAGCGCAGATATGTATTTATAATTCAACACTCCTCTGGCGGTGCGAGTGATGTCTAACGCAATTAGAAACTGAATCCCGGTGGATTTATGGATCATGTCAGAGGCCGGATGCTCTGTTCTTTCTATCAGGTGCCGTTTAACTACGTGCTCGTAGTGGGTGTGAGTATAAGGAGCTTGGGCAACACGGTGTATATCTTTCATTTTGGCATGTGATACAGTCATTACTTCAGGCAGTACTTTTCCAATATAACACAATCCTTCAGAGTTTGGGGCAAGCCACTTATACGCCTTCCTCCCGCATATGAAATATGCATCATCGGGGAGAACATATGGGACGGAGTAGGACATAACCATATTACACATCTTCCATGTGAAATCTCCTAACCCTAATGCTCCCATCTGTTTAGTACACGTATAAGTTTGTACGATATGTGCGCAGTATCCTGGAGATACCTCTCCAACTCTCGTAATCCTACTTCCTAGGGTATACCTATATCGGAAAGATTTTTCTCTACTGGCTATGTGGCGTATAAGCTCTGTATCTGTCGGCATTCTATCTGCTCTATAAGAGTCCTATTTGTCATAATGGTATGTGACATTAATTTTGATGGGGAGTCTAACATGTCTCGCACTTCCTGAGCGTGATTCTCAGGTATGTCCAAGAATACACCTTCAGGAGTACAATAAATGACGCACCCCATTTTACACAATAAGTCTCTTCCCAGGAGATTAGTCGGTGCCGATGCAGCCAGCAAAAAGGAATGCTTGGTATGTAAAGGCCCTATTGTAATCTCGGCTGGTTTGCTAACAGGGTAGTGCTGGACTACTCCCGTTACTCCTATGGCTGGAATTGTCTTACCAGTGGTTCTCATGCCCACTGTCGAATTTATCACTGATTTGGCCGCCCCCGTATCTACAAGAAAGTTTAATGTTTTACCAGCTACATTCATTGCAATCTCGGGTTCACTTCCAAGATTTGCAATCAATTTTACTGGCTGGAGATTACAGGTATGGCCACACCCCTATTGGGTATGGTGACCTCCCTGAATCCCGCTGGCAGCAACTACTTGTGAGGGAGTTAGCTGGGAACTACCAGAGGCGTGCCAGTCTCTGTTCGGGGGGTATCTTTTTGTTTCCCCTGTATGTGGCTCATAACTCCGTCTCTGCGGACCTTGCTCCCAATGTCGTGTGTCGTGTCGTTGTCTAGGGGGTTGGTATGATCTTTGCGAATTTTTCGCTCTACAGTCTCGTGCTATGTGTCCCTGTTTATGACAAAAATAACATGTTACCACATTTGACTTACCCACAGGGTTTGGTGATATAAACACAGGCTGTTTTGTGGTCAGGGCCTGTATACTTACTGACATTAACTTATCACCTTGTGACTCCCTGTGTCTGGTGATATTCCGGTCGTGATCAATAGCAGCCTCTCTCAAAGTAGCCACCGACAGACCTCGCCAACATGGTTGTGTGGTCTGTACCCTGGTCTTTAATGCCTCTTTTAAACCATCCATTAGCACAGATACTGCTACTTCTTGATGATTTGCATTGGTCCTAATGTCCTCTATGCCAGTGTACTTTGCCATTTCTAATAGTGCCCGGTGAAAATAATCAGCAGCTGTTTCTGTCTCTTTTTGTTTAATGGAAAAAATTCTATTCCATTTGGCCACAGCTGGAAAATACTCCTTTAACTGTAAATTTATTCTTTTTACATTGTCTTTGTTGTACACATCTGTAAGAGGTACATCCTGATCCAGTCCACAGTCAGCTAAAAATTGAGCTGCGTCGACATTGGAGGGTAAACAAGCCCTCAGCAATATCTGCCAATCTTTGTTATTGGGCTCTAAAGTGTTTCCTAGGTCTCTGATGTATTTTTGGCTAGCAACTAAATCCTTTCTGGGGTCAGGGAATTCAGACACTATGGTCCTTAATTCCATTCGGGAAAACGGGCTGTACATGGCAATGTTCCTAACAGGAGTGACTCCTGAAGTGTCCGTTTTCCCATTTGGCACTACTATTACCTTAACAGGATTAATTCTAACAACATCATTCTGTGTAGATTCTACAGCCTGTGGTGAAATAGTTTCAGCATAGTGTATGGTGCCGTACTTACCCGTTGATACGACCTCACCTGTCCCTCCGCTAGGGGGCTTTGTTACTAATCTTATGGGTTGGGCCGTGCCTACTGTCGTTTCTGATATAGTGGCTGCTAGAGAGAGCGCCGATATTGTTGCCGATTCGTCCTCTTGATCACACTCCTGGGGAAAGTTCAAAACAGGGTACAACTTGCACGGGTTAATACTTGCATGGGTTAACTTATTAACATTATCCTTAACATTTATACAGTTGCTAAGTGCCTGTTTGTTACCCCCTGATGCGTCATTCTCCGCAACCAATTTCTCTCCTGATATGTATGGTGGCGGTGGGGCCGTGGCTATCAGTTTCCTGATAGGGCCAGATCCCGCCGCCTGAGCCAATCCTCTCTGTATTTCACCCTCCTGTTGCCATAACTGCAAATAATCATAATGTTTGATTCGTCTCTTTGCTGATTTAATGAGACATATCCTTCTCCTTAAATTTTGCAACACTTCTGGGCTGAAGCTGCCTACTCTTGGGAATTTCTCCCCGTCATGTACAGTCATTTTCTCCCATTCATCACATAAAATTTCTGTGTGTCTTCCGTATTTTTCACACATTACATACCTTGCCGACCCGACTGGTCGGTTTACAGAATCAACCCGAACCGAGGTTGATCGCCCCCTTCCTGAACAACTGGCCCCCATAATTTGCAGGTGTTGCTTGCTCTACCTCTGACCTTTATATCAGGGTCTTCAGCGAACCCTTACAAAAAACCAAAATATTCAAAGATAGGTTGACGGTGAAGTTTACCGAGCACCTCACTCACTCGCCCACGCCGACCAATATGCCCACACACTGATATAGTGCTGGCGTACTCGACCCAGGGCCCCTATTAACCTTAGTTTACTGGAACATGTAGGTATGATCCGAAGAGCATTAACCCTTTCCAGTAAAGGTGGGGTTGTCGGATAGTTCTAGAGTGACCAGCGAACTTCCCTTTTTGAAAAAATAAAAAATTACACAAATCACGTTAGAATGTACAAATAGCGTTTGTGACCGGGTTTGTACACAAATGGTACTGGTCAGGTTACTAACTAATGCACACAATTACGTGCGGTACAGTCGTTCAGCACATAAGCAACTAATCTTATGTACGGAGCGACCAGTGGAATCGACATTCGGCAGCTGCGAATTCCTTCAGCCTGAGCTTTTATGGCCTATATGGGTGTTGCACCAACCCTTCTTGGTGTTGTGCCTTGTCTCTATAGCGGACTTCTTTGTACCTAGACCTCCTGGTCTGTTATATGACCTCCTGGTCTGACCTCCTGGTCTGCTATACCTCCTGGTCCGCTACACTCTAATGCTCAAATTTTATGTTTAACCAGAGATGCCTCTCTAGTCACCGTGCATGTCACTTACACGTATGTACCTTCACGAGAACTCGATGATTTCTGTGGTTCAATCCCCAAAATTGTAAAAACAAACACTCACTCACCACATATACACTTTTGTTTCTATTTCTATTTCTGCGCAGAAATTTTCTTTAGACCAGATGTGTTGTAAATTTGGAGAAGGATCTGTTAATTTAAATTTCGAATACTAAAATAAACTTGCGCTATTTATCGCCTGTTGCGCTATTTATCGCCTGTTGCGCTATTTATCGCCGTGCCACCTTTTCGCTTGTTAAAAATCAACACTATCGTGTGACTTGAGTTACGTGGGCGTACCCAGACGCTCCGTTGCGTAATTTACGCTGCGTGCGTCGGCCTTTGCGTACGCGAGTCTCAGCCCTTTGTTAGAGACACGTGTACACAAAACCAATGTCCACCGTAACACAATGTACACGTTTATCAATGTAGATGATCCTCGATCCTCTACTGAACCCCACACCAATCTCTCCTTGTACCTTTAGGTAGAGCTGCGTGTGTGCTTTACACTTTATCCCTTAATATTACTTTTACACTTTAACTATGAAATAGCGACAAATCTCTCTTAGCACGTTTTATCAATTATAAAATGGCAAACAGGAGAGTGATATATGAAAATACACGAAAAAGAAATGCAGATATGCGTGTGTGCGTACGCAAGATAGAAATAAACAGTTTTAAAAGACACTAGCGTGTTGTTCTTACCTCCGGTTCCGGATTCCCTCAGCACCCTTTACTAAGCGAAGCAGACGCTTATCCCGTCAGCACTGCGAAGAATATGATCTCCCGCCCTTTGCTGATGGATAATGTCTGCTGAAATTACCTAGCAGAGATATGTGAAGGACAGGACGAGCCGCCAATTGATAAAGCTAAATATTTATCTTATATAAAACCCTTTATGAGGTCTAAGAACACTGTACGCTATTTACGTATGGAGTACCGTAAGGGTACGCACGTTGCGTAACAATCGCTTAGCCGTGGTCGAGACGCTCAAGCGTCACGTTCGCTCACGGCCAAGAGATCACAGGCAGGCACGCTATTGGCTGCTGACTAACGTAATGGTTCGCTATAGCGTAGCGGACGCTCGGGACCACGAGGAGATCACCAGCGGCGCAAACGCTCACAATGTGAAACCTTTATATCTAAACCATAAACAATGTAATATGCAGTAAAACCTTAGTGTAATGATAGAGTGTAGATGCAACCTTGTGTAGCCTGATTATCTTAAAAGCTGTTCGAGCGTCACCGACGCTCTGAAAATACTTAACACTATATGAAATACACCGATACCGTGCTTTAGGGTCTAACGCCTTATATGAATGTTATTACTTGCAAAAAGAATAATACAATACAAGTCACACACTACAATATAACATAGACTAACTAACCAGATAACTACACAGGAAATACAATATAATACAATTACGTTTGCAGGAAAATTAAGAGAGAAAGGGGAGAAGAGAGAGAGAGAGAAATGTGGAGAGATATGGCTCAGAATAACAAGGAAGACAATATGATTGCGGAGAAAAACTTACGCACAAAGGGGAACGATCGCATGCGCCTCTGGACATCCAGCTCCCGATTATCAGCAATGAGAACCGTTGAAGAGTGAGAGCTGGATGTGATCGGCTTGTCTATTTATGCCCCACACACAATACGATTCAATGGTCCCTACAATCTCATTGTTCATTGGACACAGGAATTCCTCCTCGCATTATAACAAAAGGTCATAGGTTGATTCATACAGGTGGGCTGTGACGATTTCCAACTGCTCAGGTGGGTGGGAAACTAGGTTTCCCGCCGCATGGATAAGTAAGTGCAAATAATAGTAAATGGACATAAACTTCTTATGTCCATAACTATTCGCACGAGCGATTTATACGCTTCAAACCAACACCGGAATATTGCTAATTAAATACTCTTCCGATGGATACTAAACACCACTGTATTACTCCTGTCTGACCCTTCGTATCAAACAAAGAGGGATTTCTCCGTACATGAACATTCTACATTAACCAAACTTTCAGATTCTATCAAAGGGACCATAATCTACAAAATACATTATATGTGAAAATATGTAACGAAAGAGTCGCCCGCTAGACGCATACAATCTCTACCGTAAATGCGCATACCGTGCGCCTGCGGGTGCCCGCAACAGCGAGTATGCGCACGCACGGGAGAGCGCACGCATGCGCAGCAGGGACACATATGAGGTGCAAATATGGCAGTGTGCATAGTGATATTTTTCTGACTTTGACAAGGGTAAATCTATCGGATGTCTTTCCGAATACAAACACTCCCTCATGTGCATGTAATGCAAATAAGCCCAAAGCATAGAAATAAAATATCACTTAGCTTCCTGTATACGATCCTTTGTGACCGGGCCCCGTGTCGACCAGGAGTTGACTTTCGCAGTATTCTAAACTTGGCGAGAAAAGAATAAACATTCAGACTCCTCGAGAGGATCTGAGACTAACTTGTCATGGCCGACCTAGAGCTTCATCAACAGATTGACCAGCACATGAGAAGGAATACTATTACTTCAGCATTCATTATAAATCATAATATGAATATACATAATGTAATACCCAATTACACACATATCCTAAAAAAAAATATATATATATATATATATATATATAAGCGGATTGTCCGGAACCTTCGGGTCCCTAGTGACATTAATGTGTTCGGAATGTGTATGACCATGTGCTGAATGCCCCAATTATGGATCTAACAGGAAACCTTATGGTCGACAGAAAAGCCAGTAGTCGTCGACAGCAGGGAGTAATAACCAGGCAAATTAACATTCTTGCGACCCTGATGGGTCCGAGGGGCTTATACGTAAATAATTTTAATAACACTCCCCCACATATACTACCGAGCCTGTGCACGAGCTACAAGCCCATGGAACCGTACCATACATATACAAATAAATATATATATATACGGGCATAAGGCAGTTACAGCATGTTAATTTACACCCAGTAATAGCAGTTGGTGCCGACAGGGTCACCCACACACTACTGTGTTTCCCATACAGTGGACACGAGGACATGCACTGAGGCTGGAGGGGGGGAGGTTCAGGGGAAATTTGCGGAAAAATAATTTCACAGAAAGGGTAGTGGACAAGTGGAATAGCCTCCCATCAGAGGTGGTAGAGGCTAAGACAGTAGAGCAATTTAAACATGCATGGGATAGACATAAGGATATCCTTACAAAGAAATAAGGATCAAATAAGGTTAGAGATAAAAATAATGTAAAAAAAAAAAAAAGGGGCAGACTAGATGGGCCAAGTGGTTCTTATCTGCCGACAAATTCTATGTTTCTATTTTTACTTTTGATAAGCATACAACTACCGACCTGTTGACTCTGCTTCTACAGCATCAAGTACCAACAGGCGTCAGCGACGCCGACAGTGATTCCCATAGCCGATTGTGTAGACACATGTGGACTATAGAGGGTAATCTGACAGGGAACACACAGAGAAACATGCACAGCAATGATTATATGCCTCTTTCTAAAAAATAGTGCTAAGTTCATTATAACACAAAAAATCTGTGTCCCCCCTTGTTTGTACACCTTTTTGGCAGGAACAGAGAAAAAATGGCGCTGAACACTGCTGTGAGGGCTAAGCCCCGCCCCCTCTTCGGCGCGCTTCAGCCCCGGTATAATATAGTTGTATATGCAGGACAGGGGACCGTATATAGTGTCTATACACCATATACCTCCTCAAATAACATATATAATGCTGTCCAGGGCGGGTGTAGCCCCCCCCCCCCGCGCCATGCACCCATGTATCCGTTGGTGTGTGTGGGAGCAATGGCGCGCAGCGCAATCGCTGCTGTATACTGGCGGGGGTAACGTAGCCGGTGCCGGGGCCCGATTATGACTTTTGCCAGTGAAAAAGAGAGACTCAGTAACTGCTGCCCAGGGCGCTGCACCCTGTGAGTGCCGTTGGTGTGTGGGAGCATGGAGCGCAGCGCTACCGCTGCGCTTACCTCCGTTACGGAAGTCTTCTGCCGTCTGAAGTCTTCTATTCTTCTCATACTCACCCGGGCTTCTTTCTTCTGGCTTCTGAGAGGGGGGTGACGGCGCGGCTCCGAGAACAAGCAGCTAGGCGAACCAAGTGATTGAACCCTCTAGAGCTAATGGTGTCCAGTAGCCTAAGAAGCAGAGCCCTTGAACTAAGAAGAAGTAGGCCTGACTTCTCTCCCCTCACTCCCACGCTGCAGGGAGCCTGTAGCCAGCAGGTCTGCCTGAAAATAAGAAACCTAACAATAAAGTCTTTAGAGAAACTCTGTAGAGCTCCCCTAGTGTGTGTCCAGTCACTCCTGGGCACAGAGTTTAACTGAGGTCTGGAGGAGGGGCATAGAGGGAGGAGCCAGTTCACACCCTTGAAAAGTCTTATAGTGTGCCCATGTCTCCTGCGGATCCTGTCTATACCCCATGGTCCTTACGGAGTCCCCAGCATCCTCTAGGAAATATGAGAGAAAAAAAATTCTTGATAGAAACCAGTCTGGATACGGAATTCAGAAAATACTTTTGG
The DNA here is from genome assembly GCF_028390025.1 of Pseudophryne corroboree. Taxonomy (NCBI): domain Eukaryota; kingdom Metazoa; phylum Chordata; class Amphibia; order Anura; family Myobatrachidae; genus Pseudophryne; species Pseudophryne corroboree. The sequence goes on along the minus strand of NC_086449.1, from coordinate 240,182,344 downwards.
AAATAACTTGCTCCTAATTTCAGTAATCATTATCCTAAACATGTATGTAGTAAAATGTTTGTTATGTACCTCCCCCTTCACAGCTGTTGGCTCCAGTGCTCTACTAATGCGACATCCTAGGACAGGAGTACTGGGTGAGGAACTCATCGCTATACTCTCTAGCTTGTTAAACATCTCTGACTCTGTACCTCCGGTCCATATCTTACGGCTTATCAAGTCCCATTTCCTTCTAGACCTGTGCAAAGAAACCGGTTATCATTGTACAAGGTACAGTGCACTGCACCAACTAGAACAATAACAGACAAGTTAGCACATTAGAGATAAATACAACATTAGTGACGCAAAAAAAACTATTGTTCTTATTATAATGTCAGCAACCTAAGCTACAAAAAAAATACAATATGAGAGTGCGCTTTTCAAATCCAATGTAGATTTTATTATATTAAAATTTTTTAAAAAATTATTATTGTATACACACAATTTATATAATATAATATCTGCCGGCCGGCTACATAAAAAACGTATTTCCAATGTAATATTAAAGATACTATTATATATTCATAAACTTGCTTTCAAAAAACAAATCCTAAGTACTTAGATTCTCATTGTGCTGAGTTCTTATCCAAAAAAAACTCCAATCACTTTTCTCAAGTCACTCTGCCCAAGTCCATATATGTATAAGAATGTTTAGCAACTTATTGCACCAATTGTATTTGTTAGCAATCTGTTGAGCAAATTTAGACGCCAAGCAGGTGGTTAATAGTAATCTAAACCACAGCCTTCCTCACGGCTGAACAGTTCCATTTAGGCAGTTCATAAATTGATTTTGTTACAGCTGTAACTAAATGGAAATACTATGTATCAGTTTAAAATTGTATACCGTACAGAATGCCTCTGTTGTCCAGCTTGAAAGCATGCATACGGCGTCCCTCCTGGTTAGTGTCTCTCGTCACTGTCCGTTTTCTCTGGAGGGGAGTCACTTTATATGTCAATCGCCGTTCTTATCCTCCCGGCGCCTGGCTGTACGGCTGGTATTTTTCCTCGTCAGCCTTGCTGGAGGTTCGTGGACTGATGTCGGCAGAGAAGGCACACACTACCCCTAACCTGTGGGGTGTTTGTAATCGCCGACCAGCTGATGTGCAGAATGCTGCGGTCTGTGTGAGAGTGTCTGACAGACGCGTTTCCCCGCCTACTCGAGAGCATCGGCGGCTTCCTCAGTGTCAATATCCCTACTCTCTGCTACCTCCTTTAAATAGCCATGTAAATTATATACACATGTGCAATAAGCCCATTTCACTGATTTTCTTACTTATTAACCATATGCTACCCTATTAGTGTGTATTCACTCATCATATATTATGCATACCTGCAGCAAAACAATTATTTAATTGCTTTCTTTAGAGTCACAATATTAGTCACAATATTAGAATTACATTTATATAGAAGAGCCATTGTATATAAATACCACTACATATAAATAAATAATAATAATAATAATAATTGTCTAAATGAATAAAATATTTAAATATTTAAATAAAACTAGAGACACGCATACATGTAATTGGGATCACTATCTCTAAACATAAATAATTTAGAGATAGTGATCCCAATTACATGTATGCGTGTCTCTAGTTTTATTTAAATATTTAAATATTTTATTCATTTAGACAATTATTATTATTATTATTATTTATTTATATGTAGTGGTATTTATATACAATGGCTCTTCTATATAAATGTAATTCTAATATTGTGACTAATATTGTGACTCTAAAGAAAGCAATTAAATAATTGTTTTGCTGCAGGTATGCATAATATATGATGAGTGAATACACACTAATAGGGTAGCATATGGTTAATAAGTAAGAAAATCAGTGAAATGGGCTTATTGCACATGTGTATATCATTTACATGGCTATTTAAAGGAGGTAGCAGAGAGTAGGGATATTGACACTGAGGAAGCCGCCGATGCTCTCGAGTAGGCGGGGAAACGCGTCTGTCAGACACTCTCACACAGACCGCAGCATTCTGCACATCAGCTGGTCGGCGATTACAAACACCCCACAGGTTAGGGGTAGTGTGTGCCTTCTCTGCCGACATCAGTCCACGAACCTCCAGCAAGGCTGACGAGGAAAAATACCAGCCGTACGGCCAGGCGCCGGGAGGATAAGAACGGCGATTGACATATAAAGTGACTCCCCTCCAGAGAAAACGGACAGTGACGAGAGACACTAACCAGGAGGGACGCCGTATGCATGCTTTCAAGCTGGACAACAGAGGCATTCTGTACGGTATACAATTTTAAACTGATACATAGTATTTCCATTTAGTTACAGCTGTAACAAAATCAATTTATGAACTGCCTAAATGGAACTGTTCAGCCGTGAGGAAGGCTGTGGTTTAGATTACTATTAACCACCTGCTTGGCGTCTAAATTTGCTCAACAGATTGCTAACAAATACAATTGGTGCAATAAGTTGCTAAACATTCTTATACATATATGGACTTGGGCAGAGTGACTTGAGAAAAGTGATTGGAGTTTTTTTTTGGATAAGAACTCAGCACAATGAGAATCTAAGTACTTAGGATTTGTTTTTTTGAAAGCAAGTTTATGAATATATAATAGTATCTTTTATATTACATTGGAAATAAGTTTTTTATGTAGCCGGCCGGCAGATATTATATTATATAAATTGTGTGTATACAATAATAATTTAAAAAAAAAATTAATATAATAAAATCTACATTGGATTTGAAAAGCGCACTCTCATATTGTATTTTTTCTGGTCTATATTGGGGTAAATGACCTAGTACCCCAGAGAGAGCTGCTTTCAAAACCGACAATTGCAGCGCCAGGAATATTGTGTTGTTGGTTCCTAAGCTACAAAACATTGCTAAAATATTATTGGTGAAATCTGATGCAACAGAAGTGGCAAAAGTTCACCCTGCAGTTGACTGCTCAAAGTAAAAAGAAAGAAGTGGTTCATAGAATCCATACACTATGATTAAGTTGTTGCTTTGCCTTATTTGATCACTAAAAACAACAAAATTAATTTACAGGGAACATGTCTTGATGGGTTAATATGCCATCGGATGGGATCCTGGCGCTCAAAATACTAACGCCAGAATCCCAAACGACAGCATAAGCCTGGCGTCTAAATCTCGACGGAGGTTGGAAACCCGGCATCAAAATACCAACAGCTGGAATCCTGATTGTAGTTACAGCAGGACGCCCTAACGTCCCGGAGTGCAGGGGAGGGTGAGGGGGGTTAGGTTTAGGCACTAGTAGGTTAGGGTTAGGGTGCAGCGGGGGAAAGTTTTTGCTTAGGTACCGGGGAGGGTTAGGTACCAAGAAGGAGAGTTTAGGGTTAGGCACCACCGGGGAGGGTTAGGTTTAAGCACCTACAAGGGAGGGATAGGGTAGGGAATAGGGAAGGGTTAGGGTCTTTACCAGGGGGCTGTCCCATTGTGGATGGTCAGGATTCTGAACGCCGGCATCCTTCCCATTGGGAAATCATACTGCATCCATCTTAATGTCTTATGGACAGATGGCAGTAACCAACTCGCCATAAAATGAGACTTCCATCAGATAAACATCTCGCTACATCCCCAGAGGCTGGTAACAGAATGGAGCTTACTTCACGGACGCATGTTTCTGAATCTTCCTCAAATCCTGCAAGCTCACAGAATTATCTTCTCCTCTCTCAACGTAGATCCCAAGTTGTTCTACCAGCCATTCTGCATCCTCAGACAAGATATATCTGGAAGACCCAAAAACAGTATAGCCACAATCTTATGCATACATATAAAACGGTTCCGGTATGAATGGTCGACCATGTTATGGTCGACAGTTATTAGGTCGACCACTATTGGCCGACATTTGCATGGTTGACATGGACAAATGGTCAACACATGAAAATGGTCGACACATGAAAAGGTCGACATGAGGTTTTTTTTACTTTTTTTGTGTCGTTTTCTGCGTAAAGTGACAAGGATTGTAAAGTATGGAAAAGTTCCACAAAATAAATAAAATATGTGAAAAACGCACGTCGACCTTTTCATGTGTTGACCTTTCATGTGTCGACCATCTGTCCATGTCGACCAATAGTGGTCGACCTAATGAGTGTCGACCATAACTTGGTCGACCAGCCAAACGGATACCATATAAAACAGAGCATGTTTATGAAAGTGCTCCGCTAAATGGAATGTAGAACAAGATAAAAAAAAAAAAAAATGAATACATTAGTTTAACTTGTGGTAAAACTACTCTTCACATTCATGTCCAGTAACTCCTCATAAATGTAAAACATTTGTATTCATCTAATTTCAAACCTGAATATATTAAGACCTTAATAAAACTATGGGCCTAATTGATGTCTAATGGGCAAAACCATGTCGCACCGCGGGGGGAAAGGGAGGGGGGGGGGGGGCCATATAACGTGCAGAGAGAGTTAGATTTGGGTGAGTTATGTTTCTGTGCAGGGTAAATACTGGCTGCTTTATTTTTACACTGCAATTTAGATTGAACTCACCTCACCCAAATCTAACTCTCTCTGCACATGTTATATCTGCCCCCCCTGCAGTGCACATGGTTTTGCCCATTAGAGAACAATTTTGCTGCTGCAATCAGGTCTGAATTAGGCCCTATATGCACACTCCTGTGTTTCTCACCTCCTGACTCCCTTTGTTACTGCATACATCTGCTTGGCCTTCTCTGCACACTGCTCCTGGGTGAGACGATGATTAAACTGCATTAGCAGCCGTTCAGCAAAAGGCTGTCCAGCTCCATAAATACGTCCATAATTGAATACTTTGGCATGTTCTCGACTTATTCCCACTGTAGAAGCAGTCTTACTGTGCAGGTCAGTACCACTGCTCTTCTTGCCCTGTAAAGTCATCCATCCAAATGCAGTGCAACCTAGAAATACAAACAAAGCAGGCGTCTAATCCACTGCATTCTGTCTCAAAGCAGTAAGTAAGCACATGCTTACATTTGTCTACTTTGCTGGGACTGATCAATCAGCCTGAAATATATATACTTGCACAGTCACATCCAATGAATACTGCAACATGAAATGTGCAAGGTATTGTAATGGAAGTCAAGTTAAGATTGTACATCAATTTCTCCAACATCCAGTTCAATGATAAAAGATTAGAGTAACGATCACTGCACTAAATTTTAAAACAAGTTCCAAATACAACGCAATCTACTTTATTCCTAACACAACCTTACTGATGAATTCTATCATGTAGGATTTCTCTATTATCCAATCTGGAAAACACTGCAGACTCTAGATTAGAGGGGCTGGCATAAGACAGGAAGCTAGACCAGCGGTACATGGTGCAAAAAATGGGATTTTAATACCTACCGGTAAATCCTTTTCTCTTAGTCCGTAGAGGATGCTGGGGATGCTTCAAGAACCATGGGGTATAGACGGGATCCGCAGGAGACACAGGCACACTTTAAGACTTTGATTGGGTGTCAACTGGCTCCTCCCTCTATGCCCCTCCTCCAGACTCCAGTTTAAGTAACTGTGCCAAGGGAGACGGACATTTCGAGGAAAGAATTTATTGTTAAACCACGGTGAGCATCTTACCAGCTCACACCTCCGTATGCCGCAGAACGTGGCATTCAATAGAACACCAGCCGACGGCATGAAGAATATGCAGCAATACGCTGACATAAAGCATAACACAATCTGTGTGTGTAAACACAACCAATAACAGCACAACGCATGCCATGGCATGAACATCATCAGCCACAGGCTGACTTAAACACACCATGTGTGTAAACATACCCAATATCTGAAGATACAGTATGCACTGGGACGGGCGCCCAGCATCCTCTATGGACTAAGAGAAAAGGATTTACCGGTAGGTATTAAAATCCTATTTTCTTATACGTCCTAGAGGATGCTGGTGATGCTTCAAGAACCATGGGGTTTATACCAAAGCTCTAGAATGGGCGGGAGAGTGCGGACGACTCTACAGCACCGAATGACCAAACAAGAGGTCCTCATCAGCCAGGGTATCAAACTTGTAAACTTCGTAAAGGTGTTTGATCCCGGTCAAGTAGTAGCTCGGCCAAGTTGTAATGCAGAGACCCCTCGGCCAGCCGCCCAGGATGAGCCCACCTTTCTAGAAGAATGGGCCTTCACAGATTTCGGTAACGGCAATCCTGCCGTAGAGTGAGCCTGCTGAATCGTAGCACAGGTCCAGCGCGCAATAGTCTGCTTGGAAGCAGTAGCCCCAATCATGTTGGGAGCCCATAGGACAAACAGAGCCTCTGTTTTTCCAATATGAGCCGTTCTGGCGACATAGATTTTCAAAGCTCTGACCACATCGAGAGACTTTGATTCCACCAAGGTGTCAGTAGTCACTGGCACCACAATAGGCTGGTTTACGTGAAACCACTTTTGGCAGAAATTGCTGACGAGTTCTCAACTCCGCTCTATCAGCATGGAAGCTTAAATAGGGGCATTTGTGAGACAAAACCGCCAATTCAGATACCCGCCTTGCGGATGCTAAGGCCAACAACATTACTACTTTCCAAGTGAGAAATTTTAATGCAATCTTACGTAAAGGTTCAAACCAATGAGACTGCAGGAACTGTAACCCCACATTAAGAACCCATGGTGCCACAGGGGGCACAAAGGGAGATTGGATGTGCAACACGCCTTTCAAGAAGGTCTGTATTTCTGGAATGGAGGCCAATTCCTTCTGGAAGAGAATTGATAAGGCGGAAATCTGTACTTTAATGGAGCCTAACTTTAGGCCCGCATCCACACCTGCTTGCAAAACATGGAGCCACCGCCCCGCGGAAAAAAATAAGATTTTACTCAACAGTAAATCTATTTCTCGTAGTCCGTAGTGGATGCTGGGAACTCCGTAAGGACCATGGGGAATAGCGGCTCCGCAGGAGACTGGGCACAACTAAAGAAAGCTTTAGGACTACCTGGTGTGCACTGGCTCCTCCCGCTATGACCCTCCTCCAGACCTCAGTTAGGATACTGTGCCCGGAAGAGCTGACACAATAAGGAAGGATTTTGAATCCCGGGTAAGACTCATACCAGCCACACCAATCACACCGTATAACTCGTGATATTATACCCAGTTAACAGTATGAAATATAACTGAGCCTCACTAACAGATGGCTCATAACAACAACCCTTTAGTTAGGCAATAACTATATACAAGTATTGCAGACAATCCGCATTTGGGATGGGCGCCCAGCATCCACTACGGACTACGAGAAATAGATTTACCGGTGAGTAAAATCTTATTTTCTCTGACGTCCTAGTGGATGCTGGGAACTCCGGAAGGACCATGGGGATTATACCAAAGCTCCCAAACGGGCGGGAGAGTGCGGATGACTCTGCAGCACCGAATGAGCAAACTCAAGGTCCTCCTCAGCCAGGGTATCAAACTTGCAGACTTTTTCAAAATTGTTTGAACCCGACCAAGTAACAGTTCGGCAAAGTTGTAAAGCCGAGACCCCTCGGGCAGCCGCCCAAGAAGAGACCACTTTCCTCGTGGAATGGGCTTTTACAGAATTAGGGTGCGGCAGTCCAGCCGCAGAATGTGCAAGTTGAATCGTGCTACAGATCCAGCGAGCAATAGTCTGCTTAGAAGCAGGAGCACCCAGCTTGTTGGGTGCATACAGGATAAATAGCAAGTCAGTTTTCCTGACTCCAGCCGTCCTGGAAAATAAGAATTTACTTACCGATAATTCTATTTCTCATAGTCCGTAGTGGATGCTGGGGACTCCGAAAGGACCATGGGGAATAGCGGCTCCGCAGGAGACTGGGCACAAAGTAAAAGCTTTAGGACTAGCTGGTGTGCACTGGCTCCTCCCCCCATGACCCTCCTCCAAGCCTCAGTTAGGATACTGTGCCCGGACGAGCGTACACAATAAGGAAGGATTTTGAATCCCGGGTAAGACTCATACCAGCCACACCAATCACACCGTACAACTTGTGATCTGAACAGTTAACAGCATGATAACAGAAGGAGCCTCTGAAAAGATGGCTAACAACAACAATAACCCGATTTTTGTAACAATAACTATGTACAAGTAATGCAGACAATCCGCACTTGGGATGGGCGCCCAGCATCCACTACGGACTATGAGAAATAGAATTATCGGTAAGTAAATTCTTATTTTCTCTAACGTCCTAGTGGATGCTGTGGACTCCGAAAGGACCATGGGGATTATACCAAAGCTCCCAAACGGGCGGGAGAGTGCGGATGACTCTGCAGCACCGAATGAGAGAACTCCAGGTCCTCCTCAGCCAGGGTATCAAATTTGTAGAATTTAGCAAACGTGTTTGCCCCTGACCAAGTAGCTGCTCGGCAAAGTTGTAAAGCCGAGACCCCTCGGGCAGCCGCCCAAGATGAGCCCACTTTCCGTGTGGAATGGGCTTTTACAGATTTTGGCTGTGGCAGGCCTGCCACAGAATGTGCAAGCTGAATTGTACTACAAGTCCAACGAGCAATCGTCTGCTTAGAAGCAGGAGCACCCAGCTTGTTGGGTGCATACAGGATAAACAGCGAATCAGATTTCCTGACTCCAGCCGTCCTGGAAACATATATTTTCAGGGCCCTGACTACGTCCAGCAACTTGGAATCCTCCAAGTCCCTAGTAGCCGCAGGCACCACAATAGGCTGGTTTAAGTGAAATGCTGAAACCACCTTAGGGAGAAATTGAGGACGAGTCCTCAATTCTGCCCTGTCCGTATGAAAAATTAGGTAAGGGCTTTTATAGGATAAAGCCGCCAATTCTGAGACACGCCTGGCTGAAGCCAGGGCTAACAGCATTACCACTTTCCATGTGAGATATTTTAAGTCCACAGTGGTGAGTGGTTCAAACCAATGTGATTCTAGGAATCCCAAAACTACATTGAGATCCCAAGGTGCCACTGGAGGCACAAAAGGAGGCTGTATATGCAGTACTCCCTTGACAAACGTCTGAACTTCAGGAACAGAAGCCATTTCTTTTTGGAAGAATATTGACAGGGCCGAAATTTGAACCTTAATGGACCCTAATTTGAGGCCCATAGACAGTCCTGTTTGCAGGAAATGCAGGAAACGACCCAGTTGAAATTCCTCTGTAGGGGCCTTCCTGGCCTCGCACCACGCAACATATTTTCGCCAAATACGGTGATAATGTTGTATGGTTACATCCTTCTTGGCTTTGATCAGGGTAGGGATGACTTCATCCGGAATGCCTTTTTCCTTCAGGATCCGGCGTTCAACCGCCATGCCGTCAAACGCAGCCGCGGTAAGTCTTGGAACAGACATGGTCCCTGCTGGAGCAGGTCCTTTCTTAGAGGTAGAGGCCACGGGTCTTCCGTGAGCATCTCTTGAATTTCCGGGTACCAAGTCCTTCTTGGCCAATCCGGAGCCACGAGTATAGTCTTTACTCCTCTCCTTCTTATGATTCTCAGTACTTTTGGTATGAGAGGAAGAGGAGGGAACACATACACTGACTGGTACACCCACGGTGTTACCAGAGCGTCCACAGCTATTGCCTGAGGGTCCCTTGACCTGGCACAATATCTGTCCAGTTTTTTGTTGAGGCGGGACGCCATCATGTCCACCTTTGGTTTTTCCCAACGGTTCACAATCATGTGGAAGACTTCTGGGTGAAGTCCCCACTCCCCCGGGTGAAGATCGTGTCTGCTGAGGAAGTCTGCTTCCCAGTTGTCCACTCCCGGAATGAACACTGCTGACAGTGCTATCACATGATTCTCCGCCCAGCGAAGAATCCTTGCCACTTCCATCATTGCCCTCCTGCTTCTTGTGCCGCCCTGTCTGTTTACGTGGGCGACTGCCGTGATGTTGTCCGACTGGATCAACACCGTCTGACCCTGAAGCAGAGGTCTTGCCTGACTTAGGGCATTGTAAATGGCCCTTAGTTCCAGGATATTTATGTGAAGTGACGTTTCCATGCTTGACCACAAGCCCTGGAAATTTCTTCCCTGTGTGACTGCTCCCCAGCCTCTCAGGCTGGCATCCGTGGTCACCAGGACCCAATCCTGAATGCCGAATCTGCGGCCCTCTAGGAGATGAGCACTCTGTAACCACCACAGGAGAGACACCCTTGTCCTTGGAGACAGGGTTATCCGCTGATGCATTTGAAGATGCGATCCGGACCATTTGTCCAGCAGATCCCACTAAAAAGTTAATGCGTGGAATCTGCCGAATGGAATCGCTTCGTAAGAAGCCACCATCTTTCCCAGGACCCTTGTGCATTGATGTACTGACACTTGGCCTGGTCTTAGGAGGTTCCTGACTAGGTCGGATAACTCCTTGGCTTTCTCCTCCGGGAGAAACACCTTTTTCTGTACTGTGTCCAGAATCATCCCTAGGAACAGCAGACGTGTCGTCGGAATCAGCTGCGATTTTGGAATATTTAGAATCCATCCGTGCTGTCGTAGTACTACTTGAGATAGTGCTACTCCGACCTCTAACTGTTCTCTGGACCTTGCCCTTATCAGGAGATCGTCCAAGTAAGGGATAATTAAGACGCCTTTTCTTCGAAGAAGAATCATCATTTCGGCCATTACCTTGGTAAAGACCCGGGGTGCCGTGGACAATCCAAACGGCAGCGTCTGAAACTGATAGTGACAGTTCTGTAACACAAACCTGAGGTACCCTTGGTGAGAAGGGCAAATTGGGACATGGAGGTAAGCATCCTTGATGTCCAGAGACACCATATAGTCCCCTTCTTCCAGGTTCGCTATCACTGCTCTGAGTGACTCCATCTTGAACTTGAACCTTTTTATGCAAGTGTTCAAGGATTTCAGATTTAAAATGGGTCTCACCGAGCCGTCCGGCTTCGGTACCACAAACAGCGTGGAATAATACCCCTTTCCCTGTTGTAGGAGGGGTACCTTGATTATCACCTGCTGGGAATACAGCTTGTGAATGGCTTCCAATACCGCCTCCCTGTCGGGGGGAGACGTTGGTAAAGCAGACTTCAGGAACCGGCGAGGGGGAGACGTCTCGAATTCCAATTTGTACCCCTGAGATACTACCTGCAGGATCCAGGGGTCCACTTGCGAGTGAGCCCACTGCGCGCTGAAATTCTTGAGACGGGCCCCCACCGTGCCTGAGTCCGCTTGTAAGGCCCCAGCGTCATGCTGAGGACTTGGCAGAAGCGGGGGAGGGCTTCTGTTCGTGGGAAGAGGCTGTTTGCTGCAGTCTTTTTCCCCTTCCTCTGCCCCGGGGCAGATATGAGTGGCCTTTTGCCCGCTTGCCCTTATGGGGACGAAAGGACTGAGCCTGAAAAGACGGTATCTTTTTCTGCTGCGAGGTGACTTGGGGTAAAAAGGTGGATTTTCCAGCCGTTGCCGTGGCCACCAGGTCCGATAGACCGACCCCAAATAACTCCTCCCCTTTATACGGCAATACTTCCATATGCCGTTTGGAATCCGCATCCCCTGACCACTGTCGCGTCCATAATCCTCTTCTGGCAGAAATGGACATCGCACTTACTCTTGATGCCAGAGTGCAAATATCCCTCTGTGCATCTCGCATATATAGAAATGCATCCTTTAAATGCTCTATAGTCAATAATATATTGTCCCTGTCCAGGGTATCAATATTTTCAGTCAGGGAATCCGACCAAGCCACCCCAGCACTGCACATCCAGGCTGAGGCGATTGCTGGTCGCAGTATAATACCAGTATGTGTGTATATACTTTTAAGGATATTTTCCAGCTTCCTATCAGCTTGTTCCTTGAGGGCGGCCGTATCAGGAGACGGTAACGCCACTTGTTTTGATAAGCGTGTGAGCGCCTTATCTACGCTAGGGGGTGTTTCCCAACGCGCCCTAACCTCTGGCGGGAAAGGGTATAATGCCAATAATTTTTTTAGAAATTAGCAGTTTTTTATCGGGGGAAACCCACGCTTCATCACACACCTCATTTAATTCATCTGATTCAGGAAAAACTACGGGTAGTTTTTTCACACCCCACATAATACCCTTTTTTGTGGTACTTGTAGTATCAGAAATGTTCAAAACCTCCTTCATTGCCGTGATCATGTAACGTGTGGCCCTACTGGAAAATAAGTTTGTTTCCTCACCGTCGACACTGGAGTCAGTGTCCGTGTCAGTGTCTGTATCGACCTGAGGTAACGGGCGTTTTATAGCCCCTGACGGTGTTTGAGACGCCTGTACAGGTATTAACTGATTTGCCGGCTGTCTCATGTCGTCAACAGTCTTTTGTAAAGTGCCGACACTATCACGTAATTCTTTCCATAAGACCATCCAGTCAGGTGTCGACTCCCTAGGGGGTGACATCACTAACACAGGCAATTGCTCCGCCTCCACACCATTTTCCTCCTCATACATGTCGACACAGCGTACCGACACACAGCACACACACAGGGAATGCTCTGACAGAGGACAGGACCCCACTAGCCCTTTGGGGAGACAGAGGGAGAGTTTGCCAGCACACACCAGAGCGCTATATATATATATATAGGGATAACCTTATATAAGTGTTTTTCCCTAATATAGCTGCTGTATATATTAATATGCCAATTTAGTGCCCCCCCTCTCTTGTTTTACCCTGTTTCTGTAGTGCAGGACTGCAGGGGAGAGTCAGGGAGCCTTCCTCCAACGGAGCTGTGAGGAAAAAATGGCGCTTGTGTGCTGAGGAGATAGGCCCCGCCCCTTTTTCGGCGGCCTTTCTCCCGCTTTTTTGTGGAAAACTGGCAGGGGTTAAATACATCCATATAGCCCAGGAGCTATATGTGATGTATTTTTAGCCATTTAAGGTATTTTCATTGCGTCCCAGGGTGCCCCCCCCCCAGCGCCCTGCACCCTCAGTGACCGGAGTGTGAAGTGTGCTGAGAGCAATGGCGCACAGCTGCGGTGCTGTGCGCTACCTTATTGAAGACAGGACGTCTTCTGCCGCCGATTTTCCGGACCTCTTCACTCTTCTGGCTCTGTAAGGGGGCCGGCGGCGCGGCTCCGGGACCCATCCATGGCTGGGCCTGTGATCGTCCCTCGAGCTAATGTCCAGTAGCCTAAGAAGCCCAATCCACTCTGCACGCAGGTGAGTTCGCTTCTTCTCCCCTTAGTCCCTCGATGCAGTGAGCCTGTTGCCAGCAGGTCTCACTGAAAATAAAAAAACCTATTTAAACTTTTACTCTAAGCAGCTCAGGAGAGCCACCTAGATTGCACCCTTCTCGTTCGGGCACAAAATCTTAACTGAGGCTTGGAGGAGGGTCATGGGGGGAGGAGCCAGTGCACACCAGCTAGTCCTAAAGCTTTTACTTTGTGCCCAGTCTCCTGCGGAGCCGCTATTCCCCATGGTCCTTTCGGAGTCCCCAGCATCCACTAGGACGTTAGAGAAACATATATTTTCAGGGCCCTGACTACGTCCAGTAACTTGGAGTCCTCCAAGTCCCACGTAGCCGCAGGCACCACAATAGGTTGGTTCACATGAAAAGCTGATACCACCTTAGGAAGGAATTGGGAACGAGTCCTCAATTCCGCCCTATCCATATGAAAATCAGATAAGGGCTTTTGCGTGACAAAACCGCCAATTCTGATACACGCCTGGCCGACGCCAAGGCCAACCGCATGACCACTTTCCACGTGAGGTATTTTAGCTCTACGGATTTACGTGGCTCAACCCAATGCGACTTCAGGAAATCCAACACTATGTTGAGATCCCACGGTGCCACTAGAGGCACAAACGGGGGCTGAATATGCAGCACTCCCTTAACAAAAGTCTGAACTTCAGGCAGTGAAGCCAATTCTTTTTGGAAGAAAATGTACAGAGCCGAAATCTGGACCTTAACGTAACCCAATTTTAGGCCCGTAGTCACTCCTGACTGTAGGAAGTGCAGAAATCGACCCAGTTGAAATTCCTCCGTTGGGGCCTTCCTGGCCTCACACCAAGCAACATATTTTTGCCATATGCGGTGATAATATTTTGCGATCACATCTTTCCTAGCCTTAATCAGCGTAGGAATGACTTCCTCCGGAATGCCTTTTTCCTTTAGGATCCGGTGTTCAACCGCCATTATTATTATTATTACATTTTATTTATAGGGCGCCACAAGTGTTTCGCAGCGCCGTACAAAGGACAGTACAGGGAGACAAAACTTAGCATAACAGTAAATAAATAACAAAAATGGAGTGCAGGTAACAAAGAGCAACACAATTCTCAAAACATAATACAGCTTAGATGCAAGTAGCGAAGGAGTAATCATTGTACTACTTGGGGCTGGCGGCCATAAATAGAGATGAGCCTTAACCAGCAGGACAGAAAAGAGGTAAAGATGGTCGCTGAGTGAAATGTGTCAAGAAGAGGGTTTAGACAAGAGGAAAGAGGGCCCTGCTCTGAAGAGCTAACAATCTAGTGGGGAGGGGCAACAGACAGATGACATGAGGTGCAAGCAGGTAGAAGCCTGATGGTGGTATGCAAGCAAAGCAGAGATGTCCAAGGCATGGGGCAGGGGGATGGAGGAGCAGCCTAAGGACTAGGTTATGCATTGGAGGGGTACGCTTTGATGAATAGGTGGGTTTTCAATGCCTGTTTGAAGCTTTGCAAGGTCGGGGAGAGTCTAATGGAGCGGGGGAGCGCATTCCACTGAAGGGGTGCAGCACGGGCAAAATCCTGAACTCGTGCATGGGAAGCAGTGACCAAGGCAGAGGAGAGGCGACGGTCATCAGCCGACCGTAGTGGGCGGGAGGGAGTATGAAGGGAGAGGAGGTTGGAGATGTAGGGACCAGTGGAATTAGAGATGGCCTTGTATGTGAGGTTGAGGAGTTTGAAGAGGATTCTGTAGGGGAATGGGAGCCAGTGTAGATTTTGTTGAAGGGGAGTGGCAGAAGTGGAGCGGCGGGAGAGGAAGATGAGCCTAGCTGCAGAGTTGAGGACAGATTGGAGGGGAGCGATGTGGGAGCAAGTGAGGCCAGTGAGGAGCACATTGCAGTAGTCAAGTCGTGAGATGACCAGTGAGTGGATGATAAGTTTAGTTGCACTCTGGGAGAGAAATGGCCTGATGCGAGCAATGTTGCGTAGCTGGAACCGACAAGATTGCGCCAGAGCTTGGATGTAGGGTGCAAAGGAGAGGGAGGAGTCAAGAGTGACGCCCAGGCAGCGGAGTTGGGGAACGGGGGAGATGATAGTGTTGTCAACAGTGATAGAGATGTTTGTAGGGGGTGTTGCTCTGGCTGGGGGAAAGATAATAAGTTCAGTTTTATCCATGTTGAGCTTCAGAGAGCGCTCAGACATCCAGGAGGAGATGGCAGAGAGGCAGCTGGAGACCTGAGAGAGGACAGAGGGGGACAGATCAGGAGAGGAGAGGTAGAGTTGTGTGTCATCAGCATAGAGGTGGTATTGAAGGCCAAAGGAGTTAATGAGCGCACCCAGGGAAGAGGTGTAGAGGGAGAACAGAAGGGGGCCTAGGACAGAACCCTGAGGGACACCAACAGGAAGGATGGAAGGGTGTGAGGTGGTTCCGGAGGCAGACACAGAGAAGGAGCGGTTAGTGAGGTATGAGGTAAACCAGTCAAGGACGGTGCTAGAGAGGCCAACATTTTGGAGTGTGCGGAGGAGGAGAGGGTGATCCACGGTGTCAAAGGCAGCAGAGAGGTCCAGAAGGATGAGCAAAGAGAAGCCGTGGTAAGTCTTGGAACAGGCAGGGCCCCTGCTGCAGCAGGTCCTGTCTGAGCGGCAGAGGCCATGGGTCCTCTGAGATCATTTCTTGAAGTTCTGGGTACCAGGCTCTTCTTGGCCAATCCGGAACCACGAGTATAGTTCTTACTCTTCTCCTTCTTAGTATTCTCAATACCTTGGGTATGAGAGGCAAATGAAGGAACACATACACCGACTGGTACACCCACGGTGTTACCAGAGTGTCCACAGCTGAGGGTCCCTTGACCTGGCGCAATATCTTTTTAGCTTTTTGTTGAGGCGTGACGCCATCACGTCACCTGTGGCCTTTCTCAACGGTGTACAATCATTTTGAAGACTTCTGGATGAAGTCCCCACTCTCCCGGGTGGAGGTCGTGCCTGCTGAGAAAGTCTGCTTCCCAGTTGTCCACTCCGGGAATGAACACTGCTAACAGTGCTAACACATGATTTTCCGCCCATCGGAAAATCCTTGTGGCTTCTGCCATCACCATCCTGCTTCTTGTGCCGCCCTGCTGGTTTACATGTGCGACCGCCGTGATGTTGTCTGACTGGATCAGCACCGGCCGGTGTTGAAGCAGGGTCTAGCCTGACTTAGGGCATTGTGAATGGCCCTTAGTCCCAGAATATTTATGTGTAGGGAAGTCTCCTGACTTGACCATAGTCCTTGGAAGTTTCTTCCCTGTGTGACTGCCCCCCAGCCTCGAAGGCTGGCATCCGTGGTCACCAGGACCCAGTCCTGTATGCCGAATCTGCGGCCCTCTAGAAGATGAGCACTCTGCAGCCACCACAACAGCGACACCCAGGCCCTTGGAGACAGGGTTATCAGCCGATGCATCTGAAGATGCGACCCGGACCTCTTGTCCAACAGATCCCACTGGAAGATCCTTGCCTGGAACCTGCCAAATGGGATTTCTTCGTAAGAAGCTACCATCTTTCCCAGGACTCGCGTGCATTGATGCACCGACACCTGTATTTGTATTAGGAGGTCTCTGACTAGAGATGACAACTCCTTGGCCTTCTCCTCCGGGAGAAACCCTTTTTTCTTGTTCTGTGTCCAGAACCATACCCAGGAACAGTAGACGCGTCGTAGGAACCAGCTGCGACTTTGGACTATTCAGAATCCAGCTGTGCTGTTGTAGCACTTCCCGAGATAGTGCTACTCCGACGAACAACTGCTCCCTGGACCTCGCCTTTATTAGGAGATCGTCCAAGTACGGGATAATTAAAACTCCCTTTTTTCGAAGGAGTATCATCATTTCGGCCATTACCTTGGTAAATACCCTCGGTGCCGTGGACAGACCAACGGCAACGTCTGGAATTGGTAATGACAGTCCTGTACCACAATTTTGAGGTACTCCTGGTGAGGAGGGTAAATGGGGACATGCAGGTAAGCATCCTTGATGTCCAGTGATACCATGTAATCCCCTTCGTCCAGGCTTGTAATAACCGCCCTGAGCGATTCCATTTTGAACTTGAACCTTCGTATATAAGTGTTCAAGGATTTCAATTTTAGAATGGGTCTCACCGAACCGCCTGGTTTCGGTACCACAAACATTGTGGAATAGTAACCCCGGCCTTGTTGAAGGAGGGGTACCTTGATTATCACCTGCTGGAAGTACAGCTTGTGAATTGCCGCCAGTACTACCTCTCCTCGAGGGCAGCAGGCAAGGCTGATTTGAGGTAACGGCGAGGGGGAGTCGCCTCGAACTCCAGCTTGTATCCCTGTGATACTACTTGCAGAACCCAGGGATCCACTTGTGAGCGAGCCCACTGGTCGCTGAAGTTCCCGAGACGCGCCCCCACCGCACCTGGCTCCACCTGTGGAGCCCCAGCGTCATGCGGTGGACTCAGATGAAGCGGGGGAAGATTTTTGATCCTGGGAACTGGCTATCTGGTGCAGCTTTTTCCCTCTTCCCTCGTCTCTGTGCAGAAAGGAAGCGCCTTTGACCCGCTCGCTTTTCTGAGGCCGAAAGGACTGTACCTGATAATACGGTGCTTTCTTAGGCTGTGAGGAACCTGAGGTAAAAATATTTCTTCCCAGCTGTTGCTGTGGATACGAGGTCCCAGAGACCATCCCCAAACAATTCCTCACCCTCATAAGGCAGAATCTCCATGTGCCTTTTAAAGTCAGCATCACCTGTCCACTGCCGGGTCCCTAATACCCTCCTGGCAGAATGGACATTGCATTAACTTTTGGATGCCAGCCGGCAAATATCCCTCTGTGCATCCCTCATATATAAGACGACGTCTTTAATATGCTCTATGGTTAACAAAATAGTATCCCTGTATAGGGTATCAATATTATCTGACAGGGTATCAG
Organism: Pseudophryne corroboree; assembly: GCF_028390025.1. Lineage (NCBI taxonomy): Eukaryota > Metazoa > Chordata > Amphibia > Anura > Myobatrachidae > Pseudophryne > Pseudophryne corroboree. Next base: position 240,164,362 of record NC_086449.1, on the reverse strand, counting down.
ACCACGCTGCAGCAGCACTATCCATGCTGAGGCAATTGCAGGTCTCAGTATAGTACCTGAGTGTATATATACAGACTTCAGGATAGCCTTCTGCTTTTTAACAGCAGGCTCCTTCAAAGTGGCCGTATCCTAAGACGGCAGTGCCACCTTTTTTTGACAAACGTGTGAGCGCATTATCCACCCTAGGGGATATCTCCCAAAGTGACCTATCCTCTGGCGGGAAAGGGTACGCCATCAGTAACTTTTTAGAAATTACCAGTTTCTTATCGGGGGAACCCACGCTTCATTCACTCATCTGATGGGGGAACAAAACACTGGCTGCTTTTTCTCCCCAAACATAAAACCCCTTTTTTTGTGGTATTTGGGTTAATGTCAGAAATGTGTAACACATTTTTCATTGCCGAGTGCAACGGATGTTCCTAGTGGATTGTGTATATGTCTCAACCTCGTCGACACTGGAGTCAGACTCCGTGTCGACATCTGTATCTGCCATCTGAGGTAGCGGGCGTTTTTGAGCCCCTGATGGCCTTTGAGACGCCTGGGCAGGCGCGGGCTGAGAAGCCGGCTGTCCCATAGCTGTTACGTCATCCAGTCCTTTACATAAGGAGTTGACACTGTCGGTTAATACCTTCCACTTATCCATCCACTCTGGTGTCGGCCCCGCAGGGGGCGACATCACATTTATCGGCATCTGCTCCGCCTCCACGTATCCTCAAACACGTCGACACAGCCGTACCGACACACTGCACACACACAGGGAATGCTCTGACTGAGGACAGGATCCCACAAAGTCCTTTGGGGAGACAGAGAGAGAGTATGCCAGCACACACCAGAGCGCTATATAATGCAGGGATTAACACTATAACTGAGTGATTTTTCCCCCAATAGCTGCTTGTATACACAATATTGCGCCTAAATTTGGTGCCCCCCCTCTCTTTTTAACCCTTTGAGCCTGAAAACTACAGGGGAGAGCCTGGGGAGCTGTCTTCCAGCTGCACTGTGAAGAAAAAATGGCGCCAGTGTGCTGAGGGAGTTAGCCCCGCCCCTTTTTCGGTGGACTTTTCTCCCGCTTTTTTTTTAGGAATTCTGGCAGGGGTAATTTATCACATATATAGCCCTGGGACTATATATTGTGATGATTTGCCAGCCAAGGTGTTTATATTGCTGCTCAGGGCGCCCCCCCCCCCCCCAGCGCCCTGCACCCATCAGTGACCGGAGTGTGAGGTGTGCATGAGGAGCAATGGCGCACAGCTGCAGTGCTGTGCGCTACCTTGTTGAAGACCGAGGTCTTCTGCCGCCGATTTTCCGGACCACTTCTTGCTTCTGGCTCTGTAAGGGGGACGGCGGCGCGGCTCCGGGACCGAACGATCGAGGTCGGGTCCTGTGTTCGATCCCTCTGGAGCTAATGGTGTCCAGTAGCCTAAGAAGCCCAAACTATCTCCAGTCAGGTAGGTTAGCTTCTTCTCCCCTTAGTCCCTCGCTGCAGTCTGTTGCCAGCAAATCTCACTGTAAAATAAAAAACCTAAAATATACTTTCTTTCTAGGAGCTCAGGAGAGCCCCTAGTGTGCATCCAGCTCAGCCGGGCACAAGATTCTAACTGAGGTCTGGAGGAGGGTCATAGTGGGAGGAGCCAGTGCACACCAGGTAGTCCTAAAGCTTTCTTTAGTTGTGCCCAGTCGCCTGCGGAGCCGCTATTCCCCATGGTCCTTACGGAGTTCCCAGCATCCACTAGGACATCAGAGAAACCTCCGTAGGAGCTTTCTTGGATTCACACCAAGACACATATTTTCTCCAAATACTGTGGTAATGCTTTGCCGTTACTTCTTTTCTAGCCTGAAGAAGTGTGAGAATGACTTCACTGGGAATACCCTTCCGGGCTAGGATTTGGCGTTCAACCGCCATGCCGTCAAACGCAGCGGCAGTAAGTCTTGATACACGCACTGCCCCTGTTATAACAGGACCTCTCGAAGAGGCCAGGGATCTTCTATGAGCAACTCCTGAAGATCTAGACACCAGGCCCTCCTTGGCCAGTCTGGAACAATGAGTATCGTCTGAATCCTTGTTCCTCTCATGATCTTTATCACCTTGGAAGGAGTGGAAGTGGAGGGAACACCTAGACCGACTGAAACACCCACGGTGTCACCAGGGTGTCCACCTCTATTACTTGAGGGTCCCTCGACCTGGAACAATATCTTTGAAGTTTCTTGGCTATTTGAGGAATTCCCCAACGACTTGACACTTCTACAAAGACCTCTTGATGAAGACCCCACTCTCCTGAATGGAGATCGTGTCTGCTGAGGAAGTCTGTTTCCCGGTTGTCTACACCTGAAATGCAGACCGCTGACCGAGCTTTTACATGCCTTTCCGCCCAGCGGAAAACTTTTGTGGCTTCTGCCATCTCCGCTCTGCTCTCCGAGCCGCCCTGGCGGTTTACGTACGCCACTGCTGTATGTTGTCCAACTGAAGTAAGATGGGCAGACCACGAACTAGATGTTCCAGAATGTTTATGTGCAGACAAGCTTCCTGGCTTAACCATTGTCCCTGGAAATTAGTTTCCCCCTGAATGACTGCTCCCCAGCCCTGGAGACTTGCATCCATGGACACCAGGATCCCATCCTGGATCCCGAACCTTCCTCCCTCTAAGAGGTGAGAACTGAGCAGCCACCACAGGAGAGAAATTCTGGTCCTGTGCAGGTGAGACCCGGACCACATGTCCAATTGGTCCCGCTAACAACACTCTGGCATTTAACGTTCTCACTGAATGGCCTTGTAGGCCGCAACCCTCATTTTCATCAATGGAACGTATTGATGGATTGACACTGTTGTATATCTGACCCGACTCTGGATCTCCAGAGCTTTTTCCATCGGAAGAAACAAACACTCAACAGTTCTATATCCAACAGTTTTCCCAACGCCGACAACCGCGGCGTTGGGATCAACCATGATTCTGGCAAGTTCAGGAGCCAACCACCTTGTTGAAGCTCCGTCAGGGATAAAACAACTTTTGCACCACTTGTTCTTGCCCTCCCCGTACGCAGGAGAGCGTCCCAGTACAGAGTAATAATGCTTTTATTATTGAAGGAAATCATCATACCGCCATCACTACGGTGAATTGGCACTGACAATCCTGAATAGCAAACCCAGGTATGCCTAATGCGGAAGAACCGTATTTAGTCACTCTTTCTCCTTTAACAGATTGGAGATACCTGCCTTTCTACTTAAGAAGTTCAACTTCTTAAGTAGAAATTGTTTGGAATTGTTCTGCCCCGGCCTTTCCGGCCTCAGAAGTACGAAAAGCTTGAATAACAGCTTTTATTTTTTTATATGACCGGGACAGCAGGACAATGACCTGATCCTGACCTAGTATGGCGTCGCATACTACCTCCCCGTCCAGAGGAGATTTTGAAAAATCAGTGAGGGGAATCGTCTGGAACTCCAGTATGTCCCCCTTTGGACTTTATTCTTAAACTCACTAGTCCATGTCCGTTCCAGGACTGACGAGTATTAGACGTGGTCCTACCGGTGTGGGCTCCTGCAAGATAGTCCCAGCGACCTGCGGTGGACGTGGTAGAAACAGAGGATGAATTCTGCTTCTGCGAACTTGAAAAGGCTGCTGACCTCCGACCTTTTTACACCTTCCTCTACCTGCAAAGAAAGAGAAAACCGTATCCATTCGGTCGAAATGACTGCATCCTACAAAAATGCGTCACCAACCGTAGTGAGGGAACATAGGTCAAGAAGGTAGACTTACCAGTGGTATCTGCCAAGATCAACTTAACAAAGCCATCCCCAAACCAGGTTTCACCTTCATAGGAAAGATACTCCGGTTCTTCTCGGAGTCAGCCTCAGCATTCCATTGGTGAATCCACAGCACCCTCCTAGTCGAGACCGCCATGGAAGTGGCCCGCGAAAACAAGAGTCCTATATCCCCTGTAGTCGCACGGCAGTATGCTGCAATGATATAGACATGACTCTATTTAAGTTGCATACAACTACTCCCCCATGCGCATATAATGCAAGTATAATCAACGGACATGTGGACACATACTTAGAGTATCACATATCTTCCTGCATACGATCCTTGTGACAGGGCCCCGTGCAGAACAGGGGGTGACTCTCACCTTCTATTCATTGAGAAGGAATAACTTTACCTCAGCATTCATTATAAATATCTCTCTCATATATATATATATATATATATATATATATATATATATATATATATATACACACATACACACACACACACACATATATACCTTCCAATGCACCTATATACATACATATTATATATATATATATATATATATATATATATATACACACATACATACATACATACATACACACACACACACACACACATCTACATATCCAATACGTATACATATATTTTGTCAGGAACAGCAAGGTCCCTAGTGACGTTAATATTCTAATGTGTATGAACAGGTACTGAATGCCAATTTTTTCGAGGATCTGATCAGGAAACATTGTGGTCGACCTAAGAAAGATTATTCGAGTCGATCTCAGGGAGTAGTAACTGGGCAAAATAAAAATTTTGCGACCCTGAGACCTATATAATGTTACTATACATACAGGTATAGGTTTATCTGATATGCCTCACATTATCAAGTTCATATACCCAGTCAGATATTGTTGGTGCCGACAGAGACACCCCCCTCGTCTGTGTCTCCCATATAGTACCAAGTACCATTAGGAGTCGACAGCACCGACATAGTCATTCCCTTTGTGGCTGAGCCCTCAGCCTCAAATATGCCGACACACGTGTACCTAATACCCACCAACATTACACTGGCTATAAGGGACAGACCCCAGTACATTCTGTCATGGAAACACAGAAGGAGTTTACCAGCTCATTTCCCCCAGCGCACATGATATAGTGTTTTTATTTCAACTTATATTACAGCAAACAACTGTGCCACCCCCTCATTTTTCACTCTGAACTATACAGCAGTGTTTAGGAAGGACCAGCGTCTCAGAGGAGAAAATGGCGCTGGAGAGAGCTGTGAGGGCTAAGCCACGCCCCCTCACCGGCGCGCTTCAGTCCCGCTCAAATCTACAGATTATACTGGCGGGGGTCTTATATTTAGTGCCTAGGCACTTTTAATACACTTATTTGCCAGTTTAAAACTTCAGTGTTCCTGCTGCCCAGGGCGCCCCCCCTGCGCCCTGCCAGTGCCGCTGTGTGTGTGGGAGCATGGCGCGCAGCGCGACCGCTGCGCGGTACCTCAACACTGAAGTCTTCTGCCGTCACTGTAGTCTTCTTTTCTTCTTTTACTCACCCGGCTTCTTTCTTCTGGCTCTGCAAGGGGGGTGATGGCGCGGCGTCGGGAACGAGTAGCTAGGCGTACCAAGTGATCACACCCTCTGGAGCTAATGGTGTCCAGTAGCCTAAGAAGCAGAGCCTTTGAACTCAGAGAAGTAGGTCTGCTTCTCTCCTCTCAGTTCCATGAAGCAGGGAGCCTGTTGCCAGCAGGTCTCCCTGAAAATAATAAACCTAACAAAGTCTTTTCAGAGAAACTCAGTAGAGCTCCCCTGTCTGTGACCAGTCTCGCTGGGCACAGAATCTAAACTGGAGTCTGGAGGAGGGGCATAGAGGGAGGAGCCAGTTCACACCAAATCAAAGTCTTAAAGTGTGCCTATGTCTCCTGCGGATCCCGTCTATACCCCATGGTTCTTGAAGCATCCCCAGCATCCTCTACGACGTATAAGAAAAATGGATCACGCAGAGTAATACCCCTTTTGAACAGAGCATTTAACCCAGGAAATTGGCAGGTAAACCAGAGTCTGAGCTGAATACACTGTGGTGTGAAACTGGGGACCTGGGTTATGTTTAAAAGGTGCACACTTTACATGAGTCATTTTTAGAAGCCTGTAACGTCCACTTTTAATGACTCACACAGCTTTGTAGGGCAGGAATGGGTCCAATGTGTGGTGTGAAATGGGTTTGCGCTACTGTAACAGTCTGAAACAGGGTTTATTAACTTAGCTTGTATCTGGTATTTAGGTCTGAAAGGGGTATAAATGGGACTATTAGGAGGAAAATGAGGCCAGAACTTAAGGCCCAAATAATACTGATCACATCGTACAAAAATAGCAGGGAAGTTTGTGGTGTCATTAAGTCTATGGATGGGTGACCCCAACAGTCCACTAGTTGATGGAATACCCCTGGGATAAAAATCTCCGTCAGGGTTGGCAGAAACCGTTCGACTCATCGCAGGATTCTGAAAACTTCTTGCATGACCTCACAACTCCTTTTGTTGTCTGAGCGGACCATAACTGGGACTTCAGATTGCGGAATGGACGGAAGGAACCATCTGTTTTCACAGCAGGAAGAGGTTTGAATAGAAACAGACTCCCCTTAGATGTGGAGGGATCATGGGAAATAAGGGATTTGACACACATCAGTACAGCTCTAGCTATGGATAGGTCATGAGGAAAGACCAGTGGTGAAAAAACTGTGAGAAGCCTCATCTCACCACACTCCAAACCCAAGAAATGGAAGTCGTTTCCCACCATTCCTTGCAAAAATACTGCAGAAGACATCCACCTTGAGGACTCCCAGGTGACAGTCTGGCCAGTTTTGAGAGTTGTTTTTCAGCGGGCTTGTGGACAGGTTTTGTGACCTGTAAAGGTTGTTTTCCTTTGAGTTTTCCACCTCTAGAGGAGGAAAGGTGACCATGAAAGAGCCTCAAGGCTCTAAAAAAAACCTGACTGGCCTGGGCAGGGAGTGGTGTATAGAAGAGGAGGATACTGCGCTGTCCTAAAATTTAACTTCTTAATGCTCAGACTCCTCCAGCACCAGCTATACCCCCCCCCCCCCCAATTGGTCTCTCCAGTGTCCCCGTAGTTTTGTTGGGATTTTCTTCCTCCCAAAAACATTAATGGGCAGCTTTTATTTGAACAAATTTCCACTTTATCTGTTTTAAGCAAATCTAATTATTATAGGCTTTAAGCGTACTCTGAGAAGGATCATAGGTTTCATCTGATTAAAAAATAACAGAGGGACAAAAAAAACAAAAAACAAATAAAAAGTGTAGTTGGTGATTTTATATGTATTCAGAGATAAGCCGATCAATATGAAATTTTAAAATGTTATGTGTGCTGTTAGGGCCATAATGAGCGAGGATTTATATTTTTTACCTACAGCATATCCCCTGCTAGTAGTGGCTGAGATGCCGTAACAGAGCCAAGTCCTGATATGGCATCATGCAGTATGTCTCATTAACAAGTGATCTGTTATCTTTAGATGCATTTCACAAGTATTAAGTCTAATACCTCTTTATTGTCACTTCTCTATACCAGGGAATAATTCCACTAAATATCAGAATATTGTATAGATTGCACAGTACCATGTATTCCAGCAAAGTGAGCCTCTCCAAGGATTGCTGCTATCCAGAGCTCCTGGGAATCTACATCTGCTCCAACCATGTGATACCCTGGAGGAGCCTGAACCATGGCCTTTAGTTCACTGCCTATGCGGTCCGCCTGTCAGAATAGGAAATTATCAGTAAAGCAACTGGTCACACAACATACTACAGATGAAAAACCAAAAAGAGAAAAAGGAACCATTCCCAATACAATAAATAAACGTACAACTGCATCTCACTTCAAAGTAGAAAAAAAGGAGAGTAATACACACACACACACACACACACACACACCTCAAAAAAATAAAGGGAACACTTAAACACATCCTAGATCTGAATGAATGAAATATTCTTATTAAATACTTTGTTCTTTACATAGTTGAATGTGCCGACAACAAAATCACACAAAAATTATCAATGGAAATCAAATTTATTAACCCATGGAGGTCTGGATTTGGAGTCACACTCAAAATTAAAGTGGAAAAACACACTACAGGCTGATCCAACTTTGGTGTAATGTCCTTTAAACAAGTCAAAATGAGGATCAGTAGTGTGTGTGGCCTCCACGTGCCTGTATGACCTCCCTACAACGCCTGGGCATGCTCCTGATGAGGTGGCGGATGGTCTCCTGAGGGATCTCCTCCCAGACCTGGACTAAAGCATCCGCCAACTCCTGGACAGTCTGTGGTGCAACGTGGCTTTGGTGGATGGAGCGAGACATGATGTCCCAGATGTGCTCAATTGGATTCAGGTCTGGGGAACGGGCGGGCCAGTCCATAGCATCAATGCCTTCGTCTTGCAGGAACTGCTGACACACTCCAGCCACATGAGGTCTAGCATTGTATTGCATTAGGAGGAACCCAGGGCCAATCGCAAAAGCATATGGTCTCACAAGGGGTCTGAGGATCTCATCTCGGTACCTAATGGCAGTCAGGCTACCTCTGGTGAGCACATGGAGGGCTTTGCGTCCACCCAAAGAAATGCCACCCCACACCATTACTGACCCACTGCCAAACCGGTCATGCTGGAGGATGTTGCAAGCAGCAGAACGTTCTCCTTGACGTCTCCAGACCCTGTCACGTCTGTCACATGTGCTCAGTGAGAGCCTGCTTTCATCTGTGAAGAGCACAGGGCGCCAGTGGCGAATTTGACAATCTTGGTGTTCTCTGGCAAATGCCAAACGTCCTGCACGGTGTTGGGCTGTAAGCACAACCCCCACCTGTGGACGTCGGGCTCTCATACCACCCTCATGGAGTCTGTTTCTGATCGTTTGAGTAGACACATGCACATTTGTGGCTTGCTGGAGGTCATTTTGCAGGGCTCTGGCAGTGATCCTCCTGTTCCTCCTTCCACAAAGGCGGAGGTAGCGGTCCTGCTGCTGGTTTGTTGCCCTCCTACGGCCTCCTCCACGCCTCCTGATGTACTGGCCTGTCTCCTGGTAGCGCCTCCCTGCTCTGGACACTACGCTGACAGACACAGCAAACCTTCTTGCCACAGCTCGCATTGATGTGCCATCCTGGATGAGCTGCACTACCTGAGCCACTTGTGTGGGTTGTAGACTCCGTCTCATGCTACCACTAGAGTGAAAGCACCGCCAGCTTTCAAAAGTGACCAAAACATCAGCCAGAAAGCATAGGAGCTGAGAAGTGGTCTGTGGTCACCACCTGCAGAACAACTCCTTTATTGGGGGTGTCTTGCTAATTGCCTATAATTTCCACCTGTTGTCTATTCCATTTGCACAACAGCATGTGAAATTGATTGTCAATCAGTGTTGCTTCCTAAGTGGACAGTTTGATTTCACAGAAGTGTGATTGACTTGGAGTTACATTGTGAAGTTTAAGTGTTCCCTTTATTTTTTTAAGCAGTGCATATATATATATATATATATATATATATATATATATATATATATATATATATATATATATATACACACATACATACATACACATATTATATATATATATATATACATACACACACACACACACACACACACACACACACACACACACACACACAGTAGAGAAGTATGGCACTCCTGGACTCACATGTGGTAGGAATAAATAGGCAGAGCCCCAATACTGCAGTCCTGGAGTGGCATCCTTCTCTACTGTGATAAATGTTTAGCTTGCGAGATCGCACACATCCAGAGTTTCCAACAGTTGGGTGTCGGTCAACTTATCAATTAAGGCAAGGCCATGTAACAATATTACCATAGCAGGTTATCATAATTGCATGGAGAACTAGCACAACCAACATTTTGCAGATCAATTTAATCACCGTAAAAACAGGATAAAAAACAGCCATTTGTAGTGCCACAAAATACAGTACTTGTCACTCAACAACCTGATGTATATCCATTGTAGTGACGGCCTGTGACTGTCCCATGACATAGTTTCAGTGCCAATGCAGCTTACTCATGGACTGTAAGGTTCATTGGCACCGAAACTGGTGACTGCTGAGAAGTACTTTATTTTGTGAACACTATTAACCTCTTCCACAACACTTCTCTCCCACATACTATTCTCCCACCCTCATCGTCAATTCCCTTTCTCTACTTGTCCAAGAGGTCACGTGCAATAAGTACCAAAAAGCAATTAATGGCATGTGCGTACATTAAATAAAATATGCACACTAAAAATAGTAATGCATGGGTTAACAGGCCTTCACAATATGCAGAAATGGCTACAGAATACTTTTACTACACATATTGTGTATAAGTGGAACCATGGGGAGCAATGAGCTCAACCCTATGGGATAACTCTTCTGCTTTAGTGAGCGCAGTTACAAGTCCACAGCAGGCAAGTGGGGCGTAGGGGGTGAACTAGTCAGCCACTGTAGTGGTCACGGCAATAGGCTCAGTGTGACCCAGCAACGTGATGCTATCTTATAAATGGAAGCTGAGCACCTGTGGTACCAGCAGGCAAGTGCTGGCAGGTAGCAAGTGAACTGGTCTGTCACTAGGCTTAGTGTGACCAGACAATGTGGTGTTGTCTGATAGAATGGAAACTGAGCTGTAAGCGTCTGTGGCACTAGCAGGCAAGTGCTGACAGGTAGTAAGTGAACCAGGCACAATGGGTCCTGGTAGTGTTGCCTGACACTCGGCAACTAAGCTGTCCTATACAACCTACTGAGGGATGCTAAGTGCCGTGGATGCTTACAGCTGAGCTGCTGCTTGCGTGTGGCAACAATGCTGGTTCACATTGAGCTTATTGCCGGGAACATTATAGTGACAGACCAGTTCACTCCACCATGCACTACTCAATCTACCTAGTGTTGACTCTCTGTGCAGATGCTGGTCAGTGAGGGGGGCATATTTATAGTTTGGAGGACAACATTTTAGATCTTATGTATCACTACAGCTACTGTAGCGATAAATCAGGTCTAAAATTTTGTGCTTCAAAAATTAAAATATATGCCCCCCTCGCCACAATCAGCACCTGCACCTAGAGTCAACACTATTTACCACTTCCACAACACTTCTCTCCCACCCTCATCGTCATTTCCCTTTCTCTACTTCCCACATTTCTAGTCTGTCCACAAGAACTGTTCTGCTTCCAGACTCCCTCACAGGCCTACATAAGCAGAAACAAACCTCACTTCTACAAATCATGCTTTCAGGTAATCTTTCTCATGGTCGCTACCAGTGTCTCATCCAAGCCTGGGCCCTGTGTTATCACCCAGAATTTCCAATCTACTCTTTGTACTACCTGTAATCCTTCCAAATACTGTATATCCACATTTCTCCACTACCCACCTTCCCCATTACACATGCTCTTCAGAATGTGGGATATGTTTGCAACTACCTCATAGCCATCATTCAGTTCAACATTACTCAATCGCCATGTGATCACAGCAACCCGGCCTATCTCGCCTGACACTGCCTCAGCCACACTACAGGATATGGAAACAGACAAGCTTGCACAGTAAGCATCGTACTGTCTCCAATTCCACATTCTGTTCTCAGCCCGCTACTTTTCTTACTCTACTCCTCTGCATCTATTGGTGTACTAGTTCACCTCAAATCTACTTCATAGTCATTAACACAACAATTATAAACTGCTAAATCTGCTGCCTTTGATTTACCAGTCTGAAGCAAGGGCAATGTAAAAAATCAAACTCCTCCTTTACTCTATTAGTCATCCTGCTATTCTCCAGTTACTTTCCAGTGCCCTGCAGAGGAGGTGGATGTGGTCTTGTAGCAGGATTTAAGATGGACTGAAACAGGGATAGATGGGTGTAGGGAATGTTTAGGAGGGAGTTTGGATCTTGCTATTTTTCACACTGCGCGTGCTCTATTATCCAATCATACAAGTTTCAGTAAATATGAGCACATATGTCCACGTGGCTGAGTGGGTGTAACTGGGTGGCAATGGTACATTTGCACGTAGGATTAGTCTGATCACTGATAGTGATGACAGCTACTTTCACAAGTAGACAGATGGACAAACCCAAATACAGACGAAGATCCGCACTGATTTCCAGCACACAATGTGGCTGACTGGCGTGCGCCTCTGAATCTGCCTCTCAGTGTCCAATTGGACATCAGCAGGACTAGGCTGCCCCATGTAATAGTTGTATGCCAGTATATATTCCTGCAGATTATTCTATGTATAACATAATTACAGCACCACCTAACTGTTTGTTGCTGGGATCCAAAACCACATGTGAACTAGAAATACATGAAGCAGTCACTCACACGTGCATTACTGGCAGTTAGCCATGTCGGTTCTACCGCTCTACGTGTGATCGTTCCAGCAGAGATCACCTGAGGGAGAATGGCACCATACTTATTTTCCTCATCAAAGTCAGGATTCCTAGAATATAATAAATATTTTCCTATGAAGCACAGTAACAGTTCCAAAAGGCACAAAATTCATAATATACTGGCTCTACAAAAAATCTTATAAAGTATGTGAGTAGTACTGAAGGTCACTGAAGTATAACTCATGGACACAGCATAGAAGAGTTACAGCATAGAAGAGTTCCATAGAAGTAAAACTCATGGACACAGCATAGAAGAGTTACAGCATAGAAGAGTTACAGCATAGAAGAGTTCCACAGAAGTAAAACTCATGGACACAGCATAGAAGAGTTACAGCATAGAAGAGTTCCATAGAAGTAAAACTCATGGGCACAGCATAGAAGAGTTACAGCATAGAAGAGTTCCATAGAAGTAAAACTCATGGACACAGCATAGAAGAGTTACAGCATAGAAGAGTTCCATAGAAGTAAAACTCATGGGCACAGCATAGAAGAGTTACAGCATAGAAGAGTTCCATAGAAGTAAAACTCATGGACACAGCATAGAAGAGTTCCATAGAAGTAAAACTCATGGGCACAGCATAGAAGAGTTCCATAGAAGTAAAACTCATGGACACAGCATAGAAGAGTTACAGCATAGAAGAGTTCCATAGAAGTAAAACTCATGGGCACAGCATAGAAGAGTTACAGCATAGAAGAGTTCCATAGAAGTAAAACTCATGGACACAGCATAGAAGAGTTACAGCATAGAAGAGTTCCATAGAAGTAAAACTCATGGGCACAGCATAGAAGAGTTACAGCATAGAAGAGTTCCATAGAAGTAAAACTCATGGGCACAGCATAGAAGGGCTGGAGAGTCGCTGGCTGTCAGGCACTGCATTGTAGCCCATTACTGCCCTATAACTATCTTTGCTTGCAATGTTAGTGCCATATGACACACTTGTTTTAACTTGCAACATTTTTAATGCAAACCAAGGTCTGAGGATTACAATGAGCAGAGAAGGGACAAATTGCAGGTTCCATTAATTATAGTGGAAAAGCTAAAATACTGAAACGGACTATGTGAAAAAATAAAAGCAACTACTTTCGTACATTCAACTGTAAAACATATGCATAGTGACGCTACAGAGCTTGTTGCTTTCAAAATCAACTTTTATTAGCCATGTACTTCATTTGTATACCTTCTTTCTCCTGCTTCACATAAGTCATTTTGTGAGGTCAGTGTGTGGGAGTAAATCCTGAAGGCATTTCTCTATCCTTCCTTTTCTCCTATATGTGAAAATGGACCCTACTTTTACAGCTAAAGATGCATTTAGCATGATAAAGTGCTTTAAAGCATAGCCTAAAATGGAGACACTCGTATTTATCTATTATGTATTGAGGCTGAACTTAATCCGGTACAGAAGAGCAACAATGTATAACTAGATGTGATTTACCTGGTGACTGCGCGAGGCAATTCTCCCTTCTTCAACCACAGCACTTTTTGAGAACTGCAATAGAAAAATGAATTTTGTTTATATAAAAGTGGGTACTTACATAAAATTCCAAACTATTGGAGCTCTGTAGCTTTTTAAAACAATATCTGACAGGAGTCTATAAACACATGGAAAGCTGTTTTTGGGTAGCTAGTATTGACGCATTGGCATGAAAAAATAGGATTTTTGGTTCCTACTTGTTAAATCTTTTTCTCCGAGTCCCCGAGGGGCACTGGAAACTTTGGGTATAGGATGAGCAGAGTAGTCTGGGCACCAAATTGTTAATTGTTTGAAGCAGCAACATACGCTCCTCCTACCCTATATCCCCGCTACTCTTCCCAGCAGCCAGTTAATAATACACTTAAGCAGAGTGGGAGAAGAGGAGAGATATAGGGATCAGGCCCTCAGAAAAGACAGGCAAACACCGTGACTCTTACGTGTGCAGGGCTACAACCCTTAGCAAGCACAGGACGAATGGGAGGGCGACCAGTGACCTCCATGGACTTTGAGGAAAGGATTTAACAGGTATCAAAAATCCTATTTTCTTTATCATCCATGTGGGACACTGGAAACCTCAAAAGCGTCCCAAAGCTGTTCCCCTAAGAGAGGGAACACTCCTGTTTTGAGATGAGGAACCTATGCCAAAACTAGCATCTCTAAAAGGCGAAGGTGTCAAAACTGTAGAAATGAATAAAGGTATGAGTATAGGATCCTATGGCCACCTGACAGAGTTGCTCCACAGAAAAATCCTGTTGAGCCACGCAGGAAGCCCCCACTCAGCGGGTGGAAGGAGCATGAACCAAAGCTGGAACCAGTATTTTAGCAAAAATGTAAGCCTGTTGGATCACCAAAGGGCCAGGGTATGTTTGGTAGTGGCCAACTACACCTGCTGGCATAATGCAAACCAGGGAATCTGACTTATATAGCCCTAGTCCTGTTAACACAGATGCGGAGAGCCAGGGAAGAAGTAGGATCGGTAGCATCAGTGTCTTGAAGAGAGGGAACCAAAATCTCTTGTTTAATATAAAGTTGGACTCCAGATTCGGAAGATAACTAAGTTTGGTACGAAGAATTAAAAATGAAAACAGAGGATTTAGGAGATAAAGCATTCAAATCAGACACTCAGCGAGCCAAAGCAATCACGATCAAAAAAATTGTCTTCCACGTGAGCTAGTGAAGGACCACAGAGTCCAGGGGTGAGACTGAAGGGCCTGCAGCACTAGTAGCAAATCCCAATTTCCTTTCCTTTAGCAGACATTTTAATGTGAGCTAAATGTGAATTAAGCTCGGGCCAATAGATGCACCTTGCACTAGGAAGTGGGAGGTATTAAGGGAGGCTGAGTGGTGTCCTTGTCTGAGGTAGCAGCACAGTCTGTAGAATATGGCTGCCCAGCGTGTCTGAGTAGGAGGAGAGGGGGAGGCTTTGGCGGGCAGCGTAGAACAGGGTGGGGGAGGAGAGAACTGTGAGAAGCTCCCCATCCCCACCCCCGACTGACCCCAGGGACCTGCCACCTTGACACCTGGTGTCCCTGGGGGTCTAGTGTGTGCACAGAAATAACTGGGTAGACACCTAGCCAGCCCCATCCATGGGTACCACTGCTGAGAACTCACGGCCTGCAATGCAGGGAATCACTTACCAGCTGCCCCTGTGCTCCAGCTGTGGCTAGTCCTGCTGTGTATCCGGGAACCGGCCGGTGTCACTGACGTGGTTATCAATGCACCGGCCTAAGGTACAGTGTCCTGGTGAAGCGGTCAGCTACAGAGAGCTGTACCACTGGTCGCACAAGCGCTGTTAAAAATAAAAAAGTAAAATAAAAAAATAGGGATGCATTAAATGCAGCTAGTGTAAAAAAAAGCGGCCAACGGTAAAGGTGGGGCTATGGGGAGAAGAAGCCTATGTTGCGGCTTCAAACAATTAACTCTTTGGTGACCAGACTCTTCAGCTCATCTTACACCCAAGGATTCCAGTGTCCCCCATGGATGATAGAGAAAGAATGTTTTATGAGTGAGTTGGCAGCATGATTGAACCCCATGAAAGACAGGTAAAATTACCACTTTAAACCCTGCTGTGGCATAGCTAATTTGACACATATTTGCCAACTGTACAAAATCATTTTCATAGTAAACTTATATTTTACATTTAGTTGTCACTTTAAGTCTACATACTGTAGGTCCTACACATTTTCAGTGCTACTTAAGTACCTGATGCGTTTGTGTGCGTTCCTCCAGAACGATATCATTTTATTAATTTCCAGAGCTCGTGTGGCACTGGTGCCTCCAGTACTCGCTTGTAAAGTTCCATCTTCCATCTTTGGGAGAAAATCCTTTGCAAATGGGCTACCAACATTGTTGGCATTTCCATCCTACAATACCAAATAAATCCACACATTTGGTGGGTTGTTATAGTAAAAAGACATAAGTGTGTTGTTAAAATTGTTAAAATGTCTGCTCTGTAAGAAAAAGAAAAGGAAGGACAAAATAAATAAATACGATTTTAATACCTACCGGTAAATCCTTTTCTCGTAGTCCATAAGGGATATTGGGGAAAACTAGTACGATGGGGTATAGACGAGTCCAAAGGAGCCAGTGCACTTTAAATTTCTTCAACTGGGTGTGCTGGCTCCTCCCCTCTATGCCCCCTCACACAGGCAGTTATAGGTAAAAACGTGCCCGAAGGAGAAAGGACATATATGAGAGAAGGAATACGATAACAAAAGGTGGGGAGATTTACACACCAGCATACCACAAACATATAACAACCAGCAACTGCCGGCAACAACAATAGCAGCAACAGCTGGACAGGTAACTATAGAACAAGAACCTGCAGAAAAGTCAACGCACTGAGGCGGGCGCCCAATATCCCTTATGGACTACGAGAAAAGGATTTACCAGTAGGTATTAAAATCCTATTTTCTCTAGCATCCATAAGGGATATTGTGGGAAACTAGTACAATGGGGACGTCCCAAAGCTTCCAGATCGGGCGGGAACGTGCGGAGACTGCTACAGCACCGCCTGCCCAAACTGAGTATCCTGTTTGGCCAGGGTATCAAACTTGTAGAACTTCACAAAGGTGTTCTTCCCTGACCAGGTAGCAGCTCGGCATAGTTGCAAGGCCGAGACTCCACGGGCAGCTGCCCAGTAAGAGCTCACTGATCTTGTAGAGTGGGCCTTCAGAGACTTAGGAACAGGTAAGGATGCCGACACATAGGCCTGTTGGATAGTAAGCCTAATCCAATGAGCAATGGACTGCTTTGAAGCAGGGCAACCCTTTTTCTGCGCATCATATAGCACAAAAAAGAAATCCATCTTTCTGATCAGAGCTGTGCGCTTGACATAGATCTTCAAGGCACGCACAGCATTCAATGCCTCCGGGAGAGCAGAAGCGTCAGAACTGGACGAAACGCGGATACACCCTTCGGCAGGAACTGCTGTCTAGTCCGGAGCTCTGCTCTGTACTCATAAAAATAGGATTTTGGTACCTACCGGTAAATCCTTTTCTCATAGTCCGTAGAGGATTCTGGGGTCCACATTAGTACCATGGGGCATAGACGGGTCCACCAGGAGCCATTGGCACTTTAAGAGTTTGAGAGTGTGGGCTGGCTCCTCCCTCAATGCCCCTCCTACCAGACTCAGTCTAGAAACTGTGCCCGAGGAAACGGACATCTTCGAGAGAAGGATTATACACAGATAGTGGTGAGATTCATACCAGCTCACACATACAAGGCACGTCAAGCCAATGAAGCTTGAACACTCAGCAACCGCTGAAACATTACTTACCAAGTAACAATGTAGTACTCAACTAAAACGAAGTTGTACTGAACCAAATAACATTTGCAGGAAAACTAAGCGCTGGGCGGGCGCCCAGCATCCTCTACGGACTACGAGAAAAAGATTTACCGGTAGGTACCAAAATCCTATTTTCTCTTACATCCTAGAGGATGCTGGTGTCCACATTAGTACCATGGGGATGTAGCAAAGCTCCCAGAACGGGAGGGAGAGCGCGGAGGCTCCTGCAGAACTGATTGACTGAATTTCAGATCATCATTAGAGGCCAAAGTATCAAACTTGTAAAACTTTGCAAACATGTTCGACCCAGACCAAGTTGCAGCTCGGCAAAGTTGCACTGCCGAGACACCCCGGGCAGCCGCCCAGGAAGACCCCACCTTACGAGTAGAGTGGGCCTTAACAGATTTTGGAATAAGCGTGCTGGATAGTGAACCTAATCCAGCGAGAAATAGTCTACTTAGAAGCAGGACACCCAATTTTCTTGGGATCATATAGGACAAAAAGAGAGTCCGACTTTCTGTGACGAGAAGTTCTCTTCACATATATCTTTAGAGCCCTTACAACATCCAAGGACTTTGATGTAATTGAGGAGTCAGTAGCCACTGGCACCACAATAGGTTGGTTGATATGAAATGCTGACACAACCTTTGGAAGAAACTGCTAACGTGTCCCGAGCTCAGCTCTATCTTTGTGGAAGATCAAGTAAGGGCTTTTATAGGATAAAGCCTCCAATTCGGACACGCGTCTAGCAGAAGCTAAGGCCAACAACGTGACCGCCTTCCATGTAAGAAACTTGACCTCAACCTCCTGTAGAGGTTCAAACGAATCCGACTGGAGGAACTGCAACACCACGTTAAGGTCCCAAGGCGCCGTAGGCGGGACAAAGGGAGGTTGGATGTGCAGAACTCCCTTCAAAAAAGTCAACCTCAGGGAGGGCAGCCAATTGTTTCTGAAAGAAAATGGATAGGGCCGAAATATGGACCTTCACAGATCCTAAGCTCAGGCCCATATCCACTCCTGCTTGCAGGAAGAGGAGAAAACGTCCCAGTTGAAACTCCACCGTAGGAAACTTCTTGGACTCACACCAAGAAACATATTTCTTCCAAATACGATGGTAATGTTTAGACATTACACCTTTCCTAGCCTGTATCAGGGTAGGAATGACCTTCTTCGGAATACCCTTCCGAGCAAGCATCAGGCGCTCAACTTCCATGCCATCAAACGTAGCCGCAGTAAGTCTTGACCTGCGAACGGCCCCTGCTGCAGCAGGTCCTCCCAAAGAGGAAGAGGCCTCAGTACTTCTTGCAGTAGATTCAGAAGATCCGCGTAGCAAGCCCTTCTTGGCCAGTCTGGGGCAATGAGGATCGCTTGAACACTTGCTCTCCTTATGAGCTTTAGGATTCTTGGGATGAGTGGGAGTGGTGGAAACACGTACACTGACTGGAACACCCACAGAGACACCAGGGTGTCCACTGCCACTGCCTGTGGGTCCCTCGACCAGGATCAATAACGCCAAAGCTTCTTGTTGAGATGAGAGGCCATCATGTCTATTTGGGGTAATCCCCAAAGGTCTGTTATTGCCACGAACACCTCCGGATGGAGACCCCACTCCCCTGGATGGAGATCGTGTCTGCTGAGGAAGTCTGCTCCACCGTTGTCTACTCCCGGAATGAAGATGGCTGACAGCGCTAACGCGTGCTTTTCTGTCCAGAGGAGTATTCTTGTCACCTCTGACATTGCTGCTCTGCTCATCGTTCCTCCTTGTCGGTTTATGTAAGCCACTATTGTTACATTGTCCGACTGCACTTGAATGGCCCGATTTCTTAGAAGAGGGGCCGCCTGAAGAAGACCGTTGTCAACGGTTCTCAGTTCCAGGATGTTAATGGGCAGGCCGGCTTCCAAGCTTGACCACCTTCCTTGAAAGGTTACTCCTTGAGTGACTGCTCCCCAGCCCCGAAGTCTCGCATCTGTGGTTAGGAGGACCCAGTCCTGAATCCCGAACCTGCGTCCCTCCAGAAGGTGAGGCAATTGGAGCCACCAGAGGAGTGAAATCCTGGCATTTGGCGACAGATGAATTCTCTGGTGCATGTGGAGTTGAGATCCTGACCACTTGTCCAGGAGATCCAGTTGGAAGGTCCGAGCGTGGAACCTCCCGTACTGGAGAGCCTCGTAAGAGGCCACCATCTTTCCCAATAGGCGAATGCATTGATGAACCGACACCCGGGCTGGCTTCAGGACATCTTGGACCATAGCTTGTATCACCAACGCCTTTTCCTGCGGGAGAAACACCCTTTGCACTTCCGTGTCCAGGATCATTCCCAGAAAGGACAACCTCTGGGTTGGTTCCAAATGTGACTTTGGAAAGTTCATAATCCAACCATGACTCCTGAGGAGGCGTGTTGTTAGAGCAATGGATTGCAGCAGCTTCTCCTTGGATGATGCTTTTATCAGCAGATCGTCCAGATATGGAATGATGTTCACACCCTGTTTGCGGAGGAGAACCATAATTTCTGCCATCACCTTGATAAACACCCTTGGTGCTGTGGAGAGGCCGAATGGCAGGGCTTGGAACTGGAAATGACAGTCCAGCAATGTGAAACGGAGATAAGCCTGATGCGGCAGTCAGATCGGACCATGGAGGTACGCATCCTTGATATCCAGTGATATCAGGAATTCTCCTTCTTCCAGACCTGATATCACCACCCTGAGAGAATCCATCTTGAACTTGAACTCCTTTAGAAAGGGGTTCAATGATTTCAGGTTCAGAATGGGCCTGACCGAACCAACCGGTTTTGGTACCACGAAAAGGTTTGAATAGTAACATTTGTTCTGCATGTGAGGTGGTACTGGCACAATGACCTGTGCCTCCACAGTTTTTGGACAGCGTCCTGTAGTACAGAGCTGTCTGCCAACAGAGTTGGTAAGCCTGACTTGAAAAAGCGATGAGGAGAGAGATTTTGAAATTCCAGCCCGTATCCCTGGGATACAATATCAATCACCCAGGGATCCAGGCCGGATGATACCCAGACGTGACTGAAGTGTCCGAGTCTGGCTCCCACTGGCCCCATCTCCAGGCTGCGCGGTCCAACGTCAAGCGGAGGACTTTGGCGTACCTGAAGCAGGCTTTTTCTCCTGGGAACCTGCAGCTGCAGGTTTCTTGGACTTAACTCGACCTGCCCTAAAAAAGGTATTGGACGTTCTGGCCTTTCTAGACCTGTTAGGCCGAAAGGACGGCGTCGCAGATGAAGAGTAGGATTTCTTCGGAGCAGGTGCTGCTGAGGGAAGAAACGGAGACTTACCCGCTGTAGCCGTGGATATCGACGTATCTAGAGCTTCCCCAAAGAGAGCCTGACCTGTACAGAGTAGGGCCTCCACACTTTTCCTGGATTGCGCGTCAGCTGACCACTGGCGCAGCCACAGTCCCTGACGAGCTGAAACAGACATGGAAGATATTCCTGCAGCCATGGAACCCAGGTCTTTCATGGATTCTACCATAAAACCTGATGAATCATGTATGTTGCGTAAATATAAAGCAACGTCATCCCTATCCATCGTATCCAAATCCTCAAGTAAGGTAGCTGACCACTTTACTATTGCCTTTCCAATCCATGCAGTAGCAATAGTGGGACGTAATATGGCACCTGAAGCAGTGTACATTGATTTAAGCGTGTTATCAATTTTTCTATCAGCCGGCTCCTTTAAGGCGGTAAATTCTGGAACAGGCAAAACCACCTTCTTTGAGAGTCTGGACACAGATGCGTCAACAATCAGCGGGTTTTCCCATTTTTTCCTATCCTCCTCAGGAAAAGTAAACGCCACCTGGACCCTTTTCAGGACCTGGATTTTTTTCTCAGGGTTTACCCATGCTTTTTCAAATATAGCATTCAATTCCTTTGGCGCAGGGAAGGTTAGCGAGGCTTTTTTATCTTCAGTGAAAAAAGCCTCCTCAACCTGCTCAGGTGTGGTATCATTAACATTCAACAAATCCCTGATAGCCTCTATCAACAATTGCACCCCCTTTGCAAGAGATGCGGACCCCCGCAACACATCCCCATCACCGTCTATGGTGTCAGAATCGGTATCAGAGTCGTCTTGTGTGACCTGCACAAGTGCACGTTTGTTGGGGTATATAGCAGAGCGTCCTGAGGTACCAGAAACCGGCCATACTGCCATAGAGCTCTGTAATACCTGGGTTGCAGATTCATTACTTGCAACCCTGTCAGAAATCTGAGAAATCCAAGATTTGATAGCGGAAACCCACTCCGGTTCCCTTGCTGTGCTAAACCAGTGCTATCCTGATTACATGGAATGGGATCATCCTGGGAGGATAAATCCTCTGCAGCATATGACAAAGTGTCCCTGGACATAGCTAAAGGAGACCACCAAACACTCCACACACACACACAGGTGAGGGCAGACAGAGTTTCCCCCCCCCCCCCAAGAATGGCAAGAGAGACACAGAGATTGGAGCCAACCCACATACAGCGCTTTTAGCAAAGGGAGACCCCTGGTCAGCGCTGACTTTGCACCTTAATAGGAGACAGTCTTATTACAGCCTCACCTCCCTTCTACAACTCACTGGTAACATGTACAGATAGCTGGAGTTGCTGTGGATGGACCTGTTCTTCCTCTCAGCGCTGTGCAGGCAGGAAAATGGTGCTGGAACTTTCCTGAATCTGCTCTGAGAAGCACCGCCACCTTAATGGCACTGTCTTTCTGCACTTCATGGATTATACTGGCCTGAGGAAATTGTGCTTGTGGACCAATGTAGGGGGTAAGCGCTGGCCCAGGGCGCCCCCCACAGCGCCACACCATGTGCCGCTGAGCCTTCCCAGGAGCACAGTTAATACTGCGCTCCCTCCCCGCTGCCGCCATATTCACACCGGCCCCCCGCTTGCTAGAGGGGTCGGTGTTTCACTCACCACTTCTTCAGCACAGTAAGGGGTTGGCGGCATGCTGCTGGGGCGAATGGTCCTCTGTGGCGGAGAACGATCAGACCCCTCTGGAGCTCAGTGTCCAGTGAGCGGAGACCGTGGCTCAGACCCCGCAGGGCGGACACTGCTCCCCCCCTTAGTCCCTCGCTGCAGGGAGGCTGTTGCCAACAGCCTCCCTGTAAAACAACAAACTCTAAAAATAAACTTTTCTAGAAAAGCTCTCTAGAGCTCCCCTAGCTGTGACCGGCTCCTCCTGGCACATTTTCTAAACTGAGTCTGGGACGAGCCAGCCCACACTCTCAAACTCTTAAAGTGCCCATGGCTCCTGGTGGACCCATCTACACCCAATGGTACTAATGTGGACCCCAGCATCCTCTAGGACGTAAGAGAAAATGACGAATCCATGCCGTAATTCAACACCAATTGAATATACCCCTATGTGTGGACAAAAAAAGGCACAGCACACCAACATCAAAACCTCATCCCAACTGTGAAGAATGGTGGAAGGGGCATCATGGTTTGGGGCTGCTTTGCTGCTCAAAAAAAATAAAGGGAACACTAGAATAACACATCCTAGATCTGAATGAATGAAATATTCTTATTAAATACTTTGTTCTTTACATAGTTGAATGTGCTGACAACAAAATCACACAAAAATTATCAATGGAAATCAAATTTATTAACCCATGGAGGTCTGGATTTGGAGTCACACTCAAAATTAAAGTGGAAAAACACACTACAGGCTGATCCAACTTTGATGTAATGTCCTTAAAACAAGTCAAAATGAGGCTCAGTAGTGTGTGTGGCCTCCACGTGCCTGTATTACCTCTGTACAACACCTGGGCATGCTCCTGCTGAGGTGGCGGATGGTCTCCTGAGGGATCTCCTCCCAGACCTGGACTAAAGCATCCGCCAACTCCTGGACAGTCTGTGGTGCAACGTGGCGTTGGTGGATGGAGCGAAACATGATGTCCCAGATGTACTCAATTGGATTCAGGTCTGGGGAACGGCCGGGCCAGTCCATAGCATCAATGCCTTCGTCTTGCAGGAACTGCTGACACACTCCAGCCACATGAGGTCTACCATTGTCTTGCATTAGGAGGAACCCAGGGCCAACCGCACTAGCATATGGTCTCACAAGGGGTCTGAGGATCTCATCTCGGTACCTAATGGCAGTCAGGCTACCTCTGGCGAGCACATGGAGGGCTGTGCGGCCCCCCAAAGAAATGCCACCCCACACCATTACTGACCCACTGCCAAACCGGTCATGCTGGAGGATGTTGCAGGCAGCAGAACGTTCTCCTTGGCGTCTCCAGACCCTGTCACGTCTTTCACATGTCCTCAGTGAGAACCTGCTTTCATCTGTGAAGAGCACAGGGCGCCAGTGGTGAATTTGCCAATCTTGGTGTTCTCTGGCAAATGCCAAACGTCCTGCACGGTGTTGGGCTGTAAGCACAACCCCCACCTGTGGACGTCGGGCCCTCATACCACCCTCATGGAGTCTGTTTCTGATCTTTTGAGTAGACACATGCACATTTGTGGCTTGCTGGAGGTCATTTTGCAGGGCTCTGGCAGCTCTCCTCTTGTTCCTCCTTGCACAAAGGCGGAGGTAGCAGTCCTGCTGCTGGGTTGTTGCCCTCCTACGGCCTCCTCCACGTCTCCTGATGTACTGGCCTGTCTCCTGGTAGCGCCTCAATGCTCTGGACACTACGCTGACAGACACAGCAAACCTTCTTGCCACAGCTCGCATTGATTTGCCATCCTGGATGAGCTGCACTACCTGAGCCACTTGTGTGGGTTGTAGACTCCGTCTCATGCTACCACTAGAGTGAAAGCACCGCCAGCTTTCAAAAGTGACCAAAACATCAGCCAGAAAGCATAGGAGCTGAGAAGTGGTCTGTGGTCACCACCTGCAGAACAACCCATTTATTGGGGGTGTCTTGCTAATTGCCTATAATTTCCACCTGTTGTCTATACCATTTGCGCAACAGCATGTGAAATTGATTGTCAATCAGTGTTGCTTCCTAAGTGGACAGTTTGATTTCACAGAAGTGTGATTGACTTGGAGTTACATTGTGTTGTTTAAGTGTTCCCTTTATTTTTTTGAGCACAGTGTATAATATATATATATATATATATATATATATATATATATACACAAACACATATATATATATATATATATATATATATATACAGCAGAATTACAGGCGGCACTCATGGACCTACTCAGAAACGACCAGGGACCCCAGGTCTGCGTACAACGTTTCGGATTTTAATATCCTTCGTCAGGTAACAATACATACAATCCATAAAAGCTTACCTTTATACCAAACAAGTGAAGTGAAAGTGCACATGCAAACGAGACCCGAGTCACCCCTGTACTTCCGCTGACGTCATCACTGTCAGACGGCGCCAGGCGGAAGACAGGAACACCATCACCATGGAATCTGTTGCCATGGAACTGTATACAAAACAGATCACAGCGGTTTGTATGCACAGAATATGAGGAATACAAGTCAAAATAAATATTACAATACAGTGTCATGAAAAATTATAAAAAACAATTAAGGGAAAGCATTTCATTTAGACCATTGGGGGCGATAGTATCTAAGCGATGGATCCATCTTGCTTCGCACTGTAAAAGCGCTCTGGCTCTATCACCACCCCTTCTGTCCTCACAAACTTGGTCAAGTATTTTATAACGTAGGGATGAAAGTGTGTGCCCCCTAGCCTTAAAGTGTTTAGCGACCGGCTTGTCAACAGTTTTGCCCTCCAGAGATTGTTTAATGGCACTGCGATACTGCGCCATTCGTTCCTTGAACTGGCAAACAGTCTTTCCAATATAATACAAGCTACATGGACATATAATGCAGTACACAACATATTTACTTGAGCAAGTTAATACATGCTTAATTTTAATTCTCCTGCCCGTGTGGGGGTGAGTGATATAATCCCCGATCTCTAAGTAAGTGCAGGTGGTGCACCCAAGGCACTTGTAATTGCCTGGTTTCTTAGTGCTCAGTTCCTTTTTTAGATGTTCCTGAAATGTCTGCATGAACCACATAATCCCTGATATTTTTACCTCTAGTATAGCAGGGGAGTAACTTGCGTTTAGATAAATCAGGTAAATCAGGGTCAGATTGAATTACTGGCCAAATCCCCTTCGCAGTTGATACCAGTTTCTTGGTGGCTACTGTGTAGTTATTTACCCAAATGACCGAAGAATCAGCTTTACTTTCCACAGTGTGCATGTCAGTGCTAAATTTAGGAGCTGCTAATGCTTTGGATCTGGCTATTTGTAGATCCTTGCTGTGGTACCCTCTCTCCAGAAATTTTTTTGTCATGGCTTCCATCTTCACAGCTTCATCCACGGTGTCACTGCAAATGCGGTGCACCCGGAGAAACTGGGAATAAGAAAGCCCCCTCTTTAAAGAGTCAGGGTGATGGCTGGCTGCTTGCAATACATTATTGCAATCCGTGGGCTTCTGATAGATTGAGGTTACAAATACAGAGTCCCTGATGCTCACTTCTACATCTAGAAACTGTATCCTCTCTTTCTGAATATTATATGTGAACTTAATATTCGGATCTCTGGAATTAATTTCCCTCATCATACTGTGCAGCATGTCAAGTGTCCCTATCCTTAGAAAAAAGACGTCATCTATGAATCTCGTGTATAGGGGAATGAAATCAGTGTGACTTCTATCAAAAAACAATTTCTCCTCTACATCAAACATGAACGCATTGGCGTACGTCGGTGCGACACACGCACCCATCGCACACCCTTGCCTCTGTATAAAGAATTCATCGTTAAAAATGAAATAATTCCTCTCAAGTACCAAGCCAAGCAATTTTAAGAAAAATGCAATGTCAGGACCCTTGTATAAGAGATTGTCGGTTATGAGCAGCCGCACTGCTTCAATCCCCCTGTCATGGGGAATATTGGTGTACAAGCTCACCACTGGGATCTTTGTAACTGTATAACGCGAGCGTCTCACGGACTGGACGGGGTCCGCGCTGACGTGGATGGCTTGCGGGGATCGCGGCGGCACTGCATCAGTCTCCTAATTATAAGTGGTGTGTTTTGTGCAATATGGATATGCGCTGTATTAACTTTTCCTATACCAATTTGGCATTGTGTCTAAATAAAGGATCTATACTAAAATGCTATAGGTCGCGCTGTGATGACGACATGATTGGGCGTTTTGGCGCCAATTTCAAGTAGGATAGGGTGTATATAGAGCCAGTCAGGCATGACCATCTTTACTGCTGGATGCCAGGAAATATCTATGTTCCATTTTGATCATTTACTATGCTGTTACTGTGTAGAGCCTCCTGAGGAAGGCCCAGTGTGGGCCGAAAGCGCTTGAGGATACTATTTCATGTCACCAAGTGGACTATGTAACGTATATCATAATAAATGAAAAAAGATTTTGCATATTTGAGAAAAGTCTGGGGAGTGCCTCTGTAAAAAAACTTTCTATAAGTACAATGCTTTGGTATTGGAGTGGACACCCCAGTTGCTGGTCAATATAAAGATGTGAGTGCGACCCTTTTTGGACTTATATATTATATATATATATTTTAGTAAATCCGACCTGTGCTTCCTGCCCTGATAGCTATAGTGGGGTCCCTGTGCAGCACAGTGTCCACGCCAGCGGCGCGGTCCGTCTCCTGGGACCGCGATTTACCAGCAGGTCCCACCTCTTACCTCCTCCCTGATATACAGCC
Organism: Pseudophryne corroboree; assembly: GCF_028390025.1. Taxonomy (NCBI): domain Eukaryota; kingdom Metazoa; phylum Chordata; class Amphibia; order Anura; family Myobatrachidae; genus Pseudophryne; species Pseudophryne corroboree. The sequence continues at coordinate 240,137,273 of NC_086449.1, read as the reverse complement.
ACGCGATCCGGGAGAGTGTCAGCGGTGGTGTGCCTGAAGACCGGTGCGCCTTCGCTGCAAGTACCCGGGAACCCGGCCGCGGGAGTATGCAGCGCTGCTGGGGAGGTGATGGAGCCGCAGCACAAAATGTCAGAATGACATAAACAGGGCTGCGGCCCTTGAAGTCTTCTTAAAAAGCTCTTTTCAAGGCTGCCTTGCGCAGCCCCATCTGTTAGTGACCTGCTCTGCAGGCACCAACTTACAAACTGAGCTCCATTGCCGGAGGCGGGGTTATAGAGGAGGCGGTGCAGTGCATCCTGGGAACAGTCAAAGCTTTAGCCTATTGGTGCCACGGATCAAGATCCAGCTCTACACCCGATGTATTCCCTGTGGAATCCCAGTGTACCCCGCTGCAGAAAGGCTGTTTTAGACACTGCTACCATCGTCACAATCTCATCCAGCTCTGAGCAAAATAAGACATCTATCGAATAAGGGAGATGTTTCAGCACCTTCTTGGAATCTGAGTCCACCCTCTAGGACCACAGCCAAAGGGCCCATCTAGTGGCCACACCAAAAGGCAAGAAGGCCCCCAGATCAACAGCTGCCTCACCAAGATAAACACTGGCCTCCCAAATGAGATCCACCTTGAATAGTCTAGCAATTTGAGCATGCACTGGTGATGGAGTTTCCCACTTAGCCCTATCAGTAGATGGGAGTGGGTAAAAGTTCAGGATGCGCTTTGAGACTAGAACTCGTTTGTTTGGGTGTAGCCAGGCCTCTCCAATTGTGCAGAGGAGGGGAATACTGCCGCTTCCTTCTTTTTCCTTTAAAACTATAGCAGTGCCTCCGCAGGACATGTCATGTTGGAATCCTTGACACTCCGGACAGACCTTAACTAATGCCTCAACATCAACCTGGTACTGAGACTCATCTGGGACAGAGTAGGTCTCCACATATCAGAGGTTACAGATAGTGCCTCCTCCTGAGTAGGCAGACTCAGAGTCATAGGTAAAGCCATTCCGATGGCGGACTTACATTTAGCATATATTGTAATGAGGTAGATACCTGCATGAGGCTCTGAGCCGACAGAGAGGCCCTGAACCCAAGCAAGTTCTGATACTGCAGTCTGGGAAACCCCAGTACCAGAAAAAGAAGGTGAGAATGAGCCCTGCTAACAGATGGCTGTAAAGGAGGTGGTAGTCTGGAAGCCGCAAGCTGATGAGCCAATTGGAGCATGGCCTGTGAGAAGGTAGATGCCCATGCGGGTTCTGCAGGTAGGCCATGGCAGAAGAACTGTCACACTCTGTCTCAGGAAAGCAATCCTCACATAGACCATCATGAGCCTGTGTTTGTGCAGAAATAATTTCATTACAGTTTCTTATAGGAACTGTACACAGTGCCGCAGCACCCCCCTCCCTAGGAGCCTTAGCAGCATGACCCTTGGGAGACATGACAAATGAAAACTAGGGGGTAACCCCCAAATACAATGTAAACCATACAAAACAGCTGTAGGAGTAGGTACAACTAGCACAACATGCAGAAGACAGGCAAGCATTACAGCACCCACCTCCACTTTTGTACCTGGGTATATGGCCAATGGGGAGAGGAGGAGAGAGTAAAAATAAGAATTTACTCACCGGTAATTCTATTTCTCGTAGTCCGTAGTGGATGCTGGGGACTCCGTCAGGACCATGGGGAATAGCGGCTCCGCAGGAGACAGGGCACAAAATTTAAAAGTTTGACCACTAGGTGGTGTGTACTGGCTCCTCCCCCTATGACCCTCCTCCAAGCCTCAGTTAGGATACTGTGCCCGGACGAGCGTACACAATAAGGAAGGATTTTGAATCCCGGGTAAGACTCATACCAGCCACACCAATCACACCGTACAACTTGTGATCTGAACCCAGTTAACAGTATGATAATGTAGGAGCCTCTGAAAAGATGGCTCACAACAATAAACAACCCGATTTTTTTGTAACAATAACTATGTACAAGTATTGCAGACAATCCGCACTTGGGATGGGCGCCCAGCATCCACTACGGACTACGAGAAATAGAATTACCGGTGAATAAATTCTTATTTTCTCTGACGTCCTAGTGGATGCTGGGGACTCCGTCAGGACCATGGGGATTATACCAAAGCTCCCAAACGGGCGGGAGAGTGCGGATGACTCTGCAGCACCGAATGAGAGAACTCCAGGTCCTCCTTAGCCAGGGTATCAAATTTGTAGAATTTTACAAACGTGTTCTCCCCTGACCACGTAGCTGCTCGGCAGAGTTGTAATGCCGAGACCCCTCGGGCAGCCGCCCAAGATGAGCCCACCTTCCTTGTGGAGTGGGCATTGACAGATTTAGGCTGTGGCAGGCCTGCCACAGAATGTGCCAGTTGAATTGTGCTACAAATCCAACGAGCAATCGTCTGCTTAGAAGCAGGAGCACCCAGCTTGTTGGGTGCATACAGTATAAACAGCGAGTCAGATTTTCTGACTCCAGCCGTCCTTGAAATATATATTTTCAATGCTCTGACAACGTCCAGCAACTTGGAATCCTCCAAATCGCTAGTAGCCGCAGGCACCACAATAGGCTGGTTCAGGTGAAACGCTGATACCACCTTAGGCAGAAAATGAGGACGCGTCCTCAATTCTGCCCTGTCCGAATGGAAAATCAGATATGGGCTTTTATACGATAAAGCCGCCAATTCCGACACTCTCCTGGCTGAAGCCAGGGCCAGTAGCATGGTTACTTTCCATGTAAGATATTTCAAATCTACCGATTTGAGTGGCTCAAACCAATGGGATTTGAGAAAATCCAAAACTACATTGAGATCCCACGGTGCCACTGGGGGCACAACCGGGGGCTGTATATGTAGTACTCTGTCGGGGCCTTCCTGGCCTCACACCATGCAACATATTTTCTCCAAATGCGGTGATAATGTTGTGCAGTCACCTCCTTCCTGGCTTTGACAAGGGTAGGGATGACCTCTTCCGGAATGCCTTTTTCCCTTAGGATCCGGCGTTCAACCGCCATGCCGTCAAACGCAGCCGCGGTAAGTCTTGGAATAGACACGGTCCCTGCTGAAGCAGATCCCTTCTTAGAGGTAGAGGCCACGGATCTTCCGTGAGCATCTCCTGAAGTTCCGGGTACCAAGTCCTTCTTGGCCAGTCCGGAGCCACTAGTATCGTTCTTACTCCCCTTTGCCGTATAATTCTCAGTACCTTGGGTATGAGAGGCAGAGGAGGGAACACATACATTTTTTGTTGAGGCGGGACGCCATCATGTCCACCATTGGTCTTTCCCAATGGACTACAATCATGTGGAAGACTTCTGGATGAAGTCCCCACTCTCCCGGGTGAAGATCGTGTCTGCTGAGGAAGTCTGCTTCCCAGTTGTCCACTCCCGGGATGAACACTGCTGACAGTGCTATCACATGATTTTCCGCCCAGCGAAGAATCCTTGCAGCTTCTGCCATTGCCCTCCTGCTTCTTGTGCCGCCCTGTCTGTTTACGTGGGCGACTGTCGTGATGTTGTCCGACTGGATCAACACCGGCTGACCCTGAAGCAGAGGTTTTGCCAGGCTTAGAGCATTGTAGATTGCTCTTAGTTCCAGTATATTTATGTGAAGAGACGTTTCCAGGCTTGACCACACGCCCTGGAAGTTTCTTCCTTGTGTGACCGCTCCCCAGCCTCTCAGGCTGGCATCCGTGGTCACTAGGACCCAGTTCTGTATGCCGAATCTGCGGCCCTCTAACAGATGAGCACTCTGCAACCACCATAGCAGAGAGACCCTTGTCCTTGTCGACAATTTTATCCGCTGATGCATCTGCAGATGCGATCCGGACCATTTGTCTAGCAGATCCCACTGAAAAATTTGTGCATGGAATCTGCCGAATGGAATCGCTTCGTAAGAAGCCACCATTTTTCCCAGGACTCTTGTGCATTGATGCACAGACACTGTCCCTGGTTTTAGGAGGTTCCTGACGAGTTCGGATAACTCCCTGGCTTTCTCCTCCGGAAGAAATACCTTTTTCTGAACAGTGTCCAGAATCATCCCTAGGAACAGCAGACGTGTCGTCGGGATCAGTTGGGATTTTGGAAAATTCAGAATCCACCCGTGCTGTTGGAGCACTACTTGAGTTAGTGCTACTCCGACCTCCAGCTGTTCTCTGGATCTTGCCCTTATCAGGAGATCGTCCAAGTAAGGGATAATTAATACGCCTTCTCTTCGAAGAAGGATCATCATTTCGGCCATTACCTTGGTAAAGACCCTGGGTGCCGTGGACAATCCAAACGGCAGCGTCTGAAACTGTTAATGACAGTTTTGTACCACGAACCTGAGGTACCCTTGGTGTGAAGGGCAAATTGGGACATGAAGGTAAGCATCCTTGATGTCCAAGGACACCATAAAATCCCCTTCTTCCAGATTCGCTATCACTGCTCTGAGTGACTCCATCTTGAACTTGAATTTTTGTATGTACAGGTTCAGAGATTTCAGATTTAGAATAGGTCTTACCGAGCCGTCCGGCTTCGGCACCACAAATAGCGTGGAGTAATACCCCTTTCCCTGTTGTAGAAGGGGTACCTTGATTATCACCTGCTGAGAATACAGCTTGTGAATGGCTTCCAATACCGTCGCCCTGTCTGAGGGAGACGTTGGCAGAGCAGATTTTAGGAACCGGCGAGGGGGAGACCTCTCGAATTCCAACCTGTAACCCTGAGATACTACCTGCAGGATCCAGGGGTCCACCTGCGAGTGAGCCCACTGTGCGCTGAAATTCTTGAGGCGACCCCCCACCGCCCCTGAGTCCGCTTGTAAGGTCCCAGCGTCATGCTGAGGCCTTTGCAGAAGCCGGGGAGGACTTCTGCTCCTGGGAAGGGGCTGCTTGCTGCAGTCTCTTACCCTTTCCTTTGCCTCGGGGCAAATATGAATGTCCTTTTGCTCGCTTGTTCTTATAGGAACGAAAAGGACTGCGGCTGAAAAGACTGCGTCTTTTTCTGCTGGGAGGGGACTTGAGGTAAAAAGGTGGACTTCCCGGCTGTTGCCGTGGCTACCAAATCCGATAGACCGACCCCAAATAATTCCTCCCCTTTATACGGCAATATTTCCATATGCCGTTTGGAATCCGCATCGCCTGACCACTGTCGTGTCCATAGACTTCTTCTGGCAGATATGGACATCGCACTTACTCTTGATGCCAGAGTGCAGATATCCCTCTGTGCATCTCGCATATAAAGGAATGCATCCTTTAATTGCTCTATAGTCAATAAAATACTGTCCCTATCCAGGGTATCAATATTTTCAGTCAGGGAATCCGACCAAGCCACCCCAGCACTGCACATCCAGGCTGAGGCGATTGCTGGTCGCAGTATAACACCAGTATGTGTGTATATACTTTTTAGAGTATTTTCCAGCCTCCTATCAGCTGGATCCTTGAGGGCGGCCGTATCAGGAGACGGTAACGCCACTTGTTTGGATAAACGTGTGAGCGCCTTGTCCACCCTAGGGGGTGTTTCCCAGCGCGCCCTAACCTCTGGCGGGAAAGGGTATAACGCCAATAACTTCTTTGAAATTAGCAGTTTTTTTATCAGGGGTAACCCACGCTTCATCACACACGTCATTCAATTCCTCTGATTCAGGAAAAACTACAGGTAGTTTTTTCAGACCCCACATAATACCCCTTTTTGTGGTACTTGCAGTATCAGAGATATGCAAAGCCTCCTTCATTGCCGTGATCATATAACGTGTGGCCCTACTGGAAAATACGTTCGTTTCTTCACCGTCGACACTAGATTCGGTGTCCGTGTCTGGGTCTGTGTCGACCGACTGAGGCAAAGGGCGTTTTACAGCCCCTGACGGTGTTTGAGACGCCTGTACAGGTACTAACTGGTTTGCCGGTCGTCTCATGTCGTCAACCGACTTTTGCAGCGTGCTGACATTATCACGTAATTCCATAAACAAAGCCATCCATTCCGGTGTCGACTCCCTAGGGGGTGACATCACCATTACCGGCAATTGCTCCGCCTCCACACCAACATCGTCCTCATACATGTCGACACACACGTACCGACACACAGCAGACACACAGGGAATGCTCTGATAGAAGACAGGACCCCACTAGCCCTTTGGGGAGACAGAGGGAGAGTTTGCCAGCACACACCAAAGCGCTATAATTATATAGGAACAACCTTATATAAGTGTTGTTTCCTTATAGCTGCTTAAATATATATAATATCGCCAAAAAATGCCCCCCCTCTCTGTTTTTTACCCTGTTTATGTAGTGCAGTGCAGGGGAGAGCCTGGGAGCCTTCCTAGCAGCGGAGCTGTGTAGGAAAATGGCGCTGTGTGCTGAGGAGATAGGCCCCGCCCCCTATTCCGGCGGGCTCTTCTCCCGGTTTTTCTGAGACCTGGCAGGGGTGAAATACATCCATATAGCCTTATGGACTATATGTGATGTATTCTTTTTAGCCAGAAAGGTATTAACATTGCTGCCCAGGGCGCCCCCCCCAGCGCCCTGCACCCTCAGTGACCGCCGGTGTGAAGTGTGCCTGAGCGCAATGGCGCACAGCTGCAGTGCTGTGCGCTACCTCATGAAGACTGAAAAGCCTTCAGCCGCCGGTTTCTGGACCTCTTCTTACTTCGGCATCTGCAAGGGGGTCGGCGGCGCGGCTCCGGTGACCCATCCAGGCTGTACCTGTGATCGTCCCTCTGGAGCTAGTGTCCAGTAGCCTAAGAAGCAAATCCATCCTGCACGCAGGTGAGTTCACTTCTTCTCCCCTAGGTCCCTCGTTGCAGTGAGACTGTTGCCAGCAGGACTCACTGAAAATAATAAAACTATCAAAACTTTTACTCTAAGCAGCTCTTTATGAGAGCCACCTAGATTGCACCCTGCTCGGACGGGCACAAAAACCTAACTGAGGCTTGGAGGAGGGTCATAGGGGGAGGAGCCAGTACACACCACCTAGTGGTCAAACTTTTAAATTTTGTGCCCTGTCTCCTGCGGAGCCGCTATTCCCCATGGTCCTGACGGAGTCCCCAGCATCCACTAGGACGTCAGAGAAATGGGGGCTGCAGACAACATATAAGAGGCTGCCGAGAGACACTTGTTGGTGTCTGTGGGGAATAGCAGTGAATGACTGTGAAAGGGATGGAATACGGCTGTCTTCATTTGGTGCTGTAATAAAGACACTGGAAAGGAATTGAGAACTTGGGAACTTGCTGTACATGTACGTTTGTAGAAGGCTGCACAGTATGTTTGTATATAATGGGAACTGGAGGGGAAGTTACTCCCTTTCGGTCCAGGAAGTGTCAGGACAGAACGTTAGCCAAATTGTCTGCTGTGATACAATCTTTTATTCTTTTGCTCAATTCGAGATCTCAGCCTTTGGCCTGCCTTCAGCCATATGCTTACTCATGACCCTTCACAAAACAGTAACGCAGACAGTAACTTCAAACTGTAAGACAAACCTATTAAAAAATGTATATTGGATGTCATCCAGAATTGACTATTCAGCCTTTTTAAGAATACTGTTTTTTTCCAGCTTGAGGTATGGCCATTGCCCATGATCAATCTTTAAATTAAGAGCATCTATAAATGTAGGCAGAAATGTTTGACCAAGTGGCCTGGTCAACTAACCAAATGTAAGAAGCCTTGTAAAGTTGAAAGCTAATGATTCACTTTGAAACTAAAATGTTCACAGGTTTTTTTTATGTTTTTTTTTTTTTACTACTGCAACCTATTACACAGCTACCAATTACACATTTATAGGAAAATGGTCTCGCAAAGCTATATATACACATCATAAAGAATTAAACAGCTTTATGGTGAAAATTACAGGTCTTTGACAAAATAAAAGTGGACAGATACAATTTGCAAAGTAAATTATAAGTAAATAAGTAGATGTCAGTTCTATTTGGCAGGGCTCTTTAAGAGCACAATGCCTTGTTTGCTGACTGCAGACACAAATATAGCCCTGAGACTTCATGACAAGAGGCTGCAAAGAACAGCTTCTTATGAAAATGTTTCCACATTGTAATTGATTTCCCTGATGGAAAAGTACTAATATTACGTACAGCAGTTCTACTTCAATGTATCAGCATATGAAAATGTTCACAGTGTTTGAGTGATTGCCAGTAGGATTCTAACTATTAGGAACAAAGTGTAATAAGTGCATTTTCATACTCACTTTGTGTGGCAAACGGTAGAACCAGCAGCCTGAAACATTCACGTCATTGCAAGGGCCATTTCCATGGTGAGGAGGTGAAGCATTATCAAACTCTCCTTCTGATACAGCAGGGAGCTCCTGTCACAATGAATAGGGTGTGGATTATATGTAATTACAGATACAAATAACATGATGACAGATGAGAAGCACATGAAAATAGTCTGCCAATTAGCTTTCCTCTGGAAAATTTCAGCATCTAGTTATTCTGAGCCCAGCTTCATAAACACACGATACCGCTACATGTAGCTCAAAAATATTTCTGCAATCATACTAACAGAATTTCTGTATATTCTATTCTGCAAATCTGATGCTATACCTTGTGGTCCATTTTCAAATGTCACATTATTTAAAAATCATTATGTGGCAATATCAAATATATTGATGAAACTATTAATGAAGTTAATTAGTTGTGAACTACAAAAGTAGCATAGTTCAAATAATAAAAAGGTAATAACGAACACATAGGAATGCTTAATAAACTGTCTACAAGTAGCAGAAAATACCAGAGCATTCAGATAAACATTATATAAAGAACCAGAATAAACATTATTATTAGCTTTTATTTATATGGCACCATTAATTGCCAATAGCGCTATTCAGGTAAAAATGACACTGATGCACAAACAATTCAATGTAAAGATATTCTACAGAAAGTACACGCAGAAACACATGGAACAATGTAATTAAGACAGCTAAGAGCGTGACAACTAAAAACAGTACCACTCAATGATTCAGTACCCCGGGAAGAAAGAGAAAATAAATAATCAGTCACTGACTGTGTGAGAGTGCATAGGGACAGGTACATACCTCCCAACATGACCCTCTCCAGGAGGGACAAAATACTCTGCTCCTGGACTTTTTTCTTAATTTGCATTTGCCAGCACCTGTTTTGGACAGGTGAATGGATAAGAAAGGTGTTTCAGTACAGGTGATGCAATCATAAATAAGAGGGAAGTCCAGGAACAGAGCATTCTGTCCCTCCTGGAGAGGGTCGTGTTGGGAGGTATGCAGGTATACGTATTCCAGGCAGGGAATATCAGGAAGGAAGGTAATGCTTATCAGAGCATGCATTCTGGAGAAGTGGATGTATAACTGAGAAAAATCAGGTAAAGGCTCTTGTGAGACAAGGCCCCCAATTCAGACACCCGCCTTGCGGATGCCAATGCCAAAAGCATCACCACTTTCCAAGTGAGAAACTTCAACTCTATCTTTTGTAGAGGCTCAAACCAATCCAATTGAAGGAACTGCAATACCACGTTAAGGTCCCATGGTGCCACTGGAGGCACGAATGGAGGCTGGATGTGCAGAACCACTTTCACGGAGGTCTGAACCTCTGCAAGAGAGGCCAATTGTTTTTGGAAGAACACTGACAAGGCCGAAATCTGGACCTTGATTGATCCCAATCGTAGGCCCGTCTCCACACCATCCTGCAAAAAATGGAGAAAACGTCCTAAGTGAAACTCTTCCATAGGAGCTTTCTTGGATTCACACCAAGACACACATTTTCTCCAAATACGGTGGTAATGTTTTGACGTTACTCCCTTTCTGGCCTGAATAAGGTTGGGGATGACCTCCTTAGAAATACCCTTCCTGGCTAGGATACGGCGCTCAACAGCCATGCCGTCAAACGTAGCCGCGGTAAGTCTTGGTACACACAAGGCCCCTGCTGCAGCAGGTCCTCCCGAGAAGGAAGAGGCCGAGGATCTCCTACGAGTAACTGCTGAAGATCTGGGTACCAAGCCCTTCTTGGCCAGTGTGGGGCAATGAAGATTGCTCGAACCCTTGTCTTTCTTTTGATCCTGAAGTGGAGGGAAAACATACAGAAACACCCACTGGGTCACCAGTGCATCCACTGCTACTGCTTGAGGGTCTCTCGACCTGGAACAGTATCTCTGAAGCTTCTTGTTGAGACGAGATGCCATCATGTCTATTTGAGGAACTCCCCAAAGACTTGTCACCTTTGCGAAGACTTCTTGGTGGAGGCCCCACTCTCCTGGATGGAGATCACGTCTGCTGAGGAAGACTGCTTCCCAGTTGTCTACTCCCGGAATGAATAATGCCGACAGAGCTTGTAGATGTTTTTCTACCCAGCAGAGGATTTTTGTCGCCTCTGCCATTGCCGCTCTGCTTTTCGTTTCGCCCTGCCTGTTTATGTATGCGACTGCTGTTACATTGTCCGCCTGGATCTGCACGGGACGGTCTTGAAGAAGACGTACCGCTTGTTGAAGGCCGTTGTAAATGGCTCTTAGCTCCAGAACGTTTATGTGAAGTCAGGGTTCCTGTTGTGACCAACGTCCCTGGAAGTTTTCTCCCTGAGAGACTGCTCCCCAGCCTCGGAGACTTGCATCCGTGGTTACTAGGACCCAGTCCTGAATCCCGAACCTGCGTCCCTCTAGCAGGTGAGAGCTGTGCAACCACCACAGGGAGCGAAATCCTGGTTTTTGACGACAGGATTATCTTTCTGTGCATGTGTAGGTGTGACCCCGACCACTTGTCCAACAGGTCCCACTGGAATACTCTGGCATGGAACCTGCCAAACTGTATGGCCTCGTAGGCCACCACCATCTTCCCCAACAACCGAATGCACTGATGGATCGACACACTTGATGGTTTCAATATCTGTTTTACCATTTTCTGGATTTCCAGAGCCTTTTCTAGCGGAAGAAATACTCTCTGAACTTCTGTGTCCAGAATCATCCCGAGGAAAGACAACCTCGTCGTCGGTTCCAACTGTGACTTTGGGTAATTTATGATCCACCCGTGATTTTAGTCAAATCATCATGCATAGGAGACCACAAATAGGTTGAACTCGATGGACAATTGTCTTTTTTCAACCTCAGATACTATGTTACTATGTTTGTTGGAGTATTGACAGGGAGAGGGATATGTTTTGTAATAACTGCTCCCTGGTTCTCGCCTTTATCAGGAGGTCGTCCAGATAAGAGATTATATTGACTCCTTTCTGACGAAGGAGGACCATCATCTCCGCCATCACCTTGGTGAATACCCTCGGCGCCGTGGAGAGACCGAAAGGTAACATCTGGAATTGGTAATTGCAATCCTGAATCGCGAATCTCAGATAAGCCTGGTGAGGAGGATAAATGGGAACATGCAGGTAAGCATCCTTTATGTCCACCGACACTAAGTAGTCCCCCTCCTCCAGACTGGCAATCACCGCCCGAAGTGATTCCATCATGAACTTAAACCTTTTCAGGAAGAAATTCAGATCTTTTAGATTTAGGATCGGTCTGACCGAGCCGTCCGGCTTCGGAACAACAAAGAGGCTTGAAAAAAAACCCTGCGCTTGTTGTGACAGCGGTACCAGGACTATAACCTGGTCTTGACATAATTTTTGGATTGCCGCTGTTACTGCTTCTCTCTCTGGCGGAGAAGCTGGCAAGGTCGATTTGAAAAATCGGCATGGGGGAACGTCTTGAAACTCTAGTTTGTATCCCTGGGATACTATTTGCAACAGGGATCCAGGCCAGACAGAATCCAATCCTAGATGAAGAGTTTGAGACGTGCCCCCACCCGAGCGGCCTCCCGCGAGGGAGTTCCAGCGTCATGCTGGGGATTTGGCAGAATTAGGGGTAGACTTTTGCTCTTGGGAACCTGGAGCCGGTGTGGGCTTCTTTCCCCTTCCCCTACCTGCAAAGAAGGGGGAACCTCTCGCCTTTTTGTATTTATTGGGCCGAAAGGACTGCATTTGCGGGTGATAGGTCTTTTTTGCCGGTGCAGGCGCAGAGGGCAAAAAATAAGATTTTAAAGCTACCGGTAAATCTATTTCTCCTAGTCCGTAGAGGATGTTGGGGACTCCGTAAGGACCATGGGGTATAGACGGGCTCCGCAGGAGATAGGGCACCTAAAAAGAACTTTGACTATGGGTGTGCACTGGCTCCTCCCTTTATGCCCCTCCTCCAGACCTCAGTTAGAGAACTGTGCCCAGAGGAGATGGACAATACAAGGCAGGATTTAGCAATCCAAGGGCAAGATTCATACGAGCCCACACCAATCATACCATGTAACCTGGAACATACATAACCAGTTAACCGTATGAACAACAACAGTAACGGTCCAAGACCGATTTCAGCTGTAACATAACCCTTATGTAAGCAACAACTATATACAAGTCTTGCAGTTTCCGCACTGGGACAGGCGCCCAGCATCCTCTACGGACTAGGAGAAATAGATTTACCGGTAGGTTTAAAATCTTATTTTCTCTTACGTCCTAGAGGATGCTGGGGACTCCATAAGGACCATGGGGTTTATACCAAAGCATCCAATCGGGCGGGATAGTGCGTATGACTCTGCAGCACCGACTGAGCAAACGCTAGGTCCTCATCAGCCAGGGTATCAAACTTGTAGAATTTAGCAAAAGTGTTTGACCCCGACCAAGTCGCTGCTCGGCAAAGTTGTAATGCCGAGACGCCTCGGGCAGCCGCCCAAGAAGAGCCCACCTTCCTAGTGGAATGGGCCTTAACCGAATTTGGTACCGGCAATCCAGCCGTAGAGTGAGCCTGCTGAATCGTATTACAGATCCAGCGAGCAATAGTCTGCTTCGAAGCAGGTGCGCCAATCTTATTGGCCGCATACAGGACAAACAGAGCCTCTGTTTTCCAAAGTCTAGCCGTCCTGGCTACATAAATTTTTAAGGCCCTGACTACGTCCAGGGATCTGGTATCCTCCAGGTCACTTGTAGCCACAGGCACCACAATAGGTTGATTCATATGGAATGAAGAAACCACTTTAGGTAAAAATTGCGGACGTGTCCTCAATTCAGCTCGATCCACATGAAAAATTAAGTAGGTGCTCTTGTGTGACAAAGCCGCCAATTCTGACACTCACCTTGCTGATGCTAAGGCCAACAACATGACCACCTTCCAGGTAAGAAATTTCAACTCAACCTTGTTAAGCGGTTCAAACCAGTGTGATTTTAGGTACTGCAACACTACGTTCAGGTCCCATGGTGCCACTGGAGGCACAAAAGGGGGCTGGATGTGCAGCACTCCCTTTACAAACGTCTGGACTTCTGGAAGAGAAGCCAATTCCTTCTGAAAGAAAATCGAGAGGGCCGAAACCTGTACCTTAACAGAGCCTAATTTCAGGCCCATATCCACTCCTGTCTGTAGGAAGTGGAGAAAACGACCCAGATGAAAATCTTCCGTAGGTGCATTCTTGGTCTCACACCAAGACACATACTTTCGCCAGATACGGTGATAATGTTTTACCGTCACCTCCTTCCTAGCCTTTATTAAAGTAGGGATGACCTCTTCCGGAATCCCCTTTTTCGCTAGGATTCGGTGTTCAACCGCCATGCCGTCAAACGTAACCGCGGTAAGTCTTGAAATACACAGGGCCCCTGTTGCAACAGGTCTTCCCTCAGGAAGAGGCCAGGGGTCTCCTGTGAGCATCTCTTGTAGATCCGAGTACCAGGCCCTTCGAGGCCAGTCTGGGACAAGGAGTATCGTCTGTACTCTTCTTCGTCTTATGATCCTTAACACTTTTGTGATGAGAGGAAAAGGAGGAAACACGCAGACCGATTTGAACACCCACGGTGTTACCAGAGCGTCTACTGCTATTGCCTGAGGGTCCCGAGACCTGGCACAATACCTCCGAAGCTTTTTGTTGAGGCGTGACGCCATCATGTCTATTTGAGGAGTTCCCCAAAGACGCGTTACGTCTGCAAAGACTTCTTGATGAAGTCCCCACTCTCCTGGATGGAGATCGTGTCTGCTGAGGAAGTCTGCTTCCCAGTTGTCCACTCCCGGAATGAAGACAGCCGACAGAGCGCTTACATGATTTTCCGCCCAACGAAGGATCCTTGTGGCTTCCGCCATCGCGACTCTGCTTCTTGTCCCGCCTTGGCGGTTCACATGAGCCACTGCTGTGACATTGTCTGATTGAATCAGAACCGGTAGGTTTCGAAGAAGACTCTCCGCTTGTCGAAGGCCGTTGTAAATGGCCCTGAGTTCCAACACATTGATGTGTAGACAGGACTCCTGGTCTGACCAAAGACCCTAAAAATTCTTTCCCTGCGTGACCGCTCCCCATCCTCGGAGGCTCGCGTCCGTGGTAACCAGGATCCAATCCTGAATTCCGAATCTGCGACCCTCCAGGAGGTGAGCACTTTGCAACCACCACAGGAGGGACACTCTGGCCCCTGGGGACAGAGTTATTTTCCGATGTAAGTGCAGATGGGACCCGGACCACTTGTCCAGAAGATCCCATTGAAAAGTCCTTGCATGGAACCTTCCGAAGGGAATGGCCTCGTAGGCCGCCATCATTTTCCCCAGAAATCGAGTGCATTGGTGAACTGACACCCTTTTCGGTTTTAGCAGGTCTCTGACCATGTCCTGGATGTCCTGGGCTTTCTCTATTGGGAGGAAGACCTTCATTTGTTCCGTATCCAGTATCATACCTAGGAACGGTAGTCGAGTTGTCGGAATCAACTGTGACTTCGGTAGATTTAGAATCCAACCGTGTTGCTGGAGCACTCTCAGAGAGAGCGCCACACTGCTCAGTAATTTCTCCCTTGATCTCGCTTTTATCAGGAGATCGTCCAAGTATGGGATAATTGTGACTCCATGCTTGCGCAGGACCACCATAATTTCCGCCATTATCTTGGTGAAAATCCTCGGGGCCGTGGAGAGTCCAAACGGCAACGTCTGAAATTGGTAATGACAATCCTGTACAGCGAATCTCAGGTATTCCTGATGGGGGGCATATATGGGGACATGAAGGTACGCATCCTTTATGTCCAGAGACACCATAAACTCCCCCTCCTCTATGTTGGCTATTATCGCTCTGAGAGATTCCATTTTGAATTTGAATCCTTTTATGTACAGGTTTAGGGATTTCAGATTCAAAATAGGTCTGACCGAACCGTCCGGTTTCGGGACCACAAATAGGGTTGAGTAGTAACCTCTTCCCTGCTGGTGCAGGGGAACCTTGATTATCACTTGCTGTATACACAGCGTTTGAATTGCAGCTAACACTATATCCCTGTCCGATGTGGAAGCTGGTAGGGCCGATTTGAAAAATCGGCGCGGGGGCACCTCCTCGAATTCCAATTTGTAACCCTGGAAAACTATTTCCAACACCCAGGGATTCAGGTCCGAACTGACCCAGGCCTGACTGAAAAGTCGAAGACGTGCCCCCACCGGTGCGGACTCCCTCAGGGGAGCCCCAGCGTCATGCTGTGGGTTTTGGAGCAGCCGGGGAGGACTTTTGTTCCTGGGCACCTGCCGAAGCAGGTGCTCTTTTGCCTCTGCCCTTACCTCTGGCGAGGAAAGAGGATCCCCGACCTCTTCTGGACTTGTGCGACCGAAAGGACTGCATCTGATAGGGTGTCACTTTCTTTTGCTGTTGGGGAATATATGGTAAAAAATTTGATTTACCTGCTGTAGCTGTGGAAACCAGGTCCGTCAGCCCATCCCCAAACAATACATCACCCTTATATGGTAGTACTTCCATATGTTTTTTGGAATCTGCATCACCCGTCCATTGGCGAGTCCATAAGGATCTTCTCGCTGAGATAGACATGGCATTGGCCCTAGAAGCTAGCAATCCAATGTCCCCTTTGAGCATCCCTCATAAATAAGACTGCGTCTTTTATATGGGCTAGAGTTAAGAATATAGTATCCTTATCCATATTATCAAATTGATCTGTCCGCTCATCTATCCAAGCTACAATTGCGCTACACATCCATGCCGACGCAATTGTCGGTCTTAGCACAGCACCCGTATGAGAATAAATACACTTTAAGGTAGTTTCTTGCCTGCGATCTGCAGGGTCCTTAAGGGCTGCTGTGTCAGGAGACGGTAGCGCCACTTTCTTGGACAAGCGCGTCAGGGCCTTGTCCACAGTGGGGGGTGATTCCCAAATTTCCCTGTCCTGCTTAGGGAAGGGGTATGCCATATAAATTATTTTGGGGATCTGCGGTTTCTTTTCCGGAGTCTCCCAAGCTTTTCCAAAGAAATCATTTAATTCATGAGATGTGGGAAAGTTAATAATCTGTTTCTTTTCCTTAAACATGTGTACCCTTGTGTCGGGGACCGAGGGTTCATCCTCAATATGCAACACATCCCTTATTGCCACAATCATACACTGAATGGTTTTAGTCACCCTAGGGTGCAATTTTACTTCATCATAGTCGACACTGGAATCAGAATCCGTGTCGGTAGTAGTGTCTTGTGTTAAGGGACGCTTTTGAGACCCCGACGGGCCCTGTGAGTTGGTCCAATCCGAGGATTGACCCCCTGATGCCCCCCCTAATTCAGCCTTATTAAGCCTTTTATGTAAAGATGCCACACTTGCATTCAACATATGCCACATGTCCATCCAATCCGGAGTCGGCACAACCGACGGGGACACACCACTCATTTGCTCCACCGCCTCCTTGGAGAAGCCTTCCGCCTCAGACATGTCGACACACACGTACTGACACCCCACACACACAGGGATTAACCTATAAGGGGACAAAACCCCAACCAGGCCCTAAGGAGGGACAGAGAGAGAGAATGCCAGCACACACCAGCGCTTAAAAACACTGGAAAAATGATGACCAGATAGCGCTTTTCTATTTATAATATACCAATTCCCACTCACTGCGTCGCTAATGTGCCCCCCTCTCTTTTTTCCAGCCTGTGAAGTTCAGCAGGGGAGAGACCAGGGAGCCAGCGTTTTCCTCATGCAGCTTCTGTGGAGAAAATGGCGCTGGTTAGTGCTGAGGATCATGCCCCGCCCACCCGACGGCGGGCTTCGGTCCCAGTGGTTTTTCAATGAAAATGGCGGGGGATCTTAGATTTACTGCCTCCGCAGCCTAATCTATCTGCATTTGCCAAATGTGAGGTTTATTGCTGCCCAGGGCAAACCCCCCCCCCCCGCACCCTTCAGTGCTGCTCTGTGTGTGTGAGACTGGGAGCAATGGCGCGCAGCTTACCGGACGGCGGCGCGGCTCCGGGACGAACCCCAGGTGAGACCTGTGTTCCGACTCCCTCTGGAGCTAATGGTGTAAGTAGCCTTAGAAGCAGTGCCCAACTTGACAAGCCAGCTCTGCTTCTCTCTCCTCAGTCCCACGATGCAGGGAGCCTGTTGCCAACAGGACTCCCTGAAAATAAAAAACCTAACAAAATTCTTCTTCAACAGAAAACTCTGGAGAGCTCTCTGCAGTGCACCCATTTTCCTCTGGGCACAAGATCTAACTGAGGTCTGGAGGAGGGGCATAGAGGGAGGAGCCAGTGCACACCCATAGTCAAAGTTCTTTTTCGGTGCCCTATCTCCTGCGGAGCCCGTCTATACCCCATGGTCCTTACGGAGTCCCCAGCATCCTCTAGGACGTAAGAGATATGTTGACTTACCTGCGGTAGCCGCCGAGACTAACGCATCCAGGCCATCGCCAAATAAGGCCTCACCTTTATATGGGAGAGCCTCCATGTTACTTTTGGAATCTGCATCCGCGTTCCACTGGCGAATCCATAACGCCCGTCTAGCCGATACTGCCATGGTAGCAGCTTGTGAATTCAAGAGACCAATATCCTTCATTGTTTCCAGCATGTAGGCGGCAGCGTCCTTGATATTCCCTAACTTAAGGAGTATCTCATCTTTATCAATTGTGTCAATTTCTGATGACACGCTTTCTGACCATTTTTCAATAGCGCGACTCACCCATGCGCAGGCAATAGTGGGCCTGAGCAGTGTACCATTGGTAACATAAATGGATTTCAATGTCGTTTCCATTTTGCGGTCTGCCGGCTCTTTAATAGAAGCCGTGCCAGGAGCAGGGAGAATTACCTTCTTTGTCAACCTGGAAAGTGCACTGTCTAACACAGGGGGTGACTCCCATTTTTTCCTGTCTTCAACCGGGAAAGGATAAACTATGTGAATCCTTTTGGGAATACGACATTTTTTATCAGGATTCACCCACATCCCTTCAAACAGAGCATTTAGTTTGTGTGAAGTAGGGAACGTGACTTTGGATTTCTTTTCCTTACATAAATAAGCTTTCTCCTGAGGTACAGGAGTGCTTTCTGAAACCTCCAACACTTCCCTTATAGCCACAATCATATATTGTATACTTTTTGCCAATTTATGATCTATCTCTCTGGATTCACTATTGTCGACACAAGAATCAGAATCCGTGTCGGTATCAGTGTTTACAACATTTGCAAATGGTCTCTTATGTGACCCAGAGGGGCCGCCCGCATAAGGAATAACAGCATCCTGAAAAATCACATCTTCCACAGATTTTCTCCAGCATGCAGCCTTAGATTCAGACTTATCCAATCTACGGTTAATCAGATGCATACTGTCACATAGCTCTTTCACCCATGCAGGCTCTTGGTGTGCCGGTAGCGCCACCACATTACAACTCTGTGTCCCTAAAATGGCTTCCTCCGGGGAGGAACTCCCTGCCTCAGACATGCCTCACACGTGTACACCACACTCACAGACACACTGGGACTTATTTTGGGGACAGACCCACAGTCAAATCTGTCAGATGGACACAGGATAGGAGCAGCCAGTTCACAAATCCAGCGCCAGTATTGCCTGTGAACACTGTATGTCCACAGCCCAAAAGCGTTTTTAAATAGTAATATACACTATCAAATGCACCACAATCGCTTTGTGCCCCCCCCTTTATAGCACCCTGTACTTGTCAGAAGTGGAGGAGAGGACCAGCGTGTTCTCTGCAGCCTGAGGAGAGAAAATGGCGCTGAGTAGTGTGCTGGCTGCCTGAGGAAGAAGCTCCGCCCCCACAATGGCGCATCCTTACACTCAGTATATTGACTTATTATTTATACTGGCGGGGGTAGGGCTGTGCCAGCGGCATCTTATGCCCCTTTTTAGCCAGTTTGAGGTATTTTTCTTGCTGTCCAGGGCGGCCCTCCCCCCCCTCTCCGGCGCCCTGCAGTGCCTGTGTGTGTGGGCAGCAATGGTGCGCTGCGCTCCCGCCAGCCGCGCCGCATCTCAGCCCTCACTTACTTGATTGAAGATCATTCTTCTCATACTCACCTGTCTTCTGACTCTGTGAGGGGGGTGACGGCGTGCTGTGGGAGTGAGCATCTAGACACAGCTAGCGTTCAGTTCCCTTCAGGAGCTAATGGTGTCCTGTCAGCCAGAAGCAGAGCCATGAAACTCTGAGTAAGTTGGTTCTGCTTCTGCCCCCTCAGTCCCACGAAGCAGGGAGTCTGATGCCAGCAGATCTCCCTGAAAATAAAAAACCTAACACAAGTCTTTTCAGAGAATATCAGTAGAGCTCCTCAGAGTGCATCCAGTCGACCTGGGCACATTTCTAAAACTGAGGTCTGGAGGAGGGGCATAGAGGGAGGAGCCAGTTCACACCCAATGAAGTCTTTAGAGTGCCCATGTCTCCTGCGGATCCCGTCTATACCCCATGGTCTTGATGTCATCCCCAGCATCCTCTAGGACGTATGAGAAAGTAGGTGAGATGGCTGAGGGTGCAAGTGAAAAATGTAAAGGGAGCTAGTGAGCTTTAATGCACAAATGTGTTTTCAGGATGGCATTTGATTGGCTCTTCCCCCATCTACCCATCTCTGGGCCTAATTCAGGCCTGATCGCCACAGCAAAATTGTTCTCTAATGGACAAAAACATGTGCAATGCAGGTGGGGCAGATATAACATGTACAGAGGAGTTAGATTTGGGTGGGATGTGCTCAAACTGAAATCTAAATTGCAGTGCAAAAATAAAGCAGCCAGTATTTACCCTGCACAGAAACCAAATAATCCACCCAAATCTAAATTTCTCTGCACGTTATATCTGCCCACCCCACCCCCACAGTACACATGGTTTTGCCGATTAGAGAACAATTTTGCTGCTGCGATCAGGTCTGTGTTAGGCCCTCTCTCCCCTTATTCATTCTTCTTGTAATATGTGAAATGTTTCTGTTGTTCTTTCATATACATTTAATTCTCTCACAATAAATGTTATATATACTTTTCCTTCCGTCTCTCCCCTTTAGACTACTGTCTATGAACTTTTCCTTTTCTGCCCCCTTCAGCCTTTCTACCATATCTCGTCCCCAGTGCATTATTTACAGGTTAGTCGGTATCATAAAGCAGATTCTACTGGGGTTACTTGCCATGATCTGGTCCCAACTCTGGCTCCTCCAGTTATTCACAGCTGTCCAACAAATATTTAGAATCTGGAGCAAGCACAATTGAATTCAGCAGCTCCTGAGGTTAGCTCAAGTGGCTTTAATTAGTCTCCTGGCAACCATTCAGGTGTGCAGACCAGGAGTCCTTGCACTGGGCTGTGTTCTGACTCTTGATTGTGGTAGCTAAGTTCAAAGCTTTCCTTGGTTTTTGGACTTTTAATGATTAGCCTTTTTAGAGATTTCCCTTTGTGGCTTGTAATCAGCTGGATTCCGTTAGTCCTGGCGATTACTGGAATACATACTCTGCGCTGCTCAGTGGAGCTCATTTACCTGTGCTGTTTGGGAGATCTACCAGCATATCTCCACAGTTCAACTAACCTATTTTTTTAAGAAAATCTGTTACCTGTCAGCATTTCTTCACTGTGCTAATTACCTGTGCTAATAGGAAGACCTTCTCAGAATATCTCTGCATTGGAACTACCTGTGTTATTAAAAAAAAAAAAACCTGCTGCAATACTCTTCAGTTTAAGTTTAGTGCATATTGAGGCAGATGTATTAACCTGGAGAAGGCATAAGGAAGTGATAAACCAGTGATAAGTGCAAGGTGATAAAAGAACCAGCCAATCAGCTCCAGTATGTAAATTAACAGTTAGGATCTGATTGGCTGGTGCCTTTATCACCTTGCACATATCACTGGTTTATCACTTCCTTATGCCGTCTCCAGGTTAATACTCTGCCCCTTAGTTCTTACTGCCATTCAGTTAAATGCCACATTTAGCTAGAGCAGTGGTTCTCAAACTCGGTCCTCAGGACCCCACACAGTGCATGTTTTGCAGGTTACCCAGCAAGTGCACAGGTGTATTAATTACTCACTGACACATTTTAAAAGGTCCACAGGTGGTGCTAATGACTTCCTTGTGATTCTGTGAGGAGACCTGCAAAACATGCACTGTGTGGGGTCCTGAGGACCGAGTTTGAGAACCTGTGAGCTAGAGTATCCAGATTATCCCTTTTAACTGGGACGCTCATGGATTACACAGGTTCTGTGGCTGGCTGACTTCAAGTCTACATTTCAGCTGGTTTTAATCAGCCACAGAACCTGTCTAATCCATGAGCATCCCAAGTAAAAGGGATAATCTGGTCACTCTAATTTAGCTACTGCTTTTAGTTCCTTATGTCATTCAGTCTTTCTGAAGTGTTCTGTTCCCTGTATATGCAGATCAGGTATCTGTCATCTGGATACCCGAAATCCAAAAAATTGAGAAAACTGGAATATTTCGACCTTTTAGTGACATCATGACGCGGCCAGGTTCATGACGCAATTTGAGTCTGTGGCCAATCACAGACAGATGGGGGAGTGGCTTTGCAGCCATTCCCTTACCGTCACTGCTGCGTCACATGCCGGACCCGGCGCGGACCCCCTGCTGATGCATCAGACCCGCCACGGACCCCCGGTCGATGTGCCAGACCCCAATGCAGACGCTGCGGACCCTTGGGAGACGTCCGGATAACAGGTATTCTGTAATCCAGAAAAATCCCATATCCGGAATGCTCCTGGTCCCGAGCATTCCGGATATGGGATACTCAAACTGTATATATCTGTCATAATATATGTCTATAAAATAATCGTTATGGTAGCCTTACCGTTGATATTTCTCCTAAGTCCACAGGAACCACAGGATAACATTGGGATATGAGGTAGCGACAGCGGATTAGCATGAAACGATCAAAGCTTTCGGCCTCCCAGAATGCAACGGGCCCGTCCCTATATCCCCGCCTCCTGGCTCAGGCAATTCAGTTATTTTCCAAAGCTCAAGGCAGGAACATCAGAGAGCCCTAATCAGGAGAGAAGAACACACATGCACACCCTTCCGTACAAAAAGAAAGGATCCTCAAATCAGGTGCGTCAGGGTGGGATTCCTGTAGATTCTGTGGGTTTAGGAGAAATAGAGTGATCAACGGTACGATTATTTCTCCTGCAGTGTCCACAGGTTATCCACAGGATAACATTGGGATGTCCCAAAGCAATTTAGTGGTGCTCCTGATTGGACAGTCGAATCCTTTGCCCGAATTCAGCGTCCTGAGACACAAGGGTATCAAAGGCATAATGTCTAATGAATGTGTTAATGGAAGACCATGTGGCTGCCTTACATATCTGTTCTGCTGAAACACCACGTTGTGCTGCCAATGATGGACCTACCTTACGAGTAGAGTGAGCAGAGACATTAGCCGGAACAGGTAGATCAGCTTGAGAATATGCTTCTGAAATCATCATTCGAAGCCACCTCGCCAGCATCTGCTTGTCAGCAGGCCATCCTCTCTTGTGAAATCCATATAGAACGAAGAGAGTGTCTGTTTTTCTGATGGCACTGGTACGATCCACGTAGATCCTTAAAGCACGGACTACATCCAACGATGCATCTCCCACAGAAAGATCCGGCACTTGGAACGCCGGGACTACAATTTCTTCGTTAAGGTGGTATTTAGACACCATTTAGGAAGATACCCAGATTTGGTTCTGAGAACCGCTCTATCTGGATAAAAAAAAAAAAATCAGAAAAGGAGGGCGACAACAATGCCCCTAAATCTGAAACTCTTCTAGCTGAAGCAATAGCCAGTAGAAAGAGAACTTCAACTGTCAACCATTTAAAATCCACTCGATTTAGTGGTTCAAATGGGGCATCTTGAAGGGCCCTAAGGACTAAACTTAAGTCCCAAGGCACTGTAGGAGGAACAAAAGAAGGTTGAATGCGCAACATTCCCTGGAAATAAGTGTGCACATCCTGTAGGTTAGCAATTTTCTTTTGGAAACATATATTCAATGCTGACACTTGCACTCTCAAGGAAGCCACCCTTAGACCTTTGTCCATTCCTAACTGAAGGAATGCTAGGACTCTAGAAACTCTGAATGACCTAGGATCAAATTTCTGGTCACTGCACCATTGAATGTAGGCTTGCCATATTCAGTGATAAATGCAAGCTAAGGAAGGTTTCCTTGCTCTGAGCATTGTTTGAATTACCTGTTGTGAGAATCCTCTTGCTTTCAGGATGGAAGTCTCAAGAGCCACGCCGTCAAAGACAGTCTATCCAGGTGCTTGCAAGGACCCTGATATAGTATGTCTGGACATTGAGGGAGAGGGAGTAGGGACGTTGAGGGAATAGGAATGGAGCATCCATCGACAACCTCTGCAGATCTCTTCTGGGCCAAGACAGAGCTATTAGTGTCACGGCGCCCCTTCCTTGTTTTGCCTTTCGCATCACCCTGGGTAACAGGGCAATTGGTGGAAACACGTAGGCCAGACAAAAGTCCCATCTCACTGACAGGGCATCCACAAAGATGACTTTGGGATCCTTTGCTTTTGACCGGTATGCAGGAACTTTGTTAATCTGACGGGATGCCATGAGATCTATCTCTGGTAACCCCCACTTGTCTACCAGAATTTGGAAGACCTCGGGGTGTAAAGCCCATTCATTTGCATGAATCCGCTTCCCAGTTTAGGACTCCCGGAATGAACACTGCGGACAAGGCTGGATGATGACGTTCTGCCCACTTTAACGCGTGACTTACCTCCTTCATTGCATTTTGGCTGTGAGTTTCTCCCTGATGGTTGAGGTACGCTACTGCCGTTGCATTGTCCGAGCGGATTTGGACTGGTTTCCCCTGAAGGATGTCCTTTGCCTGAATAAGTGCCATATATATGGCCTGAAGTGCCAATATATTTATTGGCAGGCAACTCTCTTCCTTGGTCCACTGCCCCCTGGACGCAACTCCTTCCTGACACCGCTACCCAGCCCTGAAGGCTGGCATCCGTTGTCAGAATTCCCCAATCTGAAATCCAAAAGGGTCTCCCTTTGTCCAGATGGGATGTCTACAGCCACCAGGCTAAAGACCTTCTTATTTTCAGAAGAAGGACCAACCGTGTCTCCACAAACAAGCTATTGTCTGCCACTGATGACACTGAAGCAATTCCTGAGATTGTGCCAGGATAAGTAAATCATCAAGGTATGGAAAAATCCTTATTCCCTGCTGACGGAGATAATATGCCATTAGCACCATAACTTTGGTGAACACACTGGGAGTTTTGGCCAGTACAAATGGTAGGGCCTGAAACTGAAAATGTTGCTGGAGGATAGCAAACCTGAGACAGCGCTGATGGGACAGTGCTATAGGAACATGAAGGTAAGCATCCTGGATATCCAGGGATACCATAAAATCCTCCGGCTCCATGGCCAAAATAATGGAACGTAAAGTCTGCATATGAAATCGAGGTACCCAAATGTACTTGTTTAGAACTTAGAGATAGAGTATGGGCCCACTTGGCTTCTGGACTAGAAACTGGTTGGAATAAAACCTTGTCCTTGTTGTGCAGGAGGAACTGGAATTATCACTCCTGACTGAAGCAACTTCTGAACTGCCTCTTGCAAAGCCCTGGCCTTCATTTCCACTGAAGACGGGCTTGTACAAAAAACCTTTGAGGAGGGTGTTCCTTGAAAGCGAACGCATAGCCGTGAGATACCGCTTCTTGCACCCAGGCATCTGTGGTAGACTGCTGCCAGATCTGTGCAAACTGAAGAAGTCGGCCTCCAACCCTGGGGTCCCCCGGGTGGAGGCCCGCACCATCAGGCTGATGGTTTATCTTCTGATTTGGAAGCCGGCCCTCTGGTAGCCCAATGCTTTTTAGTCTTACCAGACTTGTCAGATTGATACTGTTTGCCATAACCCTTTCCTTTTGCTTTTCCTTGAGTCTGAAAGGGCCGGAAAGCTGGAAATCTAGACTTGGATTTATGTGTGGAAGGAAACTTCACTTTCTTGGAGTTTGCTTCTGACTCCAAAATACTGTTTAATTCTTTACCAAAAAGAATATCTCCATGAAAAGGCAAAGACTCCAGAACCTACTTAGATTCTGAGTCAGCTTTCCATGTATGTAGCAAAACCGCTCTGCGAGCTACTACTGCTGAGGCTAATGCCTGAGAGGCAATTGTACCCAGATCCAAGGCTGCTTCTTCCATAAAAACAGCTGCCTGTTTGATATGTGCAATATGGGCTTTGTGCTCTCTAGATGCCATTGAAAGGTCATCCTCCAATGCATCAGCCCAGGCTGCCCATCTATTTTCCTATTCCTGACATCATTTAATGATGTCGAAAGCAGAGGTAATGTAGATTTTCGCACCAATCGGATGACATGCGTATCTACTTTGGGAGCCACCTCCCTTTTTAAACAGTCCCCAGCCGGAAGAGGATAATGGGAAATCTATTTCCTTGGAATCCTAAACTTCTTATTGGGTATTTTGGGACGTTTAAACACAGGTGCCTTAGATTTTAACAAAGGCTCTGCTGCTTACTCTAAGGATAGAATGGCTTTCATAGAACTAATTAGCTCAGGTATGTCCACTGAGCTCAGGCCTTCTTCCTCGTCTATGTATACATACCGAGAGTGCGATGAGTCCTCATCCTCATCTGAAACATGTGTAGACTCTGAAGATGTTGTTTCATGTTTATGTGATTTGCTTACCACCGGCCTTTCAGCCTGTTTCTGTTGAGAGGCTGCAGATTCCTGTACTGGATGTGATGATCCCCAGGTGGAATGTTGCATGCAAGGGTTAATAGGGTGGCATTATCAACTCAGCTATACTGGATAATGTCTGTGTAAAAGTAGCCCATGGGGGTTTAACCTGAACCTGTGCCTGCCTCGGATTATTCACGAGGCTTTGGTGAAAGCTAAAACAATTTGCACGTAATCCATTTTGAACCAGTTCCTGAGAGGTTAACCCAGGTTTGCAAGACATACATGACATGAGTGTTGGAGCTACTGTGGAGAGTGTATCCTCCTCACCCTTGCCTCTCTTAAGCGCCAGGATACCGACCGCCGGAATTCCGGCAGAGGGGCGAGTGCAAAATAGCCCCTTGCGGGCTTGCTGCGCTCACCACGCTATGTCGTGGACACCCCAAGAGGGAGAATAGTTGTCGGGATCCCGGCGCCGGTATGCTGAGTGCCGGGATCCAGATAGCCGGGATATCGAATGCTTCCCCTCCCAGACACAACCATCGACGGGGGCAGATCATTGTGCTTTGGTTTAAGGGTACCTTGTCAGCATCTTTAGCAATAATGCTCGGGTCAAAGGTACCTCCTATGGACCAGAGTACCTGGATCTATGTGAGGGCTCTGATAGCAAGGGGTGTGCACATGCAGTCCAGCTAAACATACAAACTTGAAAACGTATAATATGCAATAATTGAACGCTGATAGGTGTCTTCCCACACCTTCCCCTTTCAACCTCCCCACACAGAAACACACGTCTCAGGTGTCCCCATTTTTATTACCAACCTCCCCCACCTATCAAGTAGTGGGAGGAGGTGAATGGTGTACCAAAGGCACAATGTGTTGATAGAACTCAGTGAACATTTCTGTGAAACCAGACAGCACTGGCTGCGGGAGAAGGCTGGCTGTGTTTGTGGGGTGGGTTGGGGGCATCCCCTCACAAGATCCATGTGTCAGTCTAGCCGCATAGCTGCAAGGAAAATCTCTTAATAATGGTGGGCCTTCCCTCATCCCTAGTGCGCAACTGCTAGCCTGACATAAGCCCCTTTTTTTTTTGTGTGTGTGTGTGTGTGTGTGTGTGTGTGTGTGTGCGCTAATGCTAACAATTTGTATTCCGGACAACTTACCAATTTGCCTTTGTTCGTCTTCCTCGATGTTGTACTGGTCCGTGCTTCAGGCTCCAAGTCTTTCTCCAGCTGACTAAGTTCTTCTACCTAGGAGCAACAAGACAACCTCAGTGGAAAATAAATTGTGCTGACCTGACAATTCCCTTCTAAAAATGTAGCAACAGGCAATAATTTCAGCCCTAATATTTTGTACCTTTTGCCAGATGGTGCTGTCTTCTGTGAGCATGAAATCTTCTGGTATAGAAGAATCCTGTTCCACTGGCATCCCACTTTTATTTTTACAGTATTCAACGTGAAGATTTTCAATTGCTTTGTATGGGCAGTGAGAAGAAACATCAGAATTATCATTATCCTCTTCTTGAGTAAGGTTGTCCTTCCGTCCTGGAACAAGGTATCCCCAACCATGTTTATCAGAGTAGTGCAATGGAAATCCGTCCCAAGTCAAACGCATTAGTTTAGGAGTTAATCTCATTTGAAGGCTGATAAGGCTTGGGCCAGGCACCCACTCAGGATCTTCAAGTCTAAGGCAAAGTTTACGATACCATCTGTAAAGACAAAACTTTCTTCTTTTTAGCAGAACTCTTACTCAAAATTTTACTTAATTGTGCATCTTTTAACCCTATCTTACCCAGGGTGTCCTGGCATGTGCTGAATTCTTTTTGGCAAGTAGGGCATAGTTTTATCTATGATAGATTCTAAGTAAAGTTTACTGGGAGAAGGACATAATTCCTCTTCTTCACTGGGGGGTCCAGGATCTAGGGGTACAATTGACAAAACAAAATGAATACAAACCAAGGGTTTCTTCCACATGTAACCAAACATACATTATATCCATCTATATATTCATATATATTTAGATTATTTTTAACTTCTGGGTATTTATATCTTCAGAACCTTGACAGCATAATGCATAGTTATTCCACTGGTGGCAGCATATAAACCAATCAACTCTGAGTAACACCTTCCTATATGCTGAGCAAGGTTTAAGTAATAAATGACTAGGTTCCTCTCACCTTCTTGTGGATCCGAGAGGTCTGTGCTTCCTGCAGTGAAGCTTGGGAAGTCTTTCATCTCCTTCTGTTTTTTGCTGACTTTTATTTTTTTTTGTTTGAACTCTTGGATGTCCCACTCTAAATCCCAAAGCCAAGGATCCGTTTTATATCTGAGAACACATTTATATATAACGATTTACAACAACCAAAATAATTCACGTTTTCTCTTACGTCCTAGAGGATATTGGGGTCCATTTAGTAACATGGGGTATAGACGGGTCCACTAGGAGCCATGGGCACTTTAAGAATTTGATAGTGTGGGCTGGCTCCTCCCTCTATGCCCCTCCTACCAGACTCAGTTTAGAAAATGTGCCCGGAGGAGCCGGTAACGCTGAAGGAATCTCCTGAAAAGTTTTCTGCATTTATTTTCTAGGTTTGTTGTTATCAGAGAGGGGTGGTTGGCACCAGCCTGACTGCTTCGTGGGGGGAGAGGGGGTTGGGGAATGGCCCAACCTCTTGAAGGGTTAATGGTCCCGTTCCCTGCTGAAAGGACACTGAGCTCCTGAGGGAACTATTCGCAAGCCTCACCACGGCGAGCGTACATTCCCACAACACGCCGCCACCCCTAACAGAGCCAGAAGAATGAAGAGTGGTGAGTAGTGAGCCGGCATCCCGGTTAGCGGGGCGCTGGCTATTATGGTGCCACGAGGGAACGGAGACACGCGGCTTCTAAACGGGGCAGAATGCGTCTCCAGACAGACATAGTACACATTTGCGTCCCAGTACACTGTACACAGTACCCAGACTGGCAACACCGCCTTAAAACGGTTTCTCTCCATTTTAAAGCACCAGATTCCTCAGCCAGTATAAAAAAAGCAGGGAGACCGTGCGCCATTGAAGGAGCGGGGCTTCACTATGAGAGGATCCAGCAGCTCACCAGCTCCTCCGGTGTAACTCCATATTACCTTAGCGGTACCAGGGGGTCAAAGCAGGAGGGGGGAGCGACACTTAGTGTACTAAGTACCCTATCAGGGTACTTAGTCTGCGACTCGGTTAAGCTTGGCATTAGCGATAAGGGCGCGGTGGGGGCTGGCTCCAAACAACTCTGTGTCTCCCTGAAGGGCTCTTTGTGGGTTAATTGTGCTTAACCTGTGTGTGTGTGTGTGTGTGTGTGTGTGTGTGTGTGTGTGTGTGTGTGTGTGCGCTGTCACATTTACATTATGTCAGGCAAAGAGTGTGTTTCTTGTACAGCGGAGTGTTCCTCTTCATCAGGGGGCTCACTACTGGGTACTCAGGGTTCACAAGCTAGCGAGGCTGAACCGGAGTGGGTTAATTCTCTCAAAGGGATGATTTCCACTCTTTCTACAAAATTGTCCCGCAATGAGAGAGACGCAATACTTAAAACAAACTGTGGATGAGTTTATAAACAGAGACTCAGTCCCCAAAAAAGCGTGTCCCCTCCCATTTGTCCACAAAAGCGATCTCTGGCCCATATCCTGCAATCTGACTCTGACGCTGATGGGTCAGACTTGGAGGAGGGTGAGGTAGACTTGGACGGGGAAGATGTGGCTCTGTCAAAGGGAATAGAGGCTCTTATAAAGGCTATCAGAGATGTTCTGTATATTCCTGATAATGTGTCAGAGGAGTGAGGAATCTTATTTTAATGTAAAGAAGAAGTCCTCAGTTACTTTTCCTGTGTCAAAGGAATTGAATACCCTGTTTGAAGAAACCATGGGTTAATCCTGATAAAAAAGTTTCAGATCCCTAAAAGGTTGCTCTCATCTTTTCCTTTTCCTCTGGAGGATAGGAAAAAATGATAAAATCCACCGATAGTGGACGCATCAGTCTCTAGGCTAGCACATAAAATTGTATTGCCTGTTCCTGGTGCAGCCTCCCTAAAAGACACGGCTGGTCGTAGAATTGAGACTACACTCAGATCATTGTACACCGCTGCTGGGGTGGCCCAAATACCCACTATTGCATGTGCGTGGATCACTAAAGCCATTGCAAAATGGTCAGGTAACCTAATAGAGGGGTTAGATTCCATATCTAGGGGGGGATGTTGTCTTACTCCTGCAGCATATACAGGACTCTGCCAACTTTATGGTGGAAGCCATAAAGGAAATAGGCCCGCTTAACGCATGCACCACCGCTATGGCAGTGTCGGCACACAGGGGCTTGTGGCTACGCCAGTGGACTGCTGACGCGGACTCCAGGAAAGGCGTGGAAGGTCTTGTTTGGAGATGAACTAGACAAGTGGATCTCCACAGCTACTGCGGATAAGTCTACGTATCTTCCTTCCGCAGCCCCCCCCCGACCAAGAAGACTTATTCAGCTTCTAAGTTACAGTCCTTTCGAACGGCCAAGGGTCCTCCAACGGCGCAAGAGGTACACCACGCAAACCGGCAACTGCAGTTACTTAGGAACAGAGCCCAGGCTCTGCTTCCTCAAAGACTTCAGCATGACGGTGGACCGCAATGCCTGGAAGGCTGTCAGGTGGGAGCCCGACTACAATTCTTCAGTCAGATCTGGTCAAATTTGTGGCAGGATTCCTGGGTCATAGATCTTATTTCCCAGGGCTACAGACTGGAGTTACAAGAGCTCCCACCTCACAGATTCTTCAAATCAGGCTTGCCACTTTCCTAAGAGGCAAGTATAACTTTACAGCATGCCATCCAAAAACTGGTACAGACTCAGGTCATTGTTCCAGTTCCACCTCATCTACTAAACAAGGGGTACTATTCCAACTTGTTCGTAGTACCGGAGCCGGATGGTTCGGTAAGAACGATTCTGAACCTCAAGTCTTTGAACCCGTAATTACGGGTGCTCAAATTCAAGATGGAGTCTCTGAGAGCGGTGATCTCGGGTCTGGAAGAGGGGGAATTCCGATCTGGCCACCTCATCAGGCTTATCTACGGTTTGCACTGCAAGACTGTCATTACCAGTTCCAGGCCCTGCCATTTGGTCTCTCCACGGCACTGAAGGTGTTCACCAAGGTGATGACAGAAATGATGTTTCTACTCCGCAAACAGGGAGTGAACATAATTCCGTACCTGGACGATCTCCGGATCGCATCTTCACATGCACCAGAGGATCAGTCTGTCGCCAAAGGCCAGGATCTCCCTTCCATGGTGGCTACAGTCTTCTCACCTCATCGCAGGATGGAGGTTCAGAATTCAGAACAGTATTCTGTTAACCACAGATGCAAGCCTCAGAGGTTGGGGAGCAGTCACTCAGGGGGTGCAGTTTCAGGGAAGATGGTCAAGTCAGGAAGTCATCCTTCCAATCAACATTCTGGAACTCAGGGCCATATACAACGCCCTTCTGCAGTCCTCACATCATCTTCAAGATCGGGCAATTCAGGTCCAGTCGAACAATGTGACGGCAGTAACGTACATAAACCGACAGGGCGGAACGAAAAGCAGAGCAGCAATGTCAGAGGTGTCAAGAATTCTCCTCTGGGCAGAAAGAAATGCTGTGGCGTTGTCAGCAGTCTTCATTCCGGGAGTAGACAACTGGGAAGCAGACTTCCTCAGCAGACACGACTTACACCAGGGGGAGTGAGGCCTTCACCCGGAAGTGTTCAGGTGCTTGACAAGTCGATGGGGATATCCGCAGATCAACATGATGGCCACTCGTCTCAACAAGAAGTTCAGGCGGCATTGTTCCAGGTCGGAGGTGGCGAAAGACGCCCTGACAATTCCATGGGTCTATCAGATGGTGTACGTGTTTCCTCCACTTTCTCTGATCCCAAGAATTCTAAAGCGAATAAAAAAAGGGAAGAGAGTCCAGCAATACTCATTGCTCCGTACTGGCCAAGAAGGGCCTGGTACGCGGACCTTCTGGAGATGCTCCTCGAAGAGCCTGTTCATCTATCAGGACTTACCGCGGCTACGTTTGATGGCATGGAAGTTGAACGACTGATTCTAGCCATGAGTGGGATCCCTAAAAAGGTTATCCCGACTATGGGGGTAATTCCAAGTTGATCGCAGCAGCAAGTTTGTTAGCAATTGGGCAAAACCATGTGCACTGCAGGTGTGGCAGATATAACATGTGCAGAGAGAGTTAGATTTGGGTGGATTATTTTGTTTCTGTACAGGGTAAATACTGGCTGCTTGATTTTTACACTGCAAGTTAGATTTCAGTTTGAACACACCCCACCCAAATCTAACTCTCTCTGCAAATGTTATATCTGCCCACCTGCAGTGAACATGGTTTTGCCCATTTGCTAACATATTTGCTGCTGCGATCAACTCAGAATTACCCCCTATGATCCAAGCCAGGAAGTGGGTAACGTTTAAGAATTACCATCATATTTGGAAGAAATACGTCTCTTGGTGTGAGAGCAGAAATTATTCTGCGGTGGAATTTCCTCTGGGACGTTACCTGCTTCTTCTGCAGGCAGGCATGGATGTGGGCCTGCGTCTGGGCTCCATAAAAGTCCAGATTTCGGCCTAGTCCGTTTTCTTTCAGAAACAATTGGCGGCTTCTCTCCCTGAGGTCCAGACGTTCTTGAAAGGTGTTCTGCACATCCAACCTCCCTTTGTGCCTCCCACGGCACCTTGGGATCTCAATGTGGTGCTGCAGTTCCTCCAATCGGACTGGTTTGAACCGTTACAGGAGGTGGACGTAAAATATCTTACGTGGAAGAACGTCACGCTGTTGGCCTTGGCTTCAGCAAGACGTGTGTCGGAGCTGGGGGCTTTGTATCACAAAAGTCCCTATTTAATTTTCCATGAGGACAGAGCTGAACTCAGAACTCGTCAGCAATTTCTTCCTAAAGTGGTGTCCGCATATCACAGCAACCAACCTATTGTGGTGTCGGTCGTCACCGACACCTCTGCTACTTCAAAGTCTTTGGATGTTGTGAGGGCTTTGAAGGTGTATGTGAAAAGAACAGCTCGTCACAGAAAAACGGACTCGCTGTTTTTTCTTTATGATCCCAGTAAGATTGGGTGTCCTGCTTCAAAGCAGACAATTGCACGCTGGATCAGACTTACTATCCAGCATGCTTATTCCACGGCAGGTTAGCCATGTCCAAAATCTGTACAGGCCCACTCTACTTGGTCGGTGGGTTCTTCCTGGGCGGCTGCCCGGGGTGTCTCGGCTTACAGCTCTGCCGAGCAGCTACTGGGTCAGGTTCGAACACGTTTGCCAAGTTCTACAAGTTCGATACTTTGGCCTCTGAGGACCTTCAGTTTGGTCAATCAGTTCTGCAGGAACCTTAGCACTCTCCCACCCAGTTTGGGAGCTTTGGTACATCCCCATGGTACTAAATGGACTCCAGTATCCTCTAGGATGTAAGAGAAAATAGGATTTTAATTACCTACCGGTAAATACTTTTCTTGTAGTCCGTAGAGGGTACTGGGCGCCCACCCAGTGGTTCGTTCTTCCTGCACTGTTACTTGGTTAAGTAATGTTGGTTCAGCCGTTGCTGTTCCTGTTTCAAGTTTGGTTAGCTTGGCTTTCCTCTTGTGTGTGCTGGTTCGGAATGTCACCACTATCCTTCTCTCAAAGTATGTTCGTCTCCTCGGGTACAGTTTCCTAGACTGAGTCTGGTAGGAGGGGCACAGAGGGAGAAGCCAGCCCACACTAACAAATTCTTAAAGTGCCCATGGCTCCTAGTGGACCAGTCTATACCCCATGGTACTAAATGGACCACAGTATCCTCTACTGAATAAGGCCCAATGTCAGCTAACAGTGGGCAGTGTCAGGCTGGCCCAAGGGATGGTTGCGGTTTAGGGCACCAGACACGTGGACGGCGGTGGCTCTGGAAACCATGATCGGAGCTCAACTCTGATCGGGCATCTCCACATACAGTGGGGAGGCTGACAGCGGGCAGCAACTAAAATGCCTGCTGGACTCTGGAGGGCTGCTACGCATACCCAGCCACAGCAGCTCCTCCTCCCATGCGGCATGCCCAGTCACAGCAGCTCCTCCCATTGGCCTTTGTAGAGTCCAGCAGGCTGCACTGACTGCCTGCAGCCTGCCAACCACCAAGCGCAGAAAGTACTAGGAGTCGGGAAACAACTGCAGTGTCAGATGCACGCCATCTACATTCTTACATTGTGCTTCATCAATCAGCGTCACAGGCATCCTGGCAGCTCTTAAGAGTGATTATTTTGAGCATGTAGGAGTGAGGGGTGCTGGCTGGGTAAGGAGTGATGGGTGTTGCTGGCTGCTGCTGTGATCTGTGCTTCTGGGAGAGGGGTGCTGGTCAGATGGAACTAGCGTCAGTGATAGGGGGCACCAGCCAAAATCTTGGCTAGAGCATCATATTGGTTAGGGCCGGCTCGGATGGAAAGACAAATAATTCAGTAATTTAAGTTATTTTAAAAAAAAAAGGTAAGAACATTTTTCACCCAATGACATAAAGCAATATTACAAAGACCACATATAGTAGTGCAATCCAAACAATTAACAGTAGTGAAATAAAAAAACTATTTATATATAGAATTAAAAAAAAAAAAAAAGTATCCGATTTCTTTCAACTAATTGCCCGGTAGTTTGCCTGGTCACTAGCTATTGTTCCTGGCCTGGTGGCAGTTGTTTTGGTTCTCTCTCCAACCTTATCATCTTTCTCACCCTCTTTCAACAATCCCCCTCTTACTCTCCTCACAACTCTCCCCCCCCCCCCCACCCAATCTCGCTTCTCCGCTCATCTCTCTCTTTCCCCCATCCCTCTCTCTCTCACTGCCAAGTCTCTACCTCTCTTCCCTCCCTTGTTTGGTACTATATTCAATGGGAGTTGGAAGGGGATCTCCTGGCTCGGACATTCTCCCATGGGGGAGACGCAGTTTACTAGGGGGAAGAGAGGATATGTCCATGCCATCAGAGCCATGAGTGGAGGGTGGGACTGGGCCTCCACTCAGCTGATACTGCACAGCTGCTAGACTGACACAGCAAGCGGTTATATAACAGATTTGGGAGTATCCTGCAGAAGTACAGCTTCATGAACTTGTATAGCCACCTACACATTTATAAAACAACTTGGGATCATGATGTTTTGTAGAACTTTTGTAACAGTAATGTATATACACTGCTCAAAAAAATAAAGGGAACACTTAAACAACACACTGTAACTCCAAGTCAATCACACTTCTGTGAAATCAAACTGTCCACTTAGGAAGCAACACTGATTGACAACCAATTTCACATGCTGTTGTGCAAATGGAATAGACAACAGGTGGGAATTATAGGCAATTAGCAAGACACCCCCAATAAAGGAGTTGTTCTGCAGGTGGTGTCCACAGACCACTTCTCAGATCCTATGCTTTATGGCTGATGTTTTGGTCACTTTTGAAAGCTGGCGGTGCTTTCAATCTAGTGGTAGCATGAGACGGAGTCTACAACCCACACAAGTGGCTCAGGTAGTGCAGCTCATCCAGGATGGCACATCAATGCGAGCTGTGGCAAGAAGGTTTGCTGTGTCTGTCAGCGTAGTGTCCAAAGCATGGAGGCGCTACCAGGAGACAGGCCAGTACATCAGGAGACGTGGAGGAGGCCGTAGGAGGGCAACATCCCAGTAGCAGGACCGCTACCTCCGCCTTTGTGCAAGGAGGAACAGGAGGAGCACTGCCAGAGCCCTGCAAAATGACCTCCAGCAAGCCACAAATGTGCATGTGTCTACTCAAACGATCAGAAACAGACTCCATGAGGGTGATATGAGGGCCCGACGTCCACAGGTGGGGGTTGTGCTTACAGCCCAACACCGTGCAGGACGTTTGGCATTTGCCAGAGAACACCAAGATTGTCAAATTCACCACTGGCGCCCTGTGCTCTTCACCGATGAAAGCAGGTTCTCACTGAGGACATGTAACAGACGTGACAGAGTCTGGAGACGCCAAGGAGAACGTTCTGCTGCCTGCAACATCCTCCAGCATGACCGGTTTGGCAGTGGGTCAGTAATGGTGTGGGGTGGCATTTCTTTGGGGGGCCGCACAGCCCTCCATGTGCTCGCCAGAGGTAGCCTGACTGCCATTAGGTACCGAGATGAGATCCTCAGACCCCTTGTGAGACCATATGCTGGTGCGGTTGGCCCTGGGTTCCTCCTAATGCAAGACAATGCTAGACCTCATGTGGCTGGAGTGTGTCAGCAGTTCCTGCAAGACGAAGGCATTGATGCTATGGACTGGCCCGCCCGTTCCCCAGACCTGAATCCAATTGAGCACATCTGGGACATCATGTCTCGCTCCATCCACCAACTGTCAAGGAGTTGGCGGATGCTTTAGTCCAGGTCTGGGAGGAGATCCCTCAGGAGACCATCCGCCACCTCATCAGGAGCATGCCCAGGCATTGTAAGGAGGTCATACAGGCACGTGGAGGCCACACACACTACTGAGCCTCATTTTGACTTGTTTTAAGGACATTACATCAAAGTTGGATCAGCCTGTAGTGTGTTTTTCCACTTTAATTTTGAGTGTGACTCCAAATCCAGACCTCCATGGGTTAATAAATTTGATTTCCATTGATAATTTTTGTGTGATTTTGTTGTCAGCACATTCAACTATGTAAAGAACAAAGTATTTAATAAGAATATTTCATTCATTCAGATCTAGGATGTGTTATTTTAGTGTTCCCTTTATTCTTTTGAGCAGTGTATATATATATATATATATATATATATATATATATATATATATGTATATCTAAAGAAGGTGTAGGGAGCGTTACATAGACACAGGGAAAGTTTATAAAGCCAAACCCAGGAACACTAAACCGACATTGGCAAACACGCTGTTCTGAATAGACAGAGCCTATATGCTACAATGATGGCCATTTTTCTCATCCACTTATGTCCCGTACTTTCACACTTCTACAGCATCATACACCGGAATGTTGGAATCTGCATTTTACAGTTAGCTTATACTGCGTTCTGTGCTGCAGGAAAGAAGAAACACATTTGTACTCATGTGACACATCAGTTACATACACATCATCAAAGAGCAGCTGGCAGGCATCATTGGCCAAGTTCATGAGGGATTTCTTCATCTCCTTCTGTAGCTCCTCGTATGTTATCTGAGCCTCATCAAGATATTTCTCCCAGTTTTGGTTCACCGGCAGGTAAGAAACGCCCATCTCTAACATCCCTGCTAAGGTAACAGGGTGAGGACATCTAGGAAATTGAAGGATAGTATTCTCAATGGCCTGTTCATAGGATTTCTAATTTACAACCTGATTACTGTCCAAGCAGCTGGCTGTATTGGTGAGGATCGAGCATCCTGTAGCCACTCAGATCACAAATATGTTTACAATAGCACAGATTAAAGTGCGTGACACCAGCAGTGTCAGCATAGGAGGAGACGTATGGAAGAAAGCAGAGGTAATAGTGTAAGGTGCAGAACAGAGTTGTGTTTATTATTAACTTTTATTTGCCACCACAAAGTCTACACAGCGGCTCCTGCCAATTTAATATGGGATAATTGTGCTATCATATCCACTTATAAATGAAACAAACTTCTCAAATTCTGGCCTAAAAGTATTAAGCCATACCTAGAGATAAAGTGGAGACGGATAAAGAGTCATAAAGTACCAGCCAATCAGCTTCCTAACTGTGATGCCACAGGCAGAGTTTGAAAAATTACAGTTAGGAAGCGGATTGGCTGGTCATTTATCACACTTTATCCGTCTCCACTTTATCTCTTGTTAAGGCTTCATACATTTGGGCCTCTGTGCTCACAGCAGTTTTGTATTCACCAGAAATGCGATGCCCTTAGGAGCTGTCAGCTGTTCATGACCACTTATTAAAAAAGGAGATTTATGGTACACTTACCATGGTTAAATCTCTTCCTGCGAGGTACACTGGGTTCCACAGGGAATACATTGGGATGTAGAGATGGATCTTGATCCAAAGGCACCAACAGGCTAAAGCTTTAGACTGTCCCAGAATGCATTGCGTGGCCTCCTCTATGACCCCGCCTCCAAGCACTGTGAGCTCAGTTTTGTTAACCAGTCCAATGCAGAAGCAGGTAAAAGAGAAGGCAGATGACAGTCACATAGAACCACGTTCTCACGACAGGAGAAGGGACTAGCAGTTAATGCCATACAAACCCAAAGAAGTTAAGAGCGTCAGGGTGGGCGCCCTGTGGAACCCAGTGTACCTTGCAGAAAGATTTAACCATGGTAAATCTACCATAAATCTCCTTTTCTGCAGCGGGGTATACTGTATTCCACAGGGAATACATCGGGGATGTCCTAAAGCAGTTCCTCAAGGCAGGGGACGCACCTTAGCGGGT
Organism: Pseudophryne corroboree; assembly: GCF_028390025.1. Lineage (NCBI taxonomy): Eukaryota > Metazoa > Chordata > Amphibia > Anura > Myobatrachidae > Pseudophryne > Pseudophryne corroboree. The sequence goes on along the minus strand of NC_086449.1, from coordinate 240,099,063 downwards.
AGGAGAACCCGGTGTCCAAAGGAAGCATCCTGGGAAGCGGAAGTATCAAAGGCATACAACCTAATAAACGTGTTCACTGAGGACCACGTAGCCACCTTGCACAATTGTTCTGCGGACGCGCCATGCCGGGCCACCCAAGAGGGTCCAACAGACTGAGAAGAATGGACTTTAATAGTAGCTTGGAGTCCAGCCTGCGCATAAGCTTGTGCAATCATAATTCTAATCAATCTGGCCAAGGACTGCTTATTCGCAGGCCAGCCACATTTGTGGAAACCAAACAGTACAAATAGGGTATCTGACCTCCTGATAGAGACAGTCCTCTCCACATATATACATAGAGCTCGTAACACATCCAAAGACCGTTCTTTGGAGGACAATTCAGAAGAGATGAAGGCTGGAACCATAATCTCTTGATTAAGGTGAAAAGATGACACCACCTTAGGTAAATAACCAGGGTGAGTTCTAAGAACTGCTCGGTCACGATGAAATATCAAAAAGGGTGGATGACAGGAAAAAGCGCCTAAGTCTGACACCCTTCTAGCAGAGGCAATAGCCTGCAGAAACAGGACCTTGGCTGTGAGCCATTTAAGGTCCAATGACTCAAGGGGTTCAAATGGAGACTCTTGCAGGGCATTCAGGACAACAGAAAAATCCCATGGAGCCACAGGAGGTACATAGGGAGGCTGAATCGGTAGTACGCCCTGAGTGAATGTATGAACGTCATGTATAGACGCAATTTTTCTCTGATACCACATCGACAAGGCAGATATGTGAACCTTGAGGGAGGCCAAACGAAGTCCTAAATCCAGGCCTTGTTGCAAAAAAGGCCAGACGTCTGGAAGTACTAAACTTGAAAGCATCGTAATTCTTAGCAGCACACCAGGTTAAGTAAGAATTCCAGACCCTATAATAAATCTGTGCAGAAGCCGGTCTGCAAGCCTTTAGCATAGTTTGGATTACCACCTCGGAGAAGTCTTTGGCCCTCAGGAGTGAAGCTTCAAGAGCCATGCCGTCAAAGCCAGTCTGGCCAGGTCTGTGCAGAAGAATTAGTATTCGGGAGAAATGCAGTCTTAGCAGCCGCTAAGGCAGTCACGATCTTATTCAGATCTTCCCCAAATAGGATGTCTCCCTTAAAAGGAAGTACCTCTAAGGTCTTTTTGGAGTCCAGGTCCACCTTCCATGACCTCAACCACAGAATTCGGTGAGTCAGCATGGACGTAGTCGACGCCTTGGCCGCCATTACACCTGCCTCAGAGGACTCTTCCTAAATATATTGGGAGGCGGTGGGAATAGGAGACAGATATTGTCTGGCAGTGTCAGATATATCCTGAGGCAGCTCATCCTCTATTGCCTGAACCCATGCTTCAATTCCTTTTGCGGCCCAGGAGGCTGCCATAGTGGGTCTATGTACAGCATCTGTAAGGGAGTAAATAGACTTCAGGCATCCCTCCACACGCTTATCTGTTGGTTCCTTCAGTGAGGTGACAGTGGTGACAGGCAGAGTAGATGACACCACAAGACGGGTGACATGGGAATCCACCGGCGGTGAATTTTCCCACTTGTTACACAACTCAGCAGGGAGAGGATAACGAGCTAGCATCTTTTTAGACAGGGAGAATTTCTTTTCTGAAGAAGACCAGGGTTCCTGACGTATGTCTACTAAATGGTCAGAATGTGGTAAGATTACTTTAGCTACCTTCTGATGTTTAAACTTATCAAGTTTCTTAGACGCAGTAGTGGGATTTACATCATCATCGATTTGTAGAATCAGCTTTATTGCCTCCAATAGATCAGGGACATCAACCTGAGTTGTAGGTCCTCGTCAGAAGCAACTGTATCAGTGTCTGACAGATCAGTATACTCCCCATCTTTATAAGAAGTATCATCTGAGATATTATTGGATTGTGAGGAGGAAGAGGCCAACTTAGATGACCCCTTGACCCCAGAGGGACGTGGGGTAGGTTTTTGTCTAACCAAAGATTGATTCAATTGTTGTATCTGGGTAGACAGAGCATCCGCCCAGGGCGGGTTTACCACAGGGACAATATGAGGCTGCAATGGCACAGGAGGTTCCAAAGGGGGCGGAAGGCGTGTCACAAGCGTATTAAGCATAGTAGAGAACGCCGCTCAAGGTGGCTCCTGATTGGCTACAGGAGCAGTGGGCTGACTGGGAGATGTATGGCACATATCACACAGACCATCCTTCGAAACTTCCTCCTCAGGCAAATCCTTGTTGTATGTGCTGCATGATGCAGGAGCGTCCGTGGATTTCCCGCTCTTTGTGGTAGACATTATAGTGAATGTAACCCTAGAGCGGAAGAGTACGACACAGCCAGACAAATACAATACCTGCAAATAATTCCCCTATTTATGTGACAGTATATACAGGACACAAACTGAGAATAAATGCGGTATGAGGTGACTGAAATACACAGTAGAATACACTTAACTGTGAATACTGCGCAGCACTAGATATTAGACCCTGACACACCTAGTACCTCAGGGTACAGAATGGATACACACACACACACACACACCAATGCGCAGTCCGAGACCGGATGTATATAGCAGAATACTCGTACTATATATTCTGGTAGATAAACACTTATTCTTAACTAACATGGTCTTAAAATTACATGTAGAATACTTATGCGTCTATTAAATCACAGCACTGATGAATCAGGCAGATTTAGAGAGGAGACATTGCCCTGCTGTCCCGGAGACCAGTTGCAGCTATTGTGAGAAGATGGTGCCCAGAGTCTCAGTCAGGGAGTGAGGGAGAGTGTGAAGCAGCTCCAGGGCGGGAACACCAGCAGTAGATGGCATTCGGAGCTGGGGGAGGGGCTACAGGTCAAGCGCCTTTTCCCCTATGCTGGTCCTCACCACCGAGTACTATGGAGCCTTATTAAAGTGGATATTTTACTATCCGACCTGTGCTCCCATGCCCTGGTGGACATAGTGGGGTCCCTGCTCTGTCACAGTGTCCACACCAGCGTCGCTGTTCGTCTCCTTAAACCGTGACCGGAATGCGATTTAATGGCGGGTCCCGCCTGGGGGACCCTCTTACCTCCTCCCTTAGTAGCAGCCACGTGAAGCAGGAGAGCATCTGCGGTGGTGTGCCTAGGAACCGGAGTGTCTCCGTCGCAAGTACCCGGGAACAGAGCCAGTGGGAGTATGCAATGCCGCTGGGGAGGTGATGGAGCCGCAGCACAGTATTTCACACTGACATGTGAAGTGCTGCAGCCCTTGAAGTCTTCTAAAAAGCTTTTTCAGGGCTGCCTAGCGCAGCCCCCCTATTAAGTGACGTGCTTCATGCAGGCACCAACTCTAAAACTGAGCTCACAGTGCCTGGAGGCGGGGTAATAGAGGAGGCCCAACAATGCATTCTGGGACAGTCTAAAGCTTTCGCCTGTTGTTGCCTCTGGATCAAGATCCATCTCTACACCCCAATGTATTCCCTGTGGAACACTGTGTGCCCCGCTGCAGAAACAAAATAAATTAATAGACTACCATAACTAGAATCTGTAATTTTAGCAAATGATGGATGGACAATGAACATTGCCTGCTGTATTTTTGGTCAATGGCACAGAGTAATGTTCTGTGCTCTAACGATAAATATACATAAATGTATATAGGCTATGGGGTATATGCAATTGCGGTCGAATTTCCGAAATTGTCGAATTTCGGGTCATTTTCGCCAAAAATAAATAAATCGTCAATGCAATTCAGTGCTTTCCGTCAAAAAAACGGACTTTCAAAATTCGACTTTTTGAAATTCGACTTTTTGCAAATTCGACTTTTCTGCAATGATACAAGTGCTGCAATTCGACAAAAGCATATTCAATTCAAGTTTGGAAATTCGACAGCAGTGCTTTTAGACAGTAAATTCGTCATTTTCAATCCGCCACACTTTGGAGGGTGAAAACAATAAAAAAAATTTAAACATGTTTTTTTTGGTGTTTTTTTTTTTGGGAATAGTATATCTATTTATATTAGAAGGGATTAGGTACTTTTTTTTTTTTTTTTTTGGAGGCACAAGTATTATTTATATATTTTTTAAAATAATTTTTTTTTTTTTTTTAGTGCTGGAACGGTAAAATAAAAAAAAAAAATGGCGTGGGGTCCCCCCTCCAAAGCATAACCAGCCTCGGGCTCTTCGAGCTGGTCCTGGTTCTAAAAATGCGGGGAAAAATTGGGCAGGGATCCCCCGTATTTTTAAAACCAGCACCGGGCTCTGCGCCTGGTGCTGGTGCAAAAAATACGGGGGACAAAACCAGCAGGGGTCCCCCGTATTTTTCACACCAGCATCGGGCTCCACTAGCTGGACAGATAATGCCACAGCCGGGGGTCACTTTTATACAGTGCCCTGCGGCCGTGGCATTAAATATCCAACTAGTCACCCCTGGCCGGGGTACCCTGGGGGAGTGGGGACCCCTTCAATCAAGGGGTCCCCCCCCCCCAGCCACCCAAGGGCCAGGGGTGAAGCCCGAGGCTGTCCCCCCCATCCAAGGGCTGCGGATGGGAGGCTGATAGCCTTGAGTAAAATGACAAGAATATTGTTTTTTCCAGTAGTACTACAAGTCCCAGCAAGCCTCCCCCGCAAGCTGGTACTTGGAGAACCACAAGTACCAGCATGCGGGAGAAAACCGGGCCCGCTGGTACCTGTAGTACTACTGGGAAAAAAATGCCCAAATAAAAACAGGACACAGACACCGTGACAGTAAAACTTTATTACACACTGCCGACACACACATACTTACCTATGTTCACACGCCGACATCGGTCCTCTTCTCCATGTAGAATCCACGGATACCTGAAAAGAAAAGATCAATATACTCACCTCAGCCAGGGTCCAGAGATAAATCCACGTACTTGGCAAAAAAAGAAAACGGACACACGGACCACCGGACTGAAAGGGGTCCCATGCTGACACATGAGACCCCTTACCCCGAATGCCGGGACACCACGTGACTCCTGTCACTGCAGTCCCTTCAGCCAATCAGGAAGCGCTACTTCCGTGGCGCTCACCTGATTGGCTGTGCGCTGTCTGTGCTGTGACAGCGCATCGCACAGCTCCGTCCATTAGTTTCAATGGTGGGAACTTTGCCGTCAGCGGTGGGGTTACCCGCGGTCAGCCGCTGACCGGCGGGTGACCTCACCGCTAGCCGCAAAGTTCCCACCATTGAATATAATGGACGGAGCTGTGCGATGCGCTGTCACAGCACAGACAGCGCACAGCCAATCAGGTGAGCGCCACGGAAGTAGCGCTTCCTGATTGGCTGAAGGGACTTCAGTGACAGGAGTCACGTGGTGTCCCGGCATTCGGGGTAAGGGGTCTCATGTGTCAGCATGGGACCCCTTTCAGTCCGGTGGTCCGTGTGTCCGTTTTCTTTTTTTGCCAAGTACGTGGATTTATCTCTGGACCCTGGCTGAGGTGAGTATATTGATCTTTTCTTTTCAGGTATCCGTGGATTCTACATGGAGAAGAGGACCGATGTCGGCGTGTGAACATAGGTAAGTATGTGTGTGTCGGCAGTGTGTAATAAAGTTTTACTGTCACGGTGTCTGTGTCCTGTTTTTATTTGGGTATTTTTTTTCCAGTAGAACTACAGGTACCAGCGGGCCCGTTTTTCTCCCGCATGCTGGTACTTGTGGTTCTCCAAGTACCAGCTTGCGGGGGAGGCTTGCTGGGACTTGTAGTTCTTCTGGAAAAAACAATATTCTTGTCATTTTACTCTAGGCTATCAGCCTCCCATCCGCAGACATTGGATGGGGGGGACAGCCTCGGGCTTCACCCCTGGCCCTTGGGTGGCTGGGGGGGGGGGACCCCTTGATTGAAGGGGTCCCCACTCCCCCAGGGTACCCCGGCCAGGGGTGACTAGTTGGATATTTAATGCCACGGCCGCAGGGCACTGCATAAAAGTGACCCCCGGCTGTGGCATTATCTGTCCAGCTAGTGGAGCCCGATGCTGGTGTAAAAAATACGGGGGACCCCTACTCTTTTTGTCCCCCGTATTTTTTGCACCAGCACCAGGCGCAGAGCCCGGTGCTGGTTTTAAAAATACGGGGGATCCCTGCCCAATTTCCCCCCCGCATTTTTGGAACCAGGACCAGCTCGAAGAGCCCGAGGCTGGTTATGCTTTGGAGGGGGGACCCCACGCCATTTTTTTTCTCGTGTTTTTCCCCGTTTTTTTAAATCTCGGCAAAATCCGGCAAATCGCCCGTTTTTCGCCCGCGGGACTGTCGAATCCGTTTTTCATTGAATATGGTGAATTCCGGCAGCCACCTGCCGGAATTCACCTGTCGAATTGTGTCGAATTTAAAAACGGCGATAATTTGACGCGATTCGCCGTGAATTGCATATACCCCCAAGTCTCCAATATCCAAAATTCCAAAATACGGAATTGTCTGAACATACAACATTTTTGGCGCAAGACTGAGATAATGACAACTTGGCTTTCTGATGGTTCAGTGTACACAAACTTACTTTATTTAATTCACAAAAGTATTAAAATATATAAAATTACCTTCAGGCTGTGCATATTAGGTGTATATGAAACATAAATGCAGTCTGTGCTTAGACTTGGGTCCCATTACCAAGATATCTCATTATGGTATGCAATTATTCCAAAATACGGTACAGAAAAATCATATATCCAAAATACTTCTGGTCCCAAGCATTCTGGCTATGGGAGACCCAACATGTAATGACTTCAGTGTGGTCAGCTTAACAAGCAGTACATTATGTGGAAATACCAGCCCGTTTTTAATAGATAATAGAGCTTGAACTAGCAAAGACATAATTAAATAATGGATTTGATGAGTACAGAATATATACTGTTTTTATTCACTGACATTATTACACAATAATACAACACAAGCACAACTAAAACCAAGAATAAGAATGAGACCATGCTAAGCTGCCATGAAATGATGTAACCTTACTCAAAACCAAAAAAGTGTTTATGAATATTTTACTACTGTCTGACTGTATCATGATTACAATAGAAATAAAATAAAGACTTTATGTACACTTTCATCAGGAAAATATGAGAATAGTAAAGCACGCTCACCTAAAATAGCCCTAAACACCCTCAGTGCTGCACGCCACGCTGGGCCACCAGTCCCAGCTCCACTGCCCCCCTCCTTCGAAGTCCATAGAGTTCACAGGAGAGACAATGGGGTGCAGGTGGGCGTAACATATCCCAGAATGCTCCGGACCTCCCCCCCACCCCCCTATACCCCGCTCACAGCCCAAAACTATTCAGTTATATCAACAAGCCCAAGACAGGAGCAGGACAGGAGGAGAACAGACTGGTACACAGAAGAATCACAGTATCACGCAACAGAGAAGAGAACCAGTGACCAAGAAGAAAAAACCCCTAGAAGCCAGGTGTGTCAGGGTGGGCACCCTGTGGACTTCCAAGAAAGAGAGCTAACAAGGGTAAGTCTACCATAACTCTCCTTTTCTTCATCAGGGTCCATAGGGCTCCACAGGGAAGACAATGGGGGATGTCCCACAACATTTGTTCAAGGGCTTCTGAGCTGAGAGTAGAATCCAAATGAGGCATCCTGAGAGGCAAATGTATCAAATGCACAGAACCTAAGAAAGGCGTGGACAGAAGAACACGTAAACGCCTTGTACAGTTGTTCTGCAGATGCACCACGGCGGGCTAACCATGAAGGACACACGGATCGAGTAGAATGAGCAGAGACTGTATCTGGCACAAGGAGGCCAGCCTGCATTTAAGACTGTGATATAGTCATGCAAAGCCATCTGGCCAGAGACTGTTAGCTGGCCAACACCCCTTGTGGAAACCGTAGACGACAAAGAGGGAATCAGATTGCAGGATGGAGCTGGTACAATCCACGTAGATCCGTAGGGCATGGACCACATCCAAGGAGGCCTCTCCCACTGAGAGGTCCGGGTATTGGAAGGCTGGTACCACTCTTTGTTAAGATGGAAATGGGAGACCACCTTGGGGAGGAAGCCAGGACGAGTTCGAAGAACAGCCCTGTCCCAATGAAAGATTAGAAAGGGATAGCGGCAGGAGAGCACCCCCAAATCTGACTCCCTATGTGCAGATGCGATAGCCAGAAAAAAGAAAAAAAAAAGTCTTCGCTGTGTGCCATTTCCAGTCCGCTGATTCCAGGGGTTCAAACGGAGGCTCCTGAAGTGCTTGGAGAACCACTGATTAATCCCACGGAGCCACAGGAGGGACAAAGGGAGGCTGAATACGGAGGACACCCCTGGCGAAAGACCGGAGCTACCAACAGGACGGTGTCCCCTTCTTGCTTGAAATTCCAAAGGGCACGAGTAAGAAGGGAGACTGGAGGGATTAGGTACACCAGAGAGAAGGTCCACCTCACTGTCACGGCATCCACGAAGACTGCTGCAGGTTCTCTTGTTCAGGATGGCTTACAGGAACCTTGTGGTTGTGTCAGGAGGCCATGAGGTTGACGCCACACTGGAAGACATGTGGGTGAAGAGCCCACTCGCCGGCATGCACGTCGTGATGGCTAAAGAAGTCTGCTTCTTAGTTGAGGATCCAGGGAATGAACACCACTGAGATGCCCGGGAGATGGCAGTCAGCCCACCGGAGAATGTGAGCCACTTCCTGCATTGCCAACCAAGTGTGACTGCCTACCTTATAGATGATGTAGGCCTCTGCAGTGGCGTTGTGGGACTGGACTGCCCTGGAGAATGTCTCGAGCCAGTGTGAGTGTTTGATAGACAGCTCGAAGTTCCAAGACATTTACTGGTTAGCAACTTTCAGTGGGGGTCCAACGGCCCACAAAGTAGTGTTGACCAGATACTGCCCCACATCCACGGTGGCTGGCATCGGTGGTCATGAGAGTCCAATCCGGGATCCAGAAGGCTTGACCCTAGTCCAAGTGGAATGTGTGAAGCCACAAAGATATAGACAGATGAACTCTTTGAGAGAGGACAATCATATGGGACCTGATCAATTGCGGTAGTCCGTTACTTCTGGACAGAATTAGATGTTGCAAGGGTCTGGAGTGGAACTGGGCGTACTCCATCATGTTGAAGGTGGACACCATGGACCCCAAACCTTGCGTGGATTGACATTTGGCGACTATGAAGCAACTTGCGTACTCATTGCTGTAGTGTGGAAATTTTGCCTGCTCGCAGAAAGAGCCTTTGTACCTATGAATCCAGGAGAGCTCCCAGATGTAACATCCTTTGTGAAGGTGTAAGGGATGACTGTTTCCAATTGATTAGCCAGCCTTGTTTCTGCAGGAAGGCAATGATCAGCTAAGGATGGAGGCGAAGGACCTCCGAAGAGTGTGCGAGTATCAGCAAGTTGTCCAGGTATGGAGGTATTCCGACGCTCTAATGACACATCGCCATAACAGCCATAATTTTGGTAAAGATTCTAGGAGCAGTAGAAAGACCAAAGGGTAGTGCTTAAAATTGGAAATGCTGCTGGAAGATAGCAAACCGTAGGAACCGCTGGTGGAAGGGTGCTATAGATACATGCAGGTAAGCATCCTGAATGTCCAGAGATACCATAAAGTCCCCAGGCTCCATAGCCGAGACAATAGAGCAGAAGGTTTCCATACGAAATCTGGATACCTTAATATATCTGTTGAGGGATTTGAGATTGAGGATAGGTAGATGAGACCCATTGGGTTTCTGAACCAGGAACAGGGAAGAGTAAAAACCTTCCCCGCGCTGTGACAAAGAGACTGGAACCACTACTCCTGATTGCAGTAAAGACTGAATGACCTTCTGGAGGGCCAAGACCCTGTTCAGGTCCGATGGGGTGCTTGTGCAAAATAATTGCTATGAGGGCGTCTCTGGAATGAGACAGCATACCCGTGAGAGATCACTTCTTGAACCCAAGCATCTGTGGTGGTCTGGCGCCAGGACTGTGCTCATTGAAGAAGTTGGCCTCCCACCCTGGGATCCCCCAGGAGGAGGCCCGCACCATCAGGCTAAAGGCTTGTCTTCAGATTTGGTAGTTGGACGTCTGGCAGCCCAGGCATGCTTGGTCCTGGGCTTGGAGGTATTTGTAGAAGCAGACTGCCAAGGAAAGGACTGTCTTTTAGCTTTGCCTTGGGGGCGAAAAGACCAAAAGGCAGAGGTCCAAGACAGCGGAGCAGATGAAGAGAGCTGCCAACTGCCGGAGTAGCTACGATTTTGTACTATTCTGCACCAAAGAGGATTAATCCAGTGGAAGGCAGCATTTCCAGGGCCTCTTAGAATCCGTATCCGCAATTCCGGAGCGTAGTCAGAGGATGTGGCGGTCTACCACCGAGGTTGCAGCAAACTAGTATCCAGAACCACTTCCCTAGGTAGGATGCAGCATCCCTGATATGCGTGATGTAAGACATAAATTCCCAAGAAACATCAGAGGGAAGGCCGTCATCCAGAGCCTCTGCCCAGTTCTCAATGGCTTTGGCCACCCAGGCAGTGGACATAGCAGGCAGAGTAATAGCTACTATAAGGGAATAGACAGATTTAAGACAGGCTTCAATACTCCTATCCATAGTCTTCTTTCTATCTCGAGATATGTAAAGTATAGGTTTTAACCAGATGTACCACATGGGAATCCACAGCTGGGGGAACCTTCCACTTAGCACAATCAACAGCTGGAATGAAGTAAAACCAAGCCAGGAGTTTTGGCAGCTAAAACTTTTTCCAAGCTTCACACAGGAGTTCAGTAAGGTGCTCAGGCTGAGGAAATTCAGCCTGAACTACTTTATGGTGTTTAAACAGCTGGGACTTTTTTGGTGGATGAGCGGGCTCCTCCTCTTCTATTTGAAGAATAGATTTGACGTCCCCTTACTGTACAAGTGCAGACACATCTAAGGTAGACTGACACTCTTCCTCCCCTGAGGGGTACTCAGTGAGAGAGACATCTGCCTCCTCTGCCTCTTCAGATGACGCCTCAGATTCTGAAAGCTGTGTAGACTCTGAGGATGGCACAGCACACCTAGTGGCTTTAGTGGGCAAGCATCTTTTGAAAAGCAGTAGCTAGACTTTGTACTGAGTTAGAGAGCATATACACCCAGGGAGGGGGCACAGGTATAGCAGGATGCACCTGCTTGGGGAATCCCATAGGGGGGCACTGCGGGGGTTGCTCGGTGATCAGCCATCTGTGCAAGTATTAGTGAAAAAAAAGCCCAGGTGGGGTCCTGTACAGGAGCTGGCTGGTTAGGTGGGATATAGCAAGATGCACACAAACCATCTTGTACAATTTCCTGAGGGGACAAGCTCGCTGAACAGTACTTGCATGAGACCAGCATAAGAGCAGCAGCCTCTTTGTGACCATTGCCTTTGCTAGACATAGCTGCAAGAGTAGCATAACACACAATATGTCACTAGGCAGTGTGCAACAATTACTGTACTGTGACAACCTTCACATACACTGGTAGCTGTGAAGTATATTGAACCACTAAACACCTGTTCTTAGGGTTGTTTGAGAAAGAAAAGTGAAAGGTATCAGTTGACATAACTAAGATAACTAGGACTTGGAGACATCTGTAAAGACAGGTTACTTGATGATTGGGACTTGTCAATAACTGTAACTTGGAGACAATGGCCCTCATTCATAGTTGATCGCACGTAGCAACTTTTTGCTGCTCGTGCGATCAACTTGATGCCGCCTACGGGGGAGTGTATTTTAGCATAGCAGGGCTGCGATCGCTTGTGCAGCCCTGCTATGCTAAAAAAGTTTCCTGCAAAACAAGACCAGGGTCAGACTTACTTACCCTGTGCGACAGATCCAGCGACGAAGGTCTTGGGATTGACGTCCGACATCCACCATCCAAACGCCTGCATTCGGATCTCCACGCCCGGAAAACAGGGAGTATCCGCCCTGGAACGCCTCCCCGCTGTCAATCTTCTTGCGATCGCTCTAGAGATCACTTTTTTCTCTCTTCTGGTCGTTGCCTGGCGACGGCTGTCGCTGGGCAACGATGCTTGTGCGAATTTCGGGCGTCGCGAATGAGCAGTTCCGACCCGTTCGCACCGCAGGATACCTTGGAAAAAGCTGCAAGGTTGATGCAGCGAAACGCGTCAGACATTATCCTTTGGAGCAGGACTGTCTCTATTTGGATCCGAACCAGCCCTCATCATCTCCCAGCTATCCAGAGAGTCCTAAAGAGGTACCATCCAATCACCGCACTGCATGAGGTACTCCTCATTTATGGGACACGCTATCTAATCCTCTAGCGGCATATGGAATTGTTATTTGACTCTCTAATATCATATAAAAGAGACTCTTCATAGTGGACCATTACTGGACTTTTACATTATTCAAGGGCAACATCTGGAACGGATCCTACAGATTTGATATATCACATGTCCTGAATTAACATCTAGGGTAAACTCTATCCAGGGGTGTATCTACCTATTGGCCAGGATGGCACTCGCCAGGGGCGCCAGGCAAGGAGGGGGCGCCATCCGGCTGTGCCATTCATGGCCAGGGGGTAGAACCAAGTGGTACTGTTAGACTTGGTGACTGTCTATTAGTGCCGGAGCCAGTGTCCGGCAGCAGCACACTGCACATCGCTTGTAATCAGACTCAACATAAACTACAGCTCACAGCAGCCCTTGTTGCTGGGAGCTCCCGGCACCAAGGGCTAGGAGCTGTAGTTTACTTTGAGTCTGACTGATCACTAGTGCTGAGCTGTGCCGCTGGACACTGGTGCCGGCATTTGGCTAGGACCGTGGACGGAGTGGAAGCACGGGGGTGGGACTACATGACACTCACTGCCAGGCAGCCCAACAGCATGGAGGGGAGGGAGAGAGGACAATGAGCTACTAAAGTACATGCAGTCAGCGTACCCTGTCTGTAATGTGGGGGGTGGGGTGGATACTATATAGTCTGTATGTGTGTCTGTGACTGAATTGACGTATGTGTGTGACTATGTATGTATGAATGTATGTTTGTGTGTGTATAAGTATCTACTGTATTTATGTGTGTTTTAGTGTGTGACTATGTACAGTATGTGATTGTGTGTAACTATGTACAGTATGTATGTGACTGTATTTGTATATACTGCATGTGTGACTGGACTGTATATCATATGTATGTGTTTTGTTTGTGACTATGTATGTTAAGTGTATATGTGTGTACCTATGGGCAGGATCAGATATACTAATGGCAAATGTGGTTTGACTGCATTCCCTATATAAAATTAGGAATATATTTATTAGCACTGGTCCACATTTCCATTTTCTATTTGCATTCCCCATATTTTATAGACTGTGTTTTCTATAGGGGTATGACTGTGTGGCGTAACGTGAATAAGAGACACTACTGTGCGTTGTAATGTGAGTAATGGACACTGCTGTGCGATGTAATGTGATACTGTGTGGCATAATTTGAATTGGAAGTACTATTGTGTGGCCATGCCACTTCCCCACAAGGCCACATTCCTTTTTTGACACGCCTCCCTTATTTTAAATATGTGTATGTGTGTATATGTGTGTGTGTGTGTGTGTGTGTGTGTGTGTGTGTGTGTGTGTGTGTGGGGGACCTGCCCCTGACTTTGCCAGGGGCGCTCGGACCCCTAGATACACCCCTGACTCTATCTCTTTATGAATGCATATGGCACAATATTATTGCACAGAATATTGTTGTTTCTTAACGAGTTAGTTTTTATTAAATTGTTTTAAAATTAACACATTTAGTGAATGATATTGTTCTTTCCTCTTGGAGCACAGCCCCCCCCCCCCCCCTTTTTACCTATTTTCTGCATTAAAGACTTACCTGTACCCCATGTTGTCTCTGCAGTACAGGGGCCTCCCGTGGACCCGTGCTAGCCAGGCCCTCAGGATACCCTGCTGTAAGTACCAGACCACAGGCTGTAGTTGTGGTGCCGGCAGGGGGTTGATGGAGCAGCAGTGCTCTTCCAGTATTAAATAGAAATTTAAAAAAAATTAAAATAAAGCTTGGGATGCTTAAAAGCAGTCCCACTGTTTAACAGTGAACCTGCTTTAGCCGGCACCAAAACGAAACTGAATAGCCTTGGGCTGTGGGTGGGGTATTGGGTGGGGTATTGGGGGGGGGGGGGGGAGGACTAGAGCATCCTGGGATATGTACCGCCTGGAGTAGCTAGCTTTCTCTTTTTAGCAGTATGCCAGCATGGTTTGATTCTCTGATATAATCACGTTACTTTCAGTTGTTATCCAAGTCAAACACAGAGCGACAAAAATGTAATTTTTCTTTTATTGCTCCAGTTCTTAATGGTTCAGCTATTAATATACATTTTATGTAGGTTTCAGCATGTCGACATGCTGTTTTTCTTATCATTCTGTCCCTAACACTAACTCTCATGGAAATGTCCACTTTATAACTATGTTGACATCATCAGTGTCGACCTTCTGCTGCCGACATTGTGGACCTTACGCTGTTGACATCAACATAGTAAACGGTGACATGGTGACTATGTACCATTTATGCTACTGATAAAAATAGAATTTTAATTACCTGCCAGGAAATCCTTTTCTCGTAGTCCGTAGAGGATGCTGGGGTCCATTTTAGTACCATGGGGTATAGACGGTTCCGCAGGAGCCTTCGGCACTTTAAGACTTTTCAACAGTATGAACTGGCTCCTCCCTCTATGCCCCTCCTCCAGACCTCAGTATTGGAACTGTGCCCGAGGAGACGGACATTCTCGAGAGAGGAATTACTATTAAACTTGTGGTGAGATTCACACCAGCTCACACCATCCATAAACAACATGTCGGCTAACATGGCCTTTAACATAAGTGGTGCCAACCAGCATGCATAACGCAACAGCAAAAGCTGTTAACATCTGAATACATGAAAAATGTGCAAAAAGATAAACGTAATCAGCAGAAAAAATGAGCACTGGGCGAGCGCCCAGCATCCTCTACGGACTACGAGAAAAGGATTTACCAGCAGGTAATTAAAATCCTATTTTCTCTTACGTCCTAGAGGATGCTGGGGTTCATTTTAGTACCATGGGGATGTACCAAAGCTCCCAGTACGGGCGGGAAAGTGCTAATGTTCCTGCAGAACTGACTGAACAAATTTTTGGTCGCCAGCAGCCAAGGTGTCAAACTTATAAAACTTAGCAAACGTGTTTGCACCTGACCAAGTAGCCGCTCGGCAGATTTGTAAAGCCGAGACACCCCGGGCAGCCGCCCAGGACGAACCCACTTTCCTTGTAGAGTGGGCTTTTACCGAAGTCGGTAACGGCAATCCTGCCGTGGAATGAGCGTGCTGAATGGTACCCCTGATCCAGCGCGCAATAGTCTGCTTAGAAGCAGGACCCCCAATCTGGTTGGGGTCATAGAGGACAAAAAAAGATTCTGTTTTCCTTATCCTAGCCGTTCTTGCAACATAAATCCTCAACGCCCTGACGACATCCAAGGATTTTGAGACGGCTGAGGTGTCAGAAGCCACTGGCACCACCACTGGTTGGTTGATATGAAAAGAAGACACAGCCTTCGGAAGAAAATGCTGACGTGTTCTCAGTTCAGCCCTATCTTCATGAAATATTAAGTAAGGACTCTTGTGTGAGAGAGCTCCTAATTCAGACACCCGTCTCCCTGAGGCCAAGGCCAATAGTATGACCACTTTCCAAGTGAGAAACTTCAACTCTACGTCTTGTAGAGGCTCAAACCAGTCCGATTTAAGGAACTGCAACACCACAATAAGATCCCATGGCGCCGCAGGAAGCACAAAGGGAGGTTGGATGCGCAGAACCCCCTTTACGAAGGTCTGGACCACAGGAAGAGAAGCCAATTGTTTTTGAAAGAAAACTGACAAGGCCGAAATCTGAACCTTGATAGATCCTAATCTCAAAACAGCATCCACATCCGCCTGTAGAAATAGGAGAAGACGTCCTAATTGAAACTCCACCGCAGGAGACTTCTTGGATTCACACCAAGATACATATTTTCTCCAAATACGAAGGTAATGTTTGGACGTTACCCCTTTCCTGGCCAGAATAAGTGTGGGAATGACTTCACTGGGAATACCCTTACGGGCTAGGATCTGGCGCTCAACAGCCATGCCGTCCAACGCAGCCGCGGTAAGTCCTGATAAACTAACGGCTCCTGCTGAAGCAGGTCCTCGCGAAGAGGAAGAGGCCGAGGATCTTCCAGTAATAACTCCTGAAGATCTGGATACCAAGCCCTCCTTGGCCAGTCTGGAGCAATGAGAATTGCTCAAACTCTTGTTCTTCTGATGATCTTGAGACCCTTTGGACCAAGTGGAAGTGGAGGGAACAGATACACTGACAAACACCCACTGGGTCACTTCTGGGTGGAGGCCCCATTTTCCTGGATGGAGATCGTGTCTGCTGAGGAAGTCTGCTTCCCAGTTGTCCACTCCCGGAATGAAAATTGCCGACAGAGCTTTTGCATGTCTTTCTGCCCAGAGGAGTATCTTTGTCACCTCTGCCATTGCCGCCCAGCTTTTTGTGCCGCCTTGACGGTTTATGTAAGCTACTACCGTTACATTGTCTGACTGGATCTGTATGGGACGACCTTGAAGAAGGTGTGTCGCTTGATGAAGGCTGTTGTACACAGCTCTAAACTCCAGAATGTTTATGTGAAGGCGAGTTTCTTGACTTGACCATCTTCCTTGAAAGCTTTTTCCTTGCGTGACTGCTCCCCATCCTCGGAGACTTGCATCCGTGGTCACCAGGATCCAGGCCTGAATCCCGAACCTGCGTCCCTCCAGGTGGTAAGAAATTTGTAGCCACCACAGGAGCAAAATTCTGGCTTTCGCTGACAAGATTATCCTTTGATGCATGTGGAGATGCGACCCTGACCACTTGTCCAGTAGAAGACCCTGGCATGGAATCGGCCATATTTTAGCGCCTCATAAGCCGTTACCATTTTCCCCAACAGGCGAATGCATTGATGAATTGAGACTGTTCTTGGTCTCAAAAGTTGTTTGACCATGCTCTGGATCTCCCGAGCCTTTTCCACTAGTAGAAATATTCTCTGTACCTCGGTGTCCAGTATCATTCCCAAAAATGATTATCTTATTGTCGGTTCCAACTGGGATTTTGGAAAGTTGATGATCCAACAGTGCTGTTGAAGCACCTTCAGGGATAATGCTATGTTCTAGAGTAGCTTGTCCCTGGATCTCGCTTTTATGAGATCGTCCAAGTATGGAATTATGTTGACTCCTTGTTTGCGAAGGAGAACCATCATCTCCGCCATCACCTTGGTGAATATTCTCGGAGCCGTGGAGAGCCCAAACGGTAATGTCTGGAATTGGTAGTGGAAATCCTGAACCGTAAACCTCAGGTATGCTTGATGTGGCGGGTAAATGGGGACATGCAAGTAAGCATCCTTGATGTCCACTGACACCAGAAATTCCTTTTCTTCCAAGCTGGAAATCACTGCTCTCAAGGATTCCATCTTGAATTTGAATCTTTTCAAATAAAGATTCAGAGATTTTAGGTTTAAAATTGGTCTGACCGAGCCATCCGGCTTCAGTACCACAAATAGGCTTGAATAAAAGCCTTGGTTCCTTTGTTCGGCAGGAACCAAGGCAATTACTTTGTCTTAACACAATTTGTGTATTGCGTTCAGGACATTTGTGCGGTCTTGAGCAGAAACTGGCAAGGCTGATTTGAAAAATCGGCATGGGGGAAGGTCTTGAAATTCCAGCTTGTAACCTTGGGATATTATCTGTAAAATCCAAAGATCCAGGTCTGAGCGAAGCCAGACCTGGCTGAAAAATAGTAGACGTGCCCCCACCTGATGGCACTCCCGCAGAGGAGCCCCAGCGTCATGCTGTGGCTTTTGCAGAAGTAGTTGCTGACTTCAGCTCCTGGGAGCCTGAGGGTGTTGTAGGTTTTCTACCTTTTCCTCTCCCCTTTCCTGTGAAAAAAGGGGTAGTTTTAGCCTTTTTGTACTTGTTGGGCCGAAAGGACTGCATAGTATGAGAATGATATACTTTTTTAGCCGGTGCAGTTGCCGACGGCAGAAATGCTGACTTGCCAGATGTAGTAGTTGATATCATGGTATTTAGTTCCTCTCCAAAGAGGGCCTCACCATTGTAAGGGAGCACCTCAATATTTCTTTTGGATTCTGCGTCAGCATTCTATTGACGGATCCAGAGCGCCCTGCGGCTGAAATCGCCATAGCAGAGGCCCGTGGAGGCCAGTAAGCCTATGTCCTTCAAAGCCTCAACCAAGTAACCTGCAGAGTCTTTGATATGACCTAGAATTTGCAGCATGTCATCTTTATCGACAGTGTCAATATTAACAATCAAGTTATCTGCCCACTTTTCAACTGCGTTACCTACCCATGCAGAAGCAATTGTGGGCCTGAGTAATGTACCCGTAGCAACACAGATGGACTTTAAAGTCGTCTCTAATTTGCGGTCAGCAGGTTCTTTTAATGAAGCTGACCCCGGGGCAGGTAAAAATAAGAATTTACTTACCGATAATTTTATTTCTCGTAGTCCGTAGTGGATGCTGGGACTTCCGTAAGGACCATGGGGAATAGCGGCTCCGCAGGAGACTGGGCACAAAAGTAAAAGCTTTAGACTAGCTGGTGTGCACTGGCTCCTCCCCCTATGACCCTCCTCCAAGCCTCAGTTAGGATACTGTGCCCGGACGAGCGTACATAATAAGGAAGGATTTTGAATCCCGGGTAAGACTCATACCAGCCACACCAATCACACCGTACAACCTGTGATCTGAACCCAGTTAACAGTATGATAAACGTAGGAGCCTCTGAAAAGATGGCTCACAACAATAAACAACCCGATTTTTTTTGTAACAATAACTATATACAAGTATTGCAGACAATCCGCACTTGGGATGGGCGCCCAGCATCCACTACGGACTACGAGAAATAGAATTATCGGTAAGTAAATTCTTATTTTCTCTGACGTCCTAGTGGATGCTGGGACTTCCGTAAGGACCATGGGGATTATACCAAAGCTCCCAAACGGGCGGGAGAGTGCGGATGACTCTGCAGCACCGAATGAGAGAACTCCAGGTCCTCCTCAGCCAGGGTATCGAATTTGTAAAATGTTGCAAACGTGTTTGCCCCTGACCAAGTAGCTGCTCGGCAAAGTTGTAAAGCCGAGACCCCTCGGGCAGCCGCCCAAGATGAGCCCACTTTCCTTGTGGAATGGGCTTTAACAGATTTTGGCTGTGGCAGTCCTGCCACAGAATGTGCAAGCTGAATTGTACTACAAATCCAACGAGCAATCGTCTGCTTAGAAGCAGGAGCACCCAGTTTGTTGGGTGCATACAGGATAAACAGCGAGTCAGATTTTCTGACTCCAGCCGTCCTGGAAACATATATTTTCAGGGCCCTGACTACGTCCAACAACTTGGAGTCCTCCAAGTCCCTAGTAACCGCAGGCACCACAATAGGTTGGTTCATGTGAAACGCTGAAACCACCTTAGGGAGAAATTGAGGACGAGCCCTCAATTCTGCCCTGTCTGAATGAAAAATTAGGTAAGGGCTTTTATATGACAAAGCCGCCAATTCTGAGACACGCCTGGCTGACGCCAGAGCTAACAGCATGACCACCTTCCATGTGAGATATCTTAATTCCACAGTGGTGAGTGGTTCAAACCAATGTGATTTTAGGAACCCTAAAACTACATTGAGATCCCAAGGTGCCACTGGTGGCACAAAAGGAGGCTGTATATGTGGGGGCCTTCTTGGCCTCACACCACGCAACATATTTCCGCCAAATGCGGTGATAATGTTTCGCGGTTACATCCTTCCTGGCTTTGATCAGGGTAGGGATGACTTCATCTGGAATGCCTTTTTCCATCAGGATCCGGCGTTCAACCGCCATGCCGTCAAACGCAGCAAGTCTTGGAACAGACAAGGTCTCTGCTGGAGCAGGTCCTTTCTTAGAGGTAGAGGCCACGGGTCCTCCGTGAGCATCTCTTGCAGTTCCGGGTACCAAGTTCTTCTTGGCCAATCCGGAGCCACGAGTATAGTTCTTACTCCTCTCCTTCTTATGATTCTCAGTACTTTGGGTATGAGAGGCAGAGGAGGGAACACATACACCGACTGGTACACCCACGGTGTTACCAGAGCGTCCACCGCTATTGCCTGAGGGTCCCTTGACCTGGCGCAATATCTGTCCAGTTTTTTGTTGAGACGGGACGCCATCATGTCCACCTTTGGTTTTTCCCAACGGTTTACAATCACTTGGAAGACTTCTGGGTGAAGTCCCCACTCCCCCGGGTGGAGGTCGTGTCTGCTGAGGAAGTCTGCTTCCCAGTTGTCCACTCCCGGAATGAACACTGCTGACAGTGCCACCACATGATTTTCCGCCCAGCGGAGAATCCTTGCAGCTTCTGCCATTGCCCTCCTGCTTCTTGTGCCGCCCTGTCTGTTGACGTGGGCGACTGCCGTGATGTTGTCCGATTGGATCAATACCGACTGACCCTGAAGCAGAGGCCTTGCTTGACTTAGGGCATTGTAAATGGCCCTTAGTTCCAGAATATTTATGTGAAGAGACGTTTCCATGCTTGACCACAAGCCCTGGAAATTTCTTCCTTGTGTGACTGCTCCCCAGCCTCTCAGACTGGCATCCGTGGTCACCAGCATCCAATCCTGAATGCCGAATCTGCGGCCCTCTAGAAGATGAGCACTCTGTAACCACCACAGGAGAGACACCCTTGTCCTTGGAGATAGGGTTATCCGCTGATGCATCTGAAGATGCGATCCGGACCATTTGTCCAGCAGATCCCACTGAAAAGTTCTTGCATGGAATCTTCCGAATGGAATTTCTTCGTAAGAAGCCACCATTTTTCCCAGGACTCTCGTGCATTGATGCACTGACACTTGGCCTGGTTTTAGGAGGTTCCTGACTAGCTCGGATAACTCCCTGGCCTTCTCCTCCGGGAGAAACACCTTTTTCTGGACTGTGTCCAGAATCATCCCCAGGAACAGTAGACGTGTTGTTGGAATCAGCTGTGATTTTGGGATATTTAGAATCCACCCGTGCTGACGTAGCACTACCTGAGACAGTGCTACTCCGAACTCTAACTGTTTCCTGGATCTTGCCCTTATCAGGAGATCGTCCAAGTAAGGGATAATTAAGACGCCTTTTCTTCGAAGAAGAATCATCATTTCGGCCATTACCTTGGTAAAGACCCGGGGTGCCGTGGACAATCCAAACGGCAGCGTCTGAAACTGATAATGACAGTTTTGAACCACAAACCTGAGGTACCCCTGGTGAGAAGGGAAGATTGGGACATGGAGATAAGCATCTTTGATGTCCAGAGATACCATATAGTCCCCTTCTTCCAGGTTTGCTATCACTGCTCTGAGTGAATCCATCTTGAATTTGAACCTTTTTTTGTAAGTGTTCAAGGATTTTAGATTTAAAATTGGTCTCACCGAGCCGTCCGGCTTCGGTACCACAAACAGCGTGGAATAATACCCCTTTCCCTGTTGTAGGAGGGGTACCTTGATTATCACCTGCTGGGAATACAGCTTGTGAATAGCTTCCAATACTGCCTCCCTGTCGGAGGGAGACGTTGGAAGAGCAGACTTCAGGAATCGGCGAGAGGGAGACGTCTCGAATTCCAATTTGTACCCCTGTGATACTACCTGCAGGATCCAGGGGTCCACTTGCGAGTGAGCCCACTGCGCGTTGAAATTTTTGAGACGGGCCCCCACCGTGCCTGAGTCCGCTTGTAAAGCCCCAGCGTCATGCTGAAGACTTGGCAGAAGCGGGGGAGGGCTTCTGCTCCTGGGAAGAGGCTGCCTGGTGCAGTCTTTTTCCCCTTCCTCTGCCCCGGGGCAGAAATGAGTGGCCTTTTGCCCGCTTGTTCTTATAGGAACGAAAGGACTGAGTTTGAAAAGACGGTGTCTTTTTCTGCTGAGAGGTGACCTGGGGTAAAAAGGTGGACTTTCCAGCCGTTGCCGTGGCCACCAGGTCTGATAGACCGACCCCAAATAACTCCTCCCCTTTATACGGCAATACTTCCATATGTCGTTTGAAATCTGCATCACCTGACCACTGTCGCGTCCATAACGCCCTTCTGGCAGAAATGGACATCGCACTCACTCTTGATGCCAGGGTGCAAATATCCCTCTGTGCATCTCGCATATATAGTAAAGCATCCTTTAAATGCTCTATAGTTAATAAAATACTGTCCCTATCCAGGGTATCAATATTTTCAGTCAGGGAATCCGACCAAGCCACTCCAGCACTGCACATCCAGGCTGAGGCGATTGCTGGTCGCAGTATAACACCAGTATGTGTGTATATACCTTTTAGGATATTTTCCAGCCTTCTATCAGCTGGTTCCTGGAGGGCGGCCGTATCAGGAGACGGTAACGCCACTTGTTTTGATAAGCGTGTGAGCGCCTTATCTACCCTAGGGGGTGTTTCCCAACGTGCCCTAACCTCTGGCGGGAAAGGGTATAGTGCCAATAATTTGTTAGAAATCAGCAGTTTTTTATCGGGGGAAACCCACGCTTTATCACACACCTCATTTAATTCCTCTGATTCAGGAAAAACTACTGGTAGTTTTTTCACACCCCACATAATACCCTTTTTTGTGGTACTTGTAGTGTCAGAAATGTTCAATGCCTCCTTCATTGCCGTGATCATGTAACGTGTGGCCCTACTGGACATTACGTTTGTCTCCTCACCGTCGACACTGGATTCAGTATCCGTGTCTGGGTCTGTGTCGACCATCTGAGGTAACGGGCGTTTTAGCGCCCCTGACGGTGTCTGAGACGCCTAAACAGGCACTAACTGATTTGCCCGCTGTCTCATGTCGTCAACAGTTTTTTGCAAAGTGCTGATATTGTCACGTAATTCTTTTAATACGACCATCCAGTCAGGTGTCGACTCCCTAGGGGGTGACATCACTAACACAGGCAATTGCTCTGCTTCCACATCATTTTCCTCCTCATACATGTCGACACAATCGTACCGACACCCAGCACACACACAGGGAATGCTCTGATAGAGGACAGGACCCCACTAGCCCTTTGGGGAGACAGAGGGAGAGTTTGCCAGCACACACCAGAGCGCTATATATATACAGGGATAACCTTATATAAGTGTTACTCCCTGTTATAGCTGCTGTATTTATATATTAGCTGCCAATAGTGCCCCCCCCTCTCTGTTTTACCCTGTTTCTGTAGTGCAGGACTGCAGGGGAGAGTCAGGGAGCCGTCCTTCCAGCGGAGCTGTGAAAGAAAATGGCGCTTGTGTGCTGAGGAGAAAGGCTCCGCCCCCTTCACGGCGGCCTTTTCTCCCGCTTTTTTCAGGAAAACTGGCAGGGGTTAAATGCATCCATATAGCCCAGGAGCTATATGTGATGCATTTCTTTAGCCATATAAGGTTTTTACAGTGTTTTATTGCGTCTCAGGGCGCTCCCCCCCAGCGCCCTGCACCCTCAGTGACCGGAGTGTGAAGTGTGCTGAGAGCAATGGCGCACAGCTGCAGTGCTGTGCGCTACCTTATTAGAAGACAGGAACGTCTTCTGCCGCCGATTTCTCCGGACCTCTTCGCTCTTCTGGCTCTGTAAGGGGGCCGGCGGCGCGGCTCCGGGACCTATCCAGGCTGAACCTGTGATCGTCCCTCTGGAGCTAATGTCCAGTAGCCAAGAAGCCCAATCCACTCTGCACGCAGGTGAGTTCGCTTCTTCTCCCCTTAGTCCCACGATGCAGTGAGCCTGTTGCCAGCAGGACTCACTGAAAATAAAAAACCTATTTAAACTTTTACTTCTAAGCAGCTCAGGAGAGCCACCTAGCATGCACCCTTCTCGTTCGGGCACAAAAATCTAACTGAGGCTTGGAGGAGGGTCATAGGGGGAGGAGCCAGTGCACACCAGCTAGTCTAAAGCTTTTACTTTTGTGCCCAGTCTCCTGCGGAGCCGCTATTCCCCATGGTCCTTACGGAAGTCCCAGCATCCACTAGGACGTCAGAGAAATTATTTTCTTTGACAACCTAGAGACTGAGGTGTCTATCATTGGGGGTGACTCCCACTTACGCCTATCCTTTTCAGGGAAAGGGTATGCTACCCGCAACCTATTAGGGATAGCACATTTCTTTTCCGGGTTAGCCCAGGATTCCTCAAAAAAGGTATTTAAGTCCTTAGACGGAGGAAAAGTCACCACCTGTTTTTTATTCAATTTAAAATAATCTTTTTCCTCAGGTGGAGGTGTTGTGTCAGGAAATTCCAACAATTCTTTTATAGCGACTATTAAACATTGAATGCTCTTAGCCAGTTTGTGATCTACCCCCCTCAAACCCCCAGTGTCGACGTCAGTGTCGGAATCTGTGTCAGTGTCCCTTTGCATAACTTGGGCCAGGGACCTTTTCTGGGAACTGGAGGGGTCCCCAGTGGATGTTGTAGGTGAATCAGCAAATAAAGCATCTTCCACAGACTGTCTCCAATGCTTTGTCTGTTCTTCAGACTCAGAGAATTTCCTTGCTAGTTTAGCCATATTACTCTGTAGCTTATCACCCACACAGGCTCAGAACACTCTTGTGCCTCCAAAATGGGTTCCTCTGGGGAACTACTTTCTCACACACACGGGAGCTAATGGGGACAGACCTACACTAATGTCTGTCAGAGGGACCCAGAGGGAATTGCCAGTCCACACAACGCGCCCTATATGTATTACATACAATGAATATACATTTATACCAAAACAGCGCTTTATAGCCAATGTGAAGCCCGCAGACTTGTGAACACCCTGGTACTTGTATCAGCGATGTGTGAGGAGAAGCAGCCTGTAGGATCAGCGCTCCGGCGTCTCTGTGAGGAGAAAATGGCGCCAAAATGAGTGTCACAAGCAATTCTGAGGTGAATTCTGTAATGGCGCTGTTCAGCCACAGTAATATTTATACTGGCGGGGGTAGTGTACATCAGCGGCTCACATGTATGTACATTTTGCCAGTGAGAGTAAGGATTTATCATGTCCCTCAAGCGCCGCCGCCGCCCACCCCCCCGCGCGCGCCCTGCACCCTGTGCTGAGAGACATGTTGCTGCGCTTTAGCGTCCCGCGCTGCACTGGTACCTTTATGCCGCCATGATGACCGGGGGGGGCCCTCTCTGCAGGTCTCCGGTTAATACTCACCAGCCTTCTGACTTCTGGCTCTGTTGGGGGGTGGCGGCAGTGCTGTGGGAGTGAGCAGCAGCCAGGCAAGGGCTGTGTTCAGTACCCTTCAGGAGCTAATGGTGTCCTAAACTAACTGAGAAGTTGGTTCCTACTTCCCCCCCTAAGTCCCACGAAGCAGGGAAACTGCTGCAAGCAGCTTCCCTGTAAAATAAAAAACCTAACAAAGTCTTTTTCAGCAAAACTCAGTAGAGCTTCACTGATGTGCAGCCAGTCTCCCGGGCACATTTTCTAAACTGAGGTCTGGAGGAGGGGCATAGAGGGAGGAGCCAGTTCACATTGTTGAAAAGTCTTAAATTGCCGAAGGCTCCTGCGGAACCATCTATACCCCATGATACTAAAATGGACCCCAGCATCCTCTAGGACGTAAGAGAAACTATAATTTACATATTCAAAGCCAGCATTTCCAACATTTGTTGAGGTGATCAAATCATGGGACTTGTAGTTCTTCATCGTAATCTAAGACATTATCCAAGCCCCTCATGTTATAACCACTGATCTTATTTTGTGTATTATTACGCTTATTAATTATTCACACCCTTACTGTGCTCTGATTTATAGAGAAAAAACAACCCTGATCCAGGCGCTAATTTGTTAATTGTATTATTTACTCTTAATTTGAGATTTATAAATTTAGAGCTGCAATCTTTGTCCAGCTGTACCTGTGTACGTACAGCTAAAACTTGATCAAAACACTGATCAAGAAGCTACACAAGAAAAAAGAAAAGTGACTGATTGCGCTATTTCTCCAGGTGCGTATATGAATAAAAACACGTGTTTTTCACTTCTCTGGTGTTTATTTTAGTACAAACGTTATATCTCATACAACAATATAATAAAAAATTAAGTATGCATACTCATTAGGGGCACATTCTAAAAAATTATTTTATAATAATAAAAATGATGATATTTCTCTGTTTTAGACATCCAGTGCTCAAATCTATCAGAGACAATTAATAGTTACACTCCTGGATTAAAATGCAACATAATTTATGTATCCACAACGTTTAAACTGTGATTTTCCAAGGTGAAAACTCAGTTCTCTGTTTAAAGACACAGTTTCCACAACATTGAATATTGCTTATCTTCGTTGTATTAGAACTCAGTCTTTAGCATAGGACCACAGTTCTCATTCATATACTTGCAAAGTCCATAGACTGACAGTTTCTAAATAGAGCCGCTTACCACCGTGTCCGTGGATGCAGACGTGATGGGGAGATCCTCGCCGTGCACAGCGATGCTGGTTTGCTTTCCTTCTCCCCGTCCGTCCTCCGTGGTGGTAGCGGTGCTGGATGGTTTCTAACCCTCAACGTGAGTGGGGCCGCTTGTATGTGGACAATTTTCAGAATAGACTCTCCACCTTGCTAGCCGCGTCTCCTTTGATTGCAGTTCAGCTGGAGCGGCAGGTGTGTAGGAGGTCTCGTTGGTTGTCCTTAGCTCCCAATCCGGCAGGGTTGATCCCAAACAATGTCGCTGATCACTTGGCAGGGTGAAAGGCAATTCTCTAACGCGTTTCGCACACAGGTGCTTCCTCAAAGAGTAATGTACTTTCAATTTCCAAGGCTTTATATACCTGACCACCCTGATTGATGTTCCTCCCATTGGCCCAGATTGAATCACAGGTGCATTCTATTTCTAATTATCTGCTATGTGCACTTTGCTCTAATTGCTACAACTGGAGCACTGATCGTTATTATCAATTCTATTAAAAAATGCATACGTTTGATATAGAGAATATATATATGTGTCCATCAAGGAGAGATATTCTTAATTACTCATATACCACATTCCGAATTAACAGATAAATTAAACAAATGGATAAATAAATAAATAAGACAAAATTATAATTAAACATCCACCACTTCTTATCTCATATTTCTAACCCACCCCAGTATCGAACTCATAACCTCACTAATGGTAAACCAACACCTTACTCATTGAGCTATTAGGTGTTCACAATATCCCTCTGGGTTATTTCTTATATGATGTATCTTAACTCCATTATTCAACAATCTCTATATAGCGGAGTATCCTTACGTTTGATAAACAGACATTTCTCATTAGTAGAGTAAACATTCTGTAATCAGCATCCCGTATGGCATACAGACCAACCCCAAATTTAATCATATGTTTAACTTTGTTCTATAATCATTTTTAGCCCGATTAGCTATCAGACTTTTTTGTCTTAGTGCAGCTTTTAATCTATTCTCATCGAGCTCATCATCCATAAAGACTATGATTTATTAATTTTATATATCATAATAAACATAATAAACACAAAAAAATGTTCAGCTAAAGGATTTTAATTACAAATAGCAAACCCGTTTATATATTTTGATAGGTAGGTATATCTGACATACTCTGGATTCGAACTCCACATATAATTATATAAGGATTTCGACCTTACCCACTCGGCTACAGCGTCCCCTATATTTAATGTAAATTTTTCTTTATTCTATATTTTGTATGATGTTATTTTATATAATGTATACAACAACTCTTACCAAAAGATTGATCCTTTCTTTTTAAACTTCTTTTTTTTTTTTTTTTTTTTTTTTTTTTTTATACATATATGTAAAAGAAAAATGATAAATGGCACCCACAATTAAATAATTCTTAAATTGTTTACTAGACTTTTCTTTCTCTCACTTGCTCACTTTTCAACCACTTTTCTGTTTCTTCATTATTATAGCTAATATTAATATGTCCTAAGTGGTCAGTGAATCCACTCGACAACTGAGACATTTCAGCATGATTATCTAATTTCCAAGCTTACAGGTAGTCTGTCCTTTCCTCTCAAAATGAGGACTATTTTATACATATCCCTCTTCTTCCGAGGGGTTCTATCTATAAAAAATGAATGAACTTATATATGTCTCCATCTAATCCCTTTACATGAAAGATTCAAAGTCAATATTCTCATTCAATCCATAAGGATGAATGGTTTTTAATTTAAAGATCCAAAAAGCTTCTTTAGAACTCAAAGTTCTGAACCTATCTCCCCCTCTTTTTGTGTTTTTAATATGTTGTACTCCTATCACTGTGAGGCCTTCAATACACCCTCCATGTTCTTCTATAATGTGTCTAGACACACTGTGAAAAGGGTACTTTTTTAAGATGTTTAGCCGATGTTCTCTAAACCTGGTCTTCAGGCTTCTAGTGGTCCTACCCACGTATTGTAATCCACATTGACACTGTAACACATATATACAGTAAACTGTATTACAGTTGATAAATTCCTCAATTTTAAAAACCTCTTTATTCACATGTGACCTAATTTCTGTGGTTTTATTTCTCATATACCTACACGTGATGCAGTTGGTTTTCCCACATTTATAACACCCTGTGTAATTTATGGTGGACAGCCATGTTGTTTTGGCTTCTGGTTTGTCCATGCTTTTTAGCATACTGGGTGCTAAATGTGACTTTAGATTTCTGTTTTTCTTAAAAATAACTTTCAACTGTGGATGTATAGCTTTTTGTAAAACACGATCTTGTTGTAAGATATCAAAGTTTTTGGTTAGGATCTTTTTAATTTCCCCTGATTTATTATTATATTTTGACAAGAAAAATAGCTGTGAATAATCATCTCCATAGTTTTTTGTATCCCAGGTTCTTTTCTCTTTTTGTTTAGATTGTAAAAGTATATCTCTATCTAAATTTAAACTTTTATTATACGCAGATTTTAATATAGGCTTGGGGTAGCCTCTATCTACAAAATCTTCAAACATAATGTTAGCCTGATTTATAAATGTATCCTTATTAGTACAGTTCCTCCGTATACGATTAAATTGACTCTGTGGCACATTTCGCAGCCAGGGTTTGTAATGGCCACTTGAATAATGTAAAAAATTATTGGTATCTACTGTCTTTTTGTAATTGGTTGTAATAATCTTTGTATTTTCTGAGGAGATAGTCAGGTCTAGGAAATTAACTGAATTCTGATCCAAACAGTGAGTGAATTTTAAATTATATTCATTAGAATTAAGGTGAGTAACAAAATCAAACGCTGATTGTGCACCCCCATCCCAAATTATAAGTAAATCATCAATGTAACGGCCATAGTACACCAGGTTTGCGCCAAATGGGCCACTCCAAATAAATTCCTCCTCAAATTTTCCCATATATAGATTGGCAAAACTCGGCGCAAACCTGGTGCCCATGGCCGTACCCACCAACTGTAAATAAAACGTGTCATCAAACAAAAAATAATTATGTGTCAAAATAAAAGTGATAGAGTCTAATATAAACAGTTTGAGTTTATCAGAAATCTCTATGTCTGTACTTAAATAAGAGGCTATAGCGTCTACTCCCAATTTATGTGGTATATGGGTGTACAGTGCCTGCACATCAAGTGAAAGGAATAGATAGCTTGACTTCCATTCTATATTATTTAAAATATTAATTACATGCATTGTGTCCCGTATGTATGACTTTAAATTAATTACGTGTTTCTGCAAAAAATAATCAATAAATTGTGAAAGAGTGGAAGTGAGGGCCCCAATACCAGAAATTATAGGTCTCCCAGGGGGTGCAGTGAGTGATTTGTGAATTTTGGGAATGTGATAAAATATAGGTGTGATGGGAAATTTAACAAACAAAAATAAAAATTCCTCCTTAGAGATAGTTTCTTGTTTGAAAGCCCCATCTAAAAGATCCTTATATTCTTGTGTATATACGGCAGTGGGATCCTTACTTAATTTAAGATAGAAAATTCTATCTCCCAATTGTCTAGCTGCTTCTTCTAAATAATATGTCCTATCAAGCACAACTACCCCACCGCCTTTATCGGCACTTTTTATTATCAGGGAGTTGTCTTGTTCTAGTTGTTTCAATGCTTGTTGTTCTTGTTTAGTTAAATTAGACCAACTGGATTTCTTCTCGCATATTTTTTGAAACTCATCTAGAGTTTTTCTATAGAAGTAAAGTATTGTATTAGACTTATATTTATCAGGATAAAAGTTTGACTTCCTTCTAAAATTATCTCTAAGCTCACTGTTGGACTGTTTCCTCTGAATATCAAATATTGGGCAGTAATCTCCCTGTTTGTTTACAGTATTTTCCAGCCACAGCTCTTCTAATATACACAAACCCTCTTTATCTGTTGAATCTAATATTATAGGGTTTTCACTACTGTCTGGCAGTTTTTTCAGAGCAAAATATCTCTTTCTACATAAATTTCTTACAAAATGATTTAATTCAACAAAAAGGTCAAACATATTTGGATTTCTAGACGGTGCATAATTCAAACCTTTTGTTAACAGTTTTACTTGGTCAGGGGTTAGGGTTTTAGTGCTAAGGTTAAATATACCTTTTTGTTCTAACGGAATCTTGTTTTCCTTGTTGCGTTTTCTACCTCCTCTGACTCCCCTCTTTCTCGATATCTTTTGGGGGTACCTATATCCAATTTTGCATACCTGTTCGGATGTTGATATTTTGCTAGACTCCTGTCTGGCTCTAAAAAAGTGTTCTCTGTGGGGGTATGTTCAAAATGTCTACTTGTTCCTTCATCTCTACTTTTAAATTCATAATGATTAGTAGTTGGTTTCCTATTTATGTAATTGCGGGGGGTATATGTCTGATGGCTTTTTGTATTGTTCCTATCCTTCCTCTGATCTCCCCATGAAAGCCGTCTCCTTTTTATATAGATGGGGCCATTTGATTGAGAAGTTTCATGTTCTCTAAAGTTGTTAGAGGGAATCTTTTTTCTATAAGTTCTTACTTTGTCCTCTTTATAGTCTTGATTATCTCTATGGAGTTTCCTCTGTTTATTTTCCACTAGTTCTTTCTCAAACCCTTCTACCTTCCTATTTGTTATTTTGTCTCGCTCTACAAACTGTGGGGAGTCTTTATATTTGGCCAATGATTTTTTGGTTTCTTCAATTTTATCTACTATATCTCTCACTCTTTTTTCTCTATATTCTATCAGTAATTTCATAAGCTGAAACGAACAATCATCTAATGTTTGGTGCCATTTACTGGTTAATGTGGGATCATCTTGTATGGATAAGGCTTTGAATATTCTAAGTCCCCTTGGGATTTGTTTATTTTGAATATACTTCTTTAGGGTCACACTGTCCCACCAATGTCTCATTTCATCTTTCAACAGTTGTTCTAATTTGTTAAACCCTCCTACAAGATCCACATCAAACTCCTCATCCTCAATGGTCATATCACATTCATTATTCTGCATATATAATTCTCTCCTTGATAAACGGGTGTTAAAACACGTGAATTCAGCCATATTCGCACCTGTATTCAGTTATTTAATTAGGATGTTACCAGGTCATCCAAAGTTGGATTTAACCTTTAATGCAGCTGCCCGGATTTAAACACACTCTAAAACCAGAAAAAACAACCCTGATCCAGGCGCTAATTTGTTAATTGTATTATTTACTCTTAATTTGAGATTTATAAATTTAGAGCTGCAATCTTTGTCCAGCTGTACCTGTGTACGTACAGCTAAAACTTGATCAAAACACTGATCAAGAAGCTACACAAGAAAAAAGAAAAGTGACTGATTGCGCTATTTCTCCAGGTGCGTATATGAATAAAAACACGTGTTTTTCACTTCTCTGGTGTTTATTTTAGTACATTTAGTACTATATTTATTTTAGTACATTTAGTACTATATTTATTACATTAAATATAGGGGACGCTGTAGCCGAGTGGGTAAGGTCGAAATCCTTATATAATTATATGTGGAGTTCGAATCCAGAGTATGTCAGATATACCTACCTATCAAAATATATAAACGGGTTTGCTATTTGTAATTAAAATCCTTTAGCTGAACATTTTTTTGTGTTTATTATGTTTATTATGATATATAAAATTAATAAATCATAGTCTTTATGGATGATGAGCTCGATGAGAATAGATTAAAAGCTGCACTAAGACAAAAAAGTCTGATAGCTAATCGGGCTAAAAATGATTATAGAACAAAGTTAAACATATGATTAAATTTGGGGTTGGTCTGTATGCCATACGGGATGCTGATTACAGAATGTTTACTCTACTAATGAGAAATGTCTGTTTATCAAACGTAAGGATACTCCGCTATATAGAGATTGTTGAATAATGGAGTTAAGATACATCATATAAGAAATAACCCAGAGGGATATTGTGAACACCTAATAGCTCAATGAGTAAGGTGTTGGTTTACCATTAGTGAGGTTATGAGTTCGATACTGGGGTGGGTTAGAAATATGAGATAAGAAGTGGTGGATGTTTAATTATAATTTTGTCTTATTTATTTATTTATCCATTTGTTTAATTTATCTGTTAATTCGGAATGTGGTATATGAGTAATTAAGAATATCTCTCCTTGATGGACACATATATATATTCTCTATATCAAACGTATGCATTTTTTAATAGAATTGATAATAACGATCAGTGCTCCAGTTGTAGCAATTAGAGCAAAGTGCACATAGCAGATAATTAGAAATAGAATGCACCTGTGATTCAATCTGGACCAATGGGAGGAACATCAATCAGGGTGGTCAGGTATATAAAGCCTTGGAAATTGAAAGTACATTACTCTTTGAGGAAGCACCTGTGTGCGAAACGCGTTAGAGAATTGCCTTTCACCCTGCCAAGTGATCAGCGACATTGTTTGGGATCAACCCTGCCGGATTGGGAGCTAAGGACAACCAACGAGACCTCCTACACACCTGCCGCTCCAGCTGAACTGCAATCAAAGGAGACGCGGCTAGCAAGGTGGAGAGTCTATTCTGAAAATTGTCCACATACAAGCGGCCCCACTCACGTTGAGGGTTAGAAACCATCCAGCACCGCTACCACCACGGAGGACGGACGGGGAGAAGGAAAGCAAACCAGCATCGCTGTGCACGGCGAGGATCTCCCCATCACGTCTGCATCCACGGACACGGTGGTAAGCGGCTCTATTTAGAAACTGTCAGTCTATGGACTTTGCAAGTATATGAATGAGAACTGTGGTCCTATGCTAAAGACTGAGTTCTAATACAACGAAGATAAGCAATATTCAATGTTGTGGAAACTGTGTCTTTAAACAGAGAACTGAGTTTTCACCTTGGAAAATCACAGTTTAAACGTTGTGGATACATAAATTATGTTGCATTTTAATCCAGGAGTGTAACTATTAATTGTCTCTGATAGATTTGAGCACTGGATGTCTAAAACAGAGAAATATCATCATTTTTATTATTATAAAATAATTTTTTAGAATGTGCCCCTAATGAGTATGCATACTTAATTTTTTATTATATTGTTGTATGAGATATAACGTTTGTACTAAAATAAACACCAGAGAAGTGAAAAACACGTGTTTTTATTCATATACGCACCTGGAGAAATAGCGCAATCAGTCACTTTTCTTTTTTCCTGATTTATAGAGGCTCTAACCGTGTAATTACATATAACTTTTATACTTTGAGTATTTGGTTAGTAAAAGGAAAATCTTACTTTAAGGCAGAGGTTCCCAAACGCGGTCCTCAAGGCACCTCAACAGTCCAGGTTTTAGGTATATCCATGGCTCAGCACAGATGGTTAAATCAAATTGACTGAGGTGCTAATTAAGTCACCTGTGGCCAAGCATGGATACATTTAAAACCTGGACCGTTGGGGTGCCTTGAGGACCGCGTTTGGGAACCTCTGCTCTAAGGGTCATTTTTCAAACCTTATCCTCCATGACCTGCCATAGTTGAGTACCTATACTGGAAATACCCTGGTATAGCCAAGCCTCAAATCAGTCACACTCATGATACGGAGGTTGCACATGTGCTGTGGGAATACTCATGGTTTATAGGCGAGATGTGCAGTGCTCTTACACCATACTTGCCTACCTGACCCTCTCCATGAGGGAGAAAATGCTCTGTTCCTGGACTTTCCTGGTAATGTATGATTGCCATCACCTGTGGTGAGATAGTTAATTGATAAGAAAGGTGTTTCACCACAGGTGATGGCAATCATACATTACTAGGAAAGTCCAGGAACAGAGCATTTTCTCCCTCATGGAGAGGGTCAGGTAGGCAAGTATGTTTTACACCAGTATTATACCTCCCAGGGGGCGGGAAAAGCTGTCCAGAGATAATGTATCACTCACGATGATGGTCTTGTCTGTTACCTCTACTGAAAAGCTTTTTTGTTAAACGTTTCTTTATTTTGTTTTATCACTGTGCTAAATCTGGAAGTGCATATCACAGCCATCGCGATTAACTGAACTGCCACATTAAGAGAGTAATTGTCCAAAGCACATTACTGGAGAGAAATAATAACACTTGTTTATGAATGTGGAAAGAACATTTCAATGCAGAAGTTCACAAATAAATGTCACACTGTATGTAACGAGACGCAGTTAAAATGTCGCCTGACGGGATCCCGGCGTTCAGAAAACAGACACCGACAATGCAGACAGCCGGAATTCCGGCTTACCAGGGTTATTCCCACTCGTGGGTGTCCACGATACCCGTAGAGAGGAAATAAATCCTGTAGCGAGCGCAGTGAGCCATCGAGCCCGCTAGAGGACTCATAGCACTCACCCTGCTGCCTGCATTCTGGCGGGGTGCCGCTGTTGGGATATGGACAGCTGGCATCCCGTCCGCAGGTATAACATATGTAACCCGTATATAACTTGTGTATTCCAGTACAGCTTGTAGACAGGCATTGCAGGTACAATTTACCTCTCCATGAAAAGTGGAAACACCTCCTGAAACACTTCATGTGTTGCCTTTACATCAACGGCGCAGTATCTCATAAGTTCCTTTAATATCAAAAAGAAAAGCATATGCGACAATCTGATGTCTCAGATAAACAGTAAAAACATGATTTTGGTTACCTACCGGTAAATCCTTTTCTCGTAGTCCGTAGAGGATGCTGGGGTCCACATTAGTACCATGGGGTATAGACGGGTCCACCAGGAGCCATTGACACTTTAAGAGTTTGAGAGTGTGGGCTGGCTCCTCCCTCTATGCCCCTCCTACCAGACTCAGTCTAGAAAATGTGCCCGATGAGATGGACATCTTCGAGAGAAGCATTATACACAGATAGTGGTGAGATTCATACCAGCTCACACATACAAGGCACATCAAGCTAACTAGCTTGAAAACTCAGCAACTGCTGAAACATTACTTACCAAGTAACAATGCAGTACGTAACCAAAACAAAGTTGTACTGAACTAGATAACTATTGCAGGAAAACGAAGCGCTGGACGGGCGCCCAGCATCCTCTATGGACTACGAGAAAAGGATTTACCGGTAGGTAACAAAATCCTATTTTCTTTTACGTCCTAGAGGATGCTGGGGTCCACATTAGTACCATGGGGATGTACCAAAGCTCCCAGAACGGGAGGGAGAGCGCGGAGGCTCCTGCAGAGCTGATAAACCAATCTTCAAGTCCTCAGAGGCCAAAGTATCGAACTTGTAGAACTTTGCAAACGTGTTCGACCCAGACCAAGCTGCTGATCGGCAAAGTTGTAACGCCGAGAGACACCCCGGGCAGCCGCCCAGGAAGACCCCACTTTACGAGTAGGGTGTGCCTTAACAGACATAGGACACGGCAAACACCCAATTTTCTTGAGATCATATAAGACAAACAGATAGTCTAATTTTCTGTGACGAGCAGTCCTTTTCACATAGATTTTCAGAGGCCTTACAACATCCAAGGACTTTGAAGAAATTGAGGAGTCAGTAGCCACTGGCACCACAATAGGTTGATTGATATGAAATGCTGACACTACCTTCGGAAGAAACTGCTGACGTGTCCGAAGCTCAGCTCTATCTTCATGGAAGATCAAGTATGGGCTTTTACAGGACAAAGCCCCCAACTCCAACACACGTCTAGCAGAAGCTAAAGCCAACAAAGTGACAGTCTTCCACATAAGAAATTTGACCTCAACCTTCTGTAGAGGCTCAAACCAGTCAGATTGGAGAAACTGCAACACCACGTTAAGATCCCATGGTGCCGTAGGCGGTAGAAAGGGAGGTTGGATGTGCAGAACTCGCTTCAAAAAGGTCTGAACCTCAGGGAGGGTAGCCAACTGTTTCTGGAAGAAAATGGAAAGGGACGAAATTTGGACTTTTATGGATCCTAACCTCAGGCCCATATTCACACCTGTTTGCAGGAAGAGGAGAAAACGTCCCAGTTGAAACTCCACCGCAGGAAACGGACTCAAACCAAGATACATATTTTTTCCCAAATACGATGGTAATGCTTTGACGTTACTCCTTTCCTAGCCTGTATCAGGGTAGGAATAACCTTGTCCGGAATACCCTTCCGAGCTAGTATCAGGCGTTCAACCTTCATGCTGTCAAACGTAGCCGTGGTAAGTCTTCATAGGCGAATGGCCCCTGCTGCAGCAGGTCTTCCCGAAGAGCAAGAGGCCTCGGCTCTTCTTGTAGTAGATCCAGAAAATCCGCGTACCAAGCCCTTCTTAGCCAGTCCGGAGCAATGAAGATTGCCTGAACTCTTGTTCTCCTTATGAGTTTGAGAACTCTTGGAATGAAAAGGGAGGGGAGGAAACACGTACACTGACTGGAACACCCACGGAGTCACTAGGGCGTCCACCGCCACTGCTTGCAGGTCCCTCGACCTGGAACAATACCGCACCGCCGAAGCTTCTTATTGAAACGAGAGGCAATGTCAATTTTGGGGTACGCCCCAAAGATCTGTTACCTCCTTGAACACCTCCGGATGGAGACCCCACTCCCCTGGATGTGTCTGCTAAGGAAGTCCGCTTCCCAGTTGTCTACTCCCGGAATGAAGACAGCGCCAACGTGTGTTTTTCTGCCCAGAGGATGATTCTTGTTACCTCTGACATTGCAGCTCTGCTCTTCGTTCCGCCCTGTTGGTTTATGTAAACCACTGTCACATTGTCCAACTGCACTTGAATGGCCCGATTTCTCAGAAGATGGGCTGCTTGGAGAACGGCTCTTAGTTCCAGAATGATTATCGGCAGGCCGGCTTCCAGACTTGACCACCTTCCTTGTAAGGTTTCCCCTTGAGTGACTGCGCCCCAGCCCCGAAGACTTGCATCCGTGGTTAGAAGGATCCAGTCCTGAATCCCGAACCTGCGGCCCTCCAGAAGGTGAGGTAATTGCAGCCACCAGAGGAGTGAAATCCTGGCCTTTGGCAACAGACGTATTCTCTGGTGCATGTGTAGATGGGATCATGACCACTTGTCCAGGAGATCCAGTTGGAAGGGCCAAGCGTGAAACCTCCCGTACTGCAGAGCCTCGTAAGAGGCCACCATCTTTCCCAGAAGGCGAATGCACTGATGAACCGACACCCGGGTTGGCTTCAGGACATCCCGGACCATCGTTTGGAATCACCAACGCTTTTTCCTCTGGAAGAAACACCCTCTGCACTTCAACCTCCTGGTTGGTTCCAAATATGATTTTGGAAGATTCAGGATCCAACCATGTTCCCTGAGAAGCTGGGTCGTGAGAGCTATGGACCTTAACAGCTTCTCCTTGGACGATGCTTTCAACAGCAGATCGTCCAGATATGGAATTATGTTCACCCACTGCAGGCGGAGGAGAACCATCATCTCCGCCATCACCTTGGTGAATACCCTCGGTGCTGTGGAGAGGAAGAATGGCTGGGCCTGGAACTGGAAATGACAGTCCAACAATGCGAAGCGGAGATAAGCCTGATGCGGCAGCCAAATCAGGATGTGGAGGTACGCATCCTTGATATCCAGGGATACCAGGAATTCCCCCTCTGAAACGCCTGAGTCTCGCGCCCACCGGCTCCACCTCCAGGGCGTGCAAACCACCGTCATGCGGAGGAATTTGGTGTACCTGAAGCAGGTTTCTGTACCTGGGAACCTGCAGCAGCAGGATTCTTGGACTCGGGCCGACCTCACCGAAGGAAGGTGTTGGACGGCTTGGCCTTTCTGGGCTTGGTAGGCCGAAAGGGCTGTGATGCAGTTGAAGAAAAAGGTTTCTTCGGAGCAGGTGTAGCTGAGGGAAGAAAAGGTGACTTACCCGCCGTAGCCGTGGAGATCCACGCGCCTAACGCTTCCCCAAAGAGAGCCTGACCTGTGTAGGGTAGGGTCTCCACACTTCTCCTTGATTCCGAGTCGGCAGACCACTTGCGCAACCACAGTCCTCGACGAGCTGATACAGACATGGAAGAAATTCCTGCAGCCATGGAACCCAGGTCTTTCATGGATTCTATCAGAAATCCTGCCGAATCCTGAATGTTACATAAAAACAATTCAACATCACATTTCTCCATAGTATCCAAATCTTCAAGTAACGTGCCTAACCACTTTACTATAGATTTGGCAATCCAAGCACTGGCAATAGTGGGACGTAGTATTGCCCCAAAAGCAATGTACATAGATTTGAGCGTATTATCAATTTTACGATCATCCGGCTCTTTCAAGGCGGTAGATCCTGGAACAGGTAAAACCACCTTTTTTGAGAGTCTGGATACCGACGCGTCAACAATAGGCGGGTTTTCCCATTTGTTTTCTATCTTCTACCGGGAAAGGAAATGCCACCAGAACCCTTTTAGGTATTTGGAATTTTTTATCTGGGTTTTCCCAAGCCTTTTCAAAAATAGCATTCCTTTGACACAGGGAAGGTTAGCGAGGCTTTCTTATTCTCAGTGAAGTAAGCCTCCTCAACCTGCTCGGGTGTTGTATCAGCAATATTCAACACATCTCTTATAGCCTCTATCATCAACTGCACCCCTTTAACAAGAGATGCTGCCCCCCACAACTCATCTTCATCACCGTCTGCAGTGTCAGAATCTGTATCCGTATCATCCTGCATGATCTGCGCAAGAGCATGTTTATGTGAATATACAGTGGGGAGCCCTGAGGTGCCAGAACTGGGCCAGACTGCCATAGAGTTCTGTAAAGCCTGAGTTGCAGATTCATTTTGTGCAACCCTATTTGAAATCTGAGAAATCATAGATTTGATAGAGGATAACCATTCAGGCTCCCTTGCAGGTATCACAGAGTCCCTGGACATAGCTTAATGGAGACCACAGACACTCCACAAACACACAGGGTAGGACAGACAGAGTTTCACCCCCAGGAATGGCAAGAGAGACACAGAGATTGGAGCCAACCCACACACAGCGCTTTTAATGTAAAGGGAGACCCTTACCTGCGCTGACTATGCACCTTAATAGGTTACACAGTCTTTATGCAGCCCCCCCGCCCCCCCTCCTACAACCCCTTGGTACCGTGAGAGATAGCTGGAGTTGCTGTGGAGGGACTTGCTCTTCCTGGAAAGTGCTGTGCAGGCAGAAAAATGGCGCTGAACGCAGCTGGGTCCACGCTGAGAAGCTCCGCCCCCAAAATGGCGCTGTCTTCCCGCTCTTCACAAGGATTATACTGGCCTGAGGTAAAATGCTGGCTGAGATCCCGACAGGCTTGCTGACCAGTGCAGGGTTCAGGCTCTGGCTCAGGGCGCCCCTCACAGCGCCGCACTAAGTACCGCTGAGCCTCCGGAGGGCAGTTAGTACTGCGCTCCCACCCTATTGCCGCCATCTTCACTCCAGCCCCACGCTTGGTAGGGGGCCGGTGACTCACTCGCCACTGATCTTCTGGCTCTGTTAATGGGTGGCGGCATGCTGCTGGGGTGAGCGATCCCCTGTGGCGGGGAACGATCTATCCCCTCAGGAGCTCAATGTCCTGTCAGCGGAGAAAGTGGCTCAGACCCCGCAGGGCGGACACTACTCTCCCCCTTAGTCCCACGAAGCAGGGAGGCTGTTGCCAGCAGCCTCCCTGTAAAACAATAAACTCTAAAAAAAAAAAAAAAAAAAAAAATTTACTAAAGAAGCTCTGTAGAACTTCCCTAGCTCTGACCGGCTCCTCCGGGCATATTTTCTAAACAGAGTCTGGTAGGAGAGGCATAGAGGGAGGAGACAGCCCACACTCTCAAACTCAAAGTGCCAATGGCTCCTGGTGGACCAGTCTATACCCCATGGTACTAATGTGGACCCTAGCATCCACTAGGACGTAAGAGAAATACAGTAATTTGAATATAGGGGGTTATTCCGGTTTGTTAGCAAACAAAACAAGCACACTAATGGGCAAAGCCATGTTGCACTGCAGGTGGGGCAGATATAACGTGTTCAGAGAGAGTTAGATTTGGGTGGGTTATATTGTTTCTGTGCAGGGTAAATACTGGCTGCTTTATTTTTACACTGCAATTTAGATTTCAGATTGAACACACCCCACCCAAATCTAACTCTCTCTGTACATGTTATATCTGCCCCTCCTGCACTGCACATGGTTTTGCCTATTAGTGTGCTCTTTTGCTTTGCTACGGAACCTGAATAAGGCCAATAATATGTAGCATTAAATCTGTAATATCATTGGTAGATACCGTATGGCAAACAAGAATATGACAATTTTTAGCGCTCCTGAACAGAATATAGGTTACAGCCTCCAAAGACAATACAAAGAATACCACCGTTCTTTACAGATACAGATTTCCAAAAAAGAAGAATGTCAAAGGGAACAGTGCTCCTTTCCATTCTTTATGTTCCTCTAACAAAGAAAAAAATTAAAATAAGAATTTACTTACCGATAATTCTATTTCTCATAGTCCGTAGTGGATGCTGGGACTTCCATAAGGACCATGGGGAATAGCGGCTCCGCAGGAGACTGGGCACAAAAAGTAAAAGCTTTAGACTAGCTGGTGTGCACTGGCTCCTCCCCCCATGGCCCTCCTCCAAGCCTCAGTTAGGATACTGTGCCCGGACGAGCGTACATAATAAGGAAGGATTTTGAATCCCGGGTAAGACTCATACCAGCCACACCAATCACACTGTACAACCTGTGATCTGAACCAAGTTAACAGTATGATAAACGTTGGAGCCTCTGAAAAGATGGCTCACAACAATAAACAACCCGATTTTTTTTTTTTTTTTGTAACAATAACTATATACAAGTATTGCAGACAATCCGCACTTGGGATGGGCGCCCAGCATCCACTACGGACTATGAGAAATAGAATTATCGGTAAGTAAATTCTTATTTTCTCTGACGTCCTAGTGGATGCTGGGACTTCCGTAAGGACCATGGGGATTATACCAAAGCTCCCAAACGGGCGGGAGAGTGCGGATGACTCTGCAGCACCGAATGAGAGAACTCCAGGTCCTCCTCAGCCAGGGTATCGAATTTGTAAAATTTTGCAAACGTGTTTGCCCCTGACCAAGTAGCTGCTCGGCAAAGTTGTAAAGCCGAGACCCCTCGAGCAGCCGCCCAAGATGAGCCCACTTTTCTTGTGGAATGGGCTTTAACAGATTTTGGCTGTGGCAGTCCTGCCACAGAATGTGCAAGCTGAATTGTACTACAAATCCAACGAGCAATCGTCTGCTTAGAAGCAGGAGTACCCAGCTTGTTGGGTGCATACAGGATAAACAGCGAGTCAGATTTTCTGACTCCAGCTGTCCTGGAAACATATATTTTCAGGGCCCTGACTAC
Source organism: Pseudophryne corroboree (assembly GCF_028390025.1). NCBI lineage: Eukaryota > Metazoa > Chordata > Amphibia > Anura > Myobatrachidae > Pseudophryne > Pseudophryne corroboree. The sequence goes on along the minus strand of NC_086449.1, from coordinate 240,057,537 downwards.
GTCCAACAACTTGGAGTCCTCCAAGTCCCTAGTAGCCGCAGGCACCACAATAGGTTGGTTCATGTGAAACGCTGAAACCACCTTAGGGAGAAATTGAGGACGAGTCCTCAATTCTGCCCTGTCTGAATGAAAAATTAGGTAAGGGCTTTTATATGACAAAGCCGCCATTTCTGAGACACGCCTGGCTGACGCCAGAGCTAACAGCATGACCACCTTCCATGTGAGATATTTTAATTCCACAGTGGTGAGTGGTTCAAACCAATGTGATTTTAGGAACCCTAAAACTACATTGAGATCCCAAGGTGCCACTGGTGGCACAAAAGGAGGTTGTATATGCAGTACCCCCTTGACAAACGTCTGAACTTCAGGCAATGAAGCCAGTTCTTTCTGGAAGAAGATCGACAGGGCCGAAATTTGAACCTTAATGGATCCTAATTTTAGGCCCATAGACAGTCCTGCTTGCAGGAAATGCAGGAAACGACCCAGTTGAAATTCCTCTGTGGGGGCCTTCTTAGCCTCACACCAGGAAACATATTTTCGCCAAATGCGGTGATAATGTTTCGCAGTTACATCCTTCCTGGCTTTGATCAGGGTAGGGATGACTTCATCTGGAATGCCTTTTTCCATCAGGATCCGGCGTTCAACCGCCATGCCGTCAAACGCAGCCGCGGTAAGTCTTGGAACAGACAAGGTCCCTGCTGGAGCAGGTCCTTTCTTAGAGGTAGAGGCCACGGGTCCTCCGTGAGCATCTCTTGCAGTTCCGGGTACCAAGTTCTTCTTGGCCAATCCGGAGCCACGAGTATAGTCTTCACTCCTCTCCTTCTTATGATTCTCAGTACTTTTGGAATGAGAGGCAGAGGAGGGAACACATACACCGACTGGTACACCCACGGTGTTACCAGAGCGTCCACCGCTATTGCCTGAGGGTCCCTTGACCTGGCGCAATATCTGTCCAGTTTTTTGTTGAGACGGGACGCCATCATGTCCACCTTTGGTTTTTCCCAACGGTTTACAATCACTTGAAAGACTTCTGGGTGAAGTCCCCACTCCCCCGGGTGGAGGTCGTGTCTGCTGAGGAAGTCTGCTTCCCAGTTGTCCACTCCCGGAATGAACACTGCTGACAGTGCCACCACATGATTTTCCGCCCAGCGAAGAATCCTTGCAGCTTCTGCCATTGCCCTCCTGCTTCTTGTGCCGCCCTGTCTGTTGACGTGGGCGACTGCCGTGATGTTGTCCGATTGAATCAATACCGACTGACCCTGAAGCAGAGGCCTTGCTTGACTTAGGGCATTGTAAATGGCCCTTAGTTCCAGGATATTTATGTGAAGAGACGTTTCCATGCTTGACCACAAGCCCTGGAAATTTCTTCCCTGTGTGACTGCTCCCCAGCCTCTCAGGCTGGCATCGGTGGTCACCAGCATCCAATCCTGAATGCCGAATCTGCGGCCCTCTAGAAGATGAGCACTCTGTAACCACCACAGGAGAGACACCCTTGTCCTTGGAGATAGGGTTATCCGCTGATGCATCTGAAGATGCGATCCGGACCATTTGTCCAGCAGATCCCACTGAAAAGTTCTTGCATGGAATCTTCCGAATGGAATCGCTTCGTAAGAAGCCACCATTTTTCCCAGGACTCTCGTGCATTGATGCACTGACACTTGGCCTGGTTTTAGGAGTTTCCTGACTAGCTTGGATAACTCCCTGGCCTTCTCCTCCGGGAGAAACACCTTTTTCTGGACTGTGTCCAGAATCATCCCCAGGAACAGTAGACGTGTTGTTGGAATCAGCTGTGATTTTGGGATATTTAGGATCCACCCGTGCTGACGTAGCACTACCTGAGATATTGCTACTCCGACCTCTAACTGTTCCCTGGACCTTGCCCTTATCAGGAGATCTTCCAAGTAAGGGATAATTAAGACGCCTTTTCTTCGAAGAAGAATCATCATTTCGGCCATTACCTTGGTAAAGACCCGTGGTGCCGTGGACAATCCAAACGGCAGCGTCTGAAACTGATAATGACAGTTTTGTACCACAAACCTGAGGTACCCTTGGTGAGAAGGGTAGATTGGGACATGGAGATAAGCATCTTTGATGTCCAGAGACACCATATAGTCCCCTTCTTCCAGGTTCGCTATCACTCTGAGTGACTCCATCTTGAATTTGAACCTTTTTATGTAAGTGTTCAAGGATTTTAGATTTAAAATTGGTCTCACCGAGCCGTCCGGCTTCGGTACCACAAACAGCGTGGAATAATACCCCTTTCCCTGTTGTAGGAGGGGTACCTTGATTATCACCTGCTGGGAATACAGCTTGTGAATAGCTTCCACTACCGCCTCCCTGTTGGAGGGAGACGTTGGTAGAGCAGACTTCAGGAACCGGCGAGGGGGAGACGTCTCGAATTCCAATTTGTACCCCTGTGATACTACCTGCAGGATCCAGGGGTCCACTTGCGAGTGAGCCCACTGCGCGCTGAAATTCTTGAGACGGCCCCCCACCGTGCCTGAGTCCGCTTGTAAGGCCCCAGCGTCATGCTGAAGACTTGGCAGAAGCGGGGGAGGGCTTCTGCTCCTGGGAAGAGGCTGCCTGGTGCAGTCTTTTTCCCCTTCCTCTGCCCCGGGGCAGAAATGAGTGGCCTTTTGCCCGCTTGCCCTTATGGGAACGAAAGGACTGAGTTTGAAAAGACGGTGTCTTTTTCTGCTGAGAGGTGACCTGGGGTAAAAAGGTGGATTTTCCAGCCGTTGCTGTGGCCACCAGGTCCGATAGACCGACCCCAATTAACTCCTCCCCTTTATACGGCAATACTTCCATATGTCGTTTGGAATCCGCATCACCTGACCACTGTCGCGTCCATAACGCTCTTCTGGCAGAAATGGACATCGCACTCACTCTAGATGCCAGGGTGCAAATATCCCTCTGTGCATCTCGCATATATAGTAATGCATCCTTTAAATGCTCTATAGTTAATAATATACTGTCCCTATCCAGGGTATCAATATTTTCAGTCAGGGAATCCGACCAAGCCACTCCAGCACTGCACATCCAGGCTGAGGCGATTGCTGGTCGCAGTATAACACCAGTATGTGTGTATATACCTTTTAGGATATTTTCCAGCCTTCTATCAGCTGGTTCCTTAAGGGCGGCCGTATCGGGAGACGGTAACGCCACTTGTTTTGATAAGCGTGTGAGCGCCTCTTCTACCCTAGGGGGTGTTTCCCAACGTGCCCTAACCTCTGGCGGGAAAGGGTATAGTGCCAATAATTTATTAGAAATCAGCAGTTTTTTATCGGGGGAAAACCACGCTTTATCACACACCTCATTTAATTCATCTGATTCAGGAAAAACTACTGGTAGTTTTTTCACACCCCACATAATACCCTTTTTTGTGGTACTTGTAGTGTCAGAAATATTCAATGCCTCCTTCATTGCCGTGATCATGTAACGTGTGGCCCTACTGGACATTACGTTTGTCTCCTCACCGTCGACACTGGATTCAGTATCCGTGTCTGGGTCTGTGTCGACCATCTGAGGTAATGGGCGTTTTAGCGCTCCCGACGGTGTCTGAGACGCCTGAACAGGCACTAATTGATTTGCCGGCTGTCTCATGTCGTCGACAGTTCTTTGCAAAGTGCTGACACTGTCACGTAATTCTTTAAACACGACCATCCAGTCAGGTGTCGACTCCCTAGGGGGTGACATCACTAACACAGGCAATTGCTCTGCTTCCACATCATTTTCCTCCTCATACATGTCGACACAATCGTACCGACACCCAGCACACACACAGGGAATGCTCTGAAAGAGGACAGGACCCCACGAGCCCTTTGGGGAGACAGAGGGAGAGTTTGCCAGCACACACCAGAGCGCTATATATATACAGGGATAACCTTATGTAAGTGTTACTCCCTTTATAGCTGCTGTTTTATATTAGCTGCCAATAGTGCCCCCCCTCTCTTGTTTTACCCTGATTCTGTAGCAGGAGTGCAGGGGAGAGTCTGGGAGCCTTCCTTCCAGCGGAACTGTGAGGGAAAATGGCGCTTGTGTGCTGAGGAGATAGGCTCCGCCCCCTTCACGGCTGCCTTTTTCCCCGCTTTTTTTTTAGGAAAACTGGCAGGGGTGAAATGCATCCATATAGCCCAGGAGCTATATGTGATGTATTTCTTTAGCCATATAAGGTTTAAACATGTTTTATTGCGTCTCAGGGAGCTCCCCCCCAGCGCCCTGCACCCTCAGTGACCGGAGTGTGAAGTGTGCTGAGAGCAATGGCGCACAGCTGCAGTGCTGTGCGCTACCTTATCTGAACACAGGAACGTCTTCTGCCGCCGATTTCTCCGGACCTCTTCGCTCTTCTGGCTCTGTAAGGGGGCCGGCGGCGCGGCTCCGGGACCCATCCAGGCTGAACCTGTGATCGTCCCTCTGGAGCTAATGTCCAGTAGCCAAGAAGCCCAATCCACTCTGCACGCAGGTGAGTTCGCTTCTTCTCCCCTTAGTCCCACGATGCAGTGAGCCTGTTGCCAGCAGGACTCACTGAAAATAAAAAACCTATTTAAACTTTTACTTCTAAGCAGCTCAGGAGAGCCACCTAGCATGCACCCTTCTCGTTCGGGCACAAAAATCTAACTGAGGCTTGGAGGAGGGTCATGGGGGGAGGAGCCAGTGCACTCCAGCTAGTCTAAAGCTTTTACTTTTTGTGCCCAGTCTCCTGCGGAGCCGCTATTCCCCATGGTCCTTACGGAAGTCCCAGCATCCACTAGGACGTCAGAGAAAATAACATTATAGCGTAGTATGTCTCTTGTATATAAATAGACACCATGGGGCAAATTTACTAAGATGGGAGTTCTATTTCAGATGGGATGTTGCCCATAGCAACCAATCAGATACCAGGTATTATCTTCTAGAAAGTGCTAGATAAATGAGAAGTAGGATCTGATTGGTTGCTCTGGGCAACATCCCATCTGAAGTAGAACTCCCATCTTAGTAAATTTACCCCCATATGTAAAAAGGACTCCAGTACTTTGTGTATATATAGAGAAAAGATGCCCATGCACAAATTTATTAGGTAGAAACACACCTTCTTGCTAAGCTTATGAGGTTACCTGCTGATCTACCCCAAATTAAATGAGGTAAAAACAGCTATTTATATATACAGTGTACGCTCTCCTTGTTCCCAGTGGAAAAACACCTTATGGTAATACAATTACCTCTTACCGACCCACAAACAAATGAGGTCTATACGTGGAGCTTTTCCCCAATGGCAATACAGGACACACCGATCTTCATTAACATCAGGCACTTTATTGCACTCGATCAGAATAGCATGTGGAAAAGGATACTCAGCTAAGTGCGACACTGTATAAAAACGTCTAAAAAAAAAAAACCCATCCAGATAAAACAGACAAAGTTTTAAAAAAAGAAAGGATCCCAGTGAGTCAAAGCGCCTACCAGATGTCAATAGTCTCAGTGCAAAATCACAATGAATGTTCCTCCGGAGTCCCGGTTACTCCCAAAACAATCCAGTCCTACAGATGCTCACCGGGTGGCAGGATACCAAAGTCCACATGAAATCCTCACCGCCAGCTACGCGTTTCGGTCTCCCTTCTTCAGGCTGCCGGTGTCTGTGAGTCCCCACTAAATCCGTTTATAAAGGGTTCCTAATTGGTAGATTCAATCCAGCCGACTGTGGAACGCACGCCGCGCTCCACGGCCCTGGAATCCCGTCACTTCCGGAATTTCCTTTCGTCCATGGAACGCATCATGTGCTCCACAGCCTGCCCGCTAAGTCACTTCCACTTCCGGTACCTCAAATGGAGCGCTAAATGCGTTCCACTGCAGTTCACCACTTAAGAACATAAATAAACAGTATTAATTATACATTAAAAAGGACATAATGTATAAGAATCCAGCATTTAATCCTCTAAAAAGCATTTCATTTCAAAGTCTGCATTTAATCCTTTGGGAAATAATGTTCCCAAGTTAAATACCCACTTCATTTCTGTCCATGATAAAATATTTTCTAAATTCCTAGATCTCCAATTTGGGGTTATTTGTTCTATATCCCAAAAAGATAAAAAAAATAAGAATGTACTCACCGGTAATTCTATTTCTCGTAGTCCGTAGTGGATGCTGGGGACTCCGTAAGGACCATGGGGAATAGACGGTCTCCGCAGGAGACTGGGCACTCTATAAGAAAGATTTGGTACTATCTGGTGTGCACTGGCTCCTCCCTCTATGCCCCTCCTCCAGACCTCAGTTAGGATACTGTGCCCGGAAGAGCTGACACAATAAGGAAGGATTTTGAATCCCGGGTAAGACTCATACCAGCCACACCAATCACACCGTATAACTCGTGATATTAAACCCAGTTAACAGTATGAAATATAACTGAGCCTCTCAACAGATGGCTCAACAATAACCCTTTAGTTAGGCAATAACTATATACAAGTATTGCAGACAATCCGCACTTGGGATGGGCGCCCAGCATCCACTACGGACTACGAGAAATAGAATTACCGGTGAGTAAATTCTTATTTTCTCTGACGTCCTAGTGGATGCTGGGGACTCCGTAAGGACCATGGGGATTATACCAAAGCTCCCAAACGGGCGGGAGAGTGCGGATGACTCTGCAGCACCGAATGAGAGAACTCAAGGTCCTCCTCAGCCAGGGTATCAAATTTGTAGAATTTAGCAAACGTGTTTGCCCCTGACCAAGTTGCAGCTCGGCAAAGTTGTAAAGCCGAGACCCCTCGGGCAGCCGCCCAAGATGAGCCCACCTTCCTCGTGAAATGGGCTTTCACTGATTTAGGATGCGGCAATCCAGCCGCAGAATGCGCCAGCTGAATTGTGCTACAAATCCAGCGAGCAATCGTCTGCTTAGAAGCAGGAGCACCTATTTTGTTGGGTGCATACAGGATAAACAGCGAGTCAGTTTTCCTGACTCCAGCCGTCCTGGAAACATACATTTTCAAGGCCCTGACTACGTCCAGTAACTTGGAATCCTCCAAGTCCCTAGTAGCCGCAGGCACCACAATAGGTTGGTTCAAGTGAAAAGCTGATACCACCTTAGGGAGAAACTGGGGACGAGTCCTCAATTCTGCCCTATCCATATGGAAAATCAGATAAGGGCTTTTACATGACAAAGCCGCCAATTCTGACACACACCTGGCCGAAGCCAAGGCCAATAACATGACCACTTTCCACGTGAGATATTTCAGATCCACAGTTTTAAGTGGTTCAAACCAATGTAATTTTAGGAAACTCAACACCACATTGAGATCCCAAGGTGCCACAGGAGGCACAAAAGGGGGCTGAATATGAAGCACTCCCTTTACAAAAGTCTGAACTTCAGGCAGTGAAGCCAGTTCTTTCTGGAAGAAAATCGACAGAGCCGAAATCTGGACCTTAATGGAACCCAATTTTAGGCCCATAGTCACTCCCGGCTGTAGGAAGTGCAGAAAACGACCCAGCTGAAATTCCTCTGTAGGGGCCTTCCTGGCCTCACACCACGCAACATATTTTCGCCAAATGCGGTGATAATGGTTTGCGGTTACTTCTTTCCTGGCTTTTATCAGCGTAGGAATGACTTCCTCCGGAGTGCCCTTTTCCTTTAGGATCCGGAATTCAACCGCCATGCCGTCAAACGCAGCCGCGGTAAGTCTTGGAACAGACAGGGCCCCTGCTGTAGCAGATCCTGTCTGAGCGGTAGAGGCCATGGGTCCTCTGATAACATTTCTTGAAGTTCCGGGTACCAAGCTCTTCTTGGCCAATCCGGAACCACGAGTATCGTTCTTACTCCTCGCCTTCTTATTATTCTCAGTACCTTTGGTATGAGAGGCAGAGGAGGGAACACATAAACCGACTGGTACACCCACGGTGTCACTAGAGCGTCCACAGCTATCGCCTGAGGGTCCCTTGACCTGGCGCAATATCTCTTTAGCTTTTTGTTGAGGCGAGACGCCATCATGTCCACCTGTGGCCTTTCCCAACAGTTTACCAACAGTAGGAAGACTTCTGGATGAAGTCCCCACTCTCCCGGGTGTAGGTCGTGTCTGCTGAGGAAGTCTGCTTCCCAGTTGTCCACTCCCGGAATGAACACTGCTGACAGTGCTATTACGTGATTTTCCGCCCATCGGAGAATCCTTGTGGCTTCTGCCATCGCCATCCTGCTTCTTGTGCCGCCCTGTCGGTTTACATGGGCGACTGCCGTGATGTTGTCTGATTGGATCAGAACCGGCTGGTTTTGAAGCAGGGGCCTTGCCTGACTTAGGGCATTGTAAATGGCCCTCAGTTCCAGAATATTTATGTGTAGGGACGACTCCTGACTTGACCAAAGTCCCTGGAAATTTCTTCCCTGTGTGACTGCGCCCCAGCCTCGAAGGCTGGCATCTGTGGTCACCAGGACCCAGTCCTGTATGCCGAATCTGCGGCCCTCTAGAAGATGAGCACTCTGCAGCCACCACAGTAGAGACACCCTGGTCCTTGGAGACAGGGTTATCAGTTGATGCATCTGAAGATGCGATCCTGACCACTTGTCCAAGAGGTCCCACTGGAAGGTCCTTGCATGGAACCTGCCGAATGGAATTGCTTCGTATGAAGCCACCATTTTCCCAGGACTCGTGTGCAGTGATGCACCGATACCCGTTTTGGTTTTAGGAGGTCTCTGACTACAGATGACAGCTCCTTGGCTTTCTCCTGCGGGAGAAACACTTTTTTCTGTTCTGTGTCCAGAATCATCCCCAGGAACAGTAAGCGTGTGGAAGGAACCAGTTGTGACTTTGGAATGTTTAGAATCCAGCCATGCTGTTGTAGCACTTCCCGAGATAGTGCTACTCCGACCAGTAACTGCTCCCTGGACCTCGCCTTTATTAGGAGATCGTCCAAGTACGGGATAATTAAAACTCCCTTTTTTCGAAGGAGTATCATCATTTCTGCCATTACCTTGGTAAACACCCTCGGTGCCGTGGACAGTCCAAACGGTATTGTCTGGAATTGGTAATGGCAATCCTGTACCACAAATCTGAGGTACTCCTGGTGAGGAAGGTAAATTGGGACATGCAGGTAAGCATCCTTCATGTCCAGGGATACCATGTAATCCCCCTCGTCCAGGCTTGCAATAACCGCCCTGAGCGATTCCATCTTGAACTTGAATCTTTTTATGTATGTGTTCAAGGATTTCAAATTTAAAATGGGTCTCACCGAACCGTCCGGTTTCGGTACCACAAACAGTGTGGAATAGTAACCCCGTCCTTGTTGAAGTAGGGGTACCTTGACTATCACCTGCTGGGAATACAGCTTGTGAATTGCCTCTAGTACAGCCTCCCTGCCCGAGGGAGTTGTCGGTAAGGCCGATTTGAGGAAACGGCGGGGGGGAGGCGCCGCGAATTCCAGCTTGTACCCCTGAGATACTACTTGAAGGATCCAGGGATCCACCCGTGAGCGAAGCCACTGATCGCTGAAATTTTTGAGGCGGCCCCCCACGTACCTGGCTCCGCCTGTGGAGCCCCACCGTCATGCGGCGGATTTGGAAGAAGCGGGGGAGGACTTTTGTTCCTGGGAACCTGCTGTGTGTTGCAGCTTTTTTCCCCTTCCTCTGCCTCTAGACAGAAAGGACCCGCCTTTTCCCCGCCTGTTTTTCTGGGGTCGAAAGGACTGTACCTGATAATACGGCGCTTTCTTAGGCTGTGAGGGGACATGGGGCAAAAATGCTGACTTCCCAGCTGTTGCTGTGGAAACAAGGTCTGAGAGACCATCCCCGAATAACTCCTCACCCTTATAAGGCAAAACTTCCATGTGCCTTTTAGAATCTGCATCCTCTGTCCACTGCCGAGTCCATAAGCCTCTCCTAGCAGAAATGGACAATGCACTTATTCTAGATGCCAGCCGGCAGATCTCCCTCTGTGCATCTCTCATGTACAAGACTGAGTCTTTTATATGCTCTACGGTTAGCAATATAGTGTCCCTGTCTAGGGTGTCAATATTTTCCGACAGGGAATCTGACCAAGCAGCAGCAGCACTGCACATCCACGCTGAAGCAATAGCTGGTCTCAGTATAACACCAGTGTGTGTATATATAGACTTTAGGATAGCCTCCTGCTTTCTATCAGCAGGTTCCTTTAGGGCGGCCGTATCCGGAGACGGTAGTGCCACCTTTTTAGACAAACGTGTGAGCGCTTTATCCACCCTAGGGGGAGTTTCCCAACGTGACCTATCCTCTGGCGAGAAAGGGAACGCCATTAGTAATTTTTTTGAAATCACCAATTTTTTATCGGGGGAAGCCCACGCTTCTTCACACACTTCATTTAATTCTTCAGATGGGGGAAAAACTATTGGTAGTTTTTTCTCCCCAAACATAATACCCTTTTTTGAGGTACCTGGGTTTATATCAGAAATGTGTAATACCTCTTTCATTGCCTCACTCATGCAACGAATGGCCCTAGTGGACATTAAATTTGACTCATCGTCGTCGACACTGGTATCAGTATCCGTGTCGACATCTGTGTCTGCCATCTGAGGTAGTGGGCGTTTTAGAGCCCCTGATGGCCTTTGAATTGTCTGGGCAGGCACGAGCTGAGAAGCCGGCTGTCCCGCATTTGGCATGTCGTCAAATTTTTTATGTAAGGAGTCGACACTTGCACGTAATTCCTTCCATAAGTCCATCCACTCAGGTGTCTGCCCCGCAGGGGGTGACATCACATTTATAGGCATCTGCTCCGCCTCCACATAAGCCTCCTCATCAAACATGTCGACACAGTCGTACCGACACACCGCACACACACAGGGAATGCTCTTAAAGGAGACAGGACCCCACAAAAGCCCTTTGGGGAGACAGAGAGAGAGTATGTCAGCACACACCAGAGCGCTATATAATGCAGGGACTAACTGAAATATGTCCCCTATAGCTGCTATAATATTTACTGCGCCTAAATTTAGTGCCCCCCCCTCTCTTTTTTACCCTTTTCTGTAGTGTAGACTGCAGGGGAGAGTCAGAGAGCTTTCTTCCAGCGGAACTGTGAGGGAGAAATGGCGCCAGTGTGCTGAGGGAGATGGCTCCGCCCCTTTTTCGGCTGACTTTTCTCCCGCTTTTTTCTGTATTCTGGCAGGGGTAATTACCACATATATGGCCTCTGGGGCTATATATTGTGGTTATTTTGCCAGCCAAGGTGATTTTATTGCTGCTCAGGGCGCCCCCCCCCCAGCGCCCTGCACCCTCAGTGACCGGAGTGTGAAGTGTGTATGAGGAGCAATGGCGCACAGCTGCAGTGCTGTGCGCTACCTTGGTGAAGACTGAAGTCTTCTGCCGCCGATTTTCCGGACCATCTTCTTGCTTCTGGCTCTGTAAGGGGGATGGCGGCGCGGCTTCGGGAACGAACACCAAGGACGGGTCCTGCGGTCGATCCCTCTGGAGCTAATGGTGTCCAGTAGCCTAAGAAGCCCAAGCTAGCTGCAAGCAGGTAGGTTCGCTTCTTCTCCCCTTAGTCCCTCGTTGCAGTGAGCCTGTTGCCAGCAGGTCTCACTGTAAAATAAAAAACCTAACATATACTTTCTTTCTAGGAGCTCAGGAGAGCCCCTAGTGTGCATCCAGCTCGGCCGGGCACAGAAATCTAACTGAGGTCTGGAGGAGGGGCATAGAGGGAGGAGCCAGTGCACACCAGATAGTACCAAATCTTTCTTATAGAGTGCCCAGTCTCCTGCGGAGCCCGTCTATTCCCCACGGTCCTTACGGAGTCCCCAGCATCCACTAGGACGTCAGAGAAATACTCTGCTCATCACATTTATGTTTTTCTTTAAAATGACATGACACTGAATGGGTTTTTAAGCCCTTTCGTATATTGTAAATGTGTTCTGATATATGTGATTTCAGGGGTCTTTAAGTTTTCCCCACGTATAGCAGACCACAGATACATTTGTCTACTAACACAAAATTTCTTGAGTCACAAGTAAAAAATTGCTTAATTTTATATTTATTCCCATTATGTTCAAATTCAGTCATTTTCTTACTGTTTTTATTGTTATAAGTTGCTCTCCACTGTAAACAACTTCCACATCTATGGAACCCCATATTTCGTGACCTACCTCGTTTGTCTTCATACAGAGCACTCTTAACCAATTTATCTTTTACCGTCTGTACTTTTCTATAAATAAAAGATGGTTGGTCAGGCAGATAGTTTTTTTTAGAGTTATATCTTCTTTAAGAAGACGCCAATTTCTCCTAAAAACTTGTTAAACCTTCTTATGGAAATGTGCATATTTGGTAATAATAGCCCATTGGTGTCTATCATCAATACTTGTTTTATTTTATTTTCTTTCACAAGATCTTTCCTATCTATATTATTTCCCAAAGGATTAAATGCAGACTTTGAAATGAAATGCTTTTTAGAGGATTAAATGCTGGATTCTTATACATTATGTCCTTTTTAATGTATAATTAATACTGTTTATTTATGTTCTTAAGGGGTGAACTGCAGTGGAATGCATTTAGCGCTCCATTTGAGGTACCGGAAGCGGAAGTGACTTAGCGGGCAGGCTGTTGAGCGCATGATGCAATCCACGGACAAAAAGAAATTCCGGAATCGGAAGTGACGGGATTCGAGGGCCGTTGAGCGCGGCGTGCGTTCCACAGTCGGCTTTATAAACGGATTTATTGGGGACTTACAGACACCGGCAGCCTGAAGAAGGGAGACCGAAACGCGTAGCTGGCAGTGAGGATTTCATGTGGACTTTGGTATCCTGCCACTCTGTGAGCATCTGTAAGACTGGATTGTTTTGGGAGTAACCGGGACTCCGGAGAAACATTCAGTCTGATTTTGCACTGAGACTATTGACATCTGGTAGGCGCTTTGACTCACTGGGATCCTTTCTTTTTTAAACTTTGTTTTATCTGGATACTTTTTTTATTAAACGTTTTTATACAGTATTGCACTATGTTGAGTATCCTTTTCCACATGCTGTTTTGATCGAGCACAATAAAGTGCCTGATGTTAATGAAGATCGGTGTGTCCTGTATTGCCATTGGGGAAAAGCTCCACGTATAGACCTCATTTGTTTGTGGGTCGGTAAGAGGTAATTGTAGTACCACATAAGGTGTTGTTCCACTGGGAACATATATATATGGGGTAAATCATCAGGTAACCTCATGAGCTTAGCAAGGTGGTGTGTTTCTACCTAATACATTTGTGGATGGGCATCTTTTCTCTATATATACACACACATCTCAAGTACTGGAGTCCTTTTCACATAGGGGCCAAATGTAATCGAGTGAGAGTTTCAAAACTGAGAGATTTGGTAAGGTTTTGCAGGTTTTTTTAAAGTGGCAATCATTCACACAGCAAGATCAACCTGGTTTTGCAGTGTAAATGATTGCCACTTTTTAAAAAAACTGAAAAACCTTACCAAATCTCTCACTTTCTGAAACTCTCACTCTATTACATTTGGCCCATTGTGTCTATTTATATACAAGAGACATACTACGCTATGATATTTGAATTTTTTTCTTTGTTTGAGGAACATAAAGAACGGAAAGGAGCGCCATTCCCTTTGACATTCTTCTTTTTTAGATACCATATGGCACAATTATGTAATGTTCCAGCTGCTGATGACTTCCTATAAGTCTCCAAGAGTGCCCCTCCACTTGCCCTGCACTAAGTGCCAGCATAAGGTGACAGTGGAAAAGGAGTGAAACCATTGCTGGTTTAAACACAAACATGGTTTTCTTTCTGTCAAGAGTACCATCAAATAACCTTTCTTAAAGCTATTTTACATAATAGATCAATGAAACATGCTGGGCTGATTGTTTGTGTACGCTAACCAACCCTATGGTTACTTGTAACTATCATCATGACATGAAAATAAATTCTCACTCCTAATTTAACATTTTTATTTTCTGCTAGATAGGTTTAATTGCAGACTTTATACACTTACCTGGAACGCTGCTCTGATGTCTGCCATACTTCCCTTTACAAATAGCTCCCGCACTTCTTTGTCCAGGGGTGGACCTCCAACGTACAGAGCATGGACATCACCAAGGTTGTTAATGCTGCTAATATTTACCCAATCCCATGAATTGATCTACAAGAAGTCAGATAATAAAATATACATCTGTAATTGTATATGACATATTTAGAAACGAAAGAAAGGTCTTTAAAAAGTGTTTAGGCGTCTCTGAATTGACACCTTTTCAGGAGAGAACTCTACCTGGCAGCAGTGAGCATTGATATCTCTGTTTGTAGCCTACAGACTCTATACCAACTGAACGGACTTCAAAGCTTCTATATTAGTACTCCATGGTCATCAAATCCTTTCTTAAAGTGCTGCCCAAACTTTGGATCTCTCATTTGAGTGTTATTTACCCCTCCCTGCAACTTTGGTTACAACATGCTACAGTAATAACAGCTTGGAAAATGTGGTATACTGTATAAGCAGAATTGTGCCAGGTGATAGCAGACTGAGCATCACAAGTCCAAACAACTGCAATAAGTTACAAAGCACAGTCTGACCTACATTTAAAGGTCTCCAAGGTGGTGGGTCACCACAGTCGTACTAGTATGTTGGGGGAAATCTGATTAAAAATATTGATCCGGATTCAGAGGTGGACGGAAACCAAGTTTATACTGCGCCTCAGGTCATCGAGGATTAGAGAAGATATGTAAATGCACCAGGAGATGTATTTTGTAAAGAAATGCCCACCGGCAGCTTCTCAGATCCACCACTAGTGTCTGAAGACGCAGCACCGGTTATACAGTGGAAACATCGGTCACACCCTATGGTTGCTCAGAATGTCCGTTGAAACTTGGACAGTGGGGACAGAAGCACTGCTTCCAAAGATGCAATCAAGGCACACCTGAATTTTAGTATCCACTCACCCAAACAGTCACAGGCTGTCAAATTGCATCTAAATTTACAATGAGACCGCCATAGCAAGACGATTGCAGAACATGCGTAGTGTGGTTCAGACACATGCGCAGTAAACAAAACATTGGCCACTTGCAAAATACAAAACTACATCCACCTCTGAATCAGGCCCATTGTTTCTGAAGTTCTACTTTAACTGTTTAAAAACTTCATATCCTGACCAATCCTGGTGTTCTTTCAGTTGAACAGCCACTTCACCACAACCAGCCATGGTAATCACTAGTCGTGAACAGGCCCTAACTCAAAAGATCGGGTCTCGGAAGCAGGCGGCATGCTGGGCACTCTCTGCCATGTTTAACCATGTCTTTACTAATAATAGGACTCAAAGGGAATGATTCAATTAGGTGGGGAAGCCTATGGGACTCATTCTGCGGCTGCCGCATGTTAAGTGTGGAATGCAGGTTCTGCTCAGTCCCTATGGCAGGGCAAACAGAATCAGTCTACCTTAACTGGACGAAAAAATGTGCAAGTGAGCTGCCAATGGCAACAGAATTGAAAACTCCCTATAGTACGTTACATTTGCATATTAAAAAAAAACAACACAAGATATAAAATTAACAGTATTAACAGATTACACAAAAGAAAGCCAAGCATTTGGGTTGTCATTTTTTTTATCAGAAATAAAAAGGGAAGTTAATGAAATGTGTGACTAAACAAGTCGAGTCTGATTTTGAAGGTTTCTACAATTGAGTAATTCAGATGGAGCTGCAAATCTGAAATCTCAATCCCTAAATGAATTAAGGAAGATTCCAGGCATTACTAATAGTCTTTCACCTGCAGAACCATGTAAGCAAGTAAGCATGCAAGGAATCAGAAGCTGCTTGTACCTTGGACCCTGTTTATTTAGGACTTTGAAAGTCAGTAAACCAATTCTGAAACAGAGTTGTCATTTTACATGCAGCCATTAAAGTGAGTAGAGAATTGGTGTCATGTGGCAAGAACAGGGCTGAACATGTTTTGGTTCCAGGAAGACCGACTGAGAAAAATCACCTGATTGCATACTTCAGGAGATCAAAAATATATCTACAAGCTTAAAAATGCCTCTCACTCTGTGACTGAATTTAATTACTGGTCCCATAAGAGAAGTAGATGAGCCACCTCCACACGAGTTATCAGATAGGCAGCCTACCACTCATGCCAACTGCTTGCTTGGGAGTTAGAACTTACAGCTGGAGGTCTGACTCCCCACTTTTACATAGGGACAACAGGAGTGACACCCTGCGCCCTTAGGTCTAGCGTCACTAAGACATAGAAACTAATTCTCCCAGGAGCATGAAAAAATAGAATATTCAGTTCAGGACTTAACAGGGTCTCCACGAGGCTGAAGTTCTAGCAGCACTAAGTCCAAATGTCAATGTAGGCTTTACCAGAAACTCAGGTCTCCAAGATACTGCTAATCCAGAGTTAATTCCAGACCCTCTGCCGATTGTACCACTAACTTATAAATCAGGATTAAATTGGATTTAAGTGAAGCTCCTCCCACAGTGTAAACCATCAGAAGGGTATGCTCAAATTTCCCATCCATCCTAAAGGTAAGTTCACAATTTTCAAAATCAGAATGTCTAAGGCTTTAGGGCAGGGGTGTGGAATCTCCGGCCCGCGGGCCGCATAAGGCCCACAAAGCCGTTTGTTCTGGCCCACCCGCATGTGTGTCAGCGAGACACGCCGCCGCTCAGTCCGGCGGCGGCGTGTCTCAGCTGTCAGGGCACTGAAGAAAGCGCAGCTAAATGTCCGGCGGCAGCGGTGGGTAGGATCTCAAACCAGCCGCCGGTTCGTGAGCCAGAGCTCGCGGGCTGGCAGCCAATCAGGAACCACCGCTGCCGGCGGAGCAGCAGCCGAACAGAGCAGTAGCGGTGAGCAGCACAGTGGGGTGGGGGGGCATTTGTGTATCTGGCATTGCACTATTGGGGGCATATGTGTATCACGTCCGATTTTAATTGCCCACATCCATTTCTTGGCACGCACTCAGAACTTCTAAGGAGCATAACTACTGGAGGCATAACTACTGGGGGGCAGGGTAATTTTTAAGTTGATAATTTTTGTATGGCCGCCAAAGGATTTTATAAATATCCAACTGGCCCTTGGAAGATAAAAAATAGGATTTTAATTACCTGCGGTAAATCCTTTTCTCATAGTCCATAGAGGATGCTGGGGTCCATATTAGTACCATGGGGTATAGACGGGTCCACCAGGAGCCATTGGCACTTTAAGAGTTTAATAGTGTGGGCTGGCTCCTCCCTCTATGCCCCTCCCACCAGACTCAGTCTAGAAACTGTGCCCGAGGAGACGACATACTTTGAGAGAAGGAATTACACAGATAGTGGCGAGATTCACACCAGCTCACACAACATACAAATCCGGCTAACATGCTGGAAAACTCAGCAACAGCTGAAACAGTACTGAAACAGTAACCAACATAGAACTTACCTAAGAACCAGGAGGTACTGAACTATAAACCAATGCAGGAAAATGAAGCACTGAGCGGGCGCCCAGCATCCTCTACGGACTATGAGAAAAGGAAAGGTTTTACCGCAGGTAATTAAAATCCTATTTTCTCTTACGTCCTAGAGGATGCTGGGGTCCATATTAGTACCATGGGGATGTACCAAAGCTCCCAGTACGGGAGGGAGAGCGCGGAGGCTCCTGCAATACCGCTTGACCAAACCTGAGGTCATCAGAGGCCAAAGTATCGAACTTGGCAAACGTGTTCGAACCAGACCAAGTAGCAGCTCAGCAAAGCTGTAAGGCCGAGACACCCCGGGCAGCCGCCCAGGAAGAACCCACTTTACGAGTAGAGTGGGCCTTAACAGATTTCGGACACGGCAATCCCGCCGTAGAATAAGCATGCTGGATAGTGAATCTGATCCAGCGTGAAATTGACTGCTTAGAAACAGGACACCCAATTTTCTTTGGATCGTAGAGGACAAACAGAGTCAGTTTTACTATGACGAGCAGTCCTCTTCACATAGATCTTCAAAGCTCTCACAACACCCAAGGCCTTTGAAGCAATTGAGGAGTTAGTAGCCACTGGCACCACAATAGGCTGGTTGATATGGAAAGCCGATAAAACCTTAGGCAGGAACGGCAGACGAGCCCTAAGTTCCGCCCTGTCTTCATGAAAGATCAGATAAGGGCTTTTACAAGAGAAAGCCCCCAAATCCGACACGCGTCGGGCAAAAGCCAAGGCCAACAAAGTGACCGCCTTCCACGTGAGAAACTTGATGTCAGCCTCCAGTAGAGGCTCAAACCAAGCTGACTGTAGGAACTGCAACACCACATCCAGATCCCAGGGTGCCATTGGCGCCAAAAAGGGAGGTTGGATGGGCAGAACCCCTTTCAAAAAGGTCTGAATCTCAGGGAGGACAGCCAATTGTTTTTGAAATAAGATGGACAAGGCAGAGATCTGGACCTTGATGGAGCCCAATCTCAGGCCCATAGCCACTCCTGCTTGCAGGAAAAGTTGAAATTCCACCGCAGAAATTTCCTGGATTTACACCAAGAAACATATTTCTTCCAAATACGGTGGTAATGTTTAGACGTCACCCCCTTCCTAGCCTGAATCAGGGTAGGTATAACCTCACTCGGAATACCTTTCCGAGCCAAGATCTGGCGTTCAACCGCCATGCTGTCAAACGTAGCCATGGTAAGTCTTGATAGGCCAACGGCCCCTGCAGTAGCAGATCCTCCCGAAGATGTAAGGGCCTTGGATCCTCTAGCAGAAGATCCAGCAAATCCGCATACCAAGCCCATCTTGGCCAGTCCGGAGCAATGAGGATTGCCAGAACCTTTGTTCTTCTTACCAGCTGAAGAACTTTTGGTATCCGAGGAAGTGGAGGGAACACATACACTGACGTGAACACCCACGGTGTTACCAGAGTGTCCACCGCCAATGCCTGAGGGTCTTTCGACCTTGGACAGTACCTCCCCAACTTCTTGTTGAGGCGGGAGGCCATCATGTCGATGTGAGGAACCCCCCACCAACTGGTTACCTCCTCGAACACCTCCAGATGGAGGCCGTGTCTGCTGAGGAAGTCTGCTTCCCAGTTGTATAATCCCGGAAATGAAGATTGCCGACATCGCTACAGCGTGTCTTTCTGCCCAAAGGAGGATTCTTGCAACCTCTGACATTGCAGCCCTGCTCTTCATTCCGCCTTGTCGGTTTATGTAGGCCACGGTGGTCACGTTGTCCGACTGCACCTGAACAGCCCGATCCTGTAGCAGGTGTGCTGCTTGCAGAAGGGCGTTGTACACAGCCCTTAGCTCCAGGATATTTATTGGGAGAAGGGATTCTTGATTCGACCACCTTCCTTGGAAGGTTTCCCCCAGAGCGACTGCTCCCAAACCTCGAAGACTGGCATCTGTGGTTAAAAGGATCCAGTCCTGAACTCCGAACCTTCGGCCTTCCAGAAGGTGTGGGAGTTGTAGCCACCAGAGGAGCGAAAATCCTGGTTTCGGAGACAGGCGTATCCCCTGGTGCATGTGTAGGTGAGAGCCCGACCACTGGTCCAAGAGATCCAGCTGAAAAGGTTGAGCATGAAACCTGCCGTACTGCAGAGCCTCGTATGCGGCAACCATCTTCCCCAGAAGTCGGATGCACTTATCAACAGATACCCGGGTAGGCTTTAATACATCCCGGACCATTGACTGAATCACCAATGCTTTGTCCACCGGGAGAAATACCCTCTGCACTTCTGTGTCGAGGATCATTCCTAGGAAAGACAGCCTCCTTGTCGGCTCCAAATGAGACTTTGGAAGGTTCAGCATCCAACCGTGCTTCCTGAGCAGCTGTGTCGTGAGCGCGATGGATCGTAATAACCTCTCTCTGGACGAAGCCTTGATCAGATCGTCCAGATAAGGTATTATGTTCACGCCCTATTTGCCGAAGAGAACCATCATCTCCGCCATCACCTTGGTGAATATCCTCGGTGCCGTGGAAAGGCCAAACGGCAGCGCCTGGAACTGATAGTGATCGTCCAATATAGCAAACCTGAGGTATGCCTGATGCGGCGACCAAATGGTAATGTGGAGGTACGCATCCTTGATGTCCAGAGACACCAGGAACTCCCCCTCCGTTAGTCCTGAGATGACAGCTCTCAGAGATTCCATCTTGAATTTGAACTCCCTGAGATAAGGGTTCAAAGACTTTAAATTCAGAATTGTCCGTACCGAACCATCCGGTTTCGATACCACGAAAAGGTTCGAATAATAACCTTTGTTCCACGGTTGAGGCGGAACCGGAACAATAACCTCCGACACCACCAATTTTCTGATGGCCTCCAGAAGAATTGTTCTGTCTGCGGGCAGAGCTGGTAAGCCTGACTTGAAGAAACGGTGATGTGTCTGTACCCCCTGGACACTATATCCAGGACCCAGGGGTCCAGGCCAGACGACACCCAGACTTGGCTGAACTGTCGGAGTCTTGCCCCCACCTGACCTTCGACCAGGCCTAGCTGACCACCGTCATGCGGAGGACTTAGGGGTATCAGAAGCGGGCTTCTGGGTTTGGGAACCTGCGGGAGCAGGTTTCTTTCCCTTGGCACGACCACCTCTGAAGAAGGTGTTCGAAGGCTTGTTCTTTCTAGGCCTCGTGGGCCGAAAGGACTGTGACGCGGCTGGCGTGAAAGACTTCTTCGTAGCTGGTGCAGCTGAGGGGAGAAAAGTAGACTTACCCGCGGTAGCCATGGCAATCCACGCATCCAATGCCTCACCAAAGAGGGCCTGACCTGTGTAGGGAAGGCCCTCCACGCTCTTCCGGGATTCCGCGTCCGCAGACCCTTGGCGTAGCCAGAGACCCCTGCGAGCCGAGACGGACATGGAGGAGATCCCTGCAGCCATGGAACCCAGGTCCTTCATAGAATCCACCAGGAACCCTGCAGAATCCTGAATATTGCGTAAAAATAAATCAACATCACCTTTATCCAGCGTAGTTGATTCCTCCTGCATAGTGATTGATCACCTGGCAATAGCTTTTGCAATCCAAGCACAGGCTATAGTAGGCCTTAATATAGCCCCTAAAGCCGTGTAAATGGATTTAAGCGTAGCATCCACCTTCAATGTGGTAGAACCCGGGACTGGCAACACCACCTGTTTGGACAGCCTAGAGACAGAGGCGTCGACTATCGGCGGGGACTCCCATTTCTTTCAATCTTCCTCTGGGAATAAAAAAGCAACTAAGACCCTCTTAGGGATCTGGAATTTCTTTTCCAGAGTTCCCTATGCCTTTTCAAAGATAGCGTTTAATTCTTTGGATGCTGGGAAGGTGAGGGGGGCTTCTTCTTATCTGTAAAGAAGGCCTCCTCCACCTGTTCAGGGACGTATCAGAAGTGTGTAAAACATCCCTTACGGCTTCATTCATCAACTGCACCCCCTTAGCAAGTGATGCTGTCCCCCTCAACACATCCCCGTCACCGTCTGCAGTGTCAGAATCGGTGTCCATGTCATCCTGCATAATTGCAAGTGCACGTTTGTGAGAATGTACCGCTGGGGACCCCGAGGAAACAGTATCAGACCATACAACCATCGAGGATTGCAGGACCTGAGTGGCATGTTCAGTCCTAGCAACCCTATCAGAAATCTGAGAAATAGTTCCCCTAAGAGAGACTAACCATTCTGGCTCTCTAGCTGAGATCTGCGCTATAACAGTGCAATACTGATTACATGGTATGGGGTCTTCCTGGGAATACAAATCCTCTGCAGCATATGAAACATTGGGGCAGATGTATTAACCTGGAGAAGGCATAAGGAAGTGATAAACCAGTGATATGTGCAAGGTGATAAAGGCACCAGCCAATCAGATCCTAACTGTTAATTTACATAATGGAGCTGATTGGTTGTTGCCTTTATCACCATGCACTTATCACTGGTTTATCACTTCCTTATGCCTTCCCCAGGTTAATACATCTGCCCCATTGTCCCTAGAGATGCTGCCACACACACACACAAACACCCCACAAACACACAGGCTATTATGTAGACAGAGTTCCCCCCAAGAATGGCAGAGAGACACAGAGATTGGAGCCAACCCACACACAGCGCTATTAGAGGTATAGGGAGTCCCTAACCAGCGCTGACTGTGTCACTTAGTAGGTGACACAGCCTTTATACAGCCTCCCTCCCTTCTACAACCCCCTGGTACCGTACCGATAGCTGGAGATTGCTCTGGAGGGACCTGGATCCACTTGGCAGTGAGTGCAGGCAGGAAAAAACGAGTTTTATGGTAAGAACTTACCTTTGTTAAAACTCTTTCTGCGAGGTACACTGGGCTCCACAAGGATAGACATAGGGGTGTAGAGTAAGATCTTGATCCGAGGCACCAACAGGCTGAAAAGCTTTGACTCTTCCCAGAATGCATAGTGCCGCCTCCTCTATAACCCCGCCTCCCTGCACAGGAGCTCAGTTTTTAGTTAACCAGCCCAATGCGGTAGCAGGAAAAGAGACGTCAACGGTTAGTAGCCACATACACCACACTCTCATGACAGGAGAAGTGTCAGCGGCTAATGCCATACCAACCCAAAGAAGCTAAGTGCGTCAGGGTGGGCGCCTTGTGGAGCCCAGTGTACCTCGCAGAAAGAGTTTTAACAAAGGTAAGTTCTTACCATAAAACTCGTTTTCTGCTGCGGGGTACACTGGGCTCCACAAGGATAGACATAGGGGATGTCCTAAAGCAGTTCCTTATGGGAGGGGACGCACTGTAGCGGGCACAAGAACTCGGCGTCCAAAGGAAGCATCCTGGGAAGCGGCAGTATCGAAGGCATAGAACCTTATGAACCTGTTCACAGAGGACCACGTAGCCGCCTTGCACAATTGTTCAAGGGTCGCACCACGGCGGGCCGCCCAAGAAGGTCCAACAGACTGAGTAGAATGGGCCATAATGTGAGCAGGAGCTGATAGACCAGTCCTCACATAAGCTTGTGCAATCACCATTCTAATCCATCTGGCCAAAGTTTGCTTGTGAGCAGGCCAGCCCCGTTTGTGAAATCCAAACAGCACAAAGAGAGAATCAGATTTCCTAATAGAAGCAGTTCTCTTCACATAGATACGGAGAACCCGTACCACATCCAAAAAACGCTCTATGGGAGACAGATCAGGAGAAACAAGTGCCGTAACCACAATCTCCTGGTTAAGGTGGAACGAAGAAACCACCTTAGGTAAATATCCGGGACGAGTCCTAAGAACCGCCCGGTCATGGTGAAATATCAGATATGGGGAACTACAGGACAAGGCACCCAAATCCGACACTCTTCTAGCCGACGCAATAGCCAGCAGAAACACCGCATTAAGGGAAAGCCACTTAAGATCAGCTGAACCAAGAGGTTCAAACGGAGACTCTTGTAGTGCCTCCAAAACCACCGACAAGTCCCAAGGAGCCACAGGCGGGACATAGGGAGGTTGGATATGCAACACACCCTGAGTAAAGATGTGCACATCGGGTAAGGTCGCAATTTTTCTCTGAAACCACACCGACAAGGCAGATATTTGAACCTTGAGGGAGGCCAGAAGCAAGCCTAAGTCCAGGCCCTGCTGAAGAACAACTTGGCTATACTAAACTTGGAAGCGTCACAATCGTTAGATGTGCACCAAACAAAGTAAGAATGCCAGACCCTATAGTAAATTCGAGCCGAAGCCGGTTTCCGGGCCCGCAACACAGTTTGAATGACCGCCTCAGAAAACACTTTAGCCCTTAAGACGGATGCTTCAAGAGCTACGCCGTCAAAGACAGCTGGGCTAGGTCCTGGTAGACACAGGGGCCCTGAACGAGGAGGTCGTCTGGGCCACGCTGGAGCTATGAGAAGCAGATTTCCTTTTTCTTGCTTGTACTTCCGAATTACCCTGGGCAGGAGTGACACCGGAGGGAACACGTACGGCAGCCGAAACCTCCACAGCACCGCCAGCGCATCCACGAATGCTGCTTGAGGATCCCTTGTCCTTGCTCCGAAGACCGGAACCTTGCGATTGTGTCGAGACGCCATCAGATCCACGTCTGGAAGGCCCCACTTTTCCACTAGTAGTTGAAACACTTCTGGATGGAGGCTCCACTTGCCGGCATGTACGTCCTGACGACTGAGAAAGTCCGCTTCCCAATTCAGGACTCCCGGAATGAATATTGCCAATATGGCCGGTAGATGGCGTTCCACCCAATGTAGAATCCGTGAGACTTCCTTCATTGCCAAGCGGCTTTGAGTGCCGCCTGGATGATTTATGTAAGCCACTGTGGTGGCATTGTCCGACTGTACCTGAACAGGACGGTTCTGAATTAAATGCTGGGCCAGGTTCAACGCATTGAAGACCACCCGCAATTCCAGAATGTTGATCGAGAATAGAGATTCCTCCTTGGTCCACCGACCCTGAAGGGAGTGTTGATCCAGCACTGCGCCCCAACCTCTTAGACTGGCATCTGTCGTCAAGAGGACCCAGTTGGATATCCAGAATGGACGGACCCTGCACAATTGTCGGTCCTGGAGCCACCACAGCAGCGACAGACGGACCTCCGGAGTCAATGAGATCATGTGAGACCTGATCCGGTGAGGCAGGCCATCCCCCTTGGCTAGCATCAGCTTCTGGAGGGAGCGAGAATGGATTGAGCATACTCCACCATGTCGAATGCTGACACCATGAGGACCAGCACCTGCATCGCCGAATGTATCGACACTTGCGGACGAGAAAGTAAGCAACGAATCCTGTCCTGAAGCTTCAGGACTCTCTCCTGAGACAAGAACAACCTCTGGTTGTGAGTGTCCAATAGCGCTCCCAGGTGCACCATGCCCTGAGCAGGGACCAGGGAGGATTTCTTCCAGTTGATGAGCCACCCGTGGGCTTGTAGAAACTGGACAGTCATATCCAGATGACGTAGGAGAAGTTCTAGGGAATTTGCCAGGATTAACAAGTCGTCCAGATACGGCAGTATCCTGACCCCTTGATGGCGGAGTACCACCGTCATTACCGCCATAACTTTGGTGAAGACTCGCGGAGCCGTAGTTAAACCAAAAGGTAACGCCTGAAACTTGTAATGGAGGTTGCCAATCGCAAACCTCAGGTATTGCTGATGTGACGCTGCTATAGGAATATGCAGGTAAGCATCCTGTAGGTCCAGGAAGACCATGTAGTCCCCAGGTTCCAAGGCCAGAACTATAGAGCGAAGGGTTTCCATACGGAACTTGGAAACCTTCACAAACCTGTTCAACGCCTTGAGGTTGAGAATGGGCCGGGAGGACCCATTCGGTTTCGGGACTATAAACAGCGGAGAATAGTACCGCCGGCCCCTCTGCTCAAGAGGCACCTGTACTATGACTCCTGTATCCAGGAAGGTCTGTACCACCAAATGTAGAGTGTTTGCCTTTGTCTGTCCGGCAAAATCGATGAGGGGGTCGGTTTTTGAAGGCTATGGAGTAACCTTGAGTGACGACTTCCCGTACCCAGGCATCTGAAGTGGTCTTCAACCATTCCTGGTTATACCCTAGAAGCCGGCCCCCCACCCTGGGATCCCCCAGGGGGAGGCCCGCCCCGTCATGCAGCAGGCTTATCGGTCTTGGAAGCTGGCTGACGGGCCGCCCAGGCTCTTTTGGGCTTTGGCTTACAGGTTTGGAAGTGCGGGCCTGCTTGTTGTACGCCTGACCTTTTGCTTTACCTGAAGGACGAAAGGGGCGAAAGGAAGTACCTTTAGCCTTCGAGACAGAAGGAGCGGTACTTGGCAGACAGGCGGTTTTGGCCGTAGCCAAGTCAGCCACAATCTTATTTAAGTCCTCCCCAAACAGAATATCTCCCTTGAAAGGGAGTACCTCCAGGGTTTTTCTAGAGTCCAGATCCACAGACCAGGATCTCAGCCACAAAATCCGGCAAGCCAGGACTGATGTAGTAGAGGCCTTGGCTGCTAGGATACCGGCATCAGAAGCAGCCTCTTTAATATAGCGAGAAGCTGTGACAATATATGACAAGCATTATCTAGCATGGTCAGAAGAGATTTCAGCTTCTAACTCCAAGGCCCATGCTTCAATAGCCTCTGCAGCCCATGTTGCTGCAATAGTGGGCCTTTGTGCAGCACCCGTGAGGGTGTAAATCGCTTTTAGACAACCCTCCACACGTTTATCCGTAGGCTCTTTTAGAGACGTGACGGTAGTGATAGGTAGAGCTGAGGAAACCACCATCCTAGCCACATGTGAGTCTACTGGAGGAGGTGTTTCCCAATTTTTAGACAGCTCTGGCGCAAGGGGATAGCGAGCCAGCATCTTCTTTTGAGGCACAAACTTCTTACCCGGGTTTTCCCTGGGTTCCTGACGGATTTCCACTAGGTGGTCAGAGTGAGGTAAAACTTGTTTAACCACCTTCTGACGCTTGAACCTATCTGGTTTCTTAGGAGGGACGGATGGCTCGGGATCATCCGTAATCTGTAAAATCAACTTAATAGCCTCCAAAAGATCAGGAACATCCACATGTGAACCACCCTCCCCATCAGCAGTATCTGAGTCAGAATCTGTGGGATCAGTGTAAGTGCCATCTTCATCAGACGAGGTGTCAGTGACAGCAGTGGATTGTGAGGAGATAAGAGCTCGCTTAGAGGACCCCTTGGGCTTAGGCGAGCGAGGGTCAGACTTTTTAGTAGTCAGGGACTGGTTCTACTTCTTCAACTGAGCAGATAAATTGTCCGCCCACGGCGGATTAGGTGCAGGGACCACATACGGTTGTACCGGCATAGGGGGTCCCATAGGGGGTGTTAATTTATTAACTAGCGTATGCAGAAGCGTGGAAAAAGCAGCCCACGGTGGGTCATTATGGACCTCCGTTGCCACAGTTCCTGACAATGCTAAATTCCTTTGTCGTATAAACAACCCTTTATGAAGCTAAGAACACTGTACGCTGTTTACTTAAGAAGTACCGTAATGGTACGCTAGTTGCGTAACGATCGCTCAGCCGTAGGCGAGACGCTCAAGCGTCACGTTCACTCACGGCCCAGTGATCACAGGACACGTTATTGGCTATGACTAGAGTAATGATTCGCTATGGCGTAGCGGACGCTCGAGACCACGAGGAGATCACCAGCGGCGCAGACGCTCACAACGCTATACCTTTATGTCTAAACTTTATACCAATGAAATACACGGAATACCTTAATGTGAATACAGGGTGTAAGTGCAACCTTGTGTAACCTGACTAACTACAAAGCTGCTTGAGCGTCACCGACGCTCAAGTGAACACTTAACACTATAGGAAATATACAGATACTGGTTTAGGTTCCAAAGCCTATTAACTGTATTATCTCTAATATACTTGTAAAAGGGGATAACAGTACAAATGATACACTACAATATAACAGAGACTTCCTAACCACAGAACTAAACAATGAATACAAAAAGACAATACTACACTGACCTAAATGCAATACAATACAATGCTATAATACTATGAGAGATATAAGAGAAAAGAGGACAGAGAGAGAGAGAGACGGGGAGAGATGAGAGAAATTGGCTCACAGAAAGACAATGATTACGGAGAGAAACTTACGCACAAGGGTAAACGATCGCATGCGCCTGGACATCCAGCACCCGATTTTCAGCAATGAGAACCGTTGAAGAGTGAGAGCTGGATGTGGTCGGCCTGCCTATTTATGCCCCACACACAATGCAATCTCCTGGTCCTACAATCCCATTGTCCATTGGCCGAAGGAATTCGGCCCTGCATCATAACAAAAGGTCATAGGGTGATTCATACAGGTGGGCTGTGACGATTTCCAACAGCTCAGGTGGGTGGGAAACTGGGTTTCCCGCCGCATACCTGAGTATGTGTAAATAATAGAAATGGACATAAACTTCTTATGTCCATAACTATTCGCACGAGCGATTAATACGCTCCAAACCAACACCGGAATATTGCTAATTAAATACTCTTCCGATGGGTACCAAACACTGCTGTATGATTCCTGTTAGACCCTTCGTACGATGCAAAGAGGGATTCCTCAGCTCAGGGACATTCTATATTAACCAAACTTTCAGAATCTATCAAAGAGATCATGATCTACAAACTACATTAATTGTGAAAATATGTAACGAATGAGTCGCACGCTACGACTACATAAACTCTACCGTAAATACGCATACCGCGCCTGCGAGTGCACGCTATCGCGGGTATGCGCCTTCACGGGAGAGCGTACGCATGCGCAGCGCGGACCAGTGTGTGGTGCAAATATGGCAACGTGCATAGAGACATTTTTCTGACTTTGACAGTCCACCCTTTGGCAGTCAATAATAACTGCCACCTTCTAAAATATTTAAGGAGAAAAATGTAAGTCAGGGGTTAATTGATTTCCATGGTTGGGTAGGGGAGAAGAGTGGAGTAGGTGTGAAGAGGGTATGACCTAGTGAGAAAGCAGAAGCATGTGTGTATGAGTCCATGTTTGGAGGGTCATGTATCATCGTGCCGTACGTGTGGTAAATCAAGCTTCGAGGTATTGCGAAGTATACATTTGAATTCCTTCTTATCCTGTGGTACAGGTCTGTGGATGGGCTGTCAAACTCTACCGAGCTCATTTCGGCTGTGGTTGTAACAAAATGGGGATGCACATTTTAGTTGATGATACATGAATGGGGGAGGTATGTGGTTGCTGATATCTGTGCCTGTATTCCCTATCGTCTATGTGTGTCGTTACCTGAGGGTTGTAGGGATGAAGATAAAGAACACTTACGAAAAATGCAATGATATTCTATGTCAGGGAAATGTACATCTGTTGTTGAAGTTGTGTTCGGTATCTGTTGAGAGTCGTCTTCTTTGCGCTGTATTGCTCCTTGGGCATGAGCAAATAGCTTTGTCTGAGCCATCAGATTTACAAAAATGTTGGGCTAGCGTGAGTTTAAAAATACTAGGGAAACTGGGGATCCATGGCAAAGTTCATCAAGTGTCCATATTTAAAGTTGTCAAATCTTCTTCTTTGGTGCTTGTCTGTTGTCTGTATACATCTCGTCTCGTCAGCTTCCTCGTCCAAGGGGGTCTTTGTATCTTGGAGAAAAACAGAAAAACAGGTGAAGGAAACGGACCGTATAGTCGCATTTTCATCACATTCTGGTTTCTATCATTGGGTCATAAATCAAATCCAGGTTAATTACAGTTTCCTCGCTCCTCAAGCTCATCACTTTTGTACTTTGTTTGCACCTCATTAAAGCCTGCCCGCATCTAAATATCAATCCAATCGATATAATGACACCCAAGATACATAGTAGAAACTTTCCAACATCCATTATGACTCCTTGAGCCCAGTCTCCTAAACCGGAGAACCAATTTCGCGGGTTCAACCATGACACCCAACCAGTCAGCTCATTACCTACAGCAGCAAGGGTGAGATTGTGTTTTCGACGAAATTCCCACTTCAATTGGAGAATATCGTCCATCTTTTGGTCTATGACCTCTACCGGATCCTCGGTGCTATTTGTGATATACGTGCAACACTTTATGCCGTACTGTGTTGCCAATGTAACACAATATCCGCCTGTTACTGCTGTAAGATAATTAAGAACCATCCTATGCTGAACTAGTTCTGTTTTGTAAGCTTGAAGTTCTCTTCCAGTGTATCTAAACGTGTCATCATACATTTCAGTGATATTATCTAACAAATTGGCGAGTGCGGAAATGTATCTATAATTCATCACACCTCGAGCGGTGCGAGTGAAATCTAACGCTACCAGAACCTGAATCCCGGTGGATTCATGGATAAGATCAGAGGCCGGATGCTCCAACCTTTCTGACAGTTGTCTTTTAACTCGGTGCTCGTAATGAGTGTGAGTATAAGGAGCTTGGGCACCACGGTGTATGTCCTTCATTTTGTCATGTGTTACAGTCATCACTTCAGGCAATACTTTTCCAATATAACACAATCCTTCAGAGTTTGGGGCAAGCCACTTGTACGCCTTTCTCCCGCATATGAAATATGCATCATCGGGGAGAACATAAGGGACGGAGAAGGACATGACCATGTTACAAACCTTCCAGGTGAAATCTCCTGACCCTAATTCTTCCATCTGCTTAATGCACGTATCAGTTTGTACGATATGTGCACAGTATCCTGGTGATACCTCTCCAACTCTAGTAATCCTATTTCCTAAGGTATATCGATACCGGAAAGATTTTCCTCTACTGGCTATGTGGCGTACGAGCTCTGTATCTGTAGGCATTCTATCTGCTCTGTGTGAAAAGGTCATGGTAAGGTTGCTCCATGACACTTCCCAATTTCCCGGTTTTCTGGGATTGGAGATGTTAAAACATATGAGGGACCTATCCACATGGTATTGGTGGAGCTTCAAACTAGGAGGGCTGGAGATGTTAAACCTCCGGTCCACCGGTCTCCCACCACTTAGCTCAAGTACCTCCCCTAACGTTAAAGGAAATGGTACTAGCCCTGATTTGCTGTGACCCTGAGGTACTTGAGAGCATACCCAACAATCTGTTTGGTTTAACACGTTACCCACTAAGGAGTGATAGTCACTCAATGGATGCCGGTCCATATGGATATTAAAACTAGATTGGCATTTCTTTATGCACCCATCTTCAACCAGGTTATCACAGAGCCTACAGATACAATTTTCTTCAGCTAACAATCCATCACAATTTCTTCTATCGGATCGTTTTCTGATACTCGCCTTTGCTTGTCGGTTTGGTTGATCTTGGAAAACTACGCCTCCATCATCATAATCGGAACCCATTCCAGAACCTCTTTCGACCTCTATGGTACTCTCGCCGGAACAGACTGCTCTGGTCAACATCATGGTTAACATCAAAATCCGGATCACAGTCTCTTGGGGCAAGTCCATCTTTGAGGAGGAAATAGAGAAGAATGAGAAGGGGGAAAAAGAAATTTTAAGGGAGAGGGGCTGGGAAGTGGAGAAAAACAATAAAAGGGAGAAGGGAGTCGACAACTGCTTTCGGTCTTCAAGGCTCAGGTGCCGCCTCAGTCCTCCTGGAACAGACACTCCAGTGATACAACCTCTACCGTCTGTTCCTTATCACGGGACTTCTCTGGATCAGCAACCTTTTTGCAGTGGGATGAATGGACCCAAGTCTCTCTCTCAGCAACCTTCAATGCGGTGGTGCTAGTCAATAAGACCTGGTATGGTCCTTCCCATCTATCAATAAGACAACCTGAGCGTAGAAAATTTCGTATCATTACATAATCCCCAGGTTCAATGTCATGACAATTACTACCTGGTAAATCAGGAATCACCAACTTCAGATTATCATTTTGACTCCTCAACTGCTTACTCATGTTAATCAAGTACTTTACAGTTACTTCATTGTTACATTTCAAATCATCCTGAGGGTTAATCATGACATGCGGTTGTCGACCAAACAAGATTTCAAAAGGAGACAGATTAAGGGGGGACCTGGGAGTGGTTCTGATGCTATACAAAACAATGGGTAAAGCTTCTGGCCACGTCAATCCTGTCTCTGTCATTACTTTACTCAATTTATTTTTAATAGTGCTGTTCACTCTTTCGACCTTCGCACTCGCCTGTGGACGGTACGGAGTGTGCAGCTTGCTATCAATACCCATTAATTTACACATTCCTTGAAAGACATCACCTGTAAAATGGGTACCCCTATCACTTTCGATGATTCTAGGGATACCATATCTACATACAAATTCCTGCACAATTTTCTTAGCTGTAAACATAGCGGTATTTGTAGCTGCTGGAAATGCTTCGACCCAATTCGAGAAAACATCTATACAGACAAGTACATATTTCAAATTTCGACATGGGGGTAATTGAATGAAGTCAATTTGTATTACCTGGAAAGGGCCGCCGGCAGGTGGGATATGGGATGGTTCTGTAGGTATTGCTTTTCCAACATTCTTTCTCAGACAGGTAAGGCATGACATTGCTCTTTTACTCGCATGAGAGGAGAATCCTGGGGCGCACCAGTATGCTCTTACCAATTTGCACATCCCCTCCTTGCCTAGATGAGTCAGCCCGTGAGCTGCTTCAGCCAGACATGGAAGGTATGCCCTGGGGGCCACTGGTTTACCATGTCCATCCGTCCAGAGCCCTGAGGACTCCTGGCCATATCCCTTTGCCCTCCAGACTGCTCTTTCCTGTGTGGAACACAAATTCTGCATCTCACACAACTTCTGTGTGTTGATGGTATTAAATACCATCAGTTGTGTGGTGTCTGTCTGTATGGGGGTAGCAGCTGCAAGCTTTGCGGCTTCGTCTGCTCGGCTGTTACCAAGGGATACTGGGTCTTGGCTATATGTATGTGCTTTACATTTGATAACAGCCACTCTGTCGGGTTCCTGTATCGCTGTTAGAAGCCTTTTTATATAAGCTGCATGCGCTATCGGTGTACCAGCCGCCGTCATGAAATTTCTGAGCCGCCATAAGGCTCCGAAATCATGTACTACCCCGAAGGCGTATCTAGAATCGGTGTAGATATTGGCTGACTTACCCTTAGCCAATTCACATGCTCTGGTTAGGGCGACCAGTTCAGCAACCTGGGCTGAGTGAGGTGGGCCTAGCGGTTCCGCTTCTATGGTGCCTTGGTCATCTACGACTGCGTATCCAGTACACAAGTCTCCCGAGTCTGACTGTCTATGACAACTACCGTCCGTGTAGAACGTGAGTTCTGCATCTTCCAGTGGATTGTCACTGATGTCAGGCCTTGCGGTAAAATTTTGGGTCAAATATTCCATACAATCATGTGTATCTTCCTTTGCATTAAATCCTCCTTCCCCATCACTCTCACCTCCCACCCTTTGTGCCTGACCAGGCACACCTGGGAGAAATGTTGCAGGGTTTAATGCGCTGCATCTCCTTATGGTGATGCTTACTGGGGCCATTAATGCCAATTCCCATCTCGTAAACCTTGCTGATGAGACGTGTCTGGTTTGGGCAGAATTCAATAAGGCAGATACCGCATGCGGTGTATGGATTGTGAGGTTGTGGCCTAGCACGACATCTTCGCTTTTTGTCACTAGCAATGCTATCGCCGCAACGCTACGCAAGCATGTGGGGAGGGATCGCGCTACCGTGTCTAGCTGGGCGCTGTAGTATGCAATTGGCCTGCTGGCGTCACCGTGTTTTTGTGTTAGTACACCTGCTGCGCACCCAGCACTTTCTGTTCCGTATAGTTCAAAGGGTTTCCCATAGTCTGGCATACCTAGTGCTGGTGCCTGCGTTAGACACTGTTTGAGTCTCTCAAATGCTGTTTCGGATTCGTCTGTATGCGAAATCCGATCAGGTTTGTTTGAGGAGACCATTTCCTGCAAAGGTAGCGCCAATATGGAAAACCCTGGGATCCAATTACGGCAATACCCACACATTCCTAGAAACGTCCTGATCTGTTGTTGGGTTTGTGGCAGTGTCATGTCTCTAATGGCTTGGATTCTATCAGCGGTCAGGTGTCTCAGTCCTTGTGTTAGACAGTGTCCCAAATATTTTACCTTAGCTTGGCATAATTGCAACTTGTCTTTGGAAACCTTGTGACCTGTGTCTGAAAGATGAAACAGGAGCTGTTTCGTATCCTTCAGGGATGCCTCCAATGAATCAGAACACAGTAGTAGATCATCCACGTACTGTATCAACACTGATCCACTCTCCGGTTGGAAAGACTGTAAACAATCATGCAAAGCCTGAGAAAATATACTTGGACTATCTATGAAGCCTTGGGGTAACCGAGTCCACGTGTATTGGACTCCTCTGTATGTGAATGCAAACAAATATTGGCTGTCAGGGTGCAGAGGTACCGAAAAGAATGCGGAGCAGAGGTCAATAACAGTGAAAAATTTGGCAGTGGGAGGAATTTGCATTAGGATGACAGCTGGATTAGGCACTACGGGGAACTGACTCTCAACTATTTTGTTAATCCCCCTTAGATCCTGCACTAGCCTGTAACCCCTCCCCCCACTCTTTTTAACAGGGAAGATGGGACTATTTGCTGTGCTGGACGTTCTTACTAGAATGCCCTGTTGTAGCAAGCGCTCTATTACTGGGAAAACTCCTAACTCCACCTCTGGCTTCAGAGGATACTGTGGGATTTTTGGAGCTATCCTACCATCTTTTACTTGTACAACTACTGGAGCTACGTTTGCCATTAATCCAGTGTCCTGTCCATCTTTTGTCCAAAGTGACTCTGGTATCTGAGATGTCATCTCTTCTACTTGGGATGGGTTCCTATTTGTCATAATGGAATGTGACATTAATTTTGATGGGGAGTCTAACATGTCTCGTACTTCCTGAGCGTGATTCTCAGGGATGTCCAAGAATACACCTTCAGGAGTACAATAAATGACGCAACCCATTTTACATAGTAAGTCTCTTCCCAGGAGATTAGTTGGTGCCGATGCAGCCAGCAAAAAGGAATGCTTGGTATGCAAAGGCCCTATTGTAATCTCGGCTGGTTTGCTAACAGGGTAGTGCTGGACTACTCCTGTTACTCCCATGGCCGGAATTGTCCTACCAGTGGTTCTCATGCCCACTGTCGAATTTATCACTGACTTGGCCGCCCCTGTGTCTACAAGAAAGTTTAAAGTTTTACCAGCTACATTGATTGCAATCTCTGGTTCGCTTCCAAGACTAGCAATCAACTTAACTGGGTGCAGATTACAGGTATGGCCACACCCCTAGTGGGTATGTTGACCTCCCTGAATCCCGCTGGCAGCAACAACTTGTGAGGGAGTTAGCTGGGAACTACCAGAGGCATGCCAATCTCTGTTCGGGGGATATCTTTTTGTTTCCCCTGTATGTGGCTCAAAACTCCGCCTCTGTGGACCCTGCTCCCAATGTCGTGTGTTGTGTTGTTGTCTAGGGGGTTGAAAAGATCTTTGTACATTCTTTGTTCTACATTCTCGTGCAAAGTGTCCCGGTCTGTTACAAGAAAAACATGTTATTACACTTGCCTTACCCACAGGATTCGGTGGTACATACGCAGGCTGCCTTGTGGTCAGCGCCTGTATACTTACGGACATCAACTTATCACTTTGCGATTCCCTGTGCCTAGTGATGTTTCTGTCGTGATCAATAGCAGCCTCTCTCAATGTGGACACTGACAGACCTCGCCAACATGGTTGTGTGGTCTGTACCCTAGCTTTTAATGTTTCTTTCAAACCATCCATCAGTGCAGATACTGCTACTTCTCGATGGTTTGGGTTGGTCTTAATGTCTTCTATACCAGTGTACTTTGCCATTTCTAATAGTGCCCGGTGAAAATATTCTGTTGCCGTTTCGGACTCCTTTTGCTTAATGGAAAATATTTTATTCCATTTAACAACGGCTGGGAAATACTCCTTTAGCTGTAAATTTATCCTTTTTACATTATCCTTGTTGTACACGTCTGTAAGCGGTACATCTTTATCCAATGCACAGTCAGCTAAAAATTGAGTTGCGTCAACATTGGAAGGTAAACAAGCTCTTAGCAGTATCTGCCAATCCTTGTTGTTGGGTTCTACAGTGTTACCTAGATCCCTGATGTATTTTTGGCTAGCAACTAAATCCTTCCTGGGGTCAGGAAATTCGGACACTATTGTTCTTAATTCCATTCTGGAAAATGGAGTGTACATGGCAATGTTCCTTATGGGAGTGGCTCCAGACACATCTGTTTTTCCATTGGGAACTGCTATTACCCTTACAGGAGCAATTCTAACAGCTTCCTCATTCTGCATAGATTCTCCAACTTGTGGTACAATTGTTTCAGTGTAGTGCATGGTGCCGTACTTACCCGTTGACACGACCTCACCTATCCCTCCGCTAGGGGCTTTCACTAATCTCGTGGGTGTCGCTGTGCCTACTGTGGTCTCTGCTATGGTGGCTGCAAGAGAGAGAGCTGAAATTGTTGCTGAATCGTCTTCTTGATCACACTCCTGAGGAAGGTTCAAAACAGGGTACATCTTGCACGGGTTAATACTTGCATGAGTTATTTGGTTAACATCATTAACATTTACAGGGTTACTAAGAGTTTGTGTTTTACAACCCAGTGCGTTTCTCTCCGCAATCAACTTCTCTCCTGCAATGTATGGTGGAGGAGGAGCTGTGGCTATCAGCTTCCTGACTGCCCCAGATCCTGCCGCCAGAGCCAAACCTCTCTGTATCTCACCTTCCTGGTGCCATAACTGTAAATAATCATGATGCTGAATTCGTCTCTTTGCTGATTTTACGAGACATATCCTCCTCCTTAAATTTTGTAACACTTCTGGACTAAAGCTACCTATTCTTGGGAATTTGTCCCTGTCTTGTACAGTCATTCTCTCCCATTCATCACATAAAGATTCGGTGTGACTTCCATATTTTTCACACATTACATATCGTGCCGACCCAACTGGTCGGTTCACAGAATCAACCTGAACCAGGGTTGATCGCCCCCTACCTGAGCAACTGGCCCCCATAGTCTGCAGGTGTTGCTTAGTCCTCCTTGGATCTCTGTATCAAGGTTTTCAGCAAGCCTTTTCAGACAACCAAATTACTCCACAGTAGGCCGGCGGTGGCGGTTTACCGAGTACCCCACTCACTCGCCCACCTCGACCAATACGACCTGATCACACCGACGTGGTGCTGGCGTACTCGATACAGGGCCCTACCAAAAACCTTCTGTTTACTGGAACATATGAGGGTTACCCGCAGGACACTTACTCTTTCCAGTAAAGGTGGGGTTGTTAGATAGTTCCTGAGTGACCAGCGAACTTCCCTTTAAAAATAAAAAATTACACAAATCACGTCAGAATGTACAAATAGCGTTTGTGACCACTTTACTCTAATGGTATTAGGTCAGATTACTAACTACTGCACACAATTACGTGCGGTCCAATCGTTCAGTACATAAGCACTACTTGTCATGTACTGAAAGATCAATGGAATCGATGTTTCCGGCCGCGATTCCTTCAGCAAGAGCTTATGGCCTATATGGGTTCTGCACCAACACCCCAGGCGTTGTGCCACTGGACTTTTATAGCGGACCTTTTAGTACCTTGTGACCTCCTGGTCTTGTTACCTTATGACCTCCTGGTCTTGTTACCTTATGGTCCGCTATACTCTAATGCTCAAATATTATTTAACCAGGGATGCCTCCCTAGCCACCGTATATGTCACTTACACGTATGTCCCTTGACGAGTACCCGACTTTCCTTTTGGTTCCACCTTAAAGTTGTATAAACTTATGTATAAAAAAAAAAACACACTCACTCAACACATGTACACTTTTGTTTCTATATCTATTTCTGCGCAGAAATTGTCTTCAGTCCAACAGTGTTACCAATTAGGAGCAGGATCTGTTAAACTAAATTTCAGATTTTTTTTTTTTTCCAAAAATAGATTTGCGTTATTTACCGCTTCGCGTTATCTATCGCTTTGCGCTAATTATCGCTTTGCGCTAATTCAACTTTTCGTGACTTGAGCTACGTGGGCGTAACCGGACGCTACGTTGCGTAGTGAACGCTGCGTGCGTCTGCCTTTTGGATTGCGTACGCTAGTCTTTGTTAGCGACACGTGTACGCAATGCAAAGATCCACCGTAACACAATATATACTTTTATCAATGTAAATGATCCCTGATCATCTACCGCAATCCACACTGACTGCCTTGTCTCCTAGACAAATCGTGTGTTGTTCTATACTTTAACTATTACCTTTACTATGAAATAACAGCAAATCTCTTTTTTTGCACTTTCTATCAACTATAAAAATTGGCAAACAGGAATAGTGATATACGAAATTGAAAAAGAAATGCAGATAAATGTATGCGTGCGTGTATACGCAAGACAGAAGAGAAATAAAACAGTTTTAAAAGACACAAGCGTTTTGTTCTTACTTCCGGTTCCCGGATTCCTTCAGCACTCTTTATCTAAGCGAAGCAGACGCTTATCCCGTCAGCACAGCGAGACAACCTCCCACCCTTTGCTGGAGGGATAATGTCTGCTGATCTACCTAGTGCAGATATGAGAAGGATCGGACGAGTCCCCAATTGACAATGCTAAATTCCTTTGTCGTATAAACAACCCTTTATGAAGCTAAGAACACTGTACGCTGTTTACTTAAGAAGTACCGTAATGGTACGCTAGTTGCGTAACGATCGCTCAGCCGTAGGCGAGACGCTCAAGCGTCACGTTCGCTCACGGCCCAGTGATCACAGGACACGTTATTGGCTATGACTAGAGTAATGATTCGCTATGGCGTAGCGGACGCTCGAGACCACGAGGAGATCACCAGCGGCGCAGACGCTCACAACGCTATACCTTTATGTCTAAACTTTATACCAATGAAATACACGGAATACCTTAATGTGAATACAGGGTGTAAGTGCAACCTTGTGTAACCTGACTAACTACAAAGCTGCTTGAGCGTCACCGACGCTCAAGTGAACACTTAACACTATAGGAAATACACAGATACTGGTTTAGGTTCCAAAGCCTATTAACTGTATTATCTCTAATATACTTGTAAAAGGGGATAACAGTACAAATGATACACTACAATATAACAGAGACTTCCGAAGGAATTCGGCCCTGCATCATAACAAAAGGTCATAGGGTGATTCATACAGGTGGGCTGTGACGATTTCCAACAGCTCAGGTGGGTGGGAAACTGGGTTTCCCGCCGCATACCTGAGTATGTGTAAATAATAGAAATGGACATAAACTTCTTATGTCCATAACTATTCGCACGAGCGATTAATACGCTCCAAACCAACACCGGAATATTGCTAATTAAATACTCTTCCGATGGGTACCAAACACTGCTGTATGATTCCTGTTAGACCCTTCGTACGATGCAAAGAGGGATTCCTCAGCTCAGGGACATTCTATATTAACCAAACTTTCAGAATCTATCAAAGAGATCATGATCTACAAACTACATTAATTGTGAAAATATGTAACGAATGAGTCGCACGCTACGACTACATAAACTCTACCGTAAATACGCATACCGCGCCTGCGAGTGCACGCTATCGCGGGTATGCGCCTTCACGGGAGAGCGTACGCATGCGCAGCGCGGACCAGTGTGTGGTGCAAATATGGCAACGTGCATAGAGACATTTTTCTGACTTTGACATTCCACTGGGGGGGCAAGGAGCCCCCAGAACCAGAACCCACAGCTGCTATATTCTCCTCATATGGATCTGTGGCTTCAGCAAAACCAGCAGTGTGTTCCGCCCCAGAACCGTTACCGTCAGAAGCAGACATGATATAACTTGCAGTATCAGGTAACACAGTACAATTGGCAGCAGCACAATACCTCTTACCCAAATCCCTGTGCATTGTAGTCAGCACAAGCAGGGACACAGGAGAGATACGGTGACTAAAATCACAGAGAAAAATACGTATTAGAGTATATCTTGTGAATATCCTATATTATTATAAGACCTGACGCACCAAGCCCCCTCAGGTTATAGAATATAGGGATAGCAAGTTGAGTGAGAGACACGAAATGGAAACCACTCAGTAAGCTAATGCACAAACATATAGTCACAGTTATACAATGCAGAGGTTATTACCAACAATAATACTGCACTGGACCAGCTGATATAGCTATGTAGTCAATAGATATAACACTGCACAGTAAGAACTGGATGTATATCACAGGGTAATTGTACTAGAAAACCCTGACTAAATGCACTCTTTCTTAACTAACACTGTCTAATAGGCAGGTAGAATACTTAAGTGTCATGTAAAAAGTCACAGCGCTGACAACCAGGTGGCTTTACACAGGAGGATTTGCCCAAGCAGTCCCAGGAACAGTGTAGCTGAGAGAAATGGCGCCCAGACACTGACAGGGAGTGAGGAAAAGACAGATATGCAGCTCCAGGGCGGGAACATTTGCGGGAAATGGCGCCCTGGGGCTGGGGGAGGGGCTCCAGGTCTAAGCCTTATCCCCCTGCTGGCAAAACCACCAGGTACTGTGGGCTACTATTAAAATGGCTTTAAGAGAAAACCTGAGCTGCACCCATGCCCTGGTGATCTAGTTGGATCGCCTGTACTGCCACAGTGTCCACCGCCAGCGCGCACGGCCCTCCTCCCACTGACCGCGCCGGATCACGATAAAGTACGGGTCTTGTAACCGGGACCCACTCACCACCTCCCGAATCGCGGCCATGCGCTCCCGGAGAGCCCTGTCGTGTGTGCCTGACCATGGAAGAAAACCGGAGCCTCCTGCTGTAGTTACCCGGCAACCAGGGCTCGGGAGTGTACAGCGCCGCTGGGGAGAGATGGAGCTGCAGCAATGAATGTCAAAAGACATATACACACTGCTGCTGCCCTTGAAGTATTCACTTTTCTTCTAAAAAGCTCTTCTTAGGGCTGCCCAGCGCAGCCCCTCTGTTATGTGCCTGCTGTCTGCGGCACCAACTACAAAACTGAGCTCTGGGAACAGTCAAAGCTTTTCAGCCTGTTGGTGCCTTGGATCAAGATCCTACTCTACACACCCCTATGTCTATCCTTGTGGAGCCCAGTGTACCCCGCAGCAGAAATGGCGCTGAACGCCGCTGGGTCCGCTCTGAGGAGTAGCTCCGCCCCTTCAATGGCTCTGTCTTCCCGCTCTTGCAGATTATACTGGCCTGAGGAATTTAGTGCTGGCTGAGATCCGCGGACCCTGACAGGTTTAATGTGGTCAGTGTAGGACCCCGTGCTAGCTCAGGGCGCTCCCCACAGCGCCGCACCTTAGTACTGCTAAGCCTTCCCGGAGCGCAGTTAATACCGCGCTCCCGCCCTTAGCTGCCTTCTTCACACTGACCCCCCGCTTGTAAGGGGGGACAGTGACTAACTCGCCACACTTCAGCACACAGAGGGGGTGGCGGCTGGCTGCTGGGGTGAGCGTTCCCCTGTGGCGGGGCGCGATCTGTCCCCTCTGGAGCTCAATGTCCAGTCAGTGGAGGCATTGGCTCAAGACCACTCAGGGCGAACAATGCTCCCCCCCTCAGTCCCGCGTTGCAGGTAGACTGTGGCCAGCAGCCTCCTGTAAAAAAATAAACTCTGAATATAAACTTTTCCTAAAGAAGCTCTGTAGAGCTCCCCTAGCTGTGACCGGTTCCTCCGGGCACATTTTCTAAACTGAGTCTGGTGGGAGGGGCATAGAGGGAGGAGCCAGCCCACACTATTAAACTCTTAAAGTGCCAATTGCTCCTGGTGGACCCGTCTATACCCCATGGTACTAATATGGACCCCAGCATCCTCTAGGACGTAAGAGAAATAGGATTTTCTCTAATGTCCTAGAGGATGCTGGGGACTCCGTAAGGACCATGGGGATAGACGGACTCCGCAGAAGACATGGGCACTTTAAGAAAGACTTTAGTTCTGGGTGTGCACTGGCTCCTCCCTCTATGCCCCTCCTCCAGACCTCAGTTTGATACTGTGCCCAGTGGAGACTGGGTGCTTTTCAGGAGCTCTCCTGAGCTTTCTGACAGAAAGTATTTTGTTAGGTTTTTTATTTTCAGGGAGCACTGCTGGCAACAGACTCCCTGCATCGAGGGACTGAGGGGAGAGAAGCAGCCCTACTCTCTGAGTTGCAAGGTCCTGCTTCTTAGGCTACTGGACACCATTAGCTCCAGAGGGATTGGTACGCAGGATCTCACCCTCGCCGTCCGTCCCAGAGCCGCGCCGCCGTCCCCCTCGCAGAGCCGGAAGATAGAAGCCGGGTGAGTATGAGAAGAAAAGAAGACTTCAGAGGCGGCAGAAGACTTCATGATCTTCACTGAGGTAACGCACAGCACTGCAGCTGTGCGCCATTGCTCCCATACACCTCACATACTCCGGTCACTGTAAGGGTGCAGGGCGCAGGGGAGGGGCGCCCTGGGCAGCAGTATAAACCTCTTTTTGGCAAAAATATAACATATATACAGCTGGGCACTGTATATATGTATGAGCCCCTGCCAATTTTACAGTTTAAGCGGGACAGAAGCCCGCCGCCGAGGGGGCGGGGCTTGTGCCTCAGCACTCACCAGCGCCATTTTTTCTCCACAGCACCGCTGAGAGGAAGCTCCCCGGACTCTCCCCTGCTTATACCACGGTATACAAGAGGGTTGAAAAGAGAGGGGGGGCACATAATTCGGTGCAAATTACATACAGCAGCGCTATTGGGTAAACATTAAGTTACTGTGTTATTCCTGGGTTATATAGCGCTGGGGTGTGTGCTGGCATACTCTCTCTCCGTCTCTCCAAAGGGCCTTGTGGGGGAACTGTCTTCAGAAAGAGCATTCCCTGTGTGGGTGGTGTGTCGGTACGCGTGTGTCGACATGTCTGAGGAAGAAGGCTATGTTAGAGAGGAGCGGGAGCAAATGAATGTGGTGTCTCCGCCGACAGCGCCGACACCTGACTGGATGGATATGTGGAATGTTTTAAATGCTAGTGTAAACTCATTGCACAAAAGATTAGACAAGGCTGAAGCTTTGGGACAGTCAGGGTCTCAACCCATGCCTGATCCTTTGTCGCAGGGACCGTCAGGGTCTCATAAGCGCCCACTATCCCAGATTGTTGACACAGATACCGACACGGATTCTGACTCCAGTGTCGATTACGATGATGCAAAGTTACAGCCAAAATTGGCAAAATCCATTCGATATATGATTATGGCAATAAAAATAAGAATTTACTTACCGATAATTCTATTTCTCGTAGTCCGTAGTGGATACTGGGGACTCCGTAAGGACCATGGGGAACAGCGGCTCCGCAGGAGACCGGGCACATCTAAAGAAAGCTTTAGGACTATCTGGTGTGCACTGGCTCCTCCCCCTATGACCCTCCTCCAAGCCTCAGTTAGGATACTGTGCCCGGACGAGCGTGCACAATAAGGAAGGATCTTGAATCCCGGGTAAGACTCATACCAGCCACACCAATCACACCGTACAACTTGTGATCTGAA
Source organism: Pseudophryne corroboree (assembly GCF_028390025.1). Taxonomy (NCBI): domain Eukaryota; kingdom Metazoa; phylum Chordata; class Amphibia; order Anura; family Myobatrachidae; genus Pseudophryne; species Pseudophryne corroboree. The sequence continues at coordinate 240,014,825 of NC_086449.1, read as the reverse complement.
CCCAGTTAACAGCATGATAACAGAGGAGCCTCTAGAAAAGATGGCTCACTACAGCAATAACCCGATTTTTTGGTAACAATAACTATGTACCAGTATTGCAGACAATCCGCACTTGGGATGGGCGCCCAGCATCCACTACGGACTACGAGAAATAGAATTATCGGTAAGTAAATTCTTATTTTCTCTAACGTCCTAAGTGGATGCTGGGGACTCCGTAAGGACCATGGGGATTATACCAAAGCTCCCAAACGGGCGGGAGAGTGCGGATGACTCTGCAGCACCAAATGAGAGAACTCCAGGTCCTCCTCAGCCAGGGTATCAATTTTGTAGAATTTTACAAACGTATTTGCTCCTGACCAAGTAGCTGCTCGGCAAAGTTGTAAAGCCGAGACCCCTCGGGCAGCCGCCCAAGATGAGCCCACCTTCCTTGTGGAGTGGGCATTTACAGATTTTTGGCTGTGGCAGGCCTGCCACAGAATGTGCAAGCTGAATTGTACTACAAATCCAACGAGCAATAGTCTGCTTAGAAGCAGGAGCACCCAGCTTGTTGGGTGCATACAGGATAAACAGCGAGTCAGATTTCCTGACTCCAGCCGTCCTGGAAACATATTTTTTCAGGGCCCTGACAACGTCTAGCAACTTGGAGTCCTCCAAGTCCCTAGTAGCCGCAGGCACCACAATAGGTTGGTTCAGGTGAAACGCTGAAACCACCTTAGGGAGAAACTGAGGACGAGTCCTCAATTCCGCCCTGTCCGAATGGAAAATCAGATAAGGGCTTTTACAGGATAAAGCCGCCAATTCTGACACGCGCCTGGCCCAGGCCAGGGCCAACAGCATGACCACTTTCCATGTGAGATATTTTAACTCCACAGATTTAAGTGGTTCAAACCAATGTGACTTTTGGAACCCAAAAACTACATTGAGATCCCAAAGTGCCACTGGAGGCACAAAAGGAGGCTGTATATGCAGTACCCCTTTTACAAACGTCTGAACTTCAGGGACTGAAGCTAGTTCTTTTTGGAAGAAAATTGACAGGGCCGAAATTTGAACCTTAATGGACCCCAATTTCAGGCCCATAGACACTCCTGTTTGCAGGAAATGTAGGAATCGACCCAGTTGAATTTCCTCCGTCGGGCCTTACTGGCCTCGCACCACGCAACATATTTTCGCCAAATGCGGTGATAATGTTTTGCGGTTACATCCTTCCTGGCTTTGATCAGGATAGGGATGACTTCATCCGGAATGCCTTTTTTCCTTCAGGATCCGGCGTTCAACCGCCATGCCGTCAAACGCAGCCGCGGTAAGTCTTGGAACAGACAGGGTCCTTGCTGGAGCAGGTCCCTTCTTAGAGGTAGAGGCCACGGATCCTCCGTGAGCATCTCTTGAAGTTTCGGTTACCAAGTCCTTCTTGGCCAATCCGGAACCACGAATATAGTGCTTACTCCTCTCCATCTTATCAATCTCAGTACCTTGGGTATGAGAGGCAGAGGAGGGAACACATACACTGACTGGTACACCCACGGTGTTACCAGAGCGTCTACAGCTATTGCCTGAGGGTCCCTTGACCTGGCGCAATACCTGTCGAGTTTTTCCCAACGGTTTATAATCATGTGGACGACTTCTGGGTGAAGTCCCCACTCTCCCGGGTGGAGGTCGTGCTGAGGAAGTCTGCTTCCCAGTTGTCCACTCCCGGAATGAATACTGCTGACAGTGCTATCACATGATTTTCCGCCCAGCGAAGAATCCTTGCAGCTTCTGCCATTGCCCTCCTGCTTCTTGTGCCACCCTGTCTGTTTACGTGGGTGACTGCCGTGATGTTGTCCGACTGGATCAACACCGGCTGACCTTGAAGCAGAGGTCTTGCTAAGCTTAGAGCATTGTAAATGGCCCTTAGCTTCAGGATATTTATGTGAAGTGATGTCTCCAGGCTTGACCATAAGCCCTGGATATTCCTTCCCTGTGTGACTGCTCCCCAGCCTCGCAGGCTGGCATCCGTGGTCACCAGGACCCAGTCCTGAATGCCGAATCTGCGGCCCTCTAGAAGATGAGCACTCTGCAACCACCACAGGAGGGACACCCTTGTCCTTGGTGACAGGGTTATCCGCTGATGCATCTGAAGATGCGACCCAGACCATTTGTCCAGCAGGTCCCACTGGAAAGTTCTTGCGTGGAATCTGACGAATGGGATTGCTTCGTAGGAAGCCACCATTTTACCCAGAACCCTTGTGCATTGATGCACTGAGACTTGGCTCGGTTTTAGGAGGTTCCTGACTAGCTCGGATAACTCCCTGGCTTTCTCCTCCGGGAGAAACACCTTTTTCTGGACTGTGTCCAGGATCATCCCTAGGAACAGAAGACAAGTCGTCGGAACCAGCTGCGATTTTGGAATATTGAGAAACCAATCGTGCTGCCGCAACACTACCTGAGATAGTGCTACACCGACCTCCAACTGTTCCCTGGATCTTACCCTTATCAGGGAATCGTCCAAGTAAGGGATAACTAAAATTCCCTTCCTTCGAAGGAATATCATCATTTCGGCCATTACCTTGGTAAAGACCCGGGGTGCCGTGGACCATCCATACGGCAGCGTCTGAACTGATAGTGACAGTTCTGTACCATAAACCTGAGGTACCCTTGATGAGAAGGGTAAATTTTGACATGAAGGTAAGCATCCTCGATGTCCCGAGACATCATGTAGTCCCCTTCTTCCAGGTTCGCAATCACTGCTCTGAGTGACTCAATCTTGAATTTGAACCTCTGTATGTAAGTGTTCAAAGATTTTAGATTTAGAATCGGTCTCACCGAGCCGTCTGGCTTCGGTACCACAACAGTGTGGAATAATACCCCGTTCCCTGTTGCAGGAGGGGTACCTTGATTATCACCTGCTGGGAATACAGCTTGTGAATGGCTTCCAAAACTGTCTCCCTGTCAGAAGGAGACATCGGTAAAGCCGACTTTAGGAAACGGCGAGGGGGAGACGTCTCGAATTCTAATTTGTACCCCTGAGATATCACCTGAAGGATCCAGGGGTCTACTTGCGAGTGAGCCCACTGCGCGCTGAAATTCATTGAGACGGGCCCCCCACCGTGCCTGATTCTGCTTGTAAAGCCCCAGCGTCATACTGAGGGCTTGGCAGAGGCGGGAGAGGGTTTCTGTTCCTGGGAACTGGCTGATTTCTGCAGCCTTTTTCCTCTCCCTCTGTCACGGGGCAGAAATGAGGAACCTTTTGCCCGCTTGTCCACGAAAAGACTGCGCCTGATAATACGGCGTCTTCTCATGTTGAGAGGCGACCTGGGGTACAAACGTGGATTTCCCAGCTGTTGCCGTGGCCACCAGGTCTGAAAGACCGACCCCAAATAACTCCTCCCTTTAATAAGGCAATACTTCCAAATGCCGTTTGGAATACGCATCACCTGACCACTGACGTGTCCATAACCTTCTACTGGTAGAAATGGACAACGCACTTAGACTTGATGCCAGTCGGCAAATATTCCGCTGTGTATCACGCATATATAGAAATGCATCTTTTAAATGCTCTATAGGCAAAAATATACTGTCCCTATCTAGGGTATCAATATTTTTAGTCAGGGAATCCGACCACGCCAACCCAGCACTGCACATCCAGGCTGAGGCGATTGCTGGTCGCAGTATAACACCAGTATGTGTGTAAATACATTTTAGGATACCCTCCTGCTTTCTATCAGCAGGATCCTTAAGGGCGGCCATCTCAGGATAGGGTAGAGCCCTTACAAGCGTGTGAGCGCTTTATCCACCCTAGGGGGTGTTTCCCAACGCACCCTAACCTCTGGCGGGAAAGGATATAATGCCAATAACATTTTAGAAATTATCAGTTGTTATCGGGGGAAAACCACGCATCATCACACACCTCATTTAATTTCTCAGATTCAGGAAAACTACAGGTAGTTTTTCCTCACCGAACATAATACCCCTTTTTGGTGGTACTCGTATTATCAGAAATGTGTAAAACATTTTTCATTGCCTCAATCATGTAACGTGTGGCCCTACTGGAAGTCACATTTGTCTCTTCACCGTCGACACTGGAGTCAGTATCCGTGTCGGCGTCTATATCTGCCATCTGAGGCAACGGGCGCTTTAGAGCCCCTGACGGCCTATGAGACGTCTGGACAGGCCCAAGCTGAGTAGCCGGCTGTCTCATGTCAACCACTGTCTTTTATACAGAGCTGACACTGTCACGTAATTCCTTCCAACAGTTCATCCACTCAGGTGTCGACCCCCTAGGGGGTGACATCACTATTACAGGCAATCTGCTCCGTCTCCACATCATTTTTCTCCTCATACATGTCGACACAAACGTACCGACATACAGCACACACACAGGGAATGCTCTGATAGAGGACAGGACCCAACTAGCCCTTTGGGGAGACAGAGGGAGAGTTTGCCAGCACACACCAGAGCGCTATATATATACAGGGCTAACCTTATATAAGTGTTTTTCCCCTTATAGCTGCTGTATCTTTAATACTGCGCGTAATTTGTGCCCCCCCCTCTCTTTTTTAACCCTTTCTGTAGTGTAGTGACTGCAGGGGAGAGACAGGGAGCTTCCCTCCAACGGAGCTGTGAGGGAAAATGGCGCCAGGGTGCTGAGGAGATAGGCTCCGCCCCCTTATCGGCGGCCTTATCTCCCGTTTTTTTATGTATTCTGGCAGGGGTTAAATGCATCCATATAGCCCAGGAGCTATATGTGATGCATTTTTTGCCATCCAAGGTGTTTTTTATTGCGTCTCAGGGCGCCCCCCCCCAGCGCCCTGCACCCTCAGTGACCGGAGTGGTAAGTGTGCTGAGAGCAATGGCGCACAGCTGCAGTGCTGTGCGCTACCTTGTTGAAGACAGGACGTCTTCTGCCGCCGATTTTCCGGACCTCTTCTGCCTTCTGGCTCTGTAAGGGGGCCGGCGGCGCGGCTCTGGGACCCATCCAGGCTGGGCCTGTGATCGTCCCTCTGGAGCTAATGTCCAGTAGCCTAAGAAGCCCAATCCACTCTGCACGCAGGTGAGTTCGCTTCTTCTCCCCTTAGTCCCTCGATGCAGTGAGCCTGTTGCCAGCAGGTCTCACTGAAAATAAAAAACCTAAACTAAAACTTTCTCTAAGAAGCTCAGGAGAGCCCCTAGTGTGCACCCTTCTCGTTCGGGCACAAAGATCTAACAGATCTAACTGAGGCTTGGAGGAGGGTCATAGGGGGAGGAGCCAGTGCACACCAGATAGTCCTAAAGCTTTCTTTAGATGTGCCCGGTCTCCTGCGGAGCCGCTGTTCCCCATGGTCCTTACGGAGTCCCCAGCATCCACTTAGGACGTTAGAGAAAGATGTTTTGCACATCACAGAGGAACCCCCTGTCCCTGACAAGAGGGTACATATGTACAAGGGAAAGAAGCCTGAGGCAACCTTTCCCCCCTCACACGAGCTGAACGAGTTATGTGAAAAAGCTTGGGAATCTCCAGATAAAAGACTGCAGATTTCCAAAAGGATTCTTATGGCGTATCCTTTCCCGTCAACGGATAGGTTACGATGGGAATCCTCCCCTAGGGTTGGACAAAGCATTAACACGCTTATCCAAGAAGGTAGCCCTCCCGTCCCAGGATACGGCTACCCTCAAAGATTCTGCTGACCGCAGACAGGAGATTACCCTGAAGTCCATTTATACTCATTCAGGTACCTTACTCAGACCGGCAATTGCGTCGGCCTGGGTGTGTAGTGCTGTAGCGGCATGGACGGATACCTTATCTGAGGGGATGGATACCCTAGATAAGGATACTATTTTATTGACCCTGGGGCATATAAGAGATGCTGTCCTATATATGAGAGATGCCCAAAGAGACATTAGTCTACTGGGTTCTAGAATAAACGCTATGTCGATTTTTGTCAGAAGAGTCCTATGGACACGGCAATGGACAGGTGATGCAGACTCAAAAAGGCATATGGAGGTTTTACCTTACAGGGGTGAGGAATTGTTTGGGGAAGGTCTCTCGGACCTAGTCTCCACAGCTACAGCTGGAAAATCAAATTTTTTACCTTATGTTCCCTCACAGCATAAGAAAGCTCAGCATTATCAAATGCAGTCCTTTCGGTCACAAAGAAACAAGAAAGTGCGAGGTGCGTCCTTTCTTGCCAGAGGTAGGGGCAGAGGAAAAAAGCTGCACAACACCGCTAGTTCCCAGGAACAGAAGTCCTCCCCGGCCTCTACAAAATCTACCGCATGACGCTGGGGCTCCACTGGTGGAGTCCGGCCCAGTGGGGGCACGTCTTCGGAGTTTCAGCCACATCTGGGTTCACTCACAGGTGGATCCCTGGGCAATAGAAATTGTTTCTCAGGGTTACAAGCTGGAAATCGAAGAAGTGCCTCCTCGCCGATTTTTCAAATCGGCCCTACCAACTTCTCCCCAGGAAAGGGAAATAGTGTTATATGCAATACAAAAATTGTATCTTCAACAGGTGGTGGTCAAGGTTCCCCTCCTCCAACAAGGAAAGGGATATTACTCGACCATGTTTGTAGTCCCGAAACCGGACGGTTCGGTCAGACCCACATTAAATTTGAAATCCCTGAACCTATACTTGAAAAGGTTCAAGTTCAAGATGGATTCGCTAAGAGCGGTCATCACAAGCCTGGAAGGGGGGGAATTTTATGGTGTCCCTGGACATAAAGGATGCATACCTTTATGTCCCCATTTATCCACCTCATCAGGCGTACCTCAGATTTGCGGTACAGGACTGTCATTACCAATTTCAGACGTTGCCGTTTGGTCTCTCCACGGCCCCGAGAATTTTCACCAAGGTAATGGCGGAAATGATGGTGCTCCTGCGCAAGCAAGGTGTCACAATTATCCCGTACTTGGACGATCTCCTCATAAAAGCGAGATCAAGAGAGCAGTTGCTGAACAGCGTTTCACTTTCACTGAAAGTGTTACAGCAACATGGCTGGATTTTCAATATCCCGAAGTCGCAGTTGGTTCCTACGACTCGTCTGTCTTTCTTGGGCATGATTCTGGACACGGACCAGAAGAGCGTTTATCTCCCGATAGAAAAGGCCCAGGAACTCATGACTCTTGTCAGGAACCTACTGAAACCAAAATAGGTGTCAGTGCATCACTGCACTCGAGTCCTGGGAAAGATGGTGGCATCATACGAGGCCATTCCCTTCGGCAGGTTCCATGCGAGGTCTTTCCAATGGGACCTAATGGACAAGTGGTCCGGGTCACATTTACAGATGCATCGGTTGATCACCCTGTCCCCCAGGGCCAGGGTATCACTCCTCTGGTGGCTGCAGAGTGTTCACCTTCTAGAGGGCCGCAGATTCGGCATTCAGGGCTGGATCCTGGTGACCACAGACGCAAACCTCCGAGGTTGGGGAGCAGTCACACAGGGAAGAAATTTCCAAGGTCTTTGGTCAAGTCAAGAGACTTGTCTTCACATCAACATCCTGGAACTAAGGGCCATATACAACGCCCTACGTCAAGCGGAGACCTTACTTCGCGACCAACCGGTTCTGATCCAGTAAGACAACGTCACCGCAGTGGCTCATGTAAACCGCCAAGGCGGCACAAGGAGCAGAGTGGCGATGGCAGAAGCCACCAGAATTCTTTGCTGGGCGGAGAATCACGTAAGCGCACTGTCAGCAGTGTTCATTCCGGGAGTGGACAACTGGGAAGCAGACTTCCTCAGCAGACACGACCTACACCCGGGAGAGTGGGGACTTCATCAGGAAGTCTTCGCACAAATTACAAGTCGGTGGGAACTGCCACAGATAGACATGATGGCTTCCCACCTCAACAAAAAGCTACAGAGGTATTGCGCAAGGTCAAGAGACCCTCGGGCAGTAGCTGTAGACGCCCTAGTGACACCGTGGGTGTTCCGGTCGGTCTATGTATTTCCTCCTCTTCCTCTCATACCCAAGGTGTTGAGGATAATAAGACAAAGAGGAGTGAGAACAATCCTCATTGTACCAGATTGGCCACGGAGGACCTGGTATCCGGAAGATCCGTGGCCTCTTCCTCTAAGACAGGACCTGTTGCAGCAGGGGCCCTGTCTGTTCCAAGACTTACCGCGGCTGTGTTTGACGGCATGGCGGTTGAACGCCGGATCCTAGCAGAGAAAGGCATTCCGGTTGAGGTCATCCCTACACTGATAAAGGCTAGGAAGGATGTAACGTCAAAACATTATCACCGTATATGGCGAAAATATGTTTCTTGGTGTGAGGCCAGGAATGCTCCTACGGAAGAATTCCATCTGGGCCGTTTCCTTCACTTCCTACAAACTGGAGTGAATTTGGGCCTAAAATTAGGTTCTATTAAGGTCCAGAGCTCGGCCTTATCCATTTTCTTTCAAAAAGAATTGGCTTCTCTTCCAGAAGTTCAAACTTTTGTAAAAGGAGTGCTGCATATCCAGCCACCTTTTGTGCCTCCGGTGGCACCTTGGGACCTTAACGTGGTGTTAAGTTTCCTAAAATCACAATGGTTTGAACCACTTAAAACGGTGGAATTGAAATATCTCACGTGGAAGGTGGTCATGTTGTTAGCCTTGGCTTCGGCTAGGCGAGTTTCGGAATTGGCGGCTGTATCACATAAAAGCCCATATCTGTTTTTCAATATGGATAGAGCGGAGTTGCGGACCCGTCCTCAATTCCTACCTAAGGTGGTCTCATCCTTTCATATGAACCAACCTATTGTGGTGCCGGTGGCTACGCGCGACTTGGAGGATTCAGAGTTGCTTGATGTGGTCAGGGCTTTGAAAATTTACGTGGCCAGGACGACTAGAGTCAGGAAAACTGAAGCGCTGTTTGTCCTGTATGCAACCAACAAGATTGGTGCTCCTGCTTCAAAGCAGACTATTGCTCGCTGGATTCGTAACACGATTCAGCAAGCGCATTCTACGGCTGGATTGCCGTTACCGAAATCGGTCAAGGCCCATTCCACCAGGAAAGTGGGCTCTTCTTGGGCGGCTGCCCGAGGGGTCTCGGCACTACAGCTGTGTCGAGCTGCTACTTGGTCGGGTTCAAACACCTTTGCAAAATACTATAAGTTTGATACCCTGGCTGAGGAGGACCTCATGTTTGCTCAATCGGTGCTGCAGAGTCATCCGCACTCTCCCGCCCGTTTGGGAGCTTTGGTATAATCCCCATAGTCCTTACGGAGTCCCCAGCATCCTCTAGGACGTTAGAGAAAATAAGATTTTAAACCTACCGGTAAATCTTTTTCTCGTAGTCCGTAGAGGATGCTGGGCACCCATCCCAAGTGCGGACTACTTCTACAATACTTGTATATAGTTATTGCTTCAATAAGGGTTATGTTATAGTTGCATCGGTCCTGCACTGATGCTATGTTGTTTTTTCATACTGATAACTGGGTAGTTTATCACAAGTTATACGGTGTGATTGGTGTGGCTGGTATGAATCTTGCCCTGGATTAACAAAATCCTTTCCTCGTACTGTCCGTCTCCTCTGGGCACAGTTTCTCTAACTGAGGTCTGGAGGAGGGGCATAGAGGGAGGAGCCAGTGCACACCCAGAACTAAAGTCTTTCTTAAAGTGCCCATGTCTCCTGCGGAGCCCGTCTATCCCCTTGGTCCTTACAGAGTCCCCAGCATCCTCTACGGACTACGAGAAAAAGATTTACCGGTAGGTTTAAAATCTTATTTTAATTACTACCGGTAAATACTTTTCTCGTAGTCCGTAGAGACTCAGTCTAGAAACTGTGCCCGAGGAGACAGACATCTGCGAGAGAAGGATTATACACAGATAGTGGCGAGATTCATACCAGCTCACACATATAAGGCAAACCAAGCTAACTAGCTTGAAACTCAGTAACAAGGCAGAACGCAAATAAGAACAAAGTTGTACTGAACCAGATAACCATTGCAGGATAACGAAGCACTGGGCGGGCGCCCAGCATCCTCTACAGACTACAAGAAAAGGATTTACCGGTAGGTAATTAAAATCCTATTTTCTCTTACGTCCTAGAGGATGCTGGGGTCCACATTAGTACCATGGGGATGTACCAAAGCTCCCAGAACGGGAGGGAGAGCGCAGAGGCTCCTGCGAACTGATTGACCATACTTTAGGTCCTCAGAGGCCAAAGTATCTAACTTGTAGAACTTAGCAAACGTGTTCGACCTTGACCAAGTAGCCTCTCTGCAAAGCTGTAAAGCCGAGACACCCCGGGCAGCCGCCCAGGAAGACCCCACCTTACGAACAGAGTGGGCCTTAACCAATGTCGGACACGGCAATCCTGCCATAGAATATGCATGCTGGATAGTGAACCTGATCCAGCGAGAAATAGTCTGCTTTGAAGCAGGACACCCAATTTTCTTGGGATCATACAGTACAAACAGAGAGTCCGATTTTCTGTGACGAGCAGTCCTCTTCACATAGATTCTCAAAGCCCTCACAAAATCCAAGGACTTTGATGCAATTGAGGAGTCAGTAGCAACTGGCACCACAATAGGTTGGTTGATATGAAAAGCAGACACAACCTTTGGAAGGAACTGCTGACGCATCCTGAGCTCCGTTCTATCTTCATGGAAGAATAAGTAGGGGCTTTTACAGTACAAAGCCCCCAATTCCGACACATGTCGAGCAGAAGCTAAGGCCAACAAAGTGACAGCCTTCCACATGAGAAACTTAACCTCGGCCTCCTGTAAAGGCTCAAACCAATCCGATTGCAGGAACTGCAACATTACGTTAAGATCCCATGGTGCCGTCGGTGCCGCAAAAGGGAGGCTGGATATGCAGAACCCCTTTCAAAAAGGTCTGAACCTCAGGGAGGGCAGCCAATTGTTTCTGGAAGAAAATGGATAAGGCCGAAATCTGGACCTTTATGGATCCCAAACACAGACCCATATCCACACCTGCTTGCAGGAAGAGGAGAAAACGTCCAAGTTGAAACTCCACCGTAGGAATTTTTTGGGATTCACACCAAGACACATATTTTCTCCAAATGCGATGGTAATGTTTAGACATTACCCCTTTCCTAGCCTGTATCAGGGTAGGAAAAAACCTTGCTTGGAATACCCTTTCGGGCTAAGACCTGGCGTTCAACCGCCATGCCGTCAAACGTAGCCGTGGTAAGTCCTGATAAGCGAACGGCCCCTGTTGCAGAAGGTCCTCGCGAAGAGGAAGAGGCCGCGGTTCCTCTAGCAGTAGGTCAGAAGAGCCACGTACCAAGCTCGCCTTGGCCAGTAAAGAGCAATGAGAATTGCCTGAACCCTTGTTCTCTTTATGAGCTTTAGAATTCTTGGAATGAGTGGAAGTGGAGGGAACACGTATACTGACTTGAACACCTACAGATTTACAAGGGCATCCACCGCCACTGCTTGAGGGTCTCTCGACCTGGAACAGTACCTCTGACATTGCAGCTCTGCTCTTTGTACCTCCCTGTCGGTTTATGTAGGCCACCGTCGTTACATTGTCCGACTGTACTTGAATGGTCCGATCTTGTAGAAGATGAGCTGCTTGAAGAAGACCGTTGTACACGGCTCTTAATTCCAGAATGTTTATTGTATGAATTGCTTCCTGATTTGACCATCTTCCTTGGAAGGTTTCCCCCTGGGTGACCGCTCCCCAACCTCTGAGACTTGCATCCATGGTTAGAAGGATCCAGTTCTGAATTCCGAACCTGCGGCCCTCCAGAAGGTGAGGCATTTGCAGCCACCAGAGGAGCGAAATCCTTGCCCTCGGTGAGAGACGCATCCTCTGGTGCATGTGAAGATGAGATCCCGACCATTTGTCTAGGAGATCCAGCTGGAAGGGTCGAGCATGGAATCTTCCATACTGTAGAGCCTCGTAGGAGGCAACCATCTTCCCCTGAAAGCGAATGCATTGATGAACCGATACCCGGGCAGGCTTCAAGACATCCCGGACCATGGGTTGTATCACTAACGCTTTCTGCAGTGGAAGAAACACCCTCTGCAATCTCCTTGTCGGCTCCAAATGCGATTTTGGAAGGTTCAGGATCCAACCGTGATTCATGAGCAGTCGAGTCGTCAGGGCAATGGACTGCAACAACCTCTCCCTGGACACTGCCTTTATCAGCAGATCGTCCAGGTATGGAGTTATGTTCACACCCTGCCTGCGCAGGAGAACCATCATCTCTGCCATCACCTTGGTGAACACCCTCGGTGCCGTGGAGAGACCGAATGGCAGTGCCTGGAACTGAAAGTGACTGTCTAACAGTGCAAATCGGAGATAAGCCTGATGGGGCTGCCAAATTGGAATGTGGAGGTAAGCATCCTTGATATCCAGGGAAACCATGAACTCTCCCTCCTCCAGACCTGAGATCACCGCTCTCAGAGATTCCATTTTGAATTTGAACTCCCTCAGATAGGAGTTTAACAATTTCAAATTCAAAATTGGCCTGATCGAACCATCCGGCTTAGGTATTTATTTTATTTATTACCAGTTATTTATATAGCGCACACATATTCCGCAGCGCTTTACAGAGAATATTTTGGCCATTCACATCAGTCCCTGCCCCAGTGGAGCTTACAATCTATATTCCCTATCACATGTACACACAGACACATTCACGCTAGGGTTAATTTTGTTGGGAGCCAATTAACCTGCCAGTATATTTTTGGGATTGTGGGAGGAAACCGGAGTACCCGGAGGAAACCCACGCAAGTACGGGGAGAATATACAAACTCCGCACAGTTAGGGCCATGGTGAGAATCGAACCCATGACCTCAGTGCTGTGAAGCAGTAATGATAACCATTACACCATCCGTACAGCCCAAAAGTACCACGAAAAGGTATGAATAATAACCCTTGTTTTGCAAATGAGGTGGAACTGGGACAAAAACTTGTGACCCTACCAATTTTTGGATGGCTTCCTGTAGGACAGCCCTGTCTGCCAGCAAAGCTGGTAAGCCTGATTTGAAGAATCGGTGAGGCGGGAGGTCTTGAAACTCCAGCCTGTACCCCTGGGACACAATATCCTGCACCCAGGCATCCAGGCTGGACACCCAAACGCGGCTGAACCTTTTTAGCCTCGCCCCCACCGGTCCTTCCTCCAGGCTGTGCGGTCCACCGTCATGCAGAGGATTTTGATGTCCCAGAAGTAGGCTTCTGGTCATGGGAGCCTGCAGTAGCAGGTTTTTTGTATTTTGCCTGACCTCCTCTAAAGGTGTTGGGCTGCTTATTCCTTCTTGTTTTAGGCGTCCGAAAGGACTGTGACGTAGCTGAAGAAAAAGGTTTCTTCGCAGCAGGCGCAGCTGAAGGAAGAAAAGGTGACTTACCCGCAGTTGCCGTTGAAATCCATGCATCTAGAGCTTCCCCAAAAAGAGCCTGACCTGTGTAGGGTAGGTTCTCCACACTTCTCCTGGATTCCGTGTCGGCAGACCATTGGCGCAGCCAGAGTCCTCTACGAGCTGAGACAGACATGGATGAAATTCCTGCAGCCATCGAACCCAGGTCTTTCATGGATTCCACCGTATATCCCGCATAATCCTGTATGTTACGCAAGAACAATTCAACGTCACTTTTATCCATTGTATTCAATTCCTCAAGTAACTTGCCAGACCACTTTACTATAGCCTTAGAAATTCATGCACAGGCAATGGTAAGTCGTAATATCACCCCCGAAGACATGTACATGGATTTGAGCGTAGTGTCAATCTTGCGACAAAGCCAGTTCTTTTAACGCGGCAGATCCTGGAACAGGTAAAACCACCTTCTTTGACAGTCTGGACACAGATGCGTCAACTATGGGTGGGTTTTCCCATTTTTTCCTATCCTCCTCAGGGAAGGGGAATGCAACCAGAACCTTTCTTGGGATCTGGAATTTTTTGTCTGGAATTTCCCAAGATTTTTCAAATATAGCATTTAACTCTTTTGACGCAGGAAAGGTTAGCGAGGCTTTCTTATTATCCGTGAAGTAAGCCTCCTCAACCTGCTCCGGTATTGCTTCGGCAATATTTAACACATCTCTGCACCCCTTTTGCAAGATATGCCGCCCCCTTCAGCATGTACCCATCCCGTCTATCGTGTCAGTCGGTATCCGTGTCATCTTGCATAATCTGGGCAAGAGCACGTTTTTGAGAGTGAGTGCCAGGTGGCCCTGAAGGTGCCGACCCAGACCAAACAGCCATAGAGTTCTGCAAAACCTGAGTTGCAGTTTCATTTTGTGCTACCCTAGTAGAAATCTGAGAAATCATACTTTTAATAGAGGATAACCACTCCGGTCCTCTTATAGGAATCTGTGCTAAAACAATGCAATCCTGATTACATGGAATGGGATCATCCTGAGAGGACATATCCTCTGCAGCATATGACACAGAGTCCCTAGACATAGTTATTTTTGTGAGCAAACAAACACACACACACACACACACAGGGAAATGCTGACAGAATTTCCCCCCTAAGTATGCCAAGAGAGACACAGAATTTGGAGCCAACCCACACACAGCACTTCCAAAGATAAAGGAACCCTTTACCAGCGCCAACTTTTCTGGCGCTGGCTCCCGCTCTTGTTTGAAATTATATGGGTATATTGCTGGCAGTGATCCAGGGTCTCCGACGGGCTGTGTGACCAGTTTAGGATGTAGGCCCTGGCTCAGGGTGCCCCTCACAGCGCCGCACCATGTACCGCCGAGCCCCGGAGCACAGTCAGTACTGCGCTCCCTACCCTGTTGCTGCCATCTTCCGCTTGCCAGGGGGCCAGTGACTCACTCGACACTAAAGTCTTCTGGCTCTGTAAGGGGGTTGGCGGCATGCTGCTGGGGTTAGCGATCCCCTGTGGCGGCGATCGATCTGTCCCCTCAGGAGCTCAGTGTCCTGTCAACGGAGATAGTGGCTCAGACCCTTTAGGGCGGACACTACTCCCCCCCTTAGTCCCACGAAGCAGGGAGGCTGTTGCCAGCAGCCTCCTTGTGCCTAAACTCTTTTAAAATAAAAAAAACTAAAGAAACTCCTATGGAGCTCCCCTAGATGTTACCGGCTCCTCCGGGCACATTTTCTAAACTGAGTCTGGTAGAAGGGGCATAGAGGGAGGAGCCAGCCCACACTCTCAAACTCTTAAAGTGCCAATGGCTCCTGGTGGACCCGTCTATACCCCATGGTACTAATGTGGACCCCTGCATCCTCTAGGACATAAGAGAAAAGGTTCCCCACCCCTGCTTTAGGGGGTAATTCAGACCTGATCGCTAGGGTGCGTTTTTTTGCATCCCTGCGATCAGGTAGTCGCCGTCTACAGGGAGAGGGTATGGAGTGTGTGCAGGTGTGCAATCGCATGTGTAGCAGAACTGCACAAACATGTTTGTGCAGTTTCTGCTCAGCCCCGGACTTACTCAGCCGCTGCGATGATCGGTGGCCGGAGATGACGTTAGAAACCCTCCCTTCAAACGCCTGGTCCCTCCTGCATTTTCCCCGGACACTCCTTTTTAACGGTCAGATGCCACCCACAAACACCCTCTTCCTGTTAATCTCCTTGCGATCGCTGATGCGTTCGGAATTTTCGCACCATCCCGTCGCTGACCGGCGATCCCCATTGCTGCGGACCCGTTGCGCCTGCGCATTGCGGTGCATACGCATGCGCAGTTCAGATCTGATCGCAGGCTGTGAGAAAACGCAGCCTAGCGATCAGGTCTGATTCGGCCCCTTAGTGAGGCAAGTTATGGACGCAGTAATCTTTTCAAGGTAACCTTTAAGCAACTGACGACTTTTCCCATGATAGTTACATAGAGACTGCACTAGAAAGGGGAATTCAAGGGGCCTATTGAAGAGTTGCACAGGCCTATATATCAGCAAAGGGAGCTTCAAGGCAAGTGCAGCAAGTAGGGCCATTAGAAAGGTTAGACAGGGAACAGCCACAGAAATCTGCTCCTGATTTGTGCTGGGATCAACTTTCCTATGGCCTATTATTTTTATTTGTTCCTTTACATATTTACACATTATAGTATTATAGCCAAACTGTTCAATTAGAGGAAGTAAAGAAATTTTGAAGGGAATTGGGCATATGGAGGCTAATTCAGATGTGGTTGTAAGCAGCAGAGATAGCTCTGTATGTAAATGCAGCAGGAAATGTCTATTACAAGTAGAAGCCTCCTGCGTGATCCGAGCTGCACCTTAGTCTGATGCCGTACTGCGTCCTTTGTCGCAGGACCCATTCGCGCAAGCGCAGATGCAGTCCTGTGCAAAGTATTGGACATTAGTACTTTACGCATCAGGACGCAAATCCTCTGGAATTTCAATAGGCCCCATGGTGCTATAAAACTGCGTGCATGGAAAATAACTGTGTATATTCACCAGCATGCACAGTTCTATGCATACTACAATGTAAATTAATCCTGCATACATCACTGGTTTGCTACCAATCATTATCATCAATGAGCGCTTACACATACCCTATACTAGGTGCACAAGAAATTGCTCAGTCGTGGAGCATACACACAGGGCCGTCTTAACAGCAGTGTAGGCCCCTGGGCACAGCAATGCACTGTGGCCCCTACCGATCCTCCATCAGTAGGGGTGGGGGGTGCTATCAGCTGCAGCTGTGATGACCCGCAGGCGGTAGTGGGTGTTCTATCTTCTACTCAGAAAACACGAAAAGACGGCTTTGCATACACAGTGCCAACACACAGAAGATACCCTCGGCAAACAGACATATGTTGAACTGAGGAAAAATTAAACTGTACAAGGAAGGGACCGATAACAAACAAGGGGGAAAATACTAATATAATACTTGTGCTTCCCTATAGACTTTATGAGCACCTACGTAAGGAATCCGGGCATAAATAAATAGAATAATTTCTACTTCCCCAGTGGAGCCTCGCTGCACCATAAGTTTGCCAAGCATCAGCAAGGCATCGCTAGTGAGGTGCTATACCTGATGCACTACATGACTAGAGAAGCTAAACCTAGGTGGTCCTAAACAATGTGCATTGGTGAGAGCCCAGGTCATGAGCACTATTACTGGTACCATTTTGGAGGAATCACACCATTTACACTAATAATGTTCAGTCTTAAGATCATCATCCCCAACATAATCTTTTCTGCAGAGTAAGCTGTCCAGAGATGAGGTGCGAGTCAGAGATACAGGAACACTAATATGCGTGTTAAATGCACAGAACAATAAAGGATATTTTACATTTTTTAAATGGACCTGGAGTTCCACTGTAAGTAAGCACCCTCTGCATATTACTTACTGCAGGACCGTCGCTCTTTCTGCGGGTCTTCATGATATGCTGCTTGACCTCCTGCAGCCCTTTATTCCTCCCATATTTACTGGCCATCCATAAACTGCGCTGAAATCCTGTCAGGCCTGAAACAGCCATGTGCAAACTCATAGTGTCCATAAAACGCATCTTTGATCCCTAGCAAATAAAATAAAATGAAACAAAGTTACATGGGCAATGATATTTTTATGAACTCAAGGCAGCCTATGACACTCAAGTAACAAACCTGACTCAAGTTTCACCTCACCACTGCGTAGCCAGATTAAAGGGGGTCACGCAGGATGTATACTGTACCCCGGGCCCCCACACCTGTCAGGGGGCCCCCTGGCTAGCTCTCCCTCTTGTGCAGCAGCAGAACCAGGCAGCCACAATGGAAGCAGGACAGTATGCAGTGCAGGCAGAGACACAGGAGTATTAGGTTTCATGAGCTACAGACAGAGTTTCCCTACCAGAAGAGAGATGGTGGGGGAACTGTAAATGACTGTGGAATCACAGCTACTTCTCCTCCCTGCCTGGGTGTCAGGGTCCTATGTAACCTGTTATCTAATAAGATCATTTAGGTTCAGGGCAAACAAATCCCGAGGGCCAGGTCGCCATGGCCCATAGATTCTGCTCCCTGGTTACCAGATTATGCAGGGAAGAAGCAGATCCTCAGTAGAGATTTATGGGTGTGCCAGTATTGCAGCTGCCTTTTCATGCATGTGCTGTCCGTCCCAGCCTGCACTAACTTCTGTGCCTGTCTGTCCTGTGCTGACTCTGGCTGTCCTGTCCCAGCCTGCGCTGTCTGCGGTCTCCAAACACCGGCTGCATACAGCTCTAAAGGGCCATGAACACTAGACGACTTTTTTTTAAAAGGATTGAACGATAAAGATGATTTTGAACGATATATCGTTCAAGTCGTCTAGTGTGTATGCCCCCCCCCCCCCCTTCCCCTCCACCGACGGCTGATATAATGGGTATATATATATATATATTTATTTTTTTTTTATTTTTATTTTTTATTATTATTTATGATCCTATCACAATGTTTTTTTCATTAAGTTGGTGGCACAGTGGAAATTGGTGGGGCAGTGGGTGAAAAAAACTTAATTGGTTCCCCCTTCTACAGCCCTGCCCACACACCCAGAAATGCCACCCCAATATTAAAATATTTAAAAAAAGGTGCCAATTCCAAAAGCTATATCTTTCGTCTTTCAAATTGTTTGAAAAATTGCTTAGTGTGTACACTCAATTTCGTTTGTCAGGGCTCTGGGAAGTTCAAGGGAAATTGCTCATCTTACACACCTTTCATCTTTCACATTGGTCATGTCTTCTAGTGTGTAGGGCGCTTAAGAGTGTCTATGCGGCTTCTGGGAGGAAAGTGATGTGGCCACAGGAGGGGGATTGTTTGCCTGGAGGTGGCTGTGAGGAGTGGTTATTTGCCCGGGAAGTAGCTGCACAGCAATATGGCTGCGGAGGGTACCCGCTCAGTCATGTGGCTGTGGGTGTTGGTTCACCTAGGGGTGGTGGGATGGGGGGTGAATGGTGGTCTGGCTCCTACTTTCATCCTGGCTCCTAGATTTTAGAAACATTTGTTATGCCTTGGTTTAGGGAGACAGAGTCCTCCTGAGACCTGACCCAGTGTGTAAGTAGTACAGAGGCTGATGATATTTTTGCATGTGACAAGATAAATTATAGCTTTTACTTTTCTATGTGTATTTTAAGGTTGTTTAAAAACAGTCTTTGTTTCACTACAAGAATAATTTATCAAATAGTTGTCTCTCAATTAGGTGGAGCTATAAACAGTAATCGGGCATTATTAAACTATTAGTTTCAATCTAATATACACCATTGGTTTAAAGTTTACTACACAATCCATACCTCCTAAAATGACTTATTCCAGGAGGGACAAAATGCTCTCTACGTGGACTTCCACTTAATTTATGATTGCCGTCACCTGTGCTGAGATACCTTTCTTATCAATTAAATATCTAATATGCACCTCATCTTGTCTTAAGTGCCCTCCCCCCAGCAAGGCTCAATCGGGCCCTGCACCACTGACCCCCTTTCTAGTGACCCTGGTCATAGAGCACAAGACAATTCTAGTCACACAATCCTGATCAGCAAATGTCACCATTGTTCACTAGTAATTAACCCATTACTTGGGCTTTTTGAAAACACTTCAGAGTGTAATATTGCAATGAATGGGACTCAGATCGCACAAAACACAACCACAATGGAGTAATGGAAAGTAATTGAGACAAAAGACTGTTCAAGAAAATAAGAATTTACTTACCGATAATTCTATTTCTCATAGTCCGTAGTGGATGCTGGGACTCCGTAAGGACCATGGGGAATAGCGGCTCCGCAGGAGACTGGGCACAAAAGTAAAAGCTTGAACTAGCTGGTGTGCACTGGCTCCTCCCCCTATGACCCTCCTCCAAGCCTCAGTTAGGATACTGTGCCCGTACGAGCGTACATAATAAGGAAGGATCTTGAATCCCGGGTAAGACTCATACCAGCCACACCAATCACACCGTACAACCTGTGATCTGAACCCAGTTAACAGTATGATAAACGAAGGAGCCTCTGAAAAGATGGCTCACAACAATAATAACCCGAATTTTGTAACAATAACTATATACAAGTATTGCAGACAATCCGCACTTGGGATGGGCGCCCAGCATCCACTACGGACTATGAGAAATAGAATTATCGGTAAGTAAATTCTTATTTTCTCTAACGTCCTAAGTGGATGCTGGGACTCCGTAAGGACCATGGGGATTATACCAAAGCTCCCAAACGGGCGGGAGAGTGCGGATGACTCTGCAGCACCGAATGAGAGAACTCCAGGTCCTCCTCAGCCAGGGTATCAAATTTGTAGAATTTAGCAAACGTGTTTGCCCCTGACCAAGTAGCTGCTCGGCAAAGTTGTAAAGCCGAGACCCCTCGGGCAGCCGCCCAAGATGAGCCCACCTTCCTTGTGGAATGGGCTTTTACAGATTTTGGCTGTGGCAGGCCTGCCACAGAATGTGCAAGCTGAATTGTACTACAAATCCAACGAGCAATCGTCTGCTTAGAAGCAGGAGCACCCAGCTTGTTGGGTGCATACAGGATAAACAGCGAGTCAGATTTCCTGACTCCAGCCGTCCTGGAAATATATATTTTCAGGGCCCTGACTACGTCCAGTAACTTGGAGTCCTCCAAGTCCCTAGTAGCCGCAGGCACCACAATAGGCTGGTTCACGTGAAACGCTGAAACCACCTTTGGGAGAAATTGAGGACGAGTCCTCAATTCTGCCCTATCCGTGTGAAAAATCAGGTAAGGGCTTTTATAAGATAAAGCCGCCAATTCTGAGACACGCCTGGCTGAAGCCAGGGCTAACAGCATTACCACCTTCCATGTGAGATATTTTAATTCCACAGTGGTGAGTGGTTCAAACCAATGTGATTTTAGGAACCCCAAAACCACATTGAGATCCCAAGGTGCCACCGGGGGCACAAAAGGAGGCTGTATATGCAGTACCCCTTTGACAAACGTCTGGACTTCAGGCACTGAAGCCAGTTCTTTTTGGAAGAAAATCGACAGGGCCGAAATTTGAACCTTAATGAACCCTAATTTTAGGCCCATAGACAGTCCTGTTTGCAGGAAATGTAGGAAGCGACCCAGTTGAAATTCCTCTGTAGGGGCCTCTTTGGCCTCACACCACGCAACATATTTTCGCCAAATGCGGTGATAATGTTTTGCGGTTACATCCTTCCTGGCCTTTATCAGGGTAGGGATGACTTCTTCTGGAATGCCTTTTTCCTTCAGGATCCGGCGTTCAACCGCCATGCCGTCAAACGCAGCCGCGGTAAGTCTTGGAACAGACAAGGCCCCTGCTGGAGCAGGTCCTTTCTTAGAGGTAGAGGCCACGGTTCCTCCGTGAGCATCTCTTGAAGTTCCGGGTACCAAGTCCTTCTTGGCCAATCCGGAACCACGAGTATAGTTCTTACTCCTCTCCTTTTTATGATTCTCAGTACTTTTGGTATGAGAGGCAGAGGAGGGAACACATACACTGACTGATACACCCATGGTGTTACCAGAGCGTCCACCGCTATTGCCTGAGGGTCCCTTGACCTGGCGCAATATCTGTCTAGTTTTTTGTTGAGACGGGACGCCATCATGTCCACCTTTGGTTTTTCCCAACGGTTTACCATCTCTTGGAAGACTTCTGGATGAAGTCCCCACTCCCCCGGGTGAAGGTCGTGTCTGCTGAGGAAGTCCGCTTCCCAGTTGTCCACTCCCGGAATGAACACTGCTGACAGTGCTATCACATGATTCTCCGCCCAGCGAAGAATCCTTGCAGCTTCTGCCATCGCCCTCCTGCTTCTCGTGCCGCCCTGTCTGTTTACGTGGGCGACTGACGTGATGTTGTCCGATTGGATCAATACCGCCTGACCCTGAAGCAGGGGTTTTGCTTGACTTAGGGCATTGTAAATGGCCCTTAGTTCCAGAATGTTTATATGAAGAGATGTTTCCATGCTTGACCACAAGCCCTGGAAATTTCGTCCCTGTGTGACTGCTCCCCAGCCTCTCAGGCTGGCATCCGTGGTCACCAGGATCCAATCCTGAATGCCGAATCTGCGGCCCTCTTGAAGATGCGATCCGGACCATTTGTCCAGAAGATCCCACTGAAACGTTCTTGCATGGAATCTTCCGAATGGAATCGCTTCGTAAGAAGCCACCATTTTTCCCAGGACCCTCGTGCACTGATGCACTGACACCTGGCCTGGTTTTAGGAGATTCCTGACTAGCTCGGATAACTCCCTGGCCTTCTCCTCTGGGAGAAACACCTTTTTCTGGACTGTGTCCAGAATCATTCCTAGGAACAGGAGACGTGTTGTTGGAATCAGCTGCGATTTTGGAATATTTAGAATCCACCCGTGCTGACGTAACACTAACTGAGATAGTGCTACTCCGACTTCTAACTGTTCCCTGGACCTTGCCCTTATCAGGAGATCGTCCAAGTAAGGGATAATTAAAACGCCTTCATTGCCGTGATCATGTAACGTGTGGCCCTACTGGACATTACGTTTGTCTCCTCACCGTCGACACTGGACTCAGTATCTGTGTCTGGGTCTGTGTCGACCCACTGAGGTAACGGGCGTTTTATCGCCCCTGACGGTATCTGAGACGCCTGGACAGGCACTAATTGATTTGTCGGCTGTCTCATGTCGTCAACAGTTTTTTGTAAAGTGCTGACATTGTCACGTAGTTCTTTAAATACAACCATCCAGTCAGGTGTCGACTCCCTAGGGGGTGACATCACTAACACAGGCAATTGCTCTGCTTCCACATCATTTTCCTCCTCATACATGTCGACACAATCGTACCGACACCCAGCACACACACAGGGAATGCTCTGATAGAGGACAGGACCCCACTAGCCCTTTGGGGAGACAGAGGGAGAGTTTGCCAGCACACACCAGAGCGCTATATATATATATATATATATATATATATATATATATATATATACACACACACACAGCAGACAGGTGCGGCACTCAGGAAAAAATAACAGACTCAGGAAAGTTGTATATCAACGTTTCGGTGTATTACCGTCTTCAGGATATAAAATACAAACAAACAAAATCTTACCTTAAATTGCTATCTCACCCAGTGAAAAGCAGGCAGTGTTTGACGTGCATCCACGGCCGCCGCCGGACCGGAAGCGAGGCGCAGCTCACGTCAACATTACCCACAACGGCATGTCCGCGCTTCAGCTGTGCGGCGCATGCTTGTGACATCACCATCACCATAACAACCACAATGTACACAACAACATCACTGAAAGAGAAAGTAACATAGCGTATAGTATAATCATATCTGCAGAATATACTTATACAAGTATCTACATTCCTGCTTTGATTGAGAGCATCAGGCAATGATTATTAGATGATTCTAGATATATTCTATCAGCATAAATAGATTTATGTGACTTCATATGAACATGGACCACGTGATTGTTTCATTAAGTCCTCGAGGACTAACTGTCTCCAATCTATGTATCCATTCTGTTTCACGTTTAAGTAGAAGTCGATTACGATCACCACCTCTACGTAAGGGGGGGATGTGGTCGATCATTCTATACTTCAGGCTAGATATACTATGTCTATTTACTAGAAAGTGTCGGGCAACTGGTTGTTCGCTCTTACCACTATTAATGGCAGCTCTAATTGCCGACCTATGTGCCGACATTCTCTCTTTGAATTTGCATTGGGTCTTCCCAATGTAAGAAAGTCCGCAAGGACAGATAATCTGATAGACCACATGTGTACTATTACAGGTGAGATGGTGTCTGATTTGGTACATCCTACCTGAATGTGGATGTGGGAACCTATCACCCGGAATCATAAAACTGCATGTAGCACATGTACATCTGAAACATCCCCATTTTTTATTAGCTAGAAAATGAGTGGCTTTATTGGGATCACTGATGTCAGTGCGAACAAGTAAGTCCCTAAGATTTTTTTCACGGGTATAACATGGCATTATCATCTGTTGTCCCAAGTGAAGGGACCTATCTGATTGTATGATTGGCCATCTGCTTTTAGTAATTTTTTTGATATCAGGGGATAAATCATTGTATCTACTTACAAACGGGAATCTATCAGATGACATTCCTTTTGCCTTTTTCTGTAATAAAGTAGACCTGTCAAGTTTAAGGACCTTATCTTTAATATTGCATAAATTCCTGTAATCATAGCCGCGCTCAACAAATTTCTGTACCATTTCATCAAGTTGCCTACATGCCTCATCTGGATCGGAATTAATTCTACGTGTTCTTATCATCTGAGAGTAGGGTAAACCTAGTTTGAGTTCACGTGGATGGTTACTGTTAATATGTAAAATAGTGTTGCGGTCCGTAGGTTTATTAAATACAGATGTAGTCAATCCTTCTGAGGTTACTGTAATCTGGACATCCAGAAAGTGGATCTGTGATTGACTCATCTCTACTGTAAGTTTTACTGGGCAGTCAGAATCATTGTGCAGGTTGATTAACGATCTGAAATTATCTTCAGTACCCTGCCAAATTAAAAACAGGTCGTCTATATACCGCATATAACAGATAACCTTAGAACACACTTCTTGATTAGAAAAAAATAAATCCTGTTCAATATCAAACATATAACAATTCGAGTATGCTGGGGCTACAGAAGACCCCATAGCACACCCAAGTCTCTGTATGTAATAGTCCCCATCAAACAAAAAGTAATTTCTGGTCAAAATAAATTCTAAAAGCTGTAACAAAAATTCAACAAAAGCTGGTGTTAATTGATCATCAGTTGTCAGGATCTTTTTCACCGCAGAGATCCCTATATCATGGGGGATAATTGTATAAAGGCTAGTGACATCTGCCGTCACTAGCCAGACCCCACCTGGTAATGGGCCAACTGTGGATAATTTATTTAAAAAGCTGGTTGTGTCAAGAAGAAAGAACTCATTGCTCTGAATAAGAGGTTGTAAGATAGCATCGAGTAAGGTAGCGGCTGGTTGAGACAGGGATCCCCTGGCAGAGATTATAGGTCTGCCTGGGGGAGGGGAGATGCCCTTATGTATTTTAGGCAAACTATATAGTATGGGGGTGATAGGATATTCAGGTATAAGTATGTTACCCAGTTCATCTGTTATAATGGCTGCTGTTTTCGCTCCATAGATGATACTCTCCAGTTCCTTTTTAAAGATGGTACCAGGATCAGAGACCAATTTTCCGTAAGTGTCCTGATCACTTAGTTGTCTCAAGATTTCGGCTCGGTAATCAGTGAGGTCTTGTAATACTATTGCCCCGCCCTTATCAGCGGGACGAATAAGAAGATCCTTGTTAGAGGACAGTGATTTGATGGCATGACGTTCCAAGATGGTGAGATTGGGATGATGATTTTTATTATTCACTTGTAGTTGATTAACGTCATCCTCTAACAATCTCATAAACGTTTTTATTGAAGCATTTAGAGACACAGGTTCAAATGTTGATTTTGCTGCAAATTGTTTCATCTGTGCAGGAATAACCCATTTGTCATTAATGGGGGCACATTCTTTATTCCCAAAAAATTCTCTTAACTTCAGTTTCCTCTGTAGTTTGTACTTGTCTACTTGCCACTGCTGCGTGTTAAAGGGACATGTAGGTATATATGAAAGTCCTTTTTGTAGAAGACTGAACTCCGATTGAGATAGTTCATATGAGGAGAGGTTGCAAACTACCTCCTTTGCTGGACTGGCGGTTTTCTGCCACGTCCTTTGTCGCCGGCATTGTCCACCTCGTCTTGTTGGTCTATGGCCTGGGTGGCATATTTCCTGCGTGTGGTTACCGCTAAAGGGATAATTCGCTTTTGACGTCGCCCAACTGGTTTTTTACCAGATTCACTGGCACTGCTAGATTGCTCTTGTGAGGAGGCCGTATCGTGCATGGATTTCGGATATCGGCGGTTTCGTTGGAAGTTCCGTCTCGTGTTATTGCCTTCGTTACCTCCTGTGAGCCATCTATACACTTTATGATATTCATAGTCGTTATCTACTTTCTGGGCTTTCTCCTTTTTAAATTTTATAAGATCACGTTTATAGATAGAGATTTGATTCTCCAATTTTGCGATCCAATCCGTCTCTGTGTCGACACTTAGTGCAGGTAGATGAATTTTCTCAAAGGCATCAATTTTCTCCTTGATTGCTGATAGTTCTTTATTAGATTGATCAATAACCAGAATGATCAAGTCATAGGAACATTTGTTCAGTATTCCTGTCCATTTTTTACAAAAACCAGGATCATATCGGCCAATCGTGGGACAATTCCTTATCCGGAATCCCCTTGGTATTTTTTTTGATCTATAATAGTCACTCAAAGTTATAGAGTGATAGTAGAAGTCTAGTTCTTTTCTTTTAAGCCGTAGTAGGTCTCTGTAGATAATGTCAGTACTAGTAGCCTCAGGGCTATCTTTGAGGCAATCCTTGTGGAGTATACCATCAATCTCGACATCAGAGAACCCAAATGTATCCCCAATCGGGTACAACGCAGGGTTAAAAGGTAAATCATCATTAAATTCAGCCATTTCTTCCACACACCTACCAGTGTGTAATACTCACTCACCGTGCTCGGTGATCATGCAATGATGCTCTCAATGTAGGGAGAGACCACTGAGTATCAAGATGCTGTTGTGTGCAGTGTCCTTGATAAAAACAATCACAGTTTGTGAACAAAATCCATATGTTTGGGTAATATAGCAAATCCCAACAAAAGCGGAGGGTGCCACGTTAAGAAGGTTTCCAAATGTATAGTTGGGCTTCCTTCTAAATATCACATACACAGTAGCTGGCACTCGCTGGATCCATACTAATATAGCGTGTCCTGGTGCCCTCACATGCTGGTATCCCCAGCAGTATGTACACAGCAGACAGGTGCGGCACTCAGGAAAAAATAACAGACTCAGGAAAGTTGTATATCAACGTTTCGGTGTATTACCGTCTTCAGGATATAAAATACAAACAAACAAAATCTTACCTTAAATTGCTATCTCACCCAGTGAAAAGCAGGCAGTGTTTGACGTGCATCCACGGCCGCCGCCGGACCGGAAGCGAGGCGCAGCTCACGTCAACATTACCCACAACGGCATGTCCGCGCTTCAGCTGTGCGGCGCATGCTTGTGACATCACCATCACCATAACAACCACAATGTACACAACAACATCACTGAAAGAGAAAGTAACATAGCGTATAGTATAATCATATCTGCAGAATATACTTATACAAGTATCTACATTCCTGCTTTGATTGAGAGCATCAGGCAATGATTATTAGATGATTCTAGATATATTCTATCAGCATAAATAGATTTATGTGACTTCATATGAACATGGACCACGTGATTGTTTCATTAAGTCCTCGAGGACTAACTGTCTCCAATCTATGTATCCATTCTGTGGGGGTCTTCTGTAGCCCCAGCATACTCGAATTGTTATATGTTTGATATTGAACAGGATTTATTTTTTTCTAATCAAGAAGTGTGTTCTAAGGTTATCTGTTATATGCGGTATATAGACGACCTGTTTTTAATTTGGCAGGGTACTGAAGATAATTTCAGATCGTTAATCAACCTGCACAATGATTCTGACTGCCCAGTAAAACTTACAGTAGAGATGAGTCAATCACAGATCCACTTTCTGGATGTCCAGATTACAGTAACCCCAGAAGGATTGACTACATCTGTATTTAATAAACCTACGGACCGCAACACTATTTTACATATTAACAGTAACCATCCACGTGAACTCAAACTAGGTTTACCCTACTCTCAGATGATAAGAACACGTAGAATTAATTCCGATCCAGATGAGGCATGTAGGCAACTTGATGAAATGGTACAGAAATTTGTTGAGCGCGGCTATGATTACAGGAATTTATGCAATATTAAAGATAAGGTCCTTAAACTTGACAGGTCTACTTTATTACAGAAAAAGGCAAAAGGAATGTCATCTGATAGATTCCCGTTTGTAAGTAGATACAATGATTTATCCCCTGATATCAAAAAAATTACTAAGAGCAGATGGCCAATCATACAATCAGATAGGTCCCTTCACTTGGGACAACAGATGATAATGCCATGTTATACCCGTGAAAAAAATCTTAGGGACTTACTTGTTCGCACTGACATCAGTGATCCCAATAAAGCCACTCATTTTCTAGCTAATAAAAAATGGGGATGTTTCAGATGTACATGTGCTACATGCAGTTTTATGATTCCGGGTGATAGGTTCCCACATCCACATTCAGGTAGGATGTACCAAATCAGACACCATCTCACCTGTAATAGTACACATGTGGTCTATCAGATTATCTGTCCTTGCGGACTTTCTTACATTGGGAAGACCCAATGCAAATTCAAAGAGAGAATGTCGGCACATAGGTCGGCAATTAGAGCTGCCATTAATAGTGGTAAGAGCGAACAACCAGTTGCCCGACACTTTCTAGTAAATAGACATAGTATATCTAGCCTGAAGTATAGAATGATCGACCACATCCCCCCCTTACGTAGAGGTGGTGATCGTAATCGACTTCTACTTAAACGTGAAACAGAATGGATACATAGATTGGAGACAGTTAGTCCTCGAGGACTTAATGAAACAATCACGTGGTCCATGTTCATATGAAGTCACATAAATCTATTTATGCTGATAGAATATATCTAGAATCATCTAATAATCATTGCCTGATGCTCTCAATCAAAGCAGGAATGTAGATACTTGTATAAGTATATTCTGCAGATATGATTATACTATACGCTATGTTACTTTCTCTTTCAGTGATGTTGTTGTGTACATTGTGGTTGTTATGGTGATGGTGATGTCACAAGCATGCGCCGCACAGCTGAAGCGCGGACATGCCGTTGTGGGTAATGTTGACGTGAGCTGCGCCTCGCTTCCGGTCCGGCGGCGGCCGTGGATGCACGTCAAACACTGCCTGCTTTTCACTGGGTGAGATAGCAATTTAAGGTAAGATTTTGTTTGTTTGTATTTTATATCCTGAAGACGGTAATACACCGAAACGTTGATATACAACTTTCCTGAGTCTGTTATTTTTTCCTGAGTGCCGCACCTGTCTGCTGTGTACATACTGCTGGGGATACCAGCATGTGAGGGCACCAGGACACGCTATATTAGTATGGATCCAGCGAGTGCCAGCTACTGTGTATGTGATATATATATATATATATATATATATATATATATATATATATATATATATATATATATATAGGGATAACCTTATATAAGTGTTACTCCCTTTTATAGCTGCTGTTTTTAATTTAGCTGCCAATAGTGCCCCCCCTCTCTCGTTTTTACCCTGATTCTGTAGGGACTGCAGGGGAGAGTCAGGGAGCCGTCCTTCCAGCGGAACTGTGAGGGAAAATGGCGCTTGTGTGCGGAGGAGATAGGCTCCGCCCCTTCACGACGGCCTTATCTCCAGATTTTTTCTGGAAAACTGGCAGGGGTTAAATACATCCATATAGCCCAGGAGCTATATGTGATGTATTTCTTTTGCCATCCTAAGGTATTTCAGTTTTTATTGCGTCTCAGGGCGCTCCCCCCCAGCGCCCTGCACCCTCAGTGACCGAAGTGTGCTGAGAGCAATGGCGCACAGCTGCAGTGCTGTGCGCTACCTTAGTTGAAGACAGGAACGTCTTCTGCCGCCGATTTCACCGGACCTCTTCGTTCTTCTGGCTCTGTAAGGGGGCCGGCGGCGCGGCTCCGGGACCCATCCAGGCTGAACCTGTGATCGTCCCTCTGGAGCTAATGTCCAGTAGCCTAAGAAGCCCAATCCACTCTGCACGCAGGTGAGTTCGCTTCTTCTCCCCTTAGTCCCACGATGCAGTGAGCCTGTTGCCAGCAGGACTCACTGAAAATAAAAAACCTAAAATAAACTTTTACTCTAAGCAGCTCAGGAGAGCCACCTAGCATGCACCCTTCTCGTTCGGGCACAAGAATCTAACTGAGGCTTGGAGGAGGGTCATAGGGGGAGGAGCCAGTGCACACCAGCTAGTTCAAGCTTTTACTTTTGTGCCCAGTCTCCTGCGGAGCCGCTATTCCCCATGGTCCTTACGGAGTCCCAGCATCCACTTAGGACGTTAGAGAAAACAGAATAGTGAATATAGCTTGAAGCAGGAGGAAACTCTGGTACAAGAGACCACATCTGATATTGGAGTGAGTCTAGAAAATAACATATGAAGGCATTTCATCACAGAAAGTGGGATAAATATATGGCACAGTTTGCCAGCAGCCGTAGAAGGAGTTAGCTAATCAAACAAAGAATTAAAAAAAAACATTGGCACAGCCGAAAACATCTAATGCTGGGCATACACATCTAATGCTGGCCATGATATCTGCATTCCTCCACTGGGGAGGAACAGGGGAAATGTTGGCAGTCGGGAGCAACAGCGTATACACTGCCAGATCCGGCGACCAATTATCTCATCTTTCAGACATAATGGTTGATTTCAGCATGTCCAGCAGACAGATAATTAATGCTTGGTTGCAACAATACACAGTTCAATTATCGACCACATCAGCTGATTATTGGTTGATCGGACAATGACTGAACAGTGTACGTCCAGCATTAGAACTTATTAGTAAATTTCCTTTTGTTTCATAAACAAACTGAATAAATAACATGTACGTTCTGTAATTAGCAGATTAGAATGAATGATCAATCAGTTCTTTATTTCCATTAACAATCTATGTTTGCATGGTGTAAAAATAAGATTTTAAACCTACCGGTAAATCTATTTCTCCTAGTCCGTAGAGGATGCTGGGGACTCCGTAAGGACCATGGGGGTATAGACGGGCTCCGCAGGAGATAGGGCACCTAAAAAGAACTTTGACTATGGGTGTGCACTGGCTACTCCCTCTATGCCCCTCCTCCAGACCTCAGTTAGAGAACTGTGCCCAGAGGAGATGGACAATACAAGTCAGGATTTAGCAATCCAAGGGCAAGATTCATACCAGCCCACACCAATCATACCATGTAATCTGGAACATACATAACCAGTTAACCGTATGAACAACAACAGTAACGGTCCAAGACCGATTTCAACTGTAACATAACCCTTATGTAAGCAACAACTATATACAAGTCTTGCAGAGGTTCCGCACTGGGACCGGCGCCCAGCATCCTCTACAGACTAGGAGAAATAGATTTACCGGTAGGTTTAAAATCTTATTTTCTCTTACGTCCTAGAGGATGCTGGGGACTCCGTAAGGACCATGGGGTTTATACCAAAGCATCCAATCGGGCGGGAGAGTGCGTACGACTCTGCAGCACCGACTGAGCAAACGCTAGGTCCTCATCACCCAGGGTATCAAACTTGTAGAATTTTGCAAAAGTGCTTGACCCCGACCAAGTCGCCGCTCGGCAAAGTTGTAATGCCGAGACGCCTCGGGCAGCCGCCCAAGAAGAGCCCACCTTCCTAGTGGAATGGGCCTTAACCGAATTTGGTACCGGCAATCCAGCCGTAGAGTGAGCCTGCTGAATCGTATTACAGATCCAGCGAGCAATAGTCTGCTTCGAAGCAGGTGCGCCAATCTTATTGGCCGCATACAGGACAAACAGAGCCTCTGTTTTCCTAAGTCTAGCTGTCCTGGCTACATACATTTTTAAGGCCCTGACTACGTCCAGGGATCTGGAATCCTCCAGGTCACTTGTAGCCACAGGCACCACAATAGATTGATTCATATGGAATGAAGAAACCACTTTAGGTAAAAATTGCGGAAGTGTCCTCAATTCAGCTCGATCCACATGAAAAATCAAGTAGGGGCTCTTGTGTGACAAAGCCGCCAATTCTGACACTCACCTTGCTGATGCTAAGGCCAACAACATGACCACCTTCCAGGTAAGAAATTTCAACTCAACCTTGTTAAGCGGTTCAAACCAGTGTGATTTTAGGAACTGCAACACTACGTTCAGGTCCCATGGTGCCACTGGAGGCACAAAAGGGGGCTGGATGTGCAGCACTCCCTTTACAAACGTCTGGACTTCTGGAAACGAAGCCAATTCCTTCTGAAAGAAAATCGAAAGGGACGAAATCTGTACCTTAACAGAGGCTAATTTCAGGCCCATATCCACTCCTGTCTGTAGGAAGTGGAGAAAACGACCCAGATGAAAATCTTCCGTAGGTGCATTCTTGGTCTCACACCAAGACACATACTTTTGCCAGATACGGTGATAATGTTTTACCGTCACCTCCTTCCTAGCCTTTATTAAAGTAGGGATGACCTCTTCCGGAATCCCCTTTTTCGCTAGGATTCGGCGTTCAACCGCCATGCCGTCAAACGTAACCGCGATAAGTCTTGAAATACACAGGGCCCCTGTTGCAACAGGTCTTCCCTCAGAGGAAGAGGCCAGGGGTCTCCTGTGAGCATCTCTTGTAGATCCGAGTACCAGGCCCTTCGAGGCCAGTCTGGGACAACGAGTATCGTCTGTACTCTTCTTCGTCTTATGATCCTCAACACTTTTGTGATGAGAGGAAGAGGAGGAAACACGTAGACCGATTTGAACACCCACGGTGTTACCAGAGCGTCTACTGCTACTGCCTGAGGGTCCCGAGACCTGGCACAATACCTCCGAAGCTTTTTGTTGAGGCGTGACGCCATCATCGTCTATTTGAGGAGTTCCCCAAAGACGCGTTACGTCTGCAAGACTTCTTGATGAAGTCCCCACTCTCCTGGATGGAGATCGTGTCTGCTGAGGAAGTCTGCTTCCCAGTTGTCCACTCCCGGAATGAAGACAGCCGACAGAGCGCTTAAATGATGAGCGCTTACATGATTTTCCGCCCAGCGAAGGATCCTTGTGGCTTCCGCCATCGCGACTCTGCTTCTTGTCCCGCCTTGGCGGTTCACATGAGCCACTGCTGTGACATTGTCTGATTGAATCAGAACCGGTAGGTTTCGAAAAAGACTCTCCGCTTGTCGAAGGCATTTGTAAATGGCCCTGAGTTCCAACACATTGATGTGTAGACAGGACTCCTGGTCTGACCAAAGACCCTGAAAATTCTTTCCCTGTGTGACCGCTCCCCATCCTCGGAGGCTCGCGTCCGTGGTAACCAGGATCCAATCCTGAATTCCGAACCTGCGACCCTCCAGGAGGTGAGCACTTTGCAACCACCACAGGAGGGACACTCTGGCCCCTGGGGACAGAGTTATTTTCCGATATAAGTGCAGATGGGATCCGGACCACTTGTCCAGAAGATCCCATTGAAAAGTCCTTGCATGGAACCTTCCGAAGGGAATGGCCTCGTAGGCCGCCACCATTTCCCCCAGAACTCGAGTGCATTGGTGAACTGACACCCTTTTCGGTTTTAGCAGGTCTCTGACCATGTCCTGGATGTCCTGTGCTTTCTCTATTGGGAGGAAGACCTTCATTTGTTCCGTATCCAGTATCATACCTAGGAACGGTAGTCGAGTTGTCGGAGTCAACTGTGACTTCGGTAGATTTAGAATCCAACCGTGTTGCTGGAGCACTCTCAGAGAGAGCGCCACACTGCTCAGCAATTTCTCCCTTGATCTCTCACTTTTATCAGGAGATCGTCCAAGTATGGGAAAATTGTGACTCCATGCTTGCGCAGGACCACCATCATTTCCGCCATTATCTTGGTGAAAATCCTCGGGGCCGTGGAGAGTCCAAACGGCAACGTCTGAAATTGGTAATGACAATCCTGTACAGCGAATCTCAGGTATTCCTGATGGGGGGCATATATGGGGACATGAAGGTACGCATCCTTTATGTCCAGAGACACCATAAACTCCCCCTCCTCCATGTTGGCTATTATCGCTCTGAGAGATTCCATTTTGAATTTGAATCTTTTTATGTACAGGTTTAGGGATTTCAGATTCAAAATAGGTCTGACCGAACCGTCCGGTTTCGGGACCACAAATAGGGTTGAGTAGTAACCTCTTCCCTGCTGGTGCAGGGGAACCTTGATTATCACTTGCTGTATACACAGCGTTTGAATTGCAGTTAACACTATATCCCTGTCCGATGTGGAAGCTGGTAGGGCCGATTTGAAAAATCGGCGCAGGGGCACCTCCTCGAATTCCAATTTGTAACCCTGGGAAACTATTTCCAACACCCAGGGATTCAGGTCCGAACTGACCCAGGCCTGACTGAAAAGGCAAAGACGTGCCCCCACCGGTGCGGACTCCCTCAGGGGAGCCCCAGCGTCATGCTGTGGGTTTTGGAGCAGCCGGGGAGGACTTTTGTTCCTGGGCACCTGCCGAAGCAGGTGCTCTTTTGCCTCTGCCCTTACCTCTGGCGAGGAAAGAGGATCCCCGACCTCTTCTGGACTTGTGCGACCGAAAGGACTGCATCTGATAGGGTGTCACTTTCTTTTGCTGTTGGGGAATATATGGTAAGAAATTTGATTTACCTGCTGTAGCTGTGGAAACCAGGTCCGTCAGCCCATCCCCAAACAATACATCACCCTTATAGGGTAGTACTTCCATATGTTTTTTGGAATCCGCATCACCCGTCCATTGGCGAGTCCATAAGGATCTTCTCGCTGAGACATGGCATTGGCCCTAGAAGCTAGCAATCCAATGTCCCTTTGAGCATCCCTCATAAATAAGACTGCATCTTTTATATGGGCTAGAGTTAAGAATATAGTATCCTTATCCATATTATCAAATAGATCTGTCAGCTCATCTGTCCAAGCTGCAATTGCGCTACACACCCATGCCGACGCAATTGTTGGTCTTCGCACAGCACCCGTATGAGAATAAATACACTTTAAGGTAGTTTCTTGCCTGCGATCTGCAGGGTCCTTAAGGGCCGCTGTGTCAGGAGACGGTAGCGCCACTTTCTTGGACAAGCGCGTCAGGGCCTTGTCCACAGTGGGGGGTGATTCCCAAATCTCCCTGTCCTGCTTAGGGAAGGGGTATGCCATATAAATTCTTTTGGGGATCTGCGGTCTCTTTTCCGGAGTCTCCCAAGCTTTTCCAAAGAAATAATTTAATTCATGAGATGTGGGAAAGTTAATAATCTGTTTCTTTTCCTTAAACATGTGTACCCTTGTGTCGGGGACCGAGGGTTCATCCTCAATATGCAACACATCCCTTATTGCCATAATCATACACTGAATGGTTTTAGTCACCCTAGGGTGCAATTTTACTTCGTCGTAGTCGACACTGGAATCAGAATCCGTGTCGGTAGTAGTGTCTTGTGTTAAGGGACGCTTTTGAGACCCCGATGGGCCCTGTGAGTCGGTCCAATCCGAGGATTGACCCCCTGATGTCCCCCCTAATTCAGCCTTATCAAGCCTTTTATGTAAAGATGCCACACTTGCATTCAACATATGCCACATGTCCATCCAATCCGGAGTCGGCACAACCGACGGGGACACGCCACTCATTTGCTCCACCGCCTCCTTGGAGAAGCCTTCCGCCTCAGACATGTCGACACACACGTACCGACACCCCACACACACAGGGATTAACCTATAAGGGGACAAAACCCCAACCAGGCCCTAAGGAGGGACAGAGAGAGAGTATGCCAGCACACACCAGCGCTTAAAAACACTGGAAAAATTATGACCAGATAGCGCTTTTCTATATATAATATACCAATTCCCACTCACTGCGTCGCTAATGTGCCCCCCTCTCTTTTTTCCAGCCTGTGAAGTTCAGCAGGGGAGAGACCAGGGAGCCAGCGTTTTCCTCATGCAGCTTCTGTGGAGAAAATGGCGCTGGTTAGTGCTGAGGATCAAGCCCAGCCCACCCGACGGCGGGCTTCGGTCCCAGTGATTTTTCAATGAAAATGGCGGGGGATCTTAGATTTACTGCCTCTGCAGCCTAATCTATCTGCATTTGCCAAATGTGAGGTGTATTGCTGCCCAGGGCGCCCCCCCCCCCACGCCCTGCACCCTTCAGTGCTGCTCTGTGTGTGTGTGACTGGGAGCGGTAAGCTGCGCGCCTTACCTCATGAAGATCTGATGTCTTCTGCCGCCTAAGATGTCTTCTGCCTTCTCATCCGGCTTCTTTCTTCGGCATCTGTGAGGAGGACGGCGGCGCGGCTCCGGGACGAACCCCAGGTGAGACCTGTGTTCCGACTCCCTCTGGAGCTAATGGTGTCCAGTAGCCTTAGAAGCAGTGCCCAACTTGACAAGCCAGCTCTGCTTCTCTCTCCTCTGTCCCACGATGCAGGGAGCCTGTTGCCAACAGGACTCCCTGAAAATAAAAAACCTATCAAAATTCTTCTTCAACAGAAAACTCTGGAGAGCTCTCTGCAGTGCACCCATTATCCTCTGGGCACAAGATCTAACTGGGGTCTGGAGGAGGGGCATAGAGGGAGGAGCCAGTGCACACCCATAGTCAAAGTTCTTTTTAGGTGCCCTATCTCCTGCGGAGCCCGTCTATACCCCCATGGTCCTTACGGAGTCCACAGCATCCTCTAGGACGTAAGAGAAAATTTAATTCATGACAATGGCAAATTAAATCTCCATCAAAGGTCATATACTCATTACAGTACAAATTAGCCAGAAAGGAAGGAGATATCACTAAATCACTCAGCTGTAATATGTTTACAATGGTGGGATAAT
The DNA here is from genome assembly GCF_028390025.1 of Pseudophryne corroboree. Lineage (NCBI taxonomy): Eukaryota > Metazoa > Chordata > Amphibia > Anura > Myobatrachidae > Pseudophryne > Pseudophryne corroboree. The sequence continues at coordinate 239,978,534 of NC_086449.1, read as the reverse complement.
TTCTAAAAACGCAGCAACAGGATAGCAGTTTTCCCCACATTTTTATTAGAAATACATATGATTTACCGGCAGATGAGATGCCAGCTATCACTATACCGACAGCGACATCCTGTCTGTCGGAATCCCGGCATCGAGTCCCCTTGCGGGCCTTGGACAAACCTCTCTCTTTACCAGTGCTTCACTTTACTTTACATATCACTTTACCAGTGCTTCTATCACAGGAAGTATTTCTGGAGGGTTAAGAGAATTAATGAATTCCTCCTAAGATGCTGTTCCTGGATCCTATGCTCCCTGCCCCATCCTACAGAATTCCTCCTTATATACAGTCACCAGTGCCTGTTCTCCCTCAGACAGAAGTCACAATCACTGCCCAAGACCTTATCCTCCTCATGGCATTGTCCTTATCATCCTAGGAAGCAGTCTCCTGTTCTTATCCGCCCTGTACCCGACTCTGTGGCTAGGTGGGAGACCACGGGCTGGGGGTCCCTACAGGCGGGAAACTTTTGCAGACTGCTGCTTCCACACACAGGGTGTTGCCTCAGCTCTGCCTGTCTCTCAGGCAGGGTGCACATATCTCTCCTCACACTCTCACACTCCATGGTAGAAGTGCAGTGGTGTAGCATCAGACTGAAGACTCCAAACTGTGGGACAGTTAGAGGGTCGCGTTGGAGCAGGTAGAAGGCTTCATTTGGCTTGCGGGCCTTAGTTTGCACACCCCTGGTTTATGACACAGGGCAGTCACCTGATCACTTTAGCCTCAAACTGCCTGTATAACATTGCTTAACATAAGGTTTTGCATGTTTTCTTACTGGGAAACAATGGGGCAGATGTATTAACCTGGAGAAAGCATAAGGTGATATGTGCAAGGTGATAAAGGCACCAGCCAATCAGCTACAGTATGTAAATGAACAGTTAGGATCTGATTGGCTGGTGTCTTTATCACCTTGCACATATCACTGGTTTATCACTTCCTTATGTCTTCTCCAGGTTAATACATCTGCCCCAATGTCTTAAAGTCTCCAAAGTAGGCCAAACCAAATAAATGTTGACACTTCCTTGTAATCAGCTGCACTATTACTGTTTCCTATTCTCAAGAAGGCAAACTAAAAGAAAAATCAATACAATATAAAGCAAGGACGTCTTACATATTCATAGGGGTTGACACAACTTTTATCTTCTTCATGGTCCAAAAATGTCTCTCTCTCCCCTCCCAAAAGAAGGAGGTAATTTAATATGTGCAAAACAGGTTTTGGTCCAGCTATGCCCCATCCTTTGCATGTGTTTTGATTTCTGCTATAAGCCAAACAAAGACATTTTGCAGAACACATCAACAAGACTCCAGGTCTTGCAATTACTACATGAGATGATAGATAGATAGATAGATAGATAGATAGATAGATAGATAGATAGATAGATAGATAGATAATTTCCTACATATATGAACAGAATATATTATAAGTTCTCTCCTATAAATTTCTACATTTACAACTTAGTTTCCTCTTTTCCATTTAAAATAAACCAGTAAGATACTGATACTTACTTTGATAAGATACTGCTCTTTAATGTATGCTCTATCAAAGCTGACATTGTGCCCCACCACTAGTCTCTCCGTCCAATTGTGTTTATTCATAGGGTTTGACTTTGAAGAAGTCTCAAGTGGAATAAGATCAGAGAGTGACATCTGCTGAGACCATGTGTATCGATCTTCGATTAGTCTCCTGCTGCACCATGAATACCTATGAACAAAACATATATTGTACTTCAACGTTTTTAAATATAGAATTATACACTCAGTCTTTATGTAAGAGTAAGGTCTCACCAACATTGAGGAGAAACAGCCACGGCCAGTGTTGGACATTGCCCCTCAGACATACATACTTCCACATCAAACACCAAGGCCTTCTCATCTGGAAAGTCAACTTGTTCCTTCCTTCCATCTACAGTATACTTGGTCCATCCTGTTTGCCAGGCCCATTCTTCAGGCATATCTGGCAAATGGCACTGCAATAGGTCATTAGCTGCATCCAAATATGGAAAGCTTTGTTTCTCAGCTAGAATTCGGAAATGTTCTTCAATATTACTGCCATACATCTTCGGTAGCTCCAAATCCACATCATGAACAGTGGATGTCTCTTGGCCCCAAAGCTCATGACTCCTCAAGTGGTCTTTGCTCTTTTGAATCTCCTCTTCAGAATACTGTACTTGTGTACCTCGGAATATTTGGTCATGAAGTCCCTTGGAAAGCATCTGTATATTAAGTGGGTTAAACCGTGTCTGTGAAGTATATGGTGTATGATCTTCATTTGCCAAGTGTGATGCCACTGTGCTCTTGTAGCATTTCCAGTATTTTATCTTCCAGCAGTATGACAAATATGGGTTTCTACGCAGCAGTCGGTTCATTTTGCCCAATGCCAACAGCTTCTCTAGATGGTATCCTCTACAGAATCATATGACACTAAAATCAGAAATACAGTAGCATAATAAATATTTCAAAATAAAAGCAACTAAGATACACATGAGAAATATTAATATTTTTTTTTTGGGGGGGGGGTGTTTAAAATGATAATTCAAGCAGAGAACTGACCCTCCTAGATTTTCAACTGAGCACTTGCAAATGTTGCTATGAACCCCATAATTAGGATTGTTTTCTAGGCATATAAAAACACAAGTTAATCCAGTAAATGTAATAGAGGCCTAAAATGAATACATATATATACACAGTGACTTATTATGTCATTGTCTATCAACTCATGGTTCTTGGTCCAGAATAAGCTTCGGGGGTACCCTGAGCACTTAAGACAGTGGGGCAGACCACGTCAGCACTGACCCCATGGGAGATGTGCCACTGTGCTGCTATAAAGCGGTAGTGGACAGATAAAAATTGGTTTTTAGGAGGCGGGTAAGGCCAAAGAGAGGGAGCCCCAGGACACTTGTCCCCAGTGTGCCCCCACCCCACCACCCCTTGCCCTTAATCCACCTCTGCATGGCTCATTAGAACTGCCAAACATTAAGTTGAGAAGTTGGAATAAGGCACTCCCTACAGCAGAGTTTCCAAAACTCCGCCATTACAGTCCAGGTTTTGGGGATATCCATTCTTGAACACAGGTAACTTAATTAGTTCTATAGTCAACGTGTTTTAACCGGGTGGTCTTCAGGACCACCATACCGGCGCCGGAATCCCAACTGCCGGCATACCGACATCTTTTCTCCCTCTTGGGGGTCCACGACCCCCATAGAGGGAGAATAGATAGCGCGCCACCGTGCCCGCAGCATGGGGAGTGCAGCGAGCCCACAAGGGGCTAATTTGCGCTTGCCCAGCTGCCGGTATGCAGGCAGTCGGGATTCCGGCGCCGGTATGCTGGTCGCCGGGGCCCGGGACCACGACCTCCGGCAATCATACTACACCTGTTTTAACCATCTGGACTCCAGCATGTATATCCTCAAAACCTGGACTGTGATGGTGGCGTTTGGGAAACTCTGTCCTACAGTATTGTGGATGGTAGGAGTTCTCATGTTTCTGTGACCTGTATGAAGGCCTGCAGGCTTATGGCTTTTTGCAACTTCCAAGAGTCTTACAAATTGCAGTCGGAAAGAAATAATCCCATAGATGACCTGCATGCAATAACATAATGTGCAATGGAAGTAAGATAAAACTCTGAATTAACCACCTGAAAACAGTTACCTGCCAAACGATCATGTGGCCAAAGCCAGGTATAACCAGAAGCAACTGTGTAACATACTATCCGTACTATAGGCGTGAGAGCTAGAGGCAGGGAACGCACAGCCTGGGAACTACACTGTAAAAATCTACAAATGTATCCTTACAGGGTTCCCTCTACAGCCTGCCCGGTGCCTCTGCTCTCACCCACGTGTTGTCTGCCTGTGACTACAGCTCTGCCGCTGGAAGCAGCCTGTACCTCAGTCTCTGCTGCCGGAGGCCGAAAAAGCCGGGTACTAAATTTAAGCGCCACCCGCCAGACAGATTTCACACACGGGCGGTATGTCAGCAGATCTCCTCTGTGGGCGGCTGTCCCGTTTACTCCATAGTCCATATCCTGTAGCCCGCTAAAGGAAATACAGACCGAGTAACGTGACAGGCAGCAGCGTGTGCCTGTGCAGCGGCTCAGTGACGGGTGGGAACAGGGACCCGGCTGCTGGCTGGGTGCTATGCGATCCATGTGACTGTTATGTATCCGAATATCACCAGCGTACGGCCGCGTGGCCTAATGGATAAGGCGTCTGACTTCGGATCAGAAGATTGCAGGTTCGAGTCCTGCCGCGGTCGATATTTTGGATTTATTAATATAGAACACTGTTTTTCTCAGCTCCTATTTGTTGCCAATATAGCATATATTAACATTATATGGTCTTTGTTGCTAATAGCTATTTACAGTGAACATATTCAAGTAACATCTATGGTACTTCTTGCAAGTGTTTAGCATACTACACTCAGGGGTCAATTTACTAAGCCTTGGAGAGAGATAAAGTGCCAGTCAATCAGCAACTAACTGCCATGTTACAGGCTATGATTGAATAATGGCCCTCATTCCGAGTTGATCGCTCGCAAGGCGAATTTAGCAGAGTTGCTCACGCTAAGCCTACGCCTACTGGGAGTGTATCTTAGCTTCTTAAAATTGCGACCGATGTATTCGCAATATTGCGATTTCAAACTACTTGGCAGTTTCAGAGTAGCTTCAGACTTACTCGGCATCTGCGTTCAGTTCAGTGCTTGTCGTTCCTGGTTTGACGTCATAAACACACCCAGCGTTCGCCCAGACACTCCCCCGTTTCTCCTGCCACTCCTGCGTTTTTTCCGGAAACTGTAGCGTTTTTATCCACACGCCCCGAAAACGCAGTGTTTCCGCCCAGTAACACCCATTTCCTGTCAATCACACTACGTTCGCCAGAGCGAAGAAAAAGCCGTGAGTAAAAATACTATCTTCATTGTAAAATTACTTGGCGCAGTCGCAGTGCGAATATTGCGCATGCGTACTAAGCGGAATTTCACTGCGATGCGATGAAAATTACCGAGCGAACGACTCGGAATGAGGGCCAATGGCAGGAGCTGTGTGGTTGGTACTTTATCTTTCTCCAAGGCTAAAGGGCCCTACACACTGGCCCATTGCCGCTGAGGTGCCCGACGGCTGATACGAACGACGGACAACCCAGCGGCGGGTGGGGGGGGGGGGGTGACGTCACCCGGCCCCATGGCCCTGCATGCTAATATGGACGATATAGGGGGTAATTCAGACCTGATCGCTGCTGTGCATCTTCGCACGGCAGGCGATCATATCTGAACTGCGCATGCACTGCAATGTGCAGGCACGACGGACCGCAGCAAGGTGATTGACAGGAAGACGTCGTTTGTGGGTGGCAACTGACCGTTTTACAGGAGTGTCCAGAAAAACGCAGGCAGGACCAGGGAGGGTGTCTGACGTCGGCTCCAGCCCCGATCAGCAGCAAACACTCGCAGCGGCTAAGTAAGTTCTGGGCTGCGCAGACACTCCACAAACTTATGTTTGTTCGGCTATGCTGCAAAAGTGATCGCCCACTTGCACATACCTTATACCCTCCCCCTGTAGGCGGCGACTATCTGATTGCAGGGCAGCAAAAAACGCAGCCCTGCAATCAGGTCTGAATTATCCCCATTGTCCATATTGGCTTGCAGGCATAACCGATCCGGCACCAATGATGAATGAGTGCGGGGCCGCGCATCGTTCATTGTTGGTGCATACACACTGAAAGATATGAACGCTATCTAGTTCATTAATGAACGAGATTGTTTATATCTTTCAGTGTAGTCGGCCAATGTGTAGGGCCCATAAATAAATACACCCCAGTTATTGAGCCTTCTATTCAGCATTACATAATTATTACTAGTGAATAAATTAGGTTTTAAACTCGCTGCAAGTTTTTAAAAAAACTTCTGGAAGCATTAATCATGCCTCTTCAACAAAAGTATCACTTCTGAAGAGCTGCTCTTATTGTGGAGTATAGCTGCGGTGTTCGGACCCTGATAAGCGCTGCCAGGTAGCAACTCAGAAGAAGGAAGGGTCTCGCCTCCTGCTCCCCCCACCCTCATCCTGCCTACAGGAGATCCGGTCACTCATGCAGACAGGCAGGATGAGAGTTTCCCAAGAGGGAGAAAAGATGTCGGTATGCCGGCAGTTGGGATTCCGGCGCCGGTATGGTGGTCCTGAAGACCACCCGGTTAAAACACGTTGACTATGGAACTAAGTAAGTTACCTGTATTCAAGAATGGATATCCCCAAAACCTGGACTGTAATGGCGGAGTTTTGGAAAGGGGAGGTGGGCACTAGGTATGTAGTGGGGAAGCACCAGGGTTGGGGGAGTGGGCACCAGATGTGGGGAAGCACCAGTGGTAAGGGAGGGGGACAACTGGTGTGGGGGAGAGGAGTACCAGGTGTTGGGGAGAAAGACACTTGGTGTGTGGTGGGGGAGGGGATTACCAGATATGTTGTTGGGGAGCAACATATGTGAGAGAGGGGGGCACTAAGTATGTAGTAGCAGAGCACCAGGTGTGAGGGAGGTAGGTGCCATTCATGTGGTGGTTTAGCACCAGATGTGGTGGAGGGAATGTGCTTGTAAGTGCTCCAGGTGGATGGGCAGTCTAGGTAGCCTCACCTGAACTGTGTGCTGTGTGAATCCCTACAGTCAGTACACTGAGCTTCCATACCTCAGCACACTGTCTGAGGCGGATCTTTGTGTCGAGCAGCTGACACTGATCTCCTCGTTCCCAAGCGGGGCCCGGCCGGCAGCATCTCACTCTGGGCTGAAACCACACGCCGGCTCCAGCCGCCTGGCACAATCCCGCCCGGCTTTTTACCGCTGCCGTGCTGTAGAGACACATGCAGCGCAATGTGTCCTTTCACACAGCACGGCCCTGGCCCGGCTACCGGGTTGCAGCCGGAAATATTCACTGGGAGGACCGGCTGCCAGGCCGGGGCCGTGCCGCCTTTGTAGGCAGTGGACTGTGTGTGTGAAGACGAGCTTTCACACACAACGGGTTTTTTTCAAGCCGTATCTGCTACTGCGCAATGCGCACAGCATTACACACGGCTCAAAGCCGTTGTGTGTGAGAGAATCTGCCGGATGGCAAATAGCCGGACAAAGTTATAGTGTGTTATAGCCCTCTCCGAGTCCCGGTCCCGGCCCTCGCGCACGGCTTACTTTATAATGAGCTTCTGCAGAAGCCCTGGATTCACCAGTTGTGAAGCGGCTAGACTCTGCCCAACCCTACCCCCTCCCCTCCCCCCCCCCCCCCCCCACATGGGGCAATGCAGGTCCGGAAGTTTGGAACGCAAAGTGTTTTGAGCAGTGGGTTGCTTGCTGGGACTTCAGGAACCCAAAGTGGACGGGCCCCGTTGCTGCCGGTCCTGTGCCTTCAGTGTGCAGAGAGCTGGGTATGACGTCTTCTGCCCACTGCGGTCTCTGCCACTGTTCCTGTGGTCTGGCTGTACAAATGGATAGTGTGGCGTCTCATGCCTGCCGCGGCCTCCGCCGCCATTACTGTTGTTTTCCACATGGTTTTCCCAAGCTGACTTTCCCTCTAAGTGCTAACATGGGCACAGCCATGTTGGTTCTGTTCACATGCTGTTGTTTCCTCCAATCCACTGCGCTGCAGAACTCTGCATAATTGATTAGCCAATACCTGCATCCCAGCAGGTATAAATATCCTGTTTCAGAGCTGGAGGATTGTCAGTGCTTCAGTTGTCATCCCAGTGATACTAGTCTCTCCTCATTGTGGTTGTTCCTGTCTTCAAACTCCACTAGAGACTCGCACCAGTTCTACTCCTCATGGTGCAGCCTGACTCTACAGTGTCTCATCATTGCACCCTGCGTCTGGCAGATTACTAAACACCGGCTTCCAGCATTTCAGCTTCCAGCGGTGCCCTGTCTCTGTTCTACATCGATACCCTGCCATCGTTCTCCAGTAATCTGCGATCCCTAGCATCACCTGTGATATTTCTTCGCTCCCTAGCTACATTAGTGCACTCCAGCACTTCCACTACAGCTCTTCAATTGGACCAGTCCCATCTGGTAAGACCCGGCAGCTTACACACAGTCACCAGCTTCTGTATTACCTCAGCTGGCCAGTTCCTGTTTCCAATCCACTACTTAGTGCATAGGTGTTGGTAAAGGACATACCACCTCCTGGTCCTTTAAGACTGTTTCCTGCTTGTACCACACCTAGAGACTTCCTAATGCACTTCTAGGAACTGTGACTTGTTATCCTTTGAATACCATACTGCTAACTGCCAATATATCTGTTGAGCTGTGTTCTTAATAAAACCCTTGAACATATCTTCTGTTGTCGTGGTCACACCTTCGGGCACTGGTACTGCAAGTCCACACGCATGTCCAGGAGTCCTATCTTACCTCCCAGGTTTAAGTACACCTCAGCCCCTACAACTGAGGCTTCCATATTCAGCACCAGTTGTGACAGCCATAAAGTATGTGGCAGGTGCACATTAAATCCAGCAGGCAGATGATGTGTGTAACAGCAGTGAAGTAGTCAGGTTTTAATACTCTGTAATAGTGTAGGACCTGCATGAAGGTGGGGTACCTTGGCAAGCGGTTTGCAGGCTTTCGTGCATTGGCCAATCCACTAACTAAACCCCCATCATTTATTTATTGAATTATTGAGGATAAGTGAGTTTACTTTGGTGAGTGCTGGGATTTCTGTTTGTATGTATTAGAGTGATGTGGTCATGGGCTACATGCACCCCACCCTGTGAGTGGTAAGTGCAGCTGTGTACCCCGCCTCTGGGGTGGCGAGTGCTGTGTTACGTGCACCCCACCCTATGAGTGGTTAGTGCATTGCTGTACCCCGCTTCTGGTGTGGCGAGTGCTGTGGTTTTCTATTTGTGTAAATGATGGGGTTAATCTATGGTTAACTCTTATTAACCGTGGCCATTAGATTTCTCATGCACCCCTGTGTGGACTCTATTATCCTGAACCTGTCTCAGCTGTTTCTTATCAATCTATCTAAGCCAATGTAAGGTGACTAGAGTACCTTTAAAAGCCATAAAGTATGTGGCAGGTGCACATTAAATCTAGCAGACAGATGTGTATAACAGCAGTGAAGTAGTCAGGTTTTAATACTCTGTAATAGTGTAGGACCTGCATGAAGGTGGGGTACCTTGGCAAGCGGTTTGCAGGCTTCCGTGCATTGGCCAATCCACTAACTAAACCCCCATCATTTACCATCATTTATTTATTGAATTGTTGAGGATAAGTTACTTTACTTTGGTGAGTGCTGGGTTTTCTGTTGTGTGTGTGTGTGTGTGTGTGTGTGTGTGTGTGTGTGTGTGTGTGTGTGTATATATATATATATATATATATATATATATATATAAGACCCAACAAAACCCTTTTTGCACTCTGAAATTGGACCACCTATACCTTTAAATGTAAAATTGGTATTTTTATAAACTACACTTTTATTAAAGGGCAAGCTTCTACACAGAGGTGGTCCCTTGTCAAACGAGACCAATATTGAATAGAAACCAAGAAAAAGTGTATCTCTGTGGAGCGCACTTATTGGACTAAAATGAATATATTTGTGTCTAATTGACAACAAAAAACAATTTAGTATAATTATATTTGGATATTGGTAAAGAGAGGATGACTATTACACGAACACCCTTTTTCTTTAAAACATTTGTTGCTTTTTATTGCTAAAACAATTTAGATTCTCATTTCCATTAAAAAAGTTGATAAATACTTTTACAATGTGTTATTGTTCATTACAGACACAATATCAAGTTACAACTTTTTCCAAACAATAAAATATTTTCACCCAACGCGTTTCGTCTCATGTCGACTTCTTCAGGGGTGTTTCCTTAGGGTGTGATCCAAAATGAAAAAAATAAAAATGAAAATAAAATAAAGAGGAACATTAAGAATGAGAAGGAATGTGCACAATATATCACAATATCTATATCCAAATTAGCTGACATTGTACAAATTTATTTTATTGGTCTATTAAGACAATTATCGGACTGGATACCAACATCAATAAAAATTAAGTAATAACGAATAGTCTACTAATGGTTATTTGAAAGACCACGTTTGGTAAATTAATATGGTGTTACTTCTAAGTAAAGGATAATTAATTAGTTTGAAACGGCTGAATTTTCATACAATTATAGTCCATATTTAACCTAATTAAGATATAAAAAAAACTTGAATTGTAATAATTACATTAATAACATCATTTTATTCTTTGATGATTTGATCAACAGTACTTACTGGGACTTAATTTAAAAAATTAGCTTCCATAGTTTTGCAGTATTTAATCGATCATCTTACTTAAGACTGCCCTACAATAAAATAAAAATATATATATATATATATATATATATATATATATAGTATATCCAGGTCCGGCACTCCGCTCCGTATAGTTAGGATACTTTGCCTGGGTGCCTTCTATGAGAGGACAGCACCTCTCCAATATACACACCAATAGTAGCAGCACTCCAGGACAGCAAAACGAGTTCAGAATAACTGTGTTGTTTTATTGCATATCATCAACGTTTCGGGGTGTTACCCCCGTCTTCAGGATAATATAACACATCAAACAAGTGAATTTTATACCTTACCGTCCTCGGTCCTGCCCGCTGCGACTCCCGCCCGTCCGCCAGGCCGTCATCTCGCGCACTTCCGGTCACGTCACCCGCTGTTTCCGGAAGTTGCGTTGCTCGTAACCCGTGGCGACAGGATGCCCAGGGGAGACACAAGGAACAGTTTCCATGCCAACATAAACAACTGTGTGGAACAAACGTAAACATTTAAGAGATGTACATCAAGCCATCATATTAGTGCCAAACAAAGCAAATCATGTTTATGTGCAATCATTTAAACCATTCCTCCATATCTCTCCTATTTAGTGTTGCTCAGTGCTGTATAAACCAACTTATATATAAAAATATGATGGTTCGTGAACCATTCCTATAATAAAAATATTGATAAGAAATTTTAATTAAAATGTCAATTATTATGTAGGTGAATACACTGCTATGCTATCATTTTACTGTCATATCTATATATATATAAATGTATACTCATTATATGATCTAAAATTACTTACATCCTAAAGTATATTCATCCCATTAGACCCTATTTGTGAATATTATTTATATTCCTACTTTAATTACAACTCCTCCTTTGATTACTAGATATAATGGATTTAATTTATTTAATTTATTTAAGATTTACTTAATCATTTTACAGAAAACATGATAGACCCATGGACTCATTAAGACCCCTGGGTACCATAGTATCCAACCTGTGGATCCATTGGGCTTCAATTTGTAATAATTTTCTTTGTCTGTTACCTCCCCTAATGGATACAGGGACATGGTCCACCACTATATACTTCAGTGATGCTACCCCATGTTTCTGTATCGCAAAGTGTCGAGCCACCGGCTGCTCACTCTTCCCCGACTGTATGGCAGCTCTAATGGCCGTGCGGTGCTGTGCCATCCTCTCTTTAAACTGCCGTGTAGTTTTACCTACGTATTGTAAGCCACATGGGCAAAACAATACGTAGACCACAAATTTGCTAGTACATGTTAATGGCCAGCAGATTTTCCATTTTTTACCTGTGTATGCGTGGGTTACATACGTCCCCACCTGCATATACCCACACGTGGTGCACCCTAGGCAACGGTAGCAGCCATTTTTACGTCCTAAAAAGGTTTTTACTGATTTTTTCGTTTGAAGATTAGTGATATCAGTTTTTACCACCATATCCCGTATGTTGCGACTACGGGTATGGCTAGGCAACAGCCGCGTCCCATGCAATTCTGTTAAATCGGGGTCAGATGTTACCATTGGCCACAGTCGCTTTACTTTAGTGACCGTTTTCTTACTCAAAGTATTATACTCATTAACCCATGGGATAATTTTGCCCATTTGTTTTTTATCTTTAGGCCTCAGTAACTCTTTTCTTTCTATGCCCAGTGCCCTTTCTTTAGCTTTTAATAATTCTTTGGGCTTATATCCTCTCATAATGAATTTTTCAAACATTATTTGCAGTTGTTTTTCTGTCTCCTCTGGGTCATTTGTGATCCGACATACCCTCAAAAACTGAGAGTATGGCAGACCCCTAGTGGTCGCTACTGGGTGAAAGCTGTCTCTTCTAAGGAGGGTGTTCCTATCTGTAGGTTTACTGTAAATGGATGTGTATATACGTTGATCTACAATTTTGATTTCCACATCCAAAAAATTAATACATTTTTTATCCATATCAAAGGTTAGCTTAACCGGACTATTAGTGGCATTATGTGTCTCTATAATCTCTCTCAGATTTTCCTGTTCCCCACTCCAGAACACCAATAGATCGTCTATATATCGATGATACACATATATGTTGCTAACAATATCCTCATTTTCAAAAAACAACTCATTCTCGACTTGCCACATATACGTATTGGCAAAGGCCGGGGCCACCGCCGATCCCATGGCACACCCGGTCCTTTGCCAATAAAAACTACCGTCAAACAAAAAATAATTATGTGACAATGTGTATCTCAACAATTCTATGAATATCTCTATCTTAGGTCCTGTATACAGTGGGTTATTGATCAACAACCTTCTGACTGAGTTGATTCCATCCTCATGCGGAATGCACGTATAAAGACTGGCCACATCTAGTGTGGCCATTGATATTGTATCTGGGATGGAACCCAACTCATTCAGATGTCGTAACAGTGCTGACGTATCTTTAAGGTGCGTATGTGTCCCTTGTATACAGGGTTGCAGATACGAATCTAAAAATATCGAAATAGACTCACATAGGGAGCCCCTGGCCGACACGATAGGTCTGCCTGGGGGTCGCACCGGATCTTTATGCATTTTTGGTATGCTATAGAACACAGGTACCCGCGGGTACTCAGTTTTTAATTTGTTTACTACATCATTGGTTAGTTCTCCTGTAAAGGCAGCCTGATCTAGAATATTATTATTCTAGATATTAAGTTTTTATTGGCAAAGGACCGGGTGTGCCATGGGATCGGCGGTGGCCCCGGCCTTTGCCAATACGTATATGTGGCAAGTCGAGAATGAGTTGTTTTTTGAAAATGAGGATATTGTTAGCAACATATATGTGTATCATCGATATATAGACGATCTATTGGTGTTCTGGAGTGGGGAACAGGAAAATCTGAGAGAGATTATAGAGACACATAATGCCACTAATAGTCCGGTTAAGCTAACCTTTGATATGGATAAAAAATGTATTAATTTTTTGGATGTGGAAATCAAAATTGTAGATCAACGTATATACACATCCATTTACAGTAAACCTACAGATAGGAACACCCTCCTTAGAAGAGACAGCTTTCACCCAGTAGCGACCACTAGGGGTCTGCCATACTCTCAGTTTTTGAGGGTATGTCGGATCACAAATGACCCAGAGGAGACAGAAAAACAACTGCAAATAATGTTTGAAAAATTCATTATGAGAGGATATAAGCCCAAAGAATTATTAAAAGCTAAAGAAAGGGCACTGGGCATAGAAAGAAAAGAGTTACTGAGGCCTAAAGATAAAAAACAAATGGGCAAAATTATCCCATGGGTTAATGAGTATAATACTTTGAGTAAGAAAACGGTCACTAAAGTAAAGCGACTGTGGCCAATGGTAACATCTGACCCCGATTTAACAGAATTGCATGGGACGCGGCTGTTGCCTAGCCATACCCGTAGTCGCAACATACGGGATATGGTGGTAAAAACTGATATCACTAATCTTCAAACGAAAAAATCAGTAAAAACCTTTTTAGGACGTAAAAATGGCTGCTACCGTTGCCTAGGGTGCACCACGTGTGGGTATATGCAGGTGGGGACGTATGTAACCCACGCATACACAGGTAAAAAATGGAAAATCTGCTGGCCATTAACATGTACTAGCAAATTTGTGGTCTACGTATTGTTTTGCCCATGTGGCTTACAATACGTAGGTAAAACTACACGGCAGTTTAAAGAGAGGATGGCACAGCACCGCACGGCCATTAGAGCTGCCATACAGTCGGGGAAGAGTGAGCAGCCGGTGGCTCGACACTTTGCGATACAGAAACATGGGGTAGCATCACTGAAGTATATAGTGGTGGACCATGTCCCTGTATCCATTAGGGGAGGTAACAGACAAAGAAAATTATTACAAATTGAAGCCCAATGGATCCACAGGTTGGATACTATGGTACCCAGGGGTCTTAATGAGTCCATGGGTCTATCATGTTTTCTGTAAAATGATTAAGTAAATCTTAAATAAATTAAATAAATTAAATCCATTATATCTAGTAATCAAAGGAGGAGTTGTAATTAAAGTAGGAATATAAATAATATTCACAAATAGGGTCTAATGGGATGAATATACTTTAGGATGTAAGTAATTTTAGATCATATAATGAGTATACATTTATATATATATAGATATGACAGTAAAATGATAGCATAGCAGTGTATTCACCTACATAATAATTGACATTTTAATTAAAATTTCTTATCAATATTTTTATTATAGGAATGGTTCACGAACCATCATATTTTTATATATAAGTTGGTTTATACAGCACTGAGCAACACTAAATAGGAGAGATATGGAGGAATGGTTTAAATGATTGCACATAAACATGATTTGCTTTGTTTGGCACTAATATGATGGCTTGATGTACATCTCTTAAATGTTTACGTTTGTTCCACACAGTTGTTTATGTTGGCATGGAAACTGTTCCTTGTGTCTCCCCTGGGCATCCTGTCGCCACGGGTTACGAGCAACGCAACTTCCGGAAACAGCGGGTGACGTGACCGGAAGTGCGCGAGATGACGGCCTGGCGGACGGGCGGGAGTCGCAGCGGGCAGGACCGAGGACGGTAAGGTATAAAATTCACTTGTTTGATGTGTTATATTATCCTGAAGACGGGGGTAACACCCCGAAACGTTGATGATATGCAATAAAACAACACAGTTATTCTGAACTCGTTTTGCTGTCCTGGAGTGCTGCTACTATTGGTGTGTGTATATATATATATATATATATATATAAATATACAAATATACATAGATTTATTTCCTCACAATTGGGATATAGATACTCACTGATAATTAATATTGTTCTTCCAAAGATTTGTATTTAATTTGTCCAACTTTTTATTTTTAGTTTACCTAATAAAGAATCATAAAGATCATATATAACTCCCAATTTTTATTTTAAACCATAAAATGGTCAATTAAAAAAAAAAATTTGTGATACAACTTACCAAAAATTCTTTCATATGTCAAAAATGTATATATTGGTAGATGCTCAATTAGCTTAGTGATATCATTCAGGTGCTCGAAAGGGAGGGGTCATAGGCGTGCGCAGCACATTTTATTAGGGGGTGCACCGTCGGAGGGGTGTGTCTAGCACCGCCTTTTGGGCGTGTCTAGCACCATCTATTGACGGTCAACGCAATATAAAATATCCACCCTTGCACCAATCCTAATAAAGCAGATACATTTTCAGATGTTGTGGTGTGCACCAAACAAACACCCCTGATCGCACTCACTGCAATTACAGTGCTCCTCCTCAGCCTGGTCTGGCTCCTCCTCTCTTTCCCCTGCAAGCTGCAGCAGCTTACTTACAAGTCAGTCACTCACTGACATTGACAGTCGCAGACTAGTACTGCTGCTGCTGGAAAAACGAGTGACGTGTCAATGCTGCTGCAGACCGCCTGCCAGTATTGAATCTGTCTTCCTAAGAGGAACTCTGGCTGCATGCTGATCCTCATCAGTGGCTGGCGTTGGCATAGCATAGAAGGAGAGAGGTGGGCGTGTGGCGGGTGTGATGGGTGGGCGTGCGAGCAGCATGACGTAATCACGTCACATCATGCTGTTTTTGTACATGTAGGTGGAGCCGGGAGTTTGAAAGCCGGTGGCAGTGGCACCCTTGATTAACCCAGGCGTCCAGTCAGTGATGCAGTCCTGACAGGGTGCAGTGTAAAGGGGACAGTGATCAGCCTGCTTGGCTATCGCTGCATCAGGCATGTGAGATCAGGGTGCCAGACATTAGGGGGTGCCTGTGCGCAACAGGCACCCCCCCTGCGCACACCTATGGGAGGGGTATTTCTAAGCAAGAAAAAAAGCCATGTGTTTCCCCCAGCACCCTGAATCATAACCGTAACCAGATATAAATTCCACATGATAACAGAATTCAGAGATCTTCGTTACACATATTTGCGCAAATGTGTGAATAAGCCCCAAAGCCGCATCAAGGCGTCTCTGTATATTTGGGGTCCCTAGCGCTATATCTAGGTGCATGGTGTGGCACCCCAAAACACCAGCATAAGCCAGAAAGCCCAGCATAGCATACCAGTGAAAAAACTATAGTGTTAATAAATTAGTATTTAGGAAGCCGAAGCTATAGAGAAAGTGATACAAAATGAAATGCAATTAAAATAGAGAAATAGTGTTAAGAAATTAATAAGTGAAAAGTGTTAATAGAATGTAAAGGTATGCCACACTAAGGCCATCCAGCTCAGCCAGTCCAGAGGCACCACACCTCCTTTACCCCAATCTGGGTCTAAGATTAACCAGCAAGGAGCCACATGATAATGGCTCCTTACTACAATATGTCTAAGCTAAGAGCTACCTACCTTGGAGCAACCCCATAATGCTCCCTGTGGCATGTCAGGGCCTGCACCTCCTCCTAATGCAGGAACCTCTCTGCCTCTCACAACAAAACATATATATTGGTAGATGCTCAATTAGCTTAGTGATATCATTCAGGTGCTCGAAAGGGAGGGGTATTTCTAAGCAAGAAAAAAAGCCATTTATTTACCCCAGCACCCTGAATCATAACCGTGACCAGATATAAATTCCACATGATAACAGAATTCAGAGATCTTCGTTACACACATTTGCGCAAATATATGTATAAATGTGTTTGTAGCTGATAGGGATCACAACAGCGCAACCCCTCAGTTTGTACGTATATGAGGGCTGGATCAATGGTGAACACTGGTGCACTCAGCGCGATCTTGTTTTGATTTTAATTCCTTGAATTTACTTGTGGGAAACAACATTACCATATAAATCGGTTTCTTTTCCTCATAACTCTTCCAATATTGATTGACATGAACCCCTGATGAAGTCCTTTGGGACGAAACGCGTTGGGTACGATCTTGTTGTGAGAACATCAGACATCCTGTATACAATACTATTGGATGGAATATACTGATATATCATGTCTTCAACAAAATTGGAACTTGTATTTTAAATATGTACACTATTTGATTTTTATGTGATAATCTATGTTCACCAAATTTTAATGTACATAGACAATATATGAATAAACCAATTGTTATTTTATCACTCTGTGGTCATAATCTGGAAGAATAGTTCACAAAATTAACTTATACAGCTCCCTTTGACATTCTGTATTCTTATATATATATATTTTTTTTTTATTGTAGGGCAGTCTTAAGTAAGAAGATCGATTAAATACTGCAAAACTATGGAAGCTAATTTTTTAAATTAAGTCCCAGTAAGTACTGTTGTTCAAATCATCAAAGGATAAAATGATGTTATTAATGTAATTATTACAATTCAAGTTTTTTTATATCTTAATTAGGTTAAATATGGACTATAATTGTGTGAAAATTCAGCTGTTTCAAACTAATTAACTATACTTTATTTAGAAGTAAGTAACACCATATTAATTTACCAAACGTGGAGTCTTTCATCAAATAACCATTAGTAGAATATTCGTTATTACTTAATTTTTATTGATGTTGGTATCCAGTCCGATAATTGTCTTAATAGACCAATAAAATAAATCTGTACAATGTCAGCTAATTTGGATATAGATATTGTGATATATTGTGCACATTCCTTCTCATTCTTAATGTTCCTCTTTATTTTATTTTCATTTTTATTTTTTTCATTTTGGATCACACCCTAAGGAAACCCCTGAAGAAGTCACCATAAGATGAAACGCGTTGGGTGAAAATATTTTATTGTTTGGAAAAAGTTGTAACTTGATATTGTGTCTGTAATGAACAATAACACATTGTAAAAGTATTTATCAACTTTTTTAATGGAAATGAGAATCTAAATTGTTTTAGCAATAAAAAGCAACAAATGTTTTAAAGAAAAAGGGTGTTCGTGTAATAGTCATCCTCTCTTTACCAATATCCAAATATAATTATACTAAATTGTTTTTTGTTGTCAATTAGACACAAATATATTCATTTTAGTCCAATAAGTGCGCTCCACCGAGATACACTTTTTCTTGAGATATATATATATATATATATATATATATGGCGTGTAGGACCGGCACTCACCTCTCTTAGAAAATTTGCTCCGGTGCCCTCTGGAAATGATTAATACTCCAAATACATCGTACAAGCAGCGGCACTCAGAGACTTAGGTAAGTGAAAAAATGTGAAATATAAATTTTCACATTTTTTCACTTACCTAAGTCTCTGAGTGCCGCTGCTTGTACGATGTATTTGGAGTATATATATATATATATATACTGAATTCCCGGTTTGTGCTGACAGGAAAGTCACACTACACTGGGAGTTCTTGCTAGGTATATTGCTGCTAAAAATTGTACCAGGTTGCCTGATATTGTGCTTATATTATGTCAGCTACATGAGGCAACGGAGCTGAGGCTTCTCCCACATTGCATGGTGGTGATGCAGCGGACATTTTGGAGGAAAATATGTCAGAATAGAGTTCAGGTTCAGGGGGTTCCTTACCCCCCAGTGGGGCTGTAGCACCGGGGGTAACAAATGACCAGTCAAGTGTCTTCTGAGGCTGGCTCAGCGTTCCAGGGTCGGGTCCCAGCTGTGTTGCTGATGTATTCACCTTGGGCTACCTTTTCCACGCTGTTGAATATGCTAGTAACTAAACTGACGCCCCCTGTGGGACCACCTGTGCCACAGCAGCAGTTTATGGTCCCTGCAGTTAATCCGCCATGGGCGGATCAAATTTTTACTCAGTTACAGCACTTGAACCGGTCACTGACTAAGTCCAAATCTCACTCTCGCCCACCTAAGACTAAGACATCTTCTAAACGGGCCACTACTTCCTCACAATCCACTGCTATTCCAGACACATCCTCTGAGGAGGATGGTGCATATACTGACCCCACAGACACTGACTCAGTTGCTTCTGATGGGGAAGGGAAGTCAATGGTGGATGTCCCTGATTTGATTGAGGCTATCAGGCTCATTCTTCAGGTCTCTGATTAACCTGAGCCTGTGGCTGTCTCTAAAAATCCGGACAGATTTAAACGTGAGAAAGTGGTTAAACAAGATTTACCTCATTCTCAACACCTGGCTGACATTCGTCAGGAATCCTTGGAAAACCCGGTAACGAAATTCACACTGCATAAGAGACTGTTGGCTCACTATCCTGTCTCTGCGGAGCTATGTAAAAATTGGGAAACTCCTCCGCCTGTAGATTCTCATGTGGCACGCATGGTAGTTTCCTCTGCTCTGCCAGTAACTACCGTCACTTCTCTGAACGAACCGACAGATAGACGTGTGGAGGGTTGCTTGAAAGTGATTTACACCCTAACAGGGACTGTGCATAGGCCAACCATTGCAGCAACATGGGCTGCTGAAGCTGTTGAGGCGTGGGCTCAGGAGCTTGAGGCGGAGCTGCCTTCCAGCGCATCTGAGCATGCTCGACAATGTCTCTCATATATTACCACGGCTTCTCTGTACCTTAAGGAGGCGGCCTCCGAAGCTGGAGTGCTGATGGCCACGGCTGCTACTACGTCCGTCTTGGCCAGACGTATCCTTTGGTTGAGATCCTGGTCGGTGGATATGGATTCCAAGAAAACTCTGAAGGTGCTCCCTTTCAAGGGAGACATTTTCTTTGGAGAAGACCTCAATAAGATTGTGGCTGATCTGGCTACTGCTAAAACAGCTTGCCTACCTAGTACAGCTCGTTCCGCACAGAAGGCTAAAAGTACTTTCCCTCAGCCCTTTCGTCCTCCAGGTAAAGCAAAAGGTCAGGTTTACCCAAAGCAAGCTCGTGCTTCCAGACCTGCAAAGCCCAGACCGAAGCGAGCCTGGGCTGCCCCTCAGCCTGCTTCCAAAACTGACAAGCTTGCCACATGACGGGGCGGGCCTCCCTCTGGGGGATCCCAGGGTGGGGGGCCGACTTCTAGGTTTTGCCCAGGAATGGTTGAAGACCACGTCCGATGCCTGGGTAAGGGAAGTTGTCACTCGAGGTTACGCCGTACCCTTCAAGAATCGTCCCCCTCATCGATTTTGCCTGACAGTTGTTCCTCTGGTTCCGGCAAAAGCAAACACTCTACATTCGGTGGTACATTCCCTCCTGACCACAGGAGTGGTAGTACAGGTGCCTCTAGCTCAGAGAGGCAAGGTGTAGTATTCACTGCTGTTTCTAGTCCCGAAACCGAACGGGTCCTCGCGGCCCATTCTCAATCTGAAGTCCTTGAACAAGTATGTGCGGGTCTTCAAGTTTCGTATGGAAACTCTGCGCTCTATTGTTCTGGCTTTGGAGCCTGGGGACTATATGGTCTTCCTGGACATACAGGATGCCTACCTGCATATTCCTATTGCAGTGTCTCCTCAGCAGTACCTTAGGTTTGCGGTGGGCAACCTTCATTACCAATTTCGGGCGTTACCCTTTGGTTTGACAACGGCTCCCCGAGTTTTCACCAAAGTAATGACTGTCATGACGGCTACACTCCGCCGTCAAGGGGTCAGGATCCTACCGTACCTAGATGATTTGTTGATCCTGGCAAATTCCACAGAAATTCTCCTATGTCATCTAGATCTGACTGTCCAGGTCATGACAGCCCACGGGTGGCTTGTCAACTGGAAGAAATCATCCCTGGTTCCGGCTCGGAGCATGGTACACCTGGGAGCGTTATTGGACACTCACAACCAGCGGTTGTTCTTGTCTCTGGAGAAGGTCCTGAAACTTCAGGACAAGATTCAATGCTTCCTATCTTGTCCGCAAGTGTTGATTCATTCGGCAATGCAAGTGCTAGGTCTCATGGTGTCGGCTTTAGACATGGTGCAGTATGCTCAATTCCATTCTCACCCTCTGCAGAAGTTAATTATGACCAAGTGGGACGGCCTGCCTCACCGGATAAGATCTCACATGATCTCCTTGTCTCTGGAGGTCCGCCTGTCACTGAGCTGGTGGCTTCAGGACCATCGATTGAGCAAGGGCCGTCCCTTCTGAATATCCAACTGGGTCCTGCTGATGACGGATGCCAGTCCGAGAGGTTGGGGCGCGGTGTTGGAACAACACTCCCTTCAGGGATGGTGGACCAAGGAGGAGTCTCTACTCACGATAAACATTCTGGAACTGCGGGCGGTGTTCAATCCGTTGACAATGACCCAGCATCTGATTCAGAACAGACCTGTTCAAGTACAATCGGACAACGCCACCACGGTGGCGTACATCAATCAAGGCAACACTCGTAGCCGCATGGCAATGAGGGAAGTATCAAGGATCCATCAGTGGGCAGAACGCCATCTGCCGGCCATATCCGCAGTGTTCATTCCGGGGGTCCTAAACTGGGAAGCGGACTTTCTCAGTCGTCAGGACGTGCACTCCCTGGAGAATGGAGCCTCCATCCAGAAGTGTTTCAACTTCTCGTGGAAAAGTGAGGCCTTCCAGATGTGGGCCTGATGGCGTCTCGACACAATCACAAGGTTCTGGTCTTCGGAGCAAGGACAAGGGATCCTCAAGCAGTGTTCGTGGATGCTCTGTCAATTCCATTGAACTTTCGGCTGCCGTATGTGTTCCCTCCGGTGTCATTACTGCCCAGAGTAATACGGAAGTTCAAGCAAGAAGGAGGAAACCTACTTCTCATCGCTCCAGCGTGGCCCAGGCGGCACTGATTCTCTGATCTAAAGGGCCTCTCGTTGGATCGCCCCCTTCTACTTCACAATGACCAGACCTCCTCGTTCAGGGCCCTTGTGTTTACCAGGACTTGGCCCATCTGGCTTTGATGGCATGGCTCTTGAAGCTTCAGTCCTGAGGGCCAAGGGTTTTTCTAGGGCGGTCGTTCAAACTATGTTGAAGGCCCGTAAGCCGGCTTCTGCTCGGATCTACCATAGGGTCTGGATTGCTTACTTTACTTGGTGTGCGTCTCATAATCATGGCGTTTTCAAGTTTAGTACGGCCAAACTATTGGCCCTCCTACAACAGGGCCTGGACTTAGGCCTTCGTCTGGCCTCCCTCAAGGTTCACATCTCTGGCTTGTCAGTTTGGTTTCAGAGAAAGATTGCTGCCCTACGTGATGTTCATACATTCACTCAGGGTATGTTGCGGATTCAGCCTCCTTATGTGCCACCTGTGGCCCCTTGGGATCTGTCAATGGTTTTGGAGGCCTTGCAAGAGTCTCCGTTTGAACCTCTTGCCTCTGCTGACCTTAAGTGGCTTTCCCTTAAGGTGCTATTTTTGTTGGCTATTGCTTCAGCTAGAAGGGTCTCGGACTTGGCTGTCTTATCCTGTAATTTTCCATTTGATTTTTCACCGTGACCGGGTTATTTACCCAAGGTGGTGTCTTCCTTCCACCTTAACCAGGAGATTGTGGTTCCGGCCTTTAATTCTCCTGAGTTGTCTGCCAAAGAGCAGTCTTTGGATGTGGTACGGGCTCTCCGTATCTATTTGAAGAGAACATCCTCCATTAGGAAATCTGATTCTCTTTTCGTACTGTTTGGTTTTCACAAACGTGGCTGGCCTGCTTCCAAGCAGACACTGGCCAGATGGATTAGAATGGTGATTGCACGTGCTTATGTACAGGCTGGTCGTCCGGTTCCTGCTACCATCAAAGCCCATTCTACTCGGTCGGTTGGACCTTCTTGGGTGGCCCATCATGGTACGACCCTTGAACAATTGTACAAGGAGGCTACGTGGTCCTCAGGGAACATGTTCAGTAGGTTCTATGCCTTCGATACTTCCGCCTCCCAGGATGCTTCCCTTGGACGCTGGGTTCTTGTACCCGCTACAGTGCGTCCCCTCCCATAAGGAAATGCTTTAGGACATCCCCGATGTTAATCCTTGTGGAGCCCAGTGTACCCCGCAGCAGAAAATTAGATTTATGGTAAGAACTTACTGTTGTTAAATCTCTTTCTGTGAGGTACACTGGGCTCCACAAGGCGCCCACCCTGACGCACTTAGCTTATTTGGGTTGGTGTGGAATTAGCTGCTGACACCCTCTCCTGTGGTGAGTGTGTGGTGTAATTGGCTACGAGCGATTGTCGTCTCTAGTACCTTCTACTGCATTGGGCTGGTTAACAAAACTGAGCTCCTGTGCACGGAGGCGGGGTTATAGAGGAGGCGGCACTGTGCATCTTGGGAACAGTCAAAGCTTTGAGCCTGTTGCTGCCTCAGATCAAGATCCTACTCTACACCCCAATGTTAATCCTTGTGGAGCCCAGTGTACCTCGCAGAAAGAGATTTAACAACGGTAAGTTCTTACCATAAATATCGTTATGTATAGTATGTATGAGAGAAAGAATGAAAAAGAAAGAGATAGAGGTGTATATGGCAGAAATAAAAGGAGATAGTAGGTGTGTAATAGAGAGCGAGAATGAGAGAGACAGAAAAAGGATGAAATGTGAAGGAATCCGAGAGACAGAGAGTGTATGAGTGAGGGAGACGGCGGGAGAAAGAAAGAAACGTAAATATGAGAGATCAAATAAATAGAGTCCTACCCCTCTGCAGCAGAGCGGCAGGTGGAAGCACAGTGAATGACTCACACAGTCCTGATGACCCCCTCCAACACCCCTGTCGGCCACTGCCTGGAACCCTGAGTGATAATGAGGGATAATGGTGGAAATGTAAAAAAAGGCTACACGGTGCAGTAGGATGCTTGTGTGGTCGGCCTTTTTTTTTTTTTTTGGAACTTGATGAGTGGCATAATTTCCACTTGAGTATGGGGACAGTGGAATTATGGTGGGAAAATTGTAACTAACATATATCAGTGATACCACAGAGAGGAGGGGGCCCATGTGCAGTCTCGAATTGGGCCCCCTCCTCTTCGACGGTGCAGTAGACACTGGATGGAGTGAATAGATAGCTGGAATCACAGTGCTGATTATACTGCTGAACGCTGGAGCAAATAGCTAAAGTATTGCTGGAGAGAAGGGCAGAGCTTCTGGAACAGGTATTGAACTCAGGAGTCTGGAGCCTAGACGCAGCTGAGACAGCGACGTTATTCTGGGCAATTTGGGGTGTGGATTATTAGATCTACACTAAAAAGGTCTACAGTCAGTTGGTAGACCAGTAATAGTTGCCATGCATTAGGTCGACAGGGTCAAAAGCTGGCATGGAATAGATAGACAGTACAAAAGGTCGACAGGGTCAAAAGATCGACATGGAAATGGTGGACACAAAAAATGTAGACACAATTGTTTTCTTTCTTTCTTTTTATGATTTAAACCAATACTGTATATTCGATTTAAACTAATAGTTTAATAATGCATGGGTACTATTTATAACTCCACATAATTGAGACAACCATTTTATAAAGTTTTCTTGCAGTGGAACAAAGACAACCTTAAATACACAGCCTCTGTAGTACTGACACACTGGGACAGGGCTCAGGAGGACTCTCTGGGTGCCTCTCCCTCCAGTCCCAAATGTTGTCATCAGGTAACTGGTTACACAGGACCCAGACACATCAATCTAGCCTGCGGTTTATGGGTCACTTTCAGCCCTCTCCCCTCTCCAATCTGCCCTCTGGTCATGAAACTTCGTCGCCAGCTCATGAAACCTGTCTCTTGCCTGCACTGCACACTGTCCTGCTTGCATTATAGCTGCCCAGGTTCTTCCTTCTTCTGCTGCAGAAGAGGGAGAGCCGGTAATGTCCTCTGGTTGGGGGCCCCTGACAGGTACAGTGTCCCCCAACTCACCCCCTTACTCCGGCTCTGCAGGCGAATAATCAGCCTGGAGGACTCGATAATTTTTAACACAGTCTCTAGCTCAGACTGAAGGTATTTAGCTTGAAAACTTGTGTGTTCAGCACTCAGCAGATACTGAAGTCAGAGAAGAAAAGCAAAAGTCTGTATGGAATTCTGAAGCAAGGCTGAGTGAGACTGTGGATACTGCAGGATATCCTGGTCTGTAGGACAGGATGCTGAGGTAAGTCTCTGGATGCACAGGTGAAAGGTGGGAATAACTGTGTTCAGGGGTAAAAAGTAGGGATAACACTGGGTTCATGGGTAAACAGTATTGATAACTCACTGGGTACAGGGGTAAAAAGTAGGGATAACACTGGGTTCATGGGTAAACAGTATGGATAACTCACTGGGTACAGGGGTAAAATGTAGGGATAACACTGGGTTCATGGGTAAACAGTATGGATAACTCACTGGGTACAGGGGTAAAAGGTAGGGATAACTGAGTTCAGGGGTAAACGGTAATAACGCTTACTTTATTATGTGTGCCAGGCAGGAAAAATAGTGGGCAAGTGGCAAACCTGGCGATATGCCAGCGACTGCTTACCAGTTGTGAGCTAGTCAGCGTTCAGAACAGTATTTTTGTGTCATTTATTAATGTATGCTACTGTAGCTAGCAACTTGGCAATGTAAATATGCTGCTATGGATATAACAGAAATCTTGCCATGCCTTTTAGTGAAGCCTGCATATTGAATCACAGAGATGGCAGCCGGCCACTGGTGTCGTAAGTGATCCAATGATGCATCCTAGGTTGCAGCACTGGATCACAAATGCAGTAGGGGTCTACTTATATCAGACGCCTACTGCTGCATTATCATATTAGTGCATCACTGCTGCTTCCAAGTACGTAGCAGCAATGCACTCGCCAACCACATTTGAATCGGGCCCACTGCGCAACACACAAAACAATAACTCTACCTGTTAATATAAATTAACATGGATAAAGAGCACAGCAGGAATGAGACAGAGTAAATGACAATAAAAAAAAAAAAATCAGCTCATGTTTATTGAAATAATACATATGAAAACTTTTTTTTTTAAACCACACAAAAGTATTCAAAAGGTGTAGAAGTAGGCAGACACTGTCCGCCAACCTCTGTGACATCACAAGTTGGAAAGAAGTTGGCAGGTCTGATAAAATGTTGGTTAGATGTGTGGGGTACCGTTTTAGTTGGACAGACAAGTTAGTCAGTTGGATGGTTGGGGGGAAATTGCTCTTGTTTATGGCCCACATTAGAAGTTTAAGCTTGTACAGGAACCAAATGGCGCCTTTGTACAATGTACAAGCTGGGCAGCCAGCTTGGGGCTTAAAATAGGCTCCGGCATCATTCCTGTGTGTGTGCACACAAAAAGAGGCGTTACCCATGTGATACCCTGCTAAATGATCATTTGTGGACCCCAAGATCTGCCTCCTAAGTGATTTCTGTCATGGGCCTTTGGAGGGTCCTCACCTCTCTGCCTAGCCACATTGAGTCCAGAAAAACAGCAGTGGAGTGGAGGCCCGAGACAAAGCTGGGGAAAGACAACAACTGCAAGAAAACAGGTACGAACACCGTCCACTGACACCCCACCGCTAGGGCTTATTACACCCACAGGTAAGTGCAAACATCTTACTATTAATATTTATTTTCCAACAGAGATGAAGAACCTACCATCAGTGATAACGTTGATTGCAATAAGATTCACCATGGGGGGCGTGGCCTAGCAGGAGAAGAGAGAAGACGTGCTTCTGCTGCACTCCTCTCTCCTGGCCTTTTAAACATCTCTAAGAGATCCACCTGGGCCATCCCAACCCACCTCCGGAAGCTCCCCAGTCCACCTGCAGCCTCCTATACCCGGCAGTGTCCGCCGCGGAGCCGGGGAGCTGTTTTTACGGCTCCCGCAGGTTGCGGCCTAGGACTAGCCAGAAGCCGGGGACTCGCGTACTCCCGGCGCCCGCGTTTTGAGCTCCACGGCGGAGCCGGAAAGAGTCGCGGACCCCCCCGGAGCCTCTGGATCCTCTCAGATTACCCCCCTGACCTCTAGGGAGGCTACCCTGTGGGGCTATGAGCTGTGGGGACCCCTGAAAGTGGAGGAAAAGTGTGAGACTCACACAAACTGAGAGAACTGCGGCGGCCATCTTGGATTTTACAAGGGAAGCTGCTGCAAGCTGCAGAAAACACTGAGATTCCTGGACCCTGCGACAGAGAGGTACCTGAGGAGAAGTGTACCACGTCTATCCACCTCTATCCCACAGCATTTATTTAATAGACCCGCTGGACCAGAGGTGTGTACCTGGCTTCCCAACCCCCTCTCCCGGCTGGGAACCTCTCACCTTCCATCCGGGCCCCGCAAGATGGAGATTACCCTCTGCTTCGCCATGTGTGATATCGCTCTTCTGATGTAGCGCAGATCATCTGCCCGCCACCACCCGTGTCTTTTATGCTTACCTAAATCTTCGTTATATTCTGCGAGATCCTGAGCTTCTTCATTATTATCTGCATCCCGTCTGCGGAACTTCACTCCACTGGAATGCCTTCTAAAAAGATCAAAGGGGTGCTGCCCCCGAGAGTATCTTTCCCGCCTCAGAAGTCGTCTTCTGCCGCCTCTTCTCTACGGAAGTCCCCGGCTGCCGCTTCTCCGCAAGCTACCCCCAGCAGCCCTACCTCCCCGCCGGGGTTTGACCCTGATTCTGATGCACCTCTCACAGTTAAAACCCTTTACCAGGCCCTCTCAACATTTAAATCTGAGTTGACGCAGGACCTCACCGCAGCCCTTCGGGAGGTTAAGACGGAGCTGCACGCTATAGGAGACCGTACGGACCATCTAGAGAGGAAAGTAGAGGAATTGGTCTCGTCTCATAATGACCTCATAACGGCGCACGACCAGCAGCAAAGTGACCTTGAGGCGTTTAAACTCAAGATTGCAGATATAGAGGACAGATCCCGGCGGAATAATATTAAGATCCGAGGCATCCCCGACTCCGTGCAGAACTCCGAGTTGGAAAATTACGCTACTGTCCTGTTCCAGAAGCTGCTACCTAGAGCTGATGCTAGAGAGCTGCTTATTGACCGGATCCATAGACTGCCTAAACCACGCTCAGTTGCCCCCTCGCTCCCGAGAGATACACTCCTGAGGGTGCATTTTTTCACAATCAAGGAACGCATCTTGAAAGCAGCCAGAGAGGCGGGCGACTCCGACTCGAATGCCCTCGGCGGTTTACAACTGTTCCCGGACTTCTCCGCCCTAACCCTGGCCAAACGAAGAGCATTCCTTCCCGTCACTCTGGCACTTCGCGACCAAGACATCACGTACAGATGGGGCTTTCCAGTGAAGCTTGTCATCTCGCACGAAAACAAGTCTTACACAGTGACTTCATTGGAGACAGGAGTCAAATTATTGGCGGAGTGGGATATCTCTGTTACACTACCCCCTGGATCCAAGAAACAGCCCACCATCCGCTCAGAATGGGTCACCGCATGACGTTGATATATCCAGCTTAGGTTCTCAAGTTGAACTGTTTCTGATACCGTTACTACAGAATTGACTGCGCCATTGTTCATGATAAGGTCACGTGAGTTGTCTTATGTGATGTCGTGATAATGGTGTACCAGCCTCTCATTTTATATCTGAGTTTATGTATATCTGTCTTTTTTTTTTCTTTTTTTTATATATAATTTTCCATGTGCTCTCATGTGTACTGTTGGTAAGCATATTTACTTCTGCTTACTCTTGTTTTTTTTTCTCTGTTCAGTTTCATGGGTGGTGGCGCTAGGCCACATGTTCCCCCCTGGTAATATACTACTGCACTTTTTTACCTCCCTTGCAGTGGTTATGCCGACCCGATATACTGGGTCGTTTTGGTTTTTTCCTTCCCCCCCACCTCCCTGTACCCCCCCTCCCCCCACCCACCCCCAGTTTTATGATGTAGGTACTCGCTGCTCGAGACAATTCTATTTGGGTAGGCGTCAAGACCCTTCACCTCTCACAACGTACATTAGCTTGCTCCGATGGTTCGGGTATTATCCATGAATGTTAAGGGGCTGAATTCCCCCAATAAGCGTAGACTGGCTCTGGGTTATTTTACTAAGAATAAAGCTGATATTGTTGCCCTGCAGGAGACACACTTTTCATCTATTGCACCCCCTATTTTCAAAGATCGCAAATTCCCTCTAGGTTATTTCGCCAATGGCCCTTTTAAGAGGAATGGTGTGGCCATATTATTTAGAGACTCCATCTCCTTCACTCTACACTCTCAGATAGCGGACAAAAACGGCCGGTATCTTATACTGAGCGGCCTTTTAAACGAAAAACCGGTAACTCTGGTCTCTGCATATGCCCCGAACTCACACCAAGTTGCCTTTATCCGAAAGTTGTGTGTAACTATTCATAAGATTCGCAAGGGCTCCCTTTTGCTCATGGGGGATTTTAATTTAGTCCTTGACCCTAAGCTGGACAGGTCTCCCAGGACCTCTCCCGCCACTTCAGTCCCCCCCAACGCCCCTTCCTTAGCCTTTCGTAACCTCTTGGCTGAATTTGATCTCTATGACATTTGGCGAGGGCAAAACCCCACAGGACGGGAGTACACTTATTATTCCCCTGTCCACAACTCTTACTCCCGTATTGATTTTATATTTTCGGACAAATGGACCCTCCAGTTCGCCAGATCTTTAGATATTCTCCCTATAACTTGGTCAGACCATGCCCCGCTGATTCTTAAATGGAGTCTAGCCAGCCAACACTGCCCCCCCCCGCCCTTGGAGACTCTCTCCCCATTTGCTGTCCAACCCAGTTTCAAAAAAAATCATAGCTGACAGTATATCATCCTATTTGGAGTTTAATTCTCCTTCAGACACGTCCACCCTGAACTTCTGGTGCGCACTTAAAGCTGTCATCCGGGGAGCGGCGATTCAGGCGGGAGCACAGCTCAAGAAACTTAATTTACAACGCCAGACCGATTTGGAACTCAAACTAAAGGACTTAAAGGACGAAAACCAATCTAGACCTACGAAATCTTTACAGAAGCAGTTAGTAGATATTAGGTCCCAACTTCAGACAATGCTAATGGCGCGCACCCAGGCTTCACTAAATAGGATACGTCAGAAGTTTTATCTAGCGGGGAACAGGCCGGGGAAAATGCTTGCCCGGAAGCTTAGGGCTCAGCAGGCTAGGAATAGAATCAAGCTCATTATATCCCCCACAGGCACTAAAATTTCTAACCCGAGGGAGATAGCGAATCAGTTTGCTAACTTCTACTCCCATCTCTATAACCTCTCGGCAGATCCACCCCACAACCTACCCCTTCCTCTCTCAACTCCTTCTTAGCGGATTTAACCCTCCCAAATATTTCAGATGAACAATTAGCATTGCTGAATGCCCCATAGTCCTTATCAGAAACCCTCCAAGTGATCAAGTCCCTCCCTCAGGGTAAGGCACCGGGCCCGGATTGTCACGATCCGGGTATCTGGACGCCATTTCTTACCTATCAGATGCCTCCTAAGGCTGGCTCAGCGCTCCAGCACCGGATCCCATCTGTTATCCTGATGTGCACATTCCCGCATCCTCTCCTGTCTCTCTGGACGCAGTCACAGTAACGCCTTATACATCTGGCATGGCGTCTCCCGCGGCCTCCGCCGCCGTCCCTGAGCTTCTGCATTCAGAGTGGCGATTACGTCAGCTGCGGCCTCCGCTGTGTCCGCGTGGTCGGATGTGCATCTGTCAGCCTGGCGTCTCCTGTCTCCGGTGGCCGGCGCCGCCATTACTGTTTTCCAGACCACATGGATTACAATCCAAACTTCCCTCCAAGTGTCTGCATGGGCGCAGCCATCTTGGATTCTGTCAGCTGATCTTTCCTACCAATCCGTTGTCAGTATTATTAATTTGCATAATTGCCTAGCCAATGCCTTCCTTGCTGCAGGTATAAATAGGTTGTGCCTGAGCAAGGAAGGTGTCAGTGCTTTGGTTGTCAAACCTAGTTCCAGTTTGTCTCTCTCCTGTGATTGTCTTCCAGGTTCCAGCTCCTGTCTCCAGACTTCTGCTATAGAGACCCGCACCAGCATTCCATCTGCGGTGTAGCCTGACTCTCCGATCCATTCTGGACTCACCTGTTTCCAGCTACAACATCACCTGCTTCCAGCTCAGCTTCCAGCAGTGTACAGCTTCTCTTAAAGGGCCGGTGTCCTTTCTGCAGTTTACCACTCTCCACCGGTATTATTATTTCTCCGCTCTCAAATTCTACATTTCATCTATATTGCATCGCTCTCAAGCTTTATTTATTATTTAACTGGTTCCAGCCAGTATCCACTCCGTGCCAACACCTGTCTGGTTCTAACCAGTACCCACAGCAGCATTTTATCTACAGCAGTCCAGCTTTCCCTGGAACACCAGCTGGTACGACCCTGGGCTTTCCTCATTGCTACAGTTGAGCCTGGTAAGGACTTTCCAACTTGCAGATAATAAGAACTGTCTCATACCACCAGAGCTCTGTGGTCCCTGCCACCCTGTAGTACCCAGGAACTGTATTATTATTTCTCTGCTGATTTTTATGTTTCTTTTTACTGCTACTGTGATGCATGGAGTTTGTCATAAATAAATATCATTGACTTTTACTCAAGTTGTCGTGGTCACGCCTTCGGGCGGTTTCTCTTCATGTTACTTACATGTCCAGGGGTCTGATACAACCTCCCAGGTTCCGGTACATCTCAGCCCCTACAACTGAGGCTGCCTTCCGTCAGCTCAGGCCCTCAGTTGTGACAGTAAGCACTGACCAAATGAATCCAGCCGGAGACCAGGATCAAGCGGCCAGGCCGATGCAAGAACTGGCAGCCCGACTTGAACATCAGGAGGCTGCACAGGGCCACATCATCCGCTGTCTCCAGGATCTCTCTACTCGGCTGGATGGGATTCAGACAACTCTCCGTGGATCAGGCGCATCTGGGGCGTCAACCACAGTGACTCCAACTATAACCCCACCCACCTTACCCGTTTCTGCTCCACGTCTTCATCTTCCAACGCCAGCAAAATTTGACGGATCTCCAAGATTCTGCAGGGGATTTCTCAACCAGTGTGAGATTCAGTTTGAGCTACAACCTGGCAATTTTCCCAGTGACCGAACAAAAATTGCCTACATCATCTCTCTTCTCAGTGGCTCAGCCCTCGACTGGGCATCACCGTTATGGGAGAGGTCCGACACCCTGCTATCTTCTTACACTGCATTCGTGTCAACATTCAGGCGCATCTTCGACGAGCCAGGCCGGGTAACTTCAGCTTCGTCTGAGATTCTCCGTTTACGCCAGGGATCACGTACTGTAGGACAATATCTTATACAGTTCCAGATTCTGGCATCTGAACTGGCATGGAACGACGAGGCCCTGTATGCTGCATTCTGGCATGGTTTATCCGAGCGTATTAAAGATGAGTTAGCTACCAGAGACTTACCCTCCAAGTTAGATGAGCTAATCTCACTTTGTACGAAAGTTGACTTACGTTTCAGAGAGAGAGCAACTGAGCGTGGAAGATCATCTGCTCCAAAATCTTCTGCTCCTCCTCCTCGCCAACTGTCACCAACTAAAGATGAACCCATGCAAATTGGCCGTTCCCGTTTAACTCCTGCTGAGCGCCGAAGACGTCTCTCTGAGTTTTTTCTGTCTGTATTGTGCAGCTCCGTCTCACACTATTAATGCCTGTCCCAAACGTCCGGGAAACTCCAAATCCTAGCTCGCCAAGGAGAGGGCCGGCTAGGAGTAATGATCTCCTCTCCATCTCCTCAAGATTGTAATCTCCCAGTCTCGCTTCAAGTTGCTCAACGTTATCAGAACGTCATTGCCCTCCTGGATTCCGGAGCAGCTGGGAACTTTATTACCGAAGCCTATGTTAAACGGTGGTCCCTACCCACCGAGAGACTTCCTTCCTCCTTTTCCTTAACTGCCGTGGATGGCAGTAAAATTTTTGATACAGTTATTGCTCTAAGGACTCTACCAGTTCGTCTGAGAGTGGGAGTTCTTCATTCCGAACTTATTTCACTTTTAGTGATTCCAAGAGCCACACATCCTGTGGTCCTGGGCCTTCCATGGCTCCGTCTTCACAATCCTACAATTGATTGGACGACTACGCAAATTCTGGCATGGGGTCCCTCCTGTGCTGAGACATGTTTGTTTAAAGTGTTGCCTGTCTGTTCTTCCTCCCCCAGGTCGTCTGATGTTCCACCTACTCCATATCAAGATTTCACGGATGTGTTCAGTAAAGCTTCTGCTGATATCCTTCCTCCTCATAGAGAATGGGACTGCCCGATTGATCTCGTTCCAGGGAAGGTTCCACCTCGAGGCCGAACTTATCCGTTGTCTCTGCCTGAGACGCATTCTATGGAGGAATACATTAAAGAGAACCTAGCAAAGGGGTTCATTCGACCTTCTTCTTCTCCAGCCGGCGCAGGCTTCTTTTTTGTAAAAAAGAAAGATGGTGGTCTGCGGCCGTGCATCGACTACAGAGGTTTGAACGACATTACCATCAAGAACCGCTATCCTTTACCCCTGATTACTGAGCTCTTTGACAGAGTTAGCGGAGCTACCATCTTTACAAAGCTGGACTTGAGAGGTGCATACAATCTCATCCGGATCCGTGAGGGTGACGAGTGGAAGACCGCATTTAACACCCGTGACGGACATTATGAGTACCTCGTCATGCCCTTCGGATTGAGCAATGCTCCAGCTGTCTTCCAGCATTTCGTCAATGAGATTTTCAGAGACATTCTATACCGTCATGTCGTGGTCTATCTAGATGATATCCTCATTTTTGCCAACAATTTAGAGGAACATCGTTTTTGGGTAAAGGAGGTTCTGTCCCGTCTCCGTGTCAATCATCTCTATTGCAAATTAGAGAAATGCGTCTTTGAAGTCAAGTCCATTCCGTTTCTAGGGTACATTGTGTCCGGTTCCGGACTAGAGATGGATCCTGAGAAACTACAAGCAATCCAGAATTGGCCGGTACCCTTAACCCTCAAAGGGGTCCAGAGGTTCTTAGGGTTCGCCAATTATTACCGAAAGTTTATACGAGACTTTTCCACCATTGTGGCGCCTATTACTGCTTTCACCAAGAAGGGTGCTAACCCGTCCAAGTGGTCTGAAGAAGCCATGCAAGCTTTTCATCTTTTAAAACAGAGGTTCATCTCTGCGCCTGTCCTGAAACAGCCTGACATCGACTCTCCTTTCATCTTAGAGGTGGATGCCTCCTCCGTTGGAGTAGGAGCGGTGTTATCTCAGAGGGCTAAAGATGGCCATTTACATCCTTGCAGTTTCTTCTCACGGAAGTTCTCCCCAGCGGAGCGCAACTATGCCATTGGCGACCAGGAGTTGCTAGCCATCAAGCTCGCTCTAGAGGAGTGGAGATATCTGTTGGAGGGAGCTTCTCATTCAATCACCATCCTTACAGACCACAAGAACCTTCTATATCTGAAAGGCGCACAATGTCTCAACCCTCGTCAGGCCAGATGGGCGCTTTTCTTTTCCAGGTTCGACTTTAAACTCCAGTTCTGTCCGGGCTCTCAGAATCGCAAGGCCGATGCCCTTTCCCGCTCATGGGAGCAAGAAAATGAGTCAGAGTCTTCAGACAAGCATCCTATTATAAATCCGTTGGCATTCTCCACGGTAGGGATGGACTCTACGCCCCCATCAGGGAAAAGTTTTGTGAAGCCGACACTAAGGAAGAAGCTCATGCATTGGGCCCATGCTTCCCGCTTTGCCGGACATACAGGTATCCAAAAAACCCTGGAGTTTATCTCTAGGTCCTATTGGTGGCCAACTCTGAAAAAGGAAGTTTTGGAGTTTATTGCATCTTGCCCAAAGTGTGCTCAACATAAAGTATCCCGCCAGTCGCCTGCGGGGCAACTGGTTCCACTATCTGTTCCCCGTCGACCATGGACCCATTTGTCGATGGATTTTATTACAGATTTGCCCATGTGCAACAAGTTTAATACCATCTGGGTGGTAGTTGACCGGTTCACCAAGATGGCACACTTCATTCCTCTTACCGGTCTTCCGTCAGCTTCCAAGTTGGCTCAAGTATTCATACAAGAGATCTTTCGACTCCACGGTCTTCCAGAAGAAATTATCTCAGATCGAGGAGTTCAATTCACAGCCAAATTCTGGCGAAGTTTATGTCAAGTCCTCCAAGTCAAGCTAAAGTTTTCCACGGCTTACCATCCTCAGACCAATGGTCAAACTGAGAGGGTGAATCAGGACTTGGAGTCCTTCCTCCGCATCTATGTGTCCTCCTCTCAAGATGACTGGGTTCAATTACTTCCCTGGGCCGAGTTCTGTCATAACAACCAGTATTATTCTTCATCTTCTTCAACACCATTCTTCACCAACTTTGGATTCCACCCTAAAGTCCCTGAGTTCCAACCGCTTCCAGCAACTTCTGTTCCCGCAGTGGATATCACCTTGCATCAGTTTGCCAATATCTGGAAGAGCGTACGATCAGCTCTGCTCAAGGCATCGTTCAGGTACAAGAAGTTTGCGGATAAGAAGCGTCGAGCAGTCCCTGCTCTCAAGGTGGGTGATCGGGTATGGTTATCCACGAAGAATTTGAGGTTAAGAGTTCCCAGTATGAAGTTTGCACCTCGCTACATCGGTCCTTTTAAAATTGATCAAGTCATCAATCCTGTTGCTTACAGACTCCAGTTGCCTCCCTTCTTAAAAATACCCAGGACATTCCATGTTTCCCTGTTGAAACCGCTAATCTTGAATCGGTTTCATTCCTCACTTCCTCCAACTCCGAAAGTCCAAACTCAACGAGGCGTTGAGTATGAAGTAGCCAAGATCCTGGACTCACGTCACCGTTACGGTCAACTTCAGTATCTTATTGACTGGAAGGGTTATGGCCCTGAGGAACGTTCATGGACCAATGCTTCTGATGTCCATGCTCCTGCCTTGGTCCGGAGATTCCATTCCAAGTTTCCTCAAAAGCCAAAGAAGTGTCCTGGGGCCACTCCTAAAGGGGGGGGGTGCTGTCACGATCCGGGTATCTGGACGCCATTTCTTACCTATCAGATGCCTCCTAAGGCTGGCTCAGCGCTCCAGCACCGGATCCCATCTCTTATCCTGATGTGCACATTCCCGCATCCTCTCCTGTCTCTCTGGACGCAGTCACAGTAACGCCTTATACATCTGGCATGGCGTCTCCCGCGGCCTCCGCCGCCGTCCCTGAGCTTCTGCATTCAGAGTGGCGATTACGTCAGCCGCGGCCTCCGCTGTGTCCGCGTGGTCAGATGTGCATCTGTCAGCCTGGCGTCTCCTGTCTCCGGTGGCCGGCGCCGCCATTACTGTTTTCCAGACCACATGGATTACAATCCAAACTTCCCTCCAAGTGTCTGCATGGGCGCAGCCATCTTGGATTCTGTCAGCTGATCTTTCCTACCAATCCGTTGTCAGTATTATTAATTTGCATAATTGCCTAGCCAATGCCTTCCTTGCTGCAGGTATAAATAGGTTGTGCCTGAGCAAGGAAGGCGTCAGTGCTTTGGTTGTCAAACCTAGTTCCAGTTTGTCTCTCTCCTGTGATTGTCTTCCAGGTTCCAGCTCCTGTCTCCAGACTTCTGCTATAGAGACCCGCACCAGCATTCCATCTGCGGTGTAGCCTGACTCTCCGATCCATTCTGGACTCACCTGTTTCCAGCTACAACATCACCTGCTTCCAGCTCAGCTTCCAGCAGTGTACAGCTTCTCTTAAAGGGCCGGTGTCCTTTCTGCAGTTTACCACTCTCCACCGGTATTATTATTTCTCCGCTCTCAAATTCTACATTTCATCTATATTGCATCGCTCTCAAGCTTTATTTATTATTTAACTGGTTCCAGCCAGTATCCACTCCGTGCCAACACCTGTCTGGTTCTAACCAGTACCCACAGCAGCATTTTATCTACAGCAGTCCAGCTTTCCCTGGAACACCAGCTGGTACGACCCTGGGCTTTCCTCATTGCTACAGTTGAGCCTGGTAAGGACTTTCCAACTTGCAGATAATAAGAACTGTCTCATACCACCAGAGCTCTGTGGTCCCTGCCACCCTGTAGTACCCAGGAACTGTATTATTATTTCTCTGCTGATTTTTATGTTTCTTTTTACTGCTACTGTGATGCATGGAGTTTGTCATAAATAAATATCATTGACTTTTACTCAAGTTGTCGTGGTCACGCCTTCGGGCGGTTTCTCTTCATGTTACTTACATGTCCAGGGGTCTGATACAACCTCCCAGGTTCCGGTACATCTCAGCCCCTACAACTGAGGCTGCCTTCCGTCAGCTCAGGCCCTCAGTTGTGACACGGATGGCTTTATTAATGACTTTTATGTTTCGTTTCAGGACCTTCTAGCTCCCTCTTTAGTGGCGGTCTACACCAATATTACCTCGCAGGGCACCCTTCCTCAGGAGATGCTCGAGGCGCGTATTGTCACGATCCCTAAACCGGGCAAAGATGTGACCTCTTGCCAAAATTATCGTCCCATTGCGTTACTGAATGGGGATATTAAAATATACGCTAAATGAATAGCCTCTCGGCTGAACGCCCTCCTCCCCTCCCTGATATATCCGGACCAAGTTGGTTTTATCCCGGGTAGACAGGCGTCCGATAATACACGCCGGGTCTTTAATCTTGTTGATTCCCTAACCCCCGAGCAAGGTCTCCTTCTGCTATCTTTGGATGCAGAGAAGGCCTTTGATCGTTTAAATTGGTCTTATATGCGAGAAGTCCTAGCCAAATTCGGCCTGCGCGATCGCATTCTCTCCTCGATATTAGCCCTGTATAGCTCCCCGACGGCCCGGGTATTTAGTAATGTTTTTTTATCTCACCCTTTTCCAATCTATAATGGCACCCGCCAGGGCTGCCCCCTCTTCCCTCTCATATTCGTGCTAGCCATTGAACCACTGGCAGCTAGGCTACGAGCGGACCCACAGTTCCCTGGACTGCGATTAGGCACCACGTCACATAAACTATGTCTGTTCGCAGATGATGTTCTCCTATTCGTAACAGACCCAGCCACAACTCTCCCTCATCTGCATACTGTTTTAGATAGCTACTCTGCAGCATCGTATTATAAACTAAATGCCTCTAAGACGGATGCTCTGCCCATTAACCTCTCTAACTCCTTGCCCCTATTACGCACTAAGTATCCGTATAACTGGAAAACATCCTCGATACGATACCTGGGTATTCTTATTCCCCCATCTACCTCCTCTGTATTTGATGTCAATCTCCCTCCTCTGCTGTCCTCCCTTCAGATTTTCACCAAATCATGGCTCAACTATGAAGTTTCTTGGTTGGGCCGTCTGGCCGCCTTTAAAATGTCGCTGCTCCCTAAGTTAATGTTCTTGTTCCGAACTATCCCTTTTATCTTCCCTAAAAAGTACCTAGATAAGGCCACTACAATCCTCACTAACAATATATGGTCTTCGCGCCCGCCTAAACTTGCTCGCGCAAGGATGTCTCTACCAAGGAGAGCCGGTGGCCTAGATATGCCCAATTTATCACTGTACCAAGAGGCCTCCCTTCTTGCCCAGATTAAAGAATTTTACAAAGATGTATGTCCGGAGTGGACGTGTCTGGAGGAGGCAGCCTGCCCCCGTTTTCCCTTGAAGGATCTTTTTTGGATTCCTAGGCCCCTTCGCCCACAGTGCTCAAATATCCTCCCCTCTACCCGTGCCACACTCCAGATTTGGGACAAACTGACTGCGGCCATATCCCCTTCCTATCATAATCTCTCTCTGATTTCACTACGAACGGTAGCCGCTCTAGTCCCTAATCTTGGCCTGGCGGGCTGGAGGTCCAGAGGGATGGAGGTCCTGGGAGACTTGTTTAATGGGTCCGTATTTGCCTCTTTTTCTGATATCCAGAGACGCTTCTCTCTACCAGACACCGAGAGGCTTCGATATTATCAAATACAGCACTGGTGGACTAGCCTCCACCTCTCCCCCTCCCTACCATCACATGATATCCTGCAAGTCACAGGCCGATTTTCTAACGCTACTTCCAGAGGGGAGATTTCCTTCTGGTATAAAACATTACTCTCACTACTCCCTGTTTCTAAATCTAGAGCCCAGGTCAGGTGGGAGACGGATGTGGGATGTGTTCTCCAAGATTCTCAGTGGCAACACATTTTTATGTCATCCTTCACTATGTCTAAATGCCTGAATCACTCCGAAATGCACGTTAAGCTACTCCACAGACTGTACCTCACACCGGAAAGGCTACATACGATCTGGCCGGCATGTTCGAAGTTTTGTTGGCGCCTATGCGGAGAGGTTGGCCACCTCTTCCATATTTTTTGGTCTTGCCCCCATATCCAAGGGTACTGGACAGAGGTATTTGGCCTTATCAACAAAGTCCTGAACCTCGACCTCTCCCCCTCCCCGCTTATAGCTCTATTGAATATATATCCGCGAAGCATGGGGGTACATCTACATTATGTCCTAGGCCACATCTGCCTCGCCGCACGTGCGGCTTTAGCCCAAAACTGGAAACAACCCACACCACCTCCGGTGTTGAAGGTGATACACAAAATACAGCTGCACTTCTTGATGGAGACTGAACACATCCCATACTCCTTCACTGCTAAATCTCCATTTGTGCGCTGGATGCCTTGGCATCTATTTACCACGGAGGGTGAGGGTGCTGCATTTATACTACCTCCCCGAACCCCTGTACAATCACCCCCCAGCACATCGGCTGATGTGGCCCCCTCCCCCCCCCTAAAACAACAAGGACCCCCTATTTGTATTTGTGTTATATTTACTTCAAGCCCATTGCCGCCCTGCCACCTCCATTACTTATTTTTTGTTTACCTTACAATGTATTGGGGTGATCGACTTGCAATTGTCTGCATATGTCTGTTAAAGCGCTTTCTTATATGCGTATGTACCTACTTCCCCCTCCCTTCCTTTTTCCTTTTTGTATCCCTGTTTGCAATGCAAAAAATTTCAATAAAAACTATTGATGGAGAAAAAAAAAAAAAAAAAGATTCACCATGCAAATTGGAGAAACATATTGGGGGACTTGCAGGGCATACATGCCTGCTCTCTCGGAATGGTCGTGAGGCTCCTAAGATATGGGTGGCATTCCTGATTACCCAGAAGAGTGGGCAAGTCTCCCGGTGGCAGCTGTGATGTGCCCACCTAGCACATAGCCCCCAATCGGGGAGGCTGATAATGCAATTTGCGCTGAATCGCGTCATCTTACCCAACCCACGCTGTGCAATGCCTGTAATCTTGCCATTGTATAGCAGGGGCATGGCCACGATGACTCATTCGCTATCACCATGCCCCCTGTACAGCCTTCTATGATGTGTTATGCCCCAGCTCCTATGTCGCATCATGTCAGCCTAAACCGCCCCCCGCTGTATCAACCTGACTGCCTCCTCTGGGATGGGGCCGCCAGAATGTCGGCAACTATGTTGCAGGTACAAGCCCGGGTACTGGCTAGCAGCCTCCCTGAACCCTCCGCAGCCCAGTACACTGCAGCGTCTGCATGTAGCCTCCACTGAGCAGCAGCACTCTGCTCTGTTCCCTACCACCACAACACCTGTTCTGTTAATAGGCCAAATAAATGAAAATCATGAAATGATCCCGCAATTCCGTAGCTAATTTATATTATTGTAGATCCAAGCTTCATGGATGGACTCTGCTTCCTACAATACTCAAGAGAAGCAATAGAGGTGAAGCAGACTGACCAGACTACAAGATGTTAGGTAGGTGGCTTTAAGACAGTGACACTTTATAATATGAACTGGGGCACTGTAATGTGACATAATATGTACTGCGGAGGCTATGTCATAATGACAATTGGGGGTACTGCGTTATAGAATGTGTACTGGCAGACATACAATATGACATAATGTGAACTAGGGCATTAGTAATGGTTTAGAAAATAACTAGGGCACTATGATGGGGCTTAGATTGTAAGCTTGCCATCAGGGCCTTCCTACCTCTATGACTGTTTGTTATCACCCATTTTGTTATTGTTATTTCAAATTGTAAAGCGCAACGGAATTTGCTGCGCTATATAAGAAACTTAATAAATAATAAATAAATAAAATTAACAACTGCTTCAAAGCGGTGATTTTCTAGAAGCATCGGAACAGGAGCCCCTTCAAAATGTTGCTATATGGGGCTCACAAGGTTCTGACTATGCCACTGACTGTAGCTTCTCACACTCTCAGCTCCAAGGCCTCCAGCAGAGTACAGGCAGTTTCTTCGAAATTATTCAGCGATATTAGGAAAGCAAGTATCCCAAAAGGTTCTATGGTTGTTTGGCCCAGGGACAAATGCTTCTCTATCACCTGGCCCAGTCCTCCCTTGGCGGGAGCCCAAATCCAGGCCTCCAGTTCCTTTGTACATGTGGGAAACAGAAAGCTGGATCATACATATGCTGGTCAACAAATTGCTGGCATGGCAAGTAGTAAGACCACTATTTGCGCTGACCTGCATGCAAAACTTATGATCATTGACACTTTTTCAAGTTCTTGATGGACACTGCCTTCACCATCAAGCTCCATTTACCATGCAGGTACTGTAAAAAGAGGGAAAGCACAAATACTAATCCTAATGTGTACATACCCTATGAATGGTAAATTCAACTGAATCAGTTTATCGGTGACTTCCCAACTAAAGTATGTGCTCACAGCTCTTACTTTGGGCCTAATTCAGATCTGACCGCAGCAGCAAATTCGTTAGCTAATGGGCAAAACCATGGAGGTCATTCAGACCTGATTGCACGCTAGGTTTTTTCACTGCGCTGCGATCAGGTCAAAACTGCGCATGCGTATGCACCGCAATGCACAGGCTCATCGCACGGGTACAAAGCGGATCGTTGCTGTGTGATGGATTATATGAAGAATCCATTCGCACAGCCGATCGCAAGGTGATTGACAGGAAGAAGGCATTTGTGGGTGGCAACTGACCGTTTTCTGGGAGTGTTTGGAAAAACGCAGGCGTGTCCAAGCGTTTGCAGGGCGAGTGTCTGACGTCAATTCCGAGCCCAGACAGGCTGAAGTGATCAAAGCGGCTGAGTAAGTTCTGGACAACTCAGAAACTGCACAAAACTTTTTTGTACCGCTCGGCTGCACATGCGTTTGCACACTTGCAAAGCAAAAATACACTCCCCTATGGGCGGCGACTATCTGCTCGCAGCAGTGCAAAAAAACCCTAGTGAGCGATCAGGTCTGAATTAGGTCCCATGTGCACTGCAGGGGAGGCAGATATAACATGTGCAGAGAGATTTAGATTTGGGTGGGGTGTGTCCAAACTGAAATCTAAATTGCAGTGTAAAAATAAAGCAGCCAGTATTTATCCTGCACAGAAACAATACAACCCACCCAAATCTAACTCTCTCTGCAAATGTTATATCTGCCTCACCTGCAGTGCACATGGTTTTACCCATTAGCTAACAAATTTACTGCTGCGATCAGATCTGAATTACCCCCTTCATAAGTATACTAGTTACCAACCCGTCAAAATGACGAACAACATAACAGTAATGTCAGCGCTGGCAGCTGTGCATGCCCGAATGGAGCAACACTTGAATTGCTCCATTGGGCGCCATCTAGTGGCATGTCAGTGCGCAAAACACTTGATTTCCTCCCATAGAGGTGAGGAGCAGCGTTAGTCTTTTATTATATAGGATGTTACTGAGATTTAAGTGATGCAAGAGTAGTAATCTTAAACTAGTTTTTGGAATGTTTATTAAAAAAACATAGGAATTACAAAACACAATATAACTTTCCACAATAAACAACAACAAAATAATCCCCTTTTACATACTCTACAATGATAACTCATGACAGGGCTATAATTACATAAGCTGTCGTCTGCGCTGGTCCACTAGTTTCCAGTGTGTAATCTCAGGTTGAGTCTGGAGTCTCCGTTGTTTTCTTTCTTGCTGTTTCTCCAATGTCTGGCGAAGCTGCTGTAGTTTCCGTATCAGCTCCCAGTTGTGATGCAGAAGTTCTGATTGAGTTCTCTGTGCTTCCCACTTTTGCTCCTCAGCTTGTTCCACTACCAGCTTTGTGCTCTTCAGTTCTTTTTCTAGTTCCTGAATCCTGCAACATAAAACCAGCAATACATGAATGATCTCTATCAGCAGGTCTAAACGTACATTGTGAGTGATGATTGACTTACCTGGCATGGTCACATCAAATACAGCCATGTCAGTCTGGGCTTTCCCTGACATGGTTGCATCTTATGTGCCCAGTCGGAAACACCCACTGGCAGCTGCAGGAAGATAATCTTCCAGCAGCCGCCAATCTCGGAGGGGCCTCCCAGCCCCTCTGCATCTTTGTTTCCTCAGCCAGTCACTGCCATGCAGCTGATCACTGCTGATCAGGCAGGGGAAATGTAAATGAAGCAGCCCTCAGCCTCTCTGTGTTTATACCCAGCAACTGCAGAGAGGAAAAGCCAATGGGGAAATGTAAAGCAGCGATGGCGCAATGGTCCAATATTTTGGTAGACAATATAAAAAAAAATCAATATTAATGATATGCGCTTCAAAAAAAAATATTTTTTTCAAATTTAAAATCGTGTTGGATAAATAGATGTTCTTATCCTAATTCAATCCTAAAAAAAAAAACCTTACAATTTCTGAGCATTTTTTTTTTATATTAGCCAGTTAAGTAGTTAGCAGTTCTTTTAGCTTGCTGCCAGAACACCATAATTACCAACATTCCCAAATGGAAAATTGGAATATGTTACCCAAGAATCACCCAAATCACATCATGACCTGTCAAAATACTGCCCCAATCCTCCCAATGGGATGGTATCGGAATCCCGGCAGTCGGGATCTTGCCAGTCAGTATGCCAACAAATCCCATGAGTATTTTAACCCTAACAGCAACCTCCCGCAGCCTAGCCCTTCCCCTGCAGCCTAACCCTAAACCCAGACTTACTACAGGTTGAGTATCCCTTATCCAAAATGCTTGGGACCAGAGGTATTTTGGATATGGGATTTTTCCGTATTTTGGAATAATTGCATACCATAATGAGATATCATGGTGATGGGACCTAAATCTAAGCACAGAATGCATTTATGTTACATATACACCTTATACACACAGCCGGAAGGTAATTTTAGCCAATATGTTTTGTAACTTTGTGCATTGAACAAAGTGTATCTACATTCACACAATTCATTCATGTTTCATATACACCTTATACACACAGCCTGAAGGTCATTTAATACAATATTTTTAATAACTTTGTGTATTAAACAAAGTTTGTGTACATTGAGCCATCAAAAAACATAGGTTTCACTATCTCACTCAAAAAAGTCCGTATTTCGGAATATTTGGATATGGGATACTCAACCTGTATCAGTATTCTCACTGCCAGGATGCTGCTTTCGGCATTTTGACTGTCAGGATCCTGACTGTATCCCTCTCAACCTATGCAGTCTTTAGGTGTAGCCATGCAACATTGGACAAAGCCACAGAGATTGCAGATGTCATGCAAAAAGAGGACTGTTGGAAGGT
Source organism: Pseudophryne corroboree (assembly GCF_028390025.1). Classification (NCBI taxonomy): domain Eukaryota; kingdom Metazoa; phylum Chordata; class Amphibia; order Anura; family Myobatrachidae; genus Pseudophryne; species Pseudophryne corroboree. The sequence goes on along the minus strand of NC_086449.1, from coordinate 239,934,080 downwards.
TGTCAACATGCTATTCGAAGGCACTTAAGTAAAGAGATAAATGTCCCAAAAATGTTTTTTCATACACAACATACATTTTAAATGTATTAAATGGCAACCAGGGGTGGACTGGGATGGAAAACCAGGTCGGGAGATTTATGGAAGCAGCCCTAATGGGGGCAGGGTCTGTTGTTGGGGTGGATATTGTTGAGGGGGCGGGATTCATCCTCATAGGGTCCGATTCTGAGTTGGACTCCGTTGCGCCCTTTCTTGTGTCTTTTGCTGCAGTTGCATCTGTGACTTTATGCCAGTGCCCTTCCCTAGTGTGCATCCAAATATGCAAGGACTGAATTGCAGTCTATTAGTGTCTACAGATGCTGCAGTCATGCTTTGTGCATCTCTAGAATCACCACTCACACTTCCATTAGCCCTATGTAGATGCTGACTATCCATCTGAGTATGGACTCCAGTGTGAGCAATTCAGTATCACTATACGTAACCACTTTCAGCAACACGTCCACACTACTAAACATCTGTGTCTGGTTAGCCAATCCCTGTAATCACTCAGGAATGCCCAACACATTTCTAATATACTTCTTGGTGTCTGACTCTGTACTGCAACTCTGTATGAACACCATTGTGGTGCATGCATGCGCAGTGCAACTCAGACGCAAGCGCAGATGAAAAACATTGCACAAGAAAAGAAAAAATACATTGGCCCCCACAGGAAAAAAACACACACATTAGATCCCAGGGGAAAAAAATAAATGTATAATATAACTTTTGGTATTACAATTTGTTTCAAATTTCCACTGGTGTTTGAAGTGCTCAGTGACACCAAGAGGTTTTATAATTCTTGGCTGTAACATCTATATATTAATTTATTTATTAACTTTTCTGTAGTGCTAAAATATTCTATTGTACTTTCTTTCAAAGTTGGGCAGGGGTAGATTGGGAACTGAAAGTGACCCTGGAAAAATTTGTAGAAGTGGCCTCACATGGGCAGCACCAGTGGTATACTGTGTAACCATAGAGGCAGCACCACCCTGCACATGTCAACAAACAAAACAGTCCTCACATCCACATCGGCCCACCATGGATCTTCACTGGAAATTCTATGGCCATTCCGCCCCTGGATGGCACCATTTGCCATCACTAAATACAGGCAGACATTTTGTGGGCTAAATAGAATGCTATCTATCAATTTGTCAATTTGTTTTCAGGCTACCAGTTTAATGGCACTTTTTTACTTGTCTCTCATTTCTACTCTGGAAGAGGGAGCTCTGTTAAATGACAATTATTGTAGTATTATTATTATTTATTAACAGTTTCTTATATAGCACAGCATATTCCATTGCGCTTTACAATAAGAACAACAGTCATAGGCGTGCGCAGCACATTTTATTAGGGGGTGCATGACAGGAGTGGCGTGCCTAGCCCCGCCTACTGGGCGTGCCTAGCCCCGCCCAGTAGGCCAGTATACAAATAGTGGGGGTAATTCCAAGTTGATCGCAGCAGGAAACTTTTTAGCAGTTGGGCAAAACCATGGCCCTCATTCCGAGTTGTTCACTCGCTAGCTGCTTTTAGCAGCATTGCACACGCTAAGCCGCCGCCCTCTGGGAGTGTATTTTAGCTTAGCAGAATTGCGAACGAAAGATTAGCAGAATTGCGAATAGAAATTTCTTAGCAGTTTCTGAGTAGCTCCAGACTTACTCAGCCATTGCGATCAGTTCAGTCAGTTTCGTTCCTGGTTTGACGTCACAAACATACCCAGCGTTCGCCCAGACACTCCCCTGTTTCTCCAGACACTCCCGCGTTTTTCCCAGAAACGCCAGCGTTTTTTCGCACACGCCCAGAAAACGGCAAGTTTCCGCCCAGAAACACCCACTTCCTGTCAATCACAGTACGATCACCAGAACGATGAAAAATCCTCGTTATGCCGTGAGTAAAACACCTAACTTTTGTGTAAAATAATTAAGCGCATGTGCTCTGCAAATCTTGCGCATGCGCAGTAAGCGACTAATCGCAATATAGCGAAAATCGGCAACGAGTGAACAACTCGGAATGACCACCCATGTGCAGTGCAGGAATGGCAGATATAACATGTGCAGAGAGAGATAGATTTGGGTGTGGTGAGTTCAATCTGCAATCTAAATTGCAGTGTAAAAATAAAGCAGCCAGTATTTACCCTGCACAGAAACAAAATAACCCACCCAAATCTAACTCTCTCTGCAAATGTTATATCTGCCCCCCCCTGCAGTGCACATGGTTTTGCCCAACTGCTAAAAAATGTCCTGCTGCGATCAACTTGGAATTACCCCCATTATTGGATGTATGTAGTGAGTGCCGACCACCAAATATATATATATATATATATATATACACACACACACACACACACACACACACACACACACATATATACACACAAAACTTGTGAGGAAAAAACAGCGGCACTCGGAGGCTTTTAAAGGTGCAAGTGCACTGCAACGAATGTATTAAAACATAACAGCATAAAACTCCAACGTTTCGGGGCGATTTGCGCCCCTTTGTCAAGGTGAACTGTTAACCTTTTCCTTGCAAGTTTTGTATCTATCCAGTCAGAGGGCCAGTCCACAAGAATATTATTATATATATATATGTCTCCATAAATAACTGGCACTCAGGGACAACAAAATGATTCAAAAGCAATATGTAATATCCATTCTTGACACGGATATTACATATTGCTTTTGAATAATTTTGCTGTCTGAGTGCCAGTTATTTATGGATATATATATATATATATATATATATATATATTGATAATGTTGATATTATCTTAAACCATAAAGCTATACCTTTAAACACACCTTTACCATGGAGCTGCTGCGGTCACTAGCTCACGCTACGTACTTCGTACGCTATTTGCGCACAGAGTCCCGTACCGTGTACGCACTCAGCGTACAAACGCCGCACTGTGGGTACAAAGCACACACAGCGTGCGCACACACAATTAATACACCTTAAAACCTTATACAGTTATACAATGCAATGATATGATTACACTTTAAACCTTATACGGCAAAGCTCTGCAGCGATGTTACACCTTAAACCTTATGCAGCAAAGCACTGCAATGATGTTACACCTTATCAATACACTTTTAAAACCTTATACAGTTTGGTAATGTTATACGCTTTAAACCCTAGCAGGAAAGTGAAGACACAACACTGATTTGTAGTTGAAACCACAGGGTTCTAAGGCCACTGTGGATTGTTCCAAAAGGTAAAACAATACAAATCATACACTACAGGCTAACAAGTAAATCTAAACAGAATAATGGCCACAGAGAATGTACATACGTGAGAATATTCGCAAGCGCAACCTGAGCCGGTCCTCCGCTGGTCATACAGATAGCGTTCAGAGTCTTGTGTGTCCAAGCCTGCTGCAAGCTCTCTTTATTCACTTCATCCAAAACAATACAATGGTCACTGGAATCCCATTGTCTATTGGACACAGAGATGTACCTTTCATTACGGGAGAGGTCATAGGTTGATTTGAAAAGGTGGGCTATGTCTTTCTCAACTGCTCTTGTGGGTGGTCTCCTCTGGATTCCTCCCGCATACATAATATACAGTAAATAAAGTTTAAACCTATATTCTGCTTCTGCATCTAACTATCCTCAGGAACATGCGATTTTCCTCAAACCAACACCAGAATGTTTCCCTTAAAATACCCTACAGCTGGATACCAAACACCACCTTGTAACCTTGTTCTGTCCCCTCCTATCCTGTAAAGGTGAATCCCTTTGTTCTGTTATCATTTTAAACAGCTATTTCTTTCTGATGTGGTGCAGGGGGCTATGTGTACAATGTGCACTATTTGGGTTAAATATGTAATGTTCTAATAACCCCCTACGCGCTCACAAACTCCGCCGTAAATACCCATATCACGCGCATGATCGCCGGAGCGATCCTACGCAAATTGTGGATATGTGCACGAACGGAGGACTGAGTGCACGAGCAGCGGGCATGTGCATGGGGTTAGTACAATGCATATGCATTACGATATTTTTCGACTTTGACAGTCCACCCTTTGGCAGTCAACAATAACTGCCACTATCTAAACATTAAACAGAAAAATATATAATACAATATCTATCAAATAATTGGATGGTAGGAGGAGAGGAGTAGGCAGGAAATGTATGACCTAGTGGGATAGTAAAAGCATGTATGTATGAAATCCATGTCTGAGGGGCATGTATCATCATGCCGTACATGTTCTAGATAAGCTTCGAGGTATTGCGAAGTATACATTAAATCCTTCTCATCCCGTATTAAGGGTCTGTAATTGGGCCAACAAACACTACCGAGCTCTTTTCGGCTTCTTGTTCCAACAAATGGGGTGCACATTTAGTTGATGATACATGGAGGGGAAAACACATGTGAATGCTAATATGTGTATATATATATATCTCCTGTCGACTATGTGTGTCACTACCTGAAGGTTGTAGAGATGAAGATGAGACACGTATCACAAATACAATCACATAACATTTGTGCAATCATTCTTGGGTGTTGGTTGAAGTCTTGTCCGGATGGGTGTATCTTTGCTGAAAGTGTTAATCAAAGTCTTTAGAATGTCCATCAAAGTCTTTAGAGTGTCCATCAAAGTCTTTAGAGTGTCCATCAAAGTCTTTTCCGAATGGATGTATAGTTCATCAAAGTTTCTTCCGAATGGATGTATTTTTGCTTGAGGGAAAACAAAGGAGAAACGGATGAAAGAAACGGACCGTGGAATCACGTCTTATCACAACATTGTCTCGATTGATTGGTCATAAATTAAATCAGTTGTTGTAACAATGCCCCCGCTCCTCAAACTCATCACTTTGGTACCGCGCTTGCATCGCATTAAAACTCGAACACATCTAAATATCAAACCAATCATTATGACAACTCCCAGGATACAAAGGAGAAACTTTCCTACACTCACGATAACACTTTGAGCTCATTCTCCTAAACCTGAGAACCAATTTCGTGGGTTCAACCATGAGACCCAGCCGGTCAGTTCATTACTCACAGCAGTAAGGGTAAGGTTGTGTCTCCTTCGGAACTCCCATTTCAACTGCAAGATATCGTCCATCTTTTGATCTATGACCTCGGTTGGGTCATCAGTGCTGTTTGTAATGTACGTGCAGCACTTCACACCGTACTGAGTTGCCAAGGTGACACAGTACCCGCCTGTCACCGCTGTGATATAATTGAGAACCATCCTGTGCTGGATCAGTTCCGTTTTGTAAGCTTGCAACTCCCTCCCTGTATACCTGAAGGTGTCATCATACATCTCGGTGATATTATCTATCAGGTTCGCTAGCGCATGAATATACCTATAATTTATAATTCCTCTGGCGGTACGGGTGATATCTAACGCGAGTAGGAATTGAATCCCGGTGGATTCGTGGATCAAATCAGAGGCTGCATGCTCTGTCCTATCTATAAGGTGTCTCTTAACGATGTGTTCATAGTGTGTGTGAGTGTAAGGAGCTTGAGCATTGCGGTGAACGTCTTTCATCTTATTATGGGTTATGGTCATAACTTCTGGCAACACTCTTCCAATGTAACACAATCCCTCTGAGTTTGGGGCAAGCCACTTATACGCCTTCCTCCCGCATATGAAATATGCATCATCGGGGAGAACATATGGGACAGAATATGACATTACCATATTGCAAACCTTCCAAGTGAAAAATCCTATCCCTAACTCTCTCATCTGTTCAGTACACGTATCAGGCTGTATGATATGCGCACAGTACCCTGGTGATACTTCTCCAACCCGCATGGTCTTACTTCCTAGAGTATACCTATACCGAAAATACCTCCCACTGTCGGCTATCTGGTGTATAAGTTCAGTGTCTACGGGCATTCTGTCGGCTCTGTGTGAAAATGCCATGGTTTGGTTATTCCATGTCACTTCCCAATTTCCCGGCTTTCGGGAATTGGAAATGTTGAAACATACTAAGGATCTATCCACATGATATTGGTGGAGTTTCAAACTAGGAGGCCTAGAAATATTAAATTTCTTGTCCACCGGTCTCCCACCCCTTAATTCAAGTACCTCATCTATTGTTAATGGATACGGTACTAGTCCTGACTTGCTCTGACCTTGAGGTACTTGTGAGCACAACCAGCATTCTGTTTGGTTTAAAACCTTACCCACTAATGAGTGATAATCACTCAATGGATGACGGTCCATGTTGATATTAAGGCTGGACTGACATCTCTGGATGCACCCGTCCTCAACTATGTTTTCACAGTTTCTACAAATACAATTTTCCTCAGCCAATAACCCTTCACAGTGCCTCCTAGTTTCTTGACTACCAGATCGTTTTCTGATACTCGCCTTTGCTCGATGGATGTGTTGCTCTTGGAATTCTACAAATCCGTCCTTGCCATCAGAACCCATTCCAGATCCTTTCTCGACCTCTCTGGTACTCTCACCGAAACAGACTGCTCTGGTCAACAACAGGGTCAACAGGAAAACCCGGAATGCAGTCTCTTGGGGTAAGTCCATCTTGTTAAGGGGAGAGAAAGGGAACAAGAAGGGGGAGGAAAGGAGGGTAATGGGAGATGGAGAAAATAATAATAAGGAAAAAGAAAACTGGTACGACAACCACCTCTAGTCTTGTGGCTCTCCGTGCTCAGGTGCCGTCTCAACAGTGCTGCCTCTCAGTCTTCCCGGAACAGATACTCCAGTGATACGCTATTCTTTCCAAGTCCGCGACCTTTCTGTAGGGAACATAAATCCTGTATTACAATGTGTTTAACTGTTGTGTGAAATAAACCATCCGTAGAAAATGGAAAAAAAAGAGGGAGAGAATAATAAAAAGAAAATTTGTCAGATTTGCGTTCACCATCAGGCTGTCACACCATCATGTCTATCGGTATCTCTGCACAGTCTCCCTTCACCAGTATTTCCACTCTCCACCCTCTGTGCATGGCCAGGCACAATGATGCTGGTGAGATATACTGGGGTTGGGCAGACCTCTGAAAAGACCGAGTAGATATGTGACGTTTGAGCTGTAAATCTGTAGGTGAACGTCAGAGATGAAGAGGAAACTTTTAAAGATAAATCACAGAGTTTACCTGGCCGCCCCTGTATCTACAAGAAATGATCTACCAGCTACATCAACTGTGACCTCAGGTTTACTACCAAGGCTAGCAATCAACTTCACTGGCTGCAGACTACGGGTGCGGCCCAAAATTTTTCCTATGTGATCCCTGATCCCAATTACGTGTATCATAACTTTGCTCGTGTTCTTGTCCAGGGGGTCTGAATTTAGGTGTGCTGTTACAGTTGCTGGCATAATGCCCTTCCCTTTTACACAGATAACAAACTCTTGGCTTCCTCCATGTGCCAGGGGCCTGGGGTTTTGTTCGAGTTGATGCTTCCAGTGCTTGGATGCTCATCACCATCAACCGCTCTCCCTGTGCTTCCCTGGTTCTTTGGATATTTCGGTCATGCTCGATAGCGGACTCTCTTAATGCAGCCACCGAAATACCTCTCCAGTTAGGTAGAGAGGTTTGTACCCTGGTTCTTAGTGTGTCTTTTAACCCGTCCATTAATACGGACACAGCTACCTCTCTATGATGTACATTTTCCTTAATGTCCTCGATCCCAGTGTATCTAGCCATTTCCTGCAGTGCTCGATGGAAATATTCAGAAGCCGTTTCACCTTCTTTTTGTCTAATGGAGAAGATTTTATTCCACTTGACAACAGTTGGGAAATATACTCCTAATTGCGGATTGATCTGTCGTACATTCTCCTGAGTGTATTCATCAGTGAGTGGTACTTCTACATCTAATCTACAATCAGTAATGAATTTCGCAGGGTCAATATTGGAGGGTAAACATGCCCGTAGCACTGTTCGCAATCTTTGTTTGTGGGTTCGGTGGGGTTACCTAGTTCTCTAATAAACCTCTGACATGCGGCTAGATCCTTTCTGGGATCGCGAAATTCAGACATAATTGTCCTCAATTCTGTCCGGGACCAAGGACAATGCATAGCAATGTTCCTGACGGGAGTGATTCCCTGAGCGTCAGTCTTCCCATTGGGGACTGCGATCACCCTGACAGGATTTAGTTCAATTACACCATTTTGTGTTGACTCTACAATGTGAGGTGCTATTATCTCTGCATAATGTACAGTACCGTACTTACCTGTGGACACGACCTCACTTATCCCTCCGCTAGGGGGCTTTACTACTGCTCTTACCGGTTGGGCCGTGCCCACCTGGGTGTCCTGTATGGTGGCTGCTAGAGAAAGTGCCGATATCGTGCTGGGTTCATCTTCTTGCTTGTAGTCCTGAGGGAAGTTTAAAATGGGATGCAACTTGCACGGGTTAGAATTAATACATTTATCAGTTTTACTCTTATCGTCATTAATACATTTATCAACTTTACTCTTATCATATATCGGTATGCCATTGTCTGTAGCCACTTTCTTCCCTGTAATATACGGTGGTGGTGGTGCGGTTGCCATCAGTTTCCTGATAGGGTTGGAACCGGCTGTGTAAGCTAGTTCCCTCTGCATATCGCCCTCTTGTTGCCATAAATGTAAACAGTTTGTGTGTCTGATCCTTTGTTTTTGGGACTTTAACAGACATATCCTAATCCTTAAATTCTGCAACACCTCTGAATCAAAACTACCTATCCCAGGAAATGGTGCTTTATCCCCCACAGTCATTCGTGTCCATTCATCACAAAAGGTCTCAGTGTGGGGACCATACTTCCCCCACATTACTAACCGAGCTGACCCCCTGGGTCTGAAATCTGCAGTCTGAACCCTGACTGAGGAACGTCCCTGTGTTGTGCACTTGGCTTCCATTGTGGACCTTTTTAACACGGGAAAACTTCCTAAAATGCACCAAACACAGTAGTCTACCGGTGGAAGTCCTCAAAGTTCTTCCACTAACTTCTTCTGCTCCGAGTATCATGGATCCGCCTTATTTAGCAGACACGTGTAGCCGTTGCAGGCCCTACTTCAGCCTATATCCCCTGGGCCTTTTGGGTACCCAGTGAATATCTGCCTCTGGAGATTTTCCTGAGAGACCAGCGAAAACTCCCTAAACCTTTACTTTACACAAATCACGCTTGCATGTGCTTTACATAACGCTTATGATGACGAGATTTACGCACAAATATGCAAAACTTCGTATCACGTTGCGCCGTGTTGCCCATACAACCGTGCGGTCCAATCGTACTACTTATAGACACTTGCTATCTATAAGTGGTAGGATCACTGGAGTCTCCACACTGTGCTCCAAAACAGCCGGAGCGTAATACCACGAAAACTTTATCACACTCCGTTGCACGTATTCACCTAGACCATGCTCACCACGTTTTCACCAAGTTTCACCAAGTTTCACCAAGTTTCACCAAGCTTCACCAAGTTCACCAAGCGGGATTCAATACATTCACACCTTATTCAGCCCACACGAACATTCTATAGTTTTCTGATAAGAAAAATATCTTTTCCTGTTAACTGATAGCTTTCCCCAGAGGTACTACAGTAAAAAAGGTTTTTAAACTAAATATTGAAAACTGAACAAATTTGTGCTATTATCGCGTGGCTACCGTCTCGCGCCTAAACTAAAACAGTGCTATTGTGTGATTTGTACTTAGTGGGCGTACTTTTATGCACGTTGCGTAAACCCGCCACGTGTGTATACCTTTACGTTGTGTACGCAGTCCCGTGTTTTGTCTGAGACACGTGTACAAAGGCCGTACGTCCGCAGTACTACAAATCCCACACTTCTATAAATGTAAGCGATAGTTAACTATAATCACTTACTTAACACACACACAGTTTCTTCTGTATAAACCTTTACAACTTGGCTAGGCTGCATGTGCGTCTTACACTTATTTCTTAAATATTAACTCTATATTTAAACTAAATAGCAACAAATTTTTTCAGTACAGGTCAAAATGAATCTAGTAATCAATAATTCAAATGGTATGATTCTTATTGGATAGCTATCTTGCAGAACATACACTGATATAAATATACACATAATTATAATATTATATATATGTACCATTCACTGGTCTCCTGAGACTCATTTACCCATTAAGTGCTTCTAATTTGCATATGAATGCTATGTGCTATTGGTTGCCTGTAAAGGTGTTTTTGTTCACTGTTAGGAAAAAGCAGTTACACAGGTTAATTTGCATTTCAATGGCTATCTTACAGCAAGCAGAGTTAACTGAATCCTAGAGGTAGAAGGAAAAAACAACAACTTTGTTTTCATCTGTGTGTACTTCTTACATCAAGTATCCATCTCACTATTAACTTTCACTAGGCCCCATCTGAAACTATTTGTAATTGACTATGGCATGGGTTAAATAAATGCATTGGTAACTCATAAATGGTGATTTCTTTTTTTGACCAGGGAGGGCTGATTATTCTTGGCAGTGAACATCAGCCATTTAGAAAAATGACCTTCCCAACATGGCCGCTGCTCCTCCCCCTTCCACATCCATGAGGGTTACACAAAATGGTGGACAGGCCATGTGGTTAGTCCAAAATGGAGGACAAACCATGCGGCTTCCTTTATCAAAAAGAAATCACAAAGAAATCACACACCATGCAAGCCCCTGAAGTTATTTTAGACCTGAGTTAAAAAAAAAAACCACTATATCAAGGCTTTTGCAGCAACTTTTAAATGTACTTTTACCCTACTTAACAGATAAGCAATTCAATCTGAATCAAACACAACATGACTCATTTGAACCTTGTTTTGCAACAATATGATCAGATATGCAGAGTACAGGTGTATGCTTGTATTGTGTGCGCATTTGGCGCCAAACAGAAATTTACAGTTTTTAAAATAGCTTTGCGTTCTTACCTTCCGGATCCCACCAGCATCCCAACAAACCTTGCAGAGCAGACACCATCTTATCAGCAATGAAATAGGGTTTACCAGTGTATTCTACAGCCAAAAAAAAGCTTACGTAGGATACCTGTCCGCCCTTTTGCTGATAGATAGAGTCTGCTTTAACCTGCTAGGCTGTGGGTATGAGAAAATCCCGGACGAGCGCCCAATTGATAATGTCGATATTATCTTAAACCATAAAGCTATACCTTTAAACACCTTTACCATGGAGCTGCTGTGGTCGCTAGCTCACGCTACGTACTTTGTATGCTATTTGCGCACAGAGTCCCGTACCGTGTACGCACTCAGCGTACAAACGCCGCACTGTGAGTACAAAGCACACACAGCGTGCGCACACACAATTAATACACCTTAAAACCTTATACAGTTATACAATGCAATGATATGATTACACTTTAAACCTTATGCGGCAAAGCTCTGCAGCGATGTTACACCTTAAACCTTATGCAGCAAAGCACTGCAATGATGTTACACCTTATCAATACACTTTTAAAACCTTATACAGTTTGGTAATGTTATACGCTTTAAACCCTAGCAGGAAAGTGAAGACACAACACTGATTTGTAGTTGAAACCACAGGGTTCTAAGGCCACTGTGGATTGTTCCAAAAGGTAAAACAATACAAATCATACACTGCAGGCTAACAAGTAAATCTAAACAGAATAATGGCCACAGAGAATGTACATATGTGAGAATATTCGCAAGCGCAACCCGAGCCGGTCCTCCGCTGGTCATACAGATAGCGTTCAGAGTCTTGTGTGTCCAAGCCTGCTGCAAGCTCTCTTTATTCACTTCATCCAAAACAATACAATGGTCACTGTAATCCCTTTGTCTATTGGACACAGAGATGTACCTTTCATTACGGGAGAGGTCATAGGTTGATTTGAAAAGGTGGGCTATGTCTTTCTCAATTGCTCTTGTGGGTGGTCTCCTCTGGATTCCCCCCGCATACATAATATACAGTAAATAAAGTTTAAACCTATATTCTGCTTCTGCATCTAACTATCCTCAGGAACATGCGATTTTCCTCAAACCAACACCAGAATGTTTCCCTTAAAATACCCTACAGCTGGATACCAAACACCACCTTGTAACCTTGTTCTGTCCCCTCCTATCCTGTAAAGGTGAATCCCTTTGTTCTGTTATCATTTTAAACAGCTATTTCTTTCTGATGTGGTGCAGGGGGCTATGTGTACAATGTGCACTATTTGGGTTAAATATGTAATGTTCTAATAACCCTCTATGCGCTCACAAACTCCGCCGTAAATACCCATATCACGCGCATGATCGCCGGAGCGATCCTACGCAAATTGCGGATATGTGCACGAACGGAGGACTGAGTGCACGAGCAGCGGGCATGTGCATGGGGTTAGTACAATGCATATGCATTACGATATTTTTCGACTTTGACAATATATACATATATATATATATATATATATATATAGAAGTCGTCCGGCGGCACTCACGGCAATAAAGACAAACAGGCAGCTCCAATCAGCCAACGTTTCAATGTTATTTGTTCAACATTTTCGTCAGGGCATGCCCTGACGAAAATGTTGAACAAATAACATTGAAACGTTGGCTGATTGGAGCTGCCTGTTTGTCTTTATTGCCGTGAGTGCCGCCGGACGACTTCTATACATGTGTGGGGAACCGTGCAGGTTCTTTATGGAGGGCACCGGCTGTTAATGTTTATTTCATTGGGGAAGGAGTGCCGCTTGACTGTGTTACTATATATATATATATATATATATATATATATATATTAGTGATGAGCGGGTTCGGTTCCTCGGAAACCGAACCCCCCCGAACTTCACCCATTTTACACGGGTCCGAGGCATACTCGGATTCTCCCGTATGGCTCGGTTAACCCGAGCGCGCCCGAACGTCATCATCCCGCTGTCGGATTCTCGCGAGATTCGGATTCTATATAAGCAGCCGCGCGTCGCCGCCATTTTCACTCGTGCATTGGAAATTTTAGGGAGAGGACGTGGCTGGCGTCCTCTCCGTTAATTAATGTTGATGCAAATATTTGTGCTTATTGCTTAATTGTGGGGACTGGGGAGCAGCTGTATTATATAGGAGGAGTACAGTGCAGAGTTTTGCTGACAGTGACCACCAGTATACGTTGTCTGCCTGAAAAACACTCCATATCTGTGCTCAGTGTGCTGCATATATCTGTGCTCACACTGCTTTATTGTGGGGACTGGGGACCACCAGTATATTATATAGGAGGAGTACAGTGCAGAGTTTTGCTGACAGTGACCACCAGTATATATAGCAGTACGGTACGGAAGGCCACTGCTCTACCTACCTCTGTGTCGTCAAGTATACTATCCATCTAGATTCTATACCTGTGGTGCATTTTAGTTTTGCAGTTTGCTGACAGTGACCACCAGTATATATAGCAGTACGGTACGGAAGGCCACTGCTCTACCTACCTCTGTGTCATCAAGTATACTATCCATCTAGATTCTATACCTGTGGTGCATTTTAGTTTTGCAGTTTGCTGACAGTGACCACCAGTATATATAGCAGACGGTACGGAAGGCCACTGCTCTACCTACCTCTGTGTCGTCAAGTATACTATCCATCTAGATTCTATACCTGTGGTGCATTTTAGTTTTGCAGTTTGCTGACAGTGACCACCAGTATATATAGCAGTACGGTACGGAAGGCCACTGCTCTACCTACCTCTGTGTCTTCAAGTATACTATCCATCCATACCTGTGGTGCATTTCAGTTGTGCGCAGTATATATAGTAGTAGGCCATTGCTATTGATACTGGCATATAATTCCACACATTAAAAAATGGAGAACAAAAATGTGGAGGTTAAAATAGGGAAAGATCAAGATCCACTTCCACCTCGTGCTGAAGCTGCTGCCACTAGTCATGGCCTAGACGATGAAATGCCATCAACGTCGTCTGCCAAGGCCGATGCCCAATGTCATAGTAGAGAGCATGTAAAATCCAAAAAACAAAAGTTCAGTAAAATGACCCAAAAATCAAAATTGAAAGCGTCTGATGAGAAGCGTAAACTTGCCAATATGCCATTTACGGCACGGAGTGGCAAGGAACGGCTGAGGCCCTGGCCTATCTTCATGGCTAGTGGTTCAGATTCACATGAGGATGGAAGCACTCATCCTCTCGCTAGAAAACTGCAGTGCCACTCCTAGATGGGCCAGGTGTTTGTGTCGGCCACCTGTGTCGCTTAGCTTAGTCACACAGCGACCTTGGTGCGCCTCTTTTTTCTTTGCATCATGTGCTGTTTGGGGACTATTTTTTTGAAGTGCCATCCTGCCTGACACTGCAGTGCCACTCCTAGATGGGCCAGGTGTTTGTGTCGGCCACTTGTGTCGCTTAGCTTAGCCATCCAGCGACCTCGGTGCAAATTTTAGGACTAAAAATAATATTGTGAGGTGTGAGGTGTTCAGAATAGACTGAAAATGAGTGTAAATTATGGTTATTGCGGTTAATAATACTATGGGATCAAAATGACCCCCAAATTCTATGATTTAAGCTGTTTTTGAGGGTTTTTTGTAAAAAAACACCCGAATCCAAAACACACCCGAATCCGACAAAAAATTTTCAGGGAGGTTTTGCCAAAACGCGTCCGAATCCAAAACACGGCCGCGGAACCGAATCCAAAACCAAAACACAAAACCCAAAAAATTTCCGGTGCACATCACTAATATATATATATTAGTGGTGGGCAACGATTAAAATTTCTAATCTTGATTAATCGCATGATTTTCTCAGATTAATCGCGATTAATCGCATTGTTATGTGCAAAACTGGATCAGCAAAGTAGCTTTACACATAAATTGTTACAATGTCTCTGAATGGTGTAATAATATGTAACATTTAAGTAAGATAGTATCTCAGCCCTGAAAAGCCCATTGATGCAAATATAATTTATATATTGTGAATTGATATATACCCAATGATGCCAATATAATTGATCTAAACAAATATAATTGATATATACTGTTCCAGGTAAAAAATAAATATAATGTTCACAAATGCTGGCCAGCAATATAGACTCCCTTAATGGGGAGATGACACATAGGCTCACAGTGCTTTAAATGGTGCCACATAGATACCTATAGTGCAGCTGCATCTGTCCTCCGAGTGGTAGAACAATGATTAGCACAAACGTCCCCTATAGCAGGAGAACCAGTGCAGGCGGCTCAGATGGAGGTGCTGTAACAGCCTCCCGATGAGTAAGTGATCCTAATTTCCGTAAGCCGTTTTATGAAGCCGGTGTAAGCGGCTCTGTGAAACAGGAGAGCCAAGGCAAGCGGCTCGGGTGAACGTGCTGTGACTGCTTTGCGGTGATGAGTATTCTGCAGTACCGCAATGTCCGTCTAACCGGTCGGTGCAGGCGGCTCTGGCCTGATGCGGTTCTCGACTACAAAGCCCGGTCGTTTCTTCAGAGGTTGATTGTCGGCGGTAAAATAATTATCGGCATTAATTAGTTAATGCGTTAACGCGATATTAACGCGTTAACTTGCCCAGCCCTAATATATATATATATACACATCCTCCAAGATATTGCACTCAAACGGGCTTCTCAATAAAGAATCACTCCATAACACAAGTTAATGTTATGGAGTGATTCTTTATTGAGAAGCCCGTTTGAGTGCCTTATCTTGGAGGATGTGCATGATTCTTTAAAGAGCACCGCGGCCTGAGTTCGCCTAAAGGAGAGAGAGTGCCGCCTACACGTGTGTGTGTGTGTGTATATATATATATATACATATATATATATATATATATATATATATATATACATATATATATATATATATATATACATATACATACATTTTATCCCAACCACAACCCCCACCCCAGCCTGGCCTGAACTTTGCCCTGGTGCACACACAGACTAAGAGACAGTGAGTGAGTCTCTCACTCACATTTTGAAGGGCAGGTTCAGGCAGGATGATGGGATGACTACTGACTGCCCTCCTCTCCGAGTCCCCCAGCGGTTGAAAACGGCAGGGCCGGGCGGCAGATCAGGGTACACACAGAAATGAGCATGGGCGGGAGCCGGGACTCGGAGGACAGCCGATAGCGCAGCCACTCAGCCAGGGCGGGAAGGAAGGGCGCGCGGTGTGACACCGCGAGGCAGTCGGATTATGACGGTGGTGGTGGGTGGGCTGGGTGCGGCCAGCCCACCTGTCCATGAAGAAGTCGCGCAGCTGACGAAGCTGTGTGTGAGTGTGACCGGCGGTAGAGCAGTGGGACTCGGGAGGGGGTGAATGCTGTTAGGGCAGTGAGCTGTGCAGCCAGGAGGTTATCCGGTCATCACTGTATCAGTGTGCTGTTGTAGTAGCAGTAGCACTGCAGCAGCACACAGACAGCGGCGATCGGCGTGACATGCTGGGGAGGGTGCCTGTGCGCACCAGGCACCCCCCGTGCGCACGCCTATGACAACAGTAATAGAACAAAAAAACTGGGCAATAACAGACAGACAGAGGTAGGAAGACCCTGCTCACAAGCTTGGGAAATGTGAACAGATTTGATTTAAAAAAAATGTGAATTAAAGGGCTTGGAGGAGAATTCTGTGAATTATCTTCCAATTGCCCATTAGTACATTTAGGTGATATTAAAATAGTGTGTAAAGGGTGTGAAAACACCCTTTTGCACATTATTTTAGTAAAAATAATAGTGATAAATATAAAAAAATTACCCTGCTACAAGGAGGCAGGCATGCATTGCCCTTAGATCACGGGCTGATTTTCAGTTTCATTGTATCTAGAGCACACTTAAGACATTAATGGGTCCAGTTTTCTTAATTGAGCAGTAATTATGCTGTGTGAGGGTTTTTTATTTTTTATTTTGTTTTTCTTAAATGCTTTCACTAAAGGGTAAACCTTTGGGGTAGATTCATAATCAGGGTTAAAGATTATTATGTTGGTGAGCCAAAGGTAAATTACCTTATCTAATTTCTTAGAAAGAGCCTGAATCTAATCCTTCAGTCTAATCTGTCAGCCAAACTGAAAGGACATCATTGTGGCTAATGCAAAAAGACTGGTTTGTGCCACCAGTATTTCACACCATAAACCTCTGCCCATTACCGTGTCAAATAAAGCCTTGTCATATTCTCCATCACTGCATTGAGAGTCAAAGCTTCTTGGTTGTAACCTTTTCTTAATTCTTCTTCAAGAATTTCCACCTTACTTTGATTAGTTCCTGGATTCCTGGTCTTCTCTTTGGAACCAAACAGGTCAAATGAAGAAAAGAACATGCGAATGAAAACATTCAGATAAATAATAAAAAAACATACGGAAACTACTGAACTAGTTGGGTCACTATTTTTAGACAGTGTATTGCTAGGTGTAGCCATGTAGAGTGCAGCCATATAGTCTTTTGGTATGACCAGGGGCAGATCTAGGCACCCGGCCACCTCTAGACACAACATTACTGATCGCCTCCCATCACATCACTGCCCCCTTCATATTGGGCAGGCCCTTATGTCTCCAGACTACCAAAGCAACCCCTACTCCACCCCCAGCCACCCACCTACCACACCACAATTTGCTGCACCCCACCTCCCCTGTACACACTGCACAATAAAAAAAAAAACGTAATTACAAAAACTCAACTTGGCCTCTTTAAAAAAATTACCTGGCCTCATCAAACAAGTGGGATAGCAGGGCTGGCATGTAGGGGAGTATGTTGTGCCACACCCAATAAGTGGCACCTCACATGCTAAGTGGGAAATCGACTACTGGGTATGACAGTGTCATACCTAATAAATTAACGAACAAACTGATATGGCAGAAAAACAGCGTTAAGACACATTAGACAAATTCCATATTTTGATATAATCAAATAAGATATATTCACTATAAATAATTGTTTGCATAAACCATAACAATTGTAAGAGTTATTTAAATATGATGTACCTGCGTTTAACACGTGCATGGTGATTAATACATAAACTTCTAAATATATTTTTGTTTTAGCACCTCTGGATCCTTTTGTATGATGATCATGATAATGTCAATCCCAGTAACACACTGACTTATGGATGGTACTAACAATGCACCAATCAGATTAATGGAAGGTGTACACACTCAGGTTTATTAATGGCTGCAACTATCCACTAATCAAAGTGCAGGATGTTGTCACATGACTTGTACAGCATGCCGAGAGGCAGCAAGGGACCCCAGGAGGGGTAAGTCACCCCACAGATCTGAATTTTTTGCATCAGTAGAGAGGGAGGGAATTCTGTATTGGAATTCCACCAGAGATCTGGGGTATCATCTTGTATTTTTACAGAAATTAAGGGGGGAATCTGGTTAGATTCATTAATCTAACGGGTGCGAAAAAGGGTGGTAGTCTCGGGCTTTAACGTCTGTGGCTATTTAGTTAGAACCCCTTTTTCTTACCCCTTGAATTAACTTGTTTCGGACAATAACACATGGAATCTGGGATAAGTTTCTGGACCTATGTGTTAATGGGTTCGAGACACCCGAAAACAGGCACTTTATAAGGACCCAAACAAATTCACTGTTAACTGCAGCTTGCGGGCTGCCTTCGGGGGATTAATTAGCCTGCGGTACATGACCATGGATAATTGAATTTCCCCCTAATAGGGACACTGCTATACATGTCCTCTAAAATAAAAGTCTAGATCCACCTCTCACAAAATCCACAAATCTAACAACTGCTTTAAGCTTTAAAATTTTTGCAGCACACTTCTATAATTTATCATAATTAGACAGCAGTTTTCACTGGTATGCAATAGAGCGTGAATTAAAACATTGATTGTTGTTAAAATACTCTGACTACTCTTGCAAGTTAAAGCTGATTGATCACTCTCAAGGTGTGTACACACAGTGAATGATTTTTTGCGATTTTGACTATATAGTCAAAATCCAAATAAAGTTAGTACAGACTGCAGGGTGAAAGTCTCCTTGCGATCCCGATGCGCGGTCCCGCGAGGTTGGTATTGCAAGCCCAGATAGACTGTGCAGGCAAGTCATTTTTGAATATCTAGTATAAAAAATAGTCAAAAATGACACTTAGCCAAAATCGTACAAAGCCAGTATCGCAAGCGCAGTCATCTTTGCTTGTGATACCGACCTAGTCTCTATCGCATAGTGAGAATCAGGGGTTAACCCGAATCTCACCATGTGTACACACCTTCAAAGAATATAGATAAGACCACTCCTTACAACAAAAGCCAACTCATTGGTCTGTGAGTGACTGAAATGGTTCAAAATAGCAGGCCATAGAGGGCAGAGAGGATGTGGCGAATAATTAGACATGACCTAATTATGCGATGCATTATCTGGCTCACATCCAATACTTTGGCCACCCTCTTCAGCCTTAAATGCCTTGTTGTTTTACATCTGCCCATCAAGTTCCTTCAGATTGCTTTAAATGATACATGTAAAAAAATAATAAGGTCTATTACCTGCATTGAGGTCGCGGAAATCAATAAGTGGCTTTCTTTGGTGAGATTTCATCATTACTATCAAATAGAAAAAATAGATTTTTAGATTAGATTAGACGGCCATTAATAAATAATAAAAGCAACATGAAGGTAACAACAGTACATTGTTAGCTTACAATGGTATTTCATGTCAGAGCTTTCAGCAGGAGCTTTGCACCTTCGCAGTGGCACACAGAGGTGGGATTTCCGATTACCTGGTAACCCTCCCTGTGGAGCCAAATTTTCTATTTTGGAAACAGAGACAGCCATGTCCCAGTCTCAGCAAAGCTGCCACCGTAATCGTGACCACAGAGCTGCTGCAGTAACAGAGAGCTATGTAGCTCTCTGCTTACAGAATATCCAGGGGAGTTGCTTGCTGTGCATGCTCAGCCACAGCAGCTTCCCCCGTCCTCCAAGTGCCACCTGTCTGCTCCCAGCTCCTGATGGTATGCATAAAATACAGTATATGTAAGTTTGAAGTCTGTATGTATGTATTTGTTGGTATCTATGTTCAGTATGTATGTGTGTTTGTGTATGTATGAATGAATGAATGTGTGTGCTATATATATATATATATATATATATATATATGTGTGTGTGTGTGTGTATATGTGTATATGTGTATGTGTGTGTATATATATATATATATATATATATACACACACACACACACACATACACTAACACTATATATATGTGTGTAGAAATGTAGTAGGCACTCTCTATTACATGCAGCTATCGGGGTGCCCTCCTGTAAATAAATGCATAGGTTGGGGGTGGTTCCCTGGGCCAGGCCGATTTGTCGTCTCCTAGAATAGGAACCAGGTGGCACTCCACGGATTTTCAATGAAACAAATATTTATACTTCCATAAAAAGCAGTTACATTAGTTGTAGACAAGCATAGTGCAAAAACTCAGACGTTACAACTAGAGATCAGCGGGTTCGGTTCGCCGAGAACCGACCTTCCCCCGAACTCCACGTGTCAAACACGGGTCCGAGCCAGGCCCGGTTGTTCCCGCCTGACTCGGAAAACCCGAACGAGGCAAAACGTCATCGTCCCGCTGTTGGATTCTCGCGAAATTCAGATTCCATATAAAGAGCCGCGCGTCGCCGCCATTTTCGTTCGGGCATTGTAGAAGGTACAGAGAGGACGTGGCTATGTTGTCAGTTCTCAGTATCAGTGCTCAGTATCAGTGTTTATTGCTGCTCAGTAATACTAGTACAGTGTCTCTCTTGTGCTGCATCTTGCTGCTGTAGGGTGCTCTGGTAGTAGTGTCCTGTGACTGTGCATCGTTCATCATCATTCCAGTCACAGTGGTATCTGGGGGGTGACAATTCCAGAGTGCTTTTGTGCTGCTCAGTAATACTAGTACAGTGTCTCTCTTGTGCTGCATCTTGCTGCTGTAGGGTGCTCTGGAAGTAGTGTCCTGTGACTGTGCATCAGTCATCATCATTCCAGTCACAGAGGTATCTGGGAGGTGACAATTCCAGAGTGCTTTTGTGCTGCTCACTAATACTAGTACAGTGTCTCTCTTGTGCTGCATCGTGCTGCTCAGTGTCAGTTCTCAGTAGTATCATCAGTGCTCAGTATCACTGCTCATTGTCTTGTGGTGCTCAGTAATACTACATTACTAATACTTGTACAGTGTCTTGTGCTAAATGTGCTGCTTAGTGTCAGTTCTCAGTAGTATCATCAGTGCTCAGTGTCAGTTCTCAGTAGTATCATCAGTGCTCAGTATCACTGCTCATTGTCGTGTGGTGCTCAGTAATACTACATTACTAATACTAGTACAGTGTCTTGTGCTAATCGTGCTGCTCAGTGTCAGTTCTCAGTAGTATCATCAGTGCTCAGTATCAGTGCTCAGTATCACTGCTCATTGTCTTGTGGTGCTCAGTAATACTACATTACTAATACTAGTACAGTGTCTTGTGCTAATCGTGCTGCTCAGTGTCAGTTCTCAGTAGTATCATCAGTGCTCAGTATCAGTGCTCAGTATCAGTGCTCATTGTCTTGTGGTGCTCAGTAATACTACATTACTAATACTAGTACAGTGTCTTGTGCTGCATCGTGCTGCTCAGTATCAGTGCTCAGTAGTATCATCAGTGCTCAGTATCACTGCTCATTGTCTTGTGGTGCTCAGTAATACTACATTACTAATACTAGTACAGTGTCTTGTGCTGCATCGTACTGCTCAGTGTCAGTTCTCAGTAGTATCATCAGTGCTCAGCATCAGTGCTCAGTATCACTGCTCATTGTCTTGTGGTGCTCAGTAATACTACATTACTAATACTAGTACAGTGTCTTGTGCTAATCGTGCTGCTCAGTGTCAGTTCTCAGTAGTATCATCAGTGCTCAGTAATGTATCACTGCTCACTGTCTTGTGGTGCTCAGTAATAATAAGAATTTACTTACCGATAATTCTATTTCTCGTAGTCCGTAGTGGATGCTGGGGACTCCGTCAGGACCATGGGGTTTAGCGGCTCCGCAGGAGACAGGGCACAAAAGTAAAAGCTTTAGGATCAGGTGGTGTGCACTGGCTCCTCCCCCTATGACCCTCCTCCAAGCCTCAGTTAGGATACTGTGCCCGGACGAGCGTACACAATAAGGAAGGATTTTGAATCCCGGGTAAGACTCATACCAGCCACACCAATCACACTGTACAACCTGTGATCTGAACCCAGTTAACAGCATGATAACAGCGGAGCATCTGAAAAGATGGCTCACAACAATAATAACCCGATTTTTGTAACAATAACTATGTACAAGTATTGCAGACAATCCGCACTTGGGATGGGCGCCCAGCATCCACTACGGACTACGAGAAATAGAATTATCGGTAAGTAAATTCTTATTTTCTCTGACGTCCTAAGTGGATGCTGGGGACTCCGTCAGGACCATGGGGATTATACCAAAGCTCCCAACCGGGCGGGAGAGTGCGGATGACTCTGCAGCACCGAATGAGAGAACTCCAGGTCCTCCTCAGTCAGGGTGTGCCCCTGACCAAGTATCAGCTCGGCAAAGTTGTAAAGCCGAGACCCCTCG
Organism: Pseudophryne corroboree; assembly: GCF_028390025.1. NCBI lineage: Eukaryota > Metazoa > Chordata > Amphibia > Anura > Myobatrachidae > Pseudophryne > Pseudophryne corroboree. The sequence continues at coordinate 239,911,669 of NC_086449.1, read as the reverse complement.
GGCAGCCGCCCAAGATGAGCCCACCTTCCTTGTGGAATGGGCATTTACATATTTTGGCTGTGGCAGGCCTGCCACAGAATGTGCAAGCTGAATTGTACTACACATCCAACTAGCAATCGTCTGCTTAGAAGCAAGAGCACCCAGTTTGTTGGGTGCATACAGGATAACAGCAAGTCAGTTTTCCTGACTCCAGCCGTCCTGGAAACTATATTTTCAGGGCCCTGACAACATCTAGCAACTTGGAGTCCTCCAAGTCCCTAGTAGCCGCAGGTACCACAATAAGCTGGTTCGGGTGAAACACTGACACCACCTTAGGGAGAAACTGGGGATGAGTCCGCAGCTCTGCCCTGTCCGAATGGACAATCAGATATGGGCTTTTTTGAGACAAACGCCGCCAATTCTGACACTCGCCTGGCCGAGGCCAGGGCCAACAGCATGGTCACTTTCCCTGTGAGATATTTCAAATCCACAGATTTGAGCGGTTTAAACCAATGTGATTTTAGGAATCCCAGAACTACGTTGAGATCCCACAGTGCCACTGGAGGCACTAAAGGGGGTTGTATATGCAGTACTCCCTTGACAAACTTCTGGACTTCAGGAACTGAAGCCAATTCTTTCTGGAAGAAAATCGACAGGGCCGAAATTTGAACCTTAATGGACCCCAATTTGAGGCCCATAGACACTCCTGTTTGCAGGAAATGCGGGAAACGACCGAGTTGAAATTTCTTCATGGGGCCTTCCTGGCCTCACACCACGCAACATATTTTCGCCACATGTGGTGATAATGTTGTGCGGTCACCTCCTTCCTGGCTTTGACCAGGGTAGGAATGACCTCTTCCGGAATGCCTTTTTTCCTTAGGATCCGGCGTTCAACCGCCATGCCGTCAAACGCAGCCGCGGTAAGTCTTGGAACAGACATGGTACTTGCTGAAGCAAGTCCCTTCTTAGCGGCAGAGGCCATGAGTCCTCTGTGAGCATCTCTTGAAGTTCCGGGTAACAAGTCCTTCTTGGCCAATCCGGAGCCACGAGTATAGTTCTTACTCCTCTACGTCTTATAATTCTCAATACCTTGGGTATGAGAAGCAGAGGAGGGAAGACATACACCGACTGGTACACCCACGGTGTTACCAGAACGTCCACAGCTATTGCCTGAGGGTCTTTTGACCTGGCGCAATACTTGTCCAGTTTTTTGTTCAGGCGGGACGCCATCATGTCCACCTTTGGTCTTTTCCAACGGTTCCCAATCCTGTGGAAGACTTCCCGATGAAGTCCCCACTCTCCCGGGTGGAGGTTGTGCCTGCTGAGGAAGTCTGCTTCCCAGTTGTCCACTCCCGGAATGAACACTGCTGACAGTGCTATCACATGATTTTCCGCCCAGCGAAAAATCCTTGCAGTTTCTGCCATTGCCCTCCTGCTTCTTGTGCCGCCCTGTCTGTTTACGTGGGCGACTGCCGTGATGTTGTCCCACTGGATCAATACCGGCTGACCTTGAAGCAGAGGTCTTGCTAAGCTTAGAGCATTGTAAATTGCCCTTAGCTCCAGTATATTTATGTGGAGAAAAATCTCCAGACTTGATCACACTCCCTGGAAATTTTTTCCCTGTGTGACTGCTCCCCAGCCTCTCAGGCTGGCCTCCGTGGTCACCAGCATCCAATCCTGAATGCCGAATCTGCGGCCCTCTAGAAGATGAGCACTCTGTAACCACCACAGGAGAGACACCCTTGTCCTTGGAGATAGGGTTATCCGCTGATGCATCTGAAAATGCGATCCGGACCATTCGTCCAGCAGATCCCACTGAAAAGTTATTGCGTGGAATCTGCCGAATGGAATCGCTTCGTAATAAGCCACCATTTTTCCCAGGACTCTTGTGCAATGATGCACTGACACTTTTCCTGGTTTTAGGAGGTTCCTGACTAGCTCGGATAACTCCCTGGCTTTCTCCTCCGGGAGAAACACCTTTTTCTGGACTGTGTCCAGAACCATCCCTAGGAACAGCAGACGTGTCGTCGGAAACGGCTGCGATTTTGGATATTTAGAATCCACCCGTGCTGTCGTAGAACTACTTGAGATAGTGCTACTCCGACTTCCAACTGTTCTCTGGACCTTGCCCTTATCAGGAGATCGTCCAAGTAAGGGATAATTAAGACGCCTTTTCTTTGAAGAAGAATCATCATTTCGGCCATTACTTTGGTAAAGACCCGGGGTGCCGTGGACAATCCAAACGGCAGCGTCTGAAACTGATAGTGACAGTTCCGTACCACGAACCTGAGGTACCCTTGGTGAGAAGGGCAATTTGGGACATGGAGGTAAGCATCCTTGATGTCCAGGGACACCATATAGTCCCCTTCTTCCTGGTTCGCTATCACTGCTCTGAGTGACTCCATCTTGATTTGAACCTTTGTATGTAAGTGTTCAAAGATTTCCCATTTAGAATAGGTCTCACCGAGCCGTCTGGCTTCAGTACCACAATATAGTGTGGAATAATACCCCTTTCCTTGTTGTAGGAGGGGTACTTTGATTATCACCTGCTGGGAATACAGCTTGTGAATTGTTTCCAATACTGCCTCCCTGTCGGAGGAAGACGTTGGTAAAGCAGACATCAGGAGCCTGCGAGGGGGAGACGTCTCGAATCTCCAGTCTGTACCCCTGGGATACTACTTGTAGGATCCAGGGGTCCACTTGCGAGTGAGCCCACTACGCGCTGAAACTCTTGAGACGACCCCCCACCGCACTTGAGTCCGCTTGTACGGCCCCAGCGTCATGCTGAGGACTTGGCAGAAGCTGTGGAGGGCTTCTGTTCCTGGGAATGGGCTGCCTGCTGCAGTCTTCTTCCCTTTCCTCTATCCCTGGGCAGATATGACTGGCCTTTTGCCCGCTTGCCCTTATGGGGACGAAAGGACTGAGGCTGAAAAGATGGTGTCTTTTTCTGCTGAGATGTGATTTGGGGTAAAAAAGGTGGATTTTCCAGCTGTTGCCGAGGCCACCAGGTCCGATGGACCGACCCCAAATAACTCCTCCCCTTTATACTGCAATACTTCCATGTGCCGTTTGGAATCTGCATCACCTGACCACTGTCGTGTCCATAAACATCTTCTGGCAGATATGGACATCGCACTTACTCTTGATGCCAGAGTGCAAATATCCCTCTGTGCATCTCGCATATATAGAAATGCATCCTTTAAATGCTCTATAGTCAATAAAATACTGTCCCTGTCAAGGGTATCAATATTTTCAGTCAGGGAATCCGACCAAGCCACCCCAGCGCTGCACATCCAGGCTGAGGCGATCGCTGGTCGCAGTATAACACCAGTATGTGTGTATATACCTTTTTAGGATATTTTCCAGCTTCTCAGCTGGCTCCTTGAGGGCGGCCCTATCTGGGGACGGTACCGCCACTTGTTTTGATAAGCGTGTGAGCGCCTTATCCACCCTAAAGGGTGTTTCCCAACGCGCCCTAACTTCTGGCGGGAAAGGGTATACCGCCAATAATTTTCTATCGGGGGAAACCCACGCATCATCACACACTTCATTTAATTTATCTGATTCAGGAAAAACTACAGGTAGTTTTTTCACACCCCACATAATACCCTTCTTGTGGTACTTGTAGTATCAGAAATATGTAACACCTCCTTCATTGCCCTTAACATGTAACGTGTGGCCCTAAAGGAAAATACGTTTGTTTCTGCACCGTCGACACTGGAGTCAGTGTCCGTGTCTGTGTCTGTGTCGACCGACTGAGGTAAATGAGCGTTTTACAGCCCCTGACGGTGTTTGAGACGCCTGGACAGGTACTAATTTGTTTGCCGGCCGTCTCATGTCGTCAACCGACCTTGCAGCGTGTTGACATTATCACGTAATTCCTTAAATAAGCCATCCATTCCGGTGTCGACTCCCTAGAGAGTGACATCACCATTTCAGGCAATTGCTCCGCCTCCTCACCAACATCGTCCTCATACATGTCGACACACACGTACCGACACACAGCACACACACAGGGAATGCTCTGATAGAGGACAGGACCCCACTAGCCCTTTGGGGAGACAGAGGGAGAGTTTGCCAGCACACACCAAAAACGCTATAATTATACAGGGACAACCTTTATATAAGTGTTTTTCCCTTATAGCATTTTAATATATATATACATATCGCCAAATAAGTGCCCCCCCCTCTCTGTTTTAACCCTGTTTCTGTAGTGCAGTGCAGGGGAGAGCCTGGGAGCCTTCCCACCAGCATTTCTGTGAGGGAAAATGGCGCTGTGTGCTGAGGAGAATAGGCCCTGCCCCCTTTTCGGCGGGCTTCTTCTCCCGTTTTTCTGAGACCTGGCAGGGGTTAAATACATCCATATAGCCCCCAGGGACTATATGTGATGTATTTTTAGCCAGAATAAGGTACTATCATTGCTGCCCAGGGCGCCCCCCCCCAGCGCCCTGCACCCTCAGTGACCGCTGCTATGAAGTGTGCTGACAACAATGGCGCACAGCTGCAGTGCTGTGCGCTACCTTATGAAGACTGAAGAGTCTTCTGCCGCCGTTTCTGGACCTTCACTTTTCGGCATCTGCAAGGGGGGTCGGCGGCGCGGCTCCGGGACGAACCCCAGGGTGAGACCTGTGTTCCGACTCCCTCTGGAGCTAATGGTGTCCAGTAGCCTAAGAAGCCAATCCATCCTGCACGCAGGTGAGTTCACTTCTCTCCCCTAAGTCCCTCGTAGCAGTGAGCCTGTTGCCAGCAGGACTCACTGAAAATAAAAAACCTAACAAACTTTTACTCTAAGCAGCTCTTTAGGAGAGCCACCTAGATTGCACCCTTCTCGGCCGGGCACAAAAATCTAACTGAGGCTTGGAGGAGGGTCATAGGGGGAGGAGCCAGTGCACACCACCTGATCCTAAAGCTTTTACTTTTGTGCCCTGTCTCCTGCGGAGCCGCTAAACCCCATGGTCCTGACGGAGTCCCCAGCATCCACTTAGGACGTCAGAGAAACTACATTACTAATACTAGTACAGTGTCTTGTGCTAATCGTGCTGCTCAGTGTCAGTTCTCAGTAGTATCATCAGTGCTCAGTATCACTGCTCACTGTCTTGTGGTGCTCAGTAATACTACATTACTAATACTAGTACAGTGTCTTGTGCTAATCGTGCTGCTCAGTGTCAGTTCTCAGTAGTATCATCAGTGCTCAGTATCAGTGCTCATTGTCTTGTGGTGCTCAGTAATACTACATTACTAATACTAGTACAGTGTCTTGTGCTGCATCGTGCTGCTCAGTATCAGTGCTCAGTAGTATCATCAGTGCTCAGTATCACTGCTCATTGTCTTGTGGTGCTCAGTAATACTACATTACTAATACTAGTACAGTGTCTTGTGCTGCATCGTGCTGCTCAGTATCAGTGCTCAGTAGTATCATCAGTGCTCAGTATCACTGCTCATTGTCTTGTGGTGCTCAGTAATACTACATTACTAATACTAGTACAGTGTCTTGTGCTGCATCGTACTGCTCAGTGTCAGTTCTCAGTAGTATCATCAGTGCTCAGCATCAGTGCTCAGTATCACTGCTCATTGTCTTGTGGTGCTCAGTAATACTACATTACTAATACTAGTACAGTGTCTTGTGCTAATCGTGCTGCTCAGTGTCAGTTCTCAGTAGTATCATCAGTGCTCAGTATCACTGCTCATTGTCTTGTGGTGCTCAGTAATACTACATTACTAATACTAGTACAGTGTCTTGTGCTAATCGTGCTGCTCAGTGTCAGTTCTCAGTAGTATCATCAGTGCTCAGTATCAGTGCTCAGTATCAGTGCTCATTGTCTTGTGGTGCTCAGTAATACTACATTACTAATACTAGTACAGTGTCTTGTGCTGCATCGTGCTGCTTAGTATCAGTGCTCAGTAGTATCATCAGTGCTCAGTATCACTGCTCATTGTCTTGTGGTGCTCAGTAATACTACATTACTAATACTAGTACAGTGTCTTGTGCTGCATCGTACTGCTCAGTGTCAGTTCTCAGTAGTATCATCAGTGCGTAGCATCAGTGCTCAGTATCACTGCTCATTGTCTTGTGGTGCTCAGTAATACTACATTACTAATACTAGTACAGTGTCTTGTGCTAATCGTGCTGCTCAGTGTCAGTTCTCAGTAGTATCATCAGTGCTCAGTATCACTGCTCACTGTCTTGTGGTGCTCAGTAATACTACATTACTAATACTAGTACAGTGTCTTGTGCTAATCGTGCTGCTCAGTGTCAGTTCTCAGTAGTATCATCAGTGCTCAGTATCAGTGCTCAGTATCAGTGCTCATTGTCTTGTGGTGCTCAGTAATACTACATTACTAATACTAGTACAGTGTCTTGTGCTGCATCGTGCTGCTCAGTATCAGTGCTCAGTAGTATCATCAGTGCTCAGTATCACTGCTCATTGTCTTGTGGTGCTCAGTAATACTACATTACTAATACTAGTACAGTGTCTTGTGCTGCATCGTGCTGCTCAGTATCAGTGCTCAGTAGTATCATCAGTGCTCAGTATCACTGCTCATTGTCTTGTGGTGCTCAGTAATACTACATTACTAATACTAGTACAGTGTCTTGTGCTGCATCGTACTGCTCAGTGTCAGTTCTCAGTAGTATCATCAGTGCTCAGCATCAGTGCTCAGTATCACTGCTCATTGTCTTGTGGTGCTCAGTAATACTACATTACTAATACTAGTACAGTGTCTTGTGCTAATCGTGCTGCTCAGTGTCAGTTCTCAGTAGTATCATCAGTGCTCAGTATCACTGCTCATTGTCTTGTGGTGCTCAGTAATACTACATTACTAATACTAGTACAGTGTCTTGTGCTAATCGTGCTGCTCAGTGTCAGTTCTCAGTAGTATCATCAGTGCTCAGTATCAGTGCTCAGTATCAGTGCTCATTGTCTTGTGGTGCTCAGTAATACTACATTACTAATACTAGTACAGTGTCTTGTGCTGCATCGTGCTGCTCAGTATCAGTGCTCAGTAGTATCATCAGTGCTCAGTATCACTGCTCACTGTCTTGTGGTGCTCAGTAATACTACATTACTAATACTAGTACAGTGTCTTGTGCTGCATCGTACTGCTCAGTGTCAGTTCTCAGTAGTATCATCAGTGCGTAGCATCAGTGCTCAGTATCACTGCTCATTGTCTTGTGGTGCTCAGTAATACTACATTACTAATACTAGTACAGTGTCTTGTGCTAATCGTGCTGCTCAGTGTCAGTTCTCTGTAGTATCATCAGTGCTCAGTATCACTGCTCACTGTCTTGTGGTGCTCAGTAATACTACATTACTAATACTAGTACAGTGTCTTGTGCTAATCGTGCTGCTCAGTGTCAGTTCTCAGTAGTATCATCAGTGCTCAGTATCAGTGCTCATTGTCTTGTGGTGCTCAGTAATACTACATTACTTATACTAGTACAGTGTCTTGTGCTGCATCGTGCTGCTCAGTATCAGTGCTCAGTAGTATCATCAGTGCTCAGTATCACTGCTCATTGTCTTGTGGTGCTCAGTAATACTACATTACTAATACTAGTACAGTGTCTTGTGCTGCATCGTGCTGCTCAGTGTCAGTTCTCAGTAGTATCATCAGTGCTCAGCATCAGTGCTCAGTATCGCTGCTCATTGTCTTGTGGTGCTCAGTAATACTACATTACTAATACTAGTACAGTGTCTTGTGCTAATCATGCTGCTCAGTATCAGTGCTCAGTAGTATCATCAGTGCTCAGTATCACTGCTCATTGTCTTGTGGTGCTCAGTAATACTACATTACTAATACTAGTACAGTGTCTTGTGCTGCATCGTGCTGCTCAGTGTCAGTTATCAGTAGTATTATCAGTGCTCAGCATCAGTGCTCAGTATCACTGCTCATTGTCGTGTGGTGCTCAGTAATACTACATTACTAATACTAGTACAGTGTCTTGTGCTAATCGTGCTGCTCAGTGTCAGTTCTCAGTAGTATCATCAGTGCTCAGTATCAGTGCTCATTGTCTTGTGGTGCTCAGTAATACTACATTACTAATACTGCAAGAGTCTCCATTTAAATGTCTTCAGATGGTGGACCTTAAGTGGCTCATGGCCAAGGTACTGTTTTTACTGGCTATTGCTATTGATATTTCATTGTGACCATGCAGAAGAGCTGAAGACCGCTATTGAAGAATTCTGGTCTTCCTGCCAGGACGCGGCACTTACCGCTGCGACGGCGGTTCCTGGGGTCCGTCCAGGCTCGGCCGGCTGTCTGCAGCGCTGGGCTGCGGGGGGTGCGGCGCGGATGGTGGTGGGAGTAATGTCTTCCTGGAAGCAGGAGGAAGGACCTAGTGGCCGAAGCTTCCCTGTATGTCTGCAGTATGGGGGGGGCCATGTTGGAGACCAAAGTGCAGCACCATTGAGCGTGATGGGTGAGTGACAGCCAATCCTGATTCCCTGCTGCCTGTAAGTAGGCTGGGATTTTTGCATTCTGTGCCAGTGCTTTGTTGTAGTTACTCTGTGCCTTAGCTCTGTACTCCCGCAGCTTGTTCTGTGCATCTCCGGTTAATTGGTTCCGTTTGGCTCTCCGAGCCCTCTGCCGACTCTCGCTGTACAATGCCCACCAGCGCTCCTGTGTGCAGTCACAGTCGCCCACCGGTGCCTTCGGATTCCGCAGGATCCCCATGGTGGATCGCCAGCATCCAGTTTTCTCAGTTCTTCATCCACGTCTTCAAATCATCCAGCATCCAGTTTTCTCAGTTCTTCATCCACGACTTCAAATCATCCAGCATCCAGTTTTCTCAGTTCTTCATCCGCGTCTTCAAATCACCCAGCATCCAGTTTTCTCAGTTCTTCGTCCACATCTTCAAATCATCCAGCATCCAGTTTTCTCAGTTCTTCATCCGCGTCTTCAAATCACCCAGCATCCAGTTTTCTCAGTTCTTCATCCACATCTTCAAATCATCCAGCATCCAGTTTTCTCAGTTCTTCATCCACGTCTTCAAATCATCCAGCATCCAGTTTTCTTAGTTCTTCATCACATGTCTTCATATCATCCAACATCCAGTTTTCTCAGGTTTTCATCCACGTCTTCAAATCATCCAGCATCCAGTTTCCCCAGTTCTTCATCCACATCTTCAAATCATCCAGCATCCAGTTTCCACAGTTCTTCATCCACGTCTTCAAATCATTCAGCATCCAGTTTTCAAGGCTCTTCATCCATGTCTTCAAATCATCCAGCATCCAGTTTTCTCAGTTCTTCATCCACGTCTTCAAATCATCCAGCATCCAGTTTTCTCAGTTCTTCATCCACGTATTCAAATCATCCAGCATCCAGTTTTCTCAGTTCTTCATCCACGTCTTCAAATCATCCAGCATCCAGTTTTCTCAGTTCTTCATCCCATGTCTTCATATCATCCAACATCAAGTTTTCTCAGTTCTTCATTCACGTCTTCAAATCATCCAGCATCCAGTTTTCTCAGTTCTTCATCCACGTCTTCAAATTATCCAGCGTCCAGTTTCCACAGTTCTTCATCCACATCTTCAAATCATCCAGCATCCAGTTTCCACAGTTCTTCATCCACATCTTCAAATCATCCAGCATCCAGTTTTCTCAGTTCTTCATCCACTACTTCAAATCATCCAGCATCCAGTTTTCTCAGTTCTTCATCCACGTATTCAAATCATCCAGCATCCAGTTTCCTCAGTTCTTCATCCACGTCTTCAAATCATCCTGCAACCAGTTTTCTCAGTTCTTCATCCACGTCTTCAAATCATCCAGCATCCAGTTTTCTCAGTTCTTCATCCACGTCTTCAAATCATCCAACATCCAGTTTTCACAGTTCTTAATCCACGTCTTCAAACCATCCAGCATCCAGTGTTCACCATTCTTCATCTACGTCTTCATACCCTCCGCCAACCAGTCTTCACAGTTCTTCAGCCTTGCCACGGCATCATTCTACCAACTCGACTTCACAATTCTTCAGTCTCGTCCTTATATCAACCTATGAATATTCTTCACAGTTATACAACCTCGGCCTCATTTCATTCAGTGACTTGCGTCCCAGCAGTTTCCCAGTCCTGAACTAATTAGCCCCAGCTCCCTGCAGCCTCATTCATATCTGTTGTCCTCAATAAATATATGAAAAGGAATTACCTTCATCCTCCTTGTTTCCAGCACACAGGGGCATCTGCTCCTTCGGTTGGACTGAGTCCAACGGATCCACAAACACCACCTGCCCTGACAGTGCCATAACACCTCAGCAGTGCCACAGGCTGATAGAATCCATGCCACACCGCATTGAGGCAGTAATTCATGCAAAAGGTGCCCAAACCAAGTACTGAGTACATATGCATGATTATACTTTTCAGAGGGCCGACATTTCTGTATTTAAAATCCATTTTTTATTGATTTTATGTAATATTCTAATTTTCTGAGATTTTGGATCTGGGGTTTTCTTAAGCTGTAAACCACAATCATCAAAATTATAACAAATAAACGCTTGTAATATCTCACGTTGCATGTAATGAGTCTATATAATATATTAGTTTCACCTTTTAAGTTGAATTACTGACATAAATGAACTTTTGCACGATATTCTAATTTTCTGAGTTTAACCTGTATGTGGGTAAGACAGAATGTCAATTTGGTGAGAGAATGGCAAACCATCGTGAGCCATTAGAGCAGTGTTGCAAACAAGTGCATCGGAACAGCCAGTTTTCTGTCACTGTTTAGTAGCAGGTCACAATATTTCTAGTATTTGTTCAAAAATTATTGATCAAGTACCTAAACAGAGATGTGGTGGTGACCGAGGTAAATGGCTACTTCAGTTAGATTGTCGATGGATTAATAAATTGGGCAAGCTATCACCCTGAGGGTTAAATTCATCCCTGGGTCTGCATTGTTATCTGTAAAGAATCCTCCATTAAGGGCAAATTTAATAAGGGAATAGTATGCTTCTATACCAGTAAGGGGTTAAAAGTTTAGCAATTGCGTGTCTTGGATATTCCCTCTCAGTATTGTTTACACTACCGCTGAACTTGTTATTTTTAAATGTTTTTTTTTTCTAAATGTATATATTTTGATATACATAGTATTGTGACAATGTTTAATTATGTATCGGACTGCATGGGATCCTCTCACTGACAACATCGGGAATCAGCTGGATGCAGGAGATTGGTTGTGAGTTTATTCCCCTGCAGGTGAACATAATTAATTAATTGCAAGGGGAAGTCTCACTCTGTATATATGGTCTGTATTTGTATTGTATGTGTAATCCCTGACAGCGGACTGTTGCCCGAAACATGTGTTGGATTTTCAATAAAACTTTGGATAATATTGCAAAGCCTCGTGAGTGCCGCCTTCTATTTCTTCACTGTATGTATGTATATATATATATATATATATATATATACTGCTCAAAAAAATAAAGGGAACACTAAAATAACACATCCTAGATCTGAATGAATGAAATATTCTTATTAAATACTTTGTTCTTTACATAGTTGAATGTGCTGACAACAATATCACACAAAAATTATCAATGGAAATCAAATGTATTAACCCATGGAGGTCTGGATTTGGAGTCACACTCAAAATTAAAGTGGAAAAACACACTACAGGCTGATCCAACTTTGATGTAATGTCCTTAAAACAAGTCAAAATGAGGCTCAGTAGTATGTGTGGCCTCCACGTGCCTGTATGACCTCCCTATAACCCACACAAGTGGCTCAGGTTGTGCAGCTCATCCAGTGGCGGATCTAGACTTAACTTTTAGGGGGGGCGGTTTAAGAATTATGACTCCTCCCCCTATTCATAGCCCCTCCCACTTAGTAATGCCCTTCCCGTTCGCTTCTAAATTTCCTATTGTTGCCATTACTAATAAAATGTTGCCAGTTAGTGGAGAGAACCCTGCGCACTGGTGATACAGACTGGCGAATCGCCATTCCTTCCATCAGGGGTGGTAGAGGCTAAGACAGTAGAGCAATTTAAACATGCATGGGATAGACATAAGGATCTCCTTACAAAGAAATAAGGATCAGATAAGGTTAGAGATAAAAAATAATGTAAAAAAAAAAAAAAAGGGGCAGACTAGATGGGCCAAGTGGTTCTTATCTGCCGACAAATTCTGTTTCTACAGCACACAGAATGAGCCGAAATTCACATTATAGCACACGGAATGAGCCGACATTCACATTGTAGCACACAGTATGATCCAAAATTCACATTATAGCACACTGAATGAGCCGAAATTCACATTGTAGCACACAGTATGATCCAAAATTCACATTATAGCACACTGTATGAGCCAAAATTCACATTATAGCACGCAGAATGAGCCAAAATTCACGTTATAGCATGCAGAATGAGCCAAAATTCACATTATAGCACGCAGAATGAGCCAAAATTCACGTTATTTTCGTAGAATGAGCCGAAATTCACATCATAGCACACTGAATGAGCCGAAATGCACATCATAGCACACTGAATGAGCCGAAATGCACATCATAGCACGCAGAATGAGCCGAAATGCACATTATAGCACACTGAATGAGCCAAAATTCACGTTATAGCACGCAGAATGAGCCAAAATTCACGTTATAGCACAATGTATGAGCCGAAATTCACATTACAGTACACTGAATGAGCCAAAATAATGCAGGGACACATACACTTTAGTTAGGAGAAGAGGGGGGAGACATGGAACACAGGCACTTTAGCTAGTATCGGAGGGGGGAGACATGGAACACAGAGGGGACACACACACACACACTTACTTAAAGTTTGGAGGGTAGGAGACATGGCTGGCAGACAGTGACACCTGCTGCAGCCAGCAGCATGAGGAGTCGGACGGAGGCCGGGTGCTGCCGCGGCATTGGGAACGAGGTGGAGAGCGGGCAGCGCGGCGGGGGACGGGGAGAGTGACGCACGTACAGGAAGGAGGGGGCGTGGTCAGAACAGAGGCCGCTCAGCCGCCGTATGCGCGTGAGGACGCTCTCTCTCTCTCTCCCCTTCCCCCGCAGCGCTGCACCGCTCTCCACCTCATTCCCAACACCGCGGCGGGACCCGGCCTCCATCCCGGTGCCGGTATGTGTAGGGGGGGCGTTCGCCCTAATCGCCCCCCGCTAAATCCGCCACTGAGCTCATCCAGGATGGCACATCAATGCGAGCTGTGGCAAGAAGGTTTGCTGTGTCTTTCAGCGTAGTGTCCAGAGCATGGAGGCGCTACCAGGAGATAGGCCAGTACATCAGGAGACGTGGAGGAGGCCGTAGGAGGGCAACAACCCAGCAGCAGGACCGCTACCTCCTCCTTTGTGTAAGGAGGAACAGGAGGAGCACTGCCAGAGCCCTGCAAAATGACCTCCAGCAAGCCACAAATGTGTATGTGTCTACTCAAACGATCAGAAACAGACTCCATGAGGGTGGTATGAGGGTCCGACGTCCACAGGTGGGGGTTGTGCTTACAGCCCAACACCGTGCAGGACGTTTGGCATTTGCCAGAGAACACCAAGATTGGCAAATTCGCCACTGGCGCCCTGTGCTCTTCACAGATGAAAGCAGGTTCTCACTGAGCACATGTGACAGACGTGACAGAGTCTGGAGACGCCAAGGAGAACGTTCTGCTGCCTGCAACATCCTCCAGCATGACCAGTTTGGCAGTGGGTCAGTAATGGTGTGGGGTGGCATTTCTTTGGGGGACCGCACAGCCCTCCATGTGCTCGCCAGCGGTAGCCTGACTGCCATTAGGTACCGAGATGAGATCCTCAGACCCCTTGTGAGACCATATGCTGGTGTGGTTGGCCCTGGGTTCCTCCTAATGCAAGACAATGCTAGACCTCATGTGGCTGGAGTGTGTCAGCAGTTCCTGCAAGACGAAGGCATTGATGCTATGGACTGGCTCGCCCGTTCCCCAGACCTGAATCCAATTGAGCACATCTAGGACATCATGTCTCGCTCCATCCACCAACGCCACGTTGCACCACAGACTGTCCAGGAGTTGGCGGATGCTTTAGTCCAGGTCTGGGAGGAGATCCCTCAGGAGACCATCCGCCACCTCATCAGGAGCATGCCCAGGCGTTGTAGGGAGGTCATACAGGCACGTGGAGGCCACACACACTACTGAGCCTCATTTTGACTTGTTTTAAGGACATTACATCAAAGTTGGATCAGCCTGTAGTGTGTTTTTCCACTTTAATTTTGAGTGTGACTACAAATCCAGACCTCCATGGGTTAATACATTTGATTCCATTGATAATTTTTGTGTGATTTTGTTGTCAGCACATTCAACTATGTAAAGAACAAAGTATTTAATAAGAATATTTAATTCATTCAGATCTAGGATGTGTTATTTTAGTATTCCCTTTATTTTTTTGAGCAGTGTATATATATATATATATATATATAATGTGAGTGTGTATATGTATATATATATATATATATGTGTGTGTGTGTGTATATATATATATATATATATATATATATATACACACATACACACATATACACATACACACATATATAGATCCACACCCCCACGGAAACCCCCCTGACTGAGTCCTGTGTTTGCCCCTGATCAGGGCTACATGCAATAAAGTGAGATGGTCAGAAGTAATGTCACAATGAAGCCAATAAGCAGATGGCTAAATGTTATGGACAATAAGGACTCCATCCATAATCAAGTGGTGAGCAATTGCAGAACTGCAAATGAAAAAAATATTGTTGTTGAAGTTAAAACATGTTTTATAGGCCTGTATGACAAATAAAGAAACCAGGAGGACATGTATTAAATACAAAGTGTGTGTGTGTGTACCAGGGACGTGCACGTCACTGGTGTGTACGTGTACATAACAATATATTATACGTCAAACAAGAAAAAGTATTAGTTGCTGATACTTACAGCTTACAAAATGTGCCTGTAGTGCTGGGGGAGAGATCAGTCTTGTGTGTGTACAGAGCCATCAATGGGAGCAGTTCTAGTTGCTAGGTCACTGGGAGTACACAGAAGTACAGGAACCACATAGTTGCCAACTTTTGTAGTTTCCAGGGACTCTTTCTACAGAGCAGATGATTTCTCTCCTGCTATTGGCCATAGAATAATAGGGGTCTATTGGCCCGATTCAGAAATGGACTCATACTGCACAGCCGCTGAGTGCAAATATGTATAAGCAGCAGGAGCATACTTGCCTGGAGGAGGCAGCCAGATCGGTAATGCAGGGGGCGTGATGCAGCATACGGGGGGCGTGCCGACAGGTGCGATGACATGAAGGGGAGCGGAGCAGGGAGTGACAGAGAAATCACGTCATTGTGTCCACGCCCACGCTACACAATGCCGAGATTATCATCGGCTCCTTCAAAATGCGGGGAACGGGAGTGGGGTTGTGGGGGGATGGCAGCAATCCAGGAGGACAGTTGCCCACTCTACTGCTTGGGGGGTGCTGAGCGCTGTTCATGCCCCCATGCTAACTAAAATGGCGACTCTTGCCGTGAGGCCACACCCCACCCATGAAGCCACTCCTCCTAATTTCCTTAAAAAAAAATTAAGTTGGGAGGCGTGCGGTACATGCTTTTGTGATATGCTGTTCCATCCGAACATGCAACATTGGATCCCTCTGCATGAACATCAGTCATCTGAGTAACCCTCAGGTTACTCTGGATGGCCCATGTAACTCATGCTTTCCGGGGCCAGTAAAGCTGCTTCAGCCACTGCTCTTGGCACAGCCACAAATAAAGGGGGCTGATACCATTCTTTTCTGTACCGCTAGTTGTCGCCACCCCTTCCCTACCCCCAAGTGGCCGCAGCATGTCAATAATGCTCCGGCTTAGGGGGCATTGCGACTGTCATTGTAGGCACAGATCATAGGCGTGCGCAGCACATTTTATTAGGGGGTGCACGACAGGAGTGGCGTGCCTAGCCCCGCCTACTGGCCATGCCTAGCCCCGCCTACTGGGCGTGCCTAGCCCCACCCAGTAGGCCAGTATACAAATAGTGGGGGTAATTCCAAGTTGATCGCAGCAGGAAATTTTTTAGCAGTTGGGCAAAACCATGTGCAGTGCAGGAATGGCAGATATAACATGTGCAGAGAGAGATAGATTTGGGTGTGGTGAGTTCAATCTGCAATCTAAATTGCAGTGTAAAAATAAAGCAGCCAGTATTTACCCTGCACAGAAACAAAATAACCCACCCAAATCTAACTCTCTCTGCAAATGTTATATCTGCCCCCCCCCTGCAGTGCACATGGTTTTGCCAACTGCTAAAAAATTTCCTGCTGCGATCAACTTGGAATTACCCCCATTATTGGATGTATATAGTGAGTGCCGACCACCAAATATATATATATATACACACACACACATATATACACACAAAACTTGCGAGGAAAAAACAGCGGCACTCGGAGGCTTTTAAAGGTGCAAGTGCACTGCAACGAATGTATTAAAACATAACAGCATAAAACTCCAACATTTCGGGGCGATTTGCGCCCCTTTGTCAAGGTGAACTGTTAACCTTTTCCTTGCAAGTTTTGTATCTATCCAGTCAGAGGGCCAGTCCACAAGAATATTATTTTATATATATATATATATATATATATATATATATATATATCTCCATAAATAACTGGCACTCAGGGACATCAAAATGATTCAAAAGCAATATGTAATATCCATTCTTGACACGGATATTACATATTGCTTTTGAATCATTTTGCTGTCTGAGTGCCAGTTATTTATGTATATATATATATATAGAGTGATGGAGGTCGGCGGCACTCAGAGACTTTCACATCCAGTGACATGTGCTTATTAAGCACAAGGTTCTGTCGATCCGGAGCACTGTCCAGGACACCGTTTCAGCTGACTCTGTTTGGACCCTGGTATCCGGTACTGATCACTGATGGGTGATATATGCTTTTAAACTACTTGTTTTATGTAAGTGTGTTTTTGTCAAAATAAAACTCCTTTATGGTTGTACATACTGCACCATATCTATATTATTTTGAGTTCCCAGCACATCTGCGGTTCTGGACGTCCTATGCCATCTAGTGGATGATTTCCAATACTGCACTGAAGTTTCTATGAGAGCTAAGAACCAATGCCATCTGGTGGATGATATGCTATATTTATCCATATTTATGTGAGTTGAACAAATAAATAGTCCTTCCATCTACCATCAAAATTGGTCGCACTATGTTGTGTGTGTCTTACTCTTTCAGACATGTGTCCTCTTTGAAATGAATTCATGACAACGAATGTAAAACATTGTTACTAAAAAAGTAAGCTACTAAGAAGATTTATCCTTGTTGGGTGAAACTAGTAGCGCCGGGTGTGGTCACTATATTGTGTGTTTGGTTCTTGTTTGGGGTCTTGGTGAAGGCTCATATGTACCACATAGGCTGCCACTATTAAGTTTTAGCGCAGATCAAACTACACTATTCTACTTTACCCCCAGAAGTTGTTGTCGACAGCACGCATAAAAGCGGTAGCAGTCAAGAGGGAGGATTTACTCAAACCAGCAAGGTATAAAGACATGTCCAAGATAATTCCCTGGGTGTGCGAACATAGAACAAATAGTAGGCAAGTGCAACAAAAATTACGGGTTCTATGGCCCATGGTGTCAAGGGACTCTGATTTAAGAATTTTTCAGGACACACGCGTCATGCCCAGTTACACAAAAGGTAGAAGTATCAAGGACATGTTGGTCAAAACCGATATGGCCAAATTTAAAGTGACACCCACCCGTTTTATGACCAGAAAGAATGGGTGTTTTAAGTGCACAGGGTGCACGACCTGTTCGCACATGTCACCAGGTGACACTATTTCACACCCGTTTTCAGGTAAGAGCTTTAAGATCAAATGGCCTCTCACCTGTAGTTCGAAATTCGTGATATATGCTATCATGTGCCCCTGCGGGCGTTACTATATTGGCAAGGCCGAATGCCAATTTAAGGTGAGAATGGCGCAGCACAGGCAGGCTATCAGAAATGCCCTGTCCTCAGGTAGTGGAGAACAGCCGGTGGCCAAGCATTTTGTGGAACATCGACACAGCATGGCCACCTTAAAACATCGCATTATTGACCATGTTCCAGAATCAGCTCGAGGGGGGAACAGGGGCAAAAAACTCCTACAATTAGAGTCCGTTTGAATCCACAGATTAAACTCTTTGAAACCCGGGGGTCTCAATGAAAATTTAGGCCTTATTAATTTTCTATAATTTTTCACAACTGCAGGTTATATCCCATAAGTTGCTATCAGCTCGGGAGTATCCACGTTATTTAGTAAGTAACAACAATTTTTCCCTTAGACCACATAGGACTTAGAGTAAATTGTCACCCCGGGCGGTTAGTCATGTTAGGTACCCCGCTAGTTGCAGCCTGCTTCACGTGAGGCGACATGAGCATAGGTCCGTCTGAGGTACTTAGCATGTTAAAGGGTGTCACCAAACTTAATTAATAAGGTCACCACGAGGTTTATGATGCAGTATGATTTTCATGTTTTTAATGGTGATATGTTTTCAGCTTATGTTTATAAACAGTACTTGCATGATTGATGCAGGCATCAATATGGTTGAAATAATGGCACATAGCACTTTATTGACCGATTGATCATCTTACATTTATTTATGTTGCACAGGCACTGTATGTGTTGATAATTTGTTGTTTTTGTTTATAGCGTTTCCATGGCCGCATCGGGGGTTTCCCGCGACGTCACTTCCTGGTTACGCTGACGCGAGCGGAGGCGCCGGGCGGAAGCCCCGACGAGGTGATCAGCTGGAGACGCTGGAAGGATTGTTTGCACGTGGAGGGGGGTGAGTACTGGGAATGTTATTTAAACACTGGTTTATGCACTGTCACTTTATCCTGAAGAAGGGGAACTGGTCCCCGAAACGTTGATTGCACCTTTTTTTTCAATACACATTGATTGTACAGCTTCCGAGTGCCGCCTCTTTCTTCAACTGCTATATATATATATATATATAAATATATAAATATATATATATATATATATATATATATATATAAAATAGTAATAATAATAAACCTTTGTACGTTGTACCAAATTTTATCCCTGCCACAACCCCCACCCCCGCCTGGCCTGAACTTTGCCCTGGTGCACACAGAGACTAAAGGCCCATACACACTTGACGATAAAATGAACGACGTCGTTCATTTCAGCCCTCATCAACGACGTCGCTCATTATATCGTCAAGTGTGTATGCATCCGACGACCACCGATGCGCGGCCCCGTGGGACGTTAACGACCCTCGCTTATCTGTGGAGCATGTATGCTCAATTTCCACTATGGTCGTTACCGACCAGAGACGTCGTTGAATGTGTATGGTGTGATAGACCAACGACCAAGCCACTGTTCACCAGCCCTGTTCCCAGCTCATTATTTTAATAAACTGTTCAGCTTGGATGCTTCAACGATGAATGGTCTATGGTCTTTGGTCTTTCGTCTTTGGTCTTTCGTCTTTGGTCGTTGGTAGTGTATATGCTCATGTCGTTTGCTCAGCTGTTCAAGGGAAGTTCAAGGGATGTCGTTAACGACGGTCGTTAACGATGTGTGCATCGTCAAGTGTGTATGGGCCTTAAGAGACGGTGAGTGAGTCTCTCACTCACATTTTGAAGGGCAAGTCCAGGCAGGATGATGGGATGACTACTGACTGTCCTCCTCTCTGAGTCCTCCAGCGGTCGAAAACGGCAGGGCCGGGCAGCAGAGCAGGGCACACACAGAAATGAGCACGGGCGGGAGCCGGGACTCGGAGGACAACCGATAGCGCAGCCACTCAGCCAGGGCGGAAAGGAAGGGAGGGAGGGCGCGCGGTGTGACACCGCGAGGCAGTCGGATTATGACGGTGGCGGTGGGTGGGCTGGGCTGTGTGCGGCCAGCCCACCTGTCCATGAAGAAGTCGCGCAGCTGACGAAGTTGTGTGTGAGTGTGACCGGCAGCAGCGCAGTGGGACTCGGGAGGGGGTGAATGCTGTTAGGGCAGTGAGCTGTGCAGCCAGGAGGTTATCCGGTCATCACTGTATCAGTGTGCTGTTGTAGTAGCAGTAGCACTGCAGCAGCACACAGACAGCGGTGATCGGCGTGACATGCTGGAGGGGTGCATTAGGGGGTGCCTGTGCGCACCAGGCACCCCCCGTGCGCACGCCTATGGCACAGATCTGCACACACGAAATAAAGATGTTTCACATGTGCAGATTAACAAACATCAGAGATGTACGTAAACAATCAGGTTTGTGTACATCCCTAAATTAGGCCCTATATACAGGCCCAAGATAGCCACTCAGCAAAGGGATGCAGACCAGGTAAGCGCCAGGCTGGAGAGGCGCTCTCCCTGTGTAAGAGACGCGGGGGTGGGGCCCTGCGAAAAGAACTCACTTACCAAGCTTACGTACCTCACGCCTCCCGCAACACCGACGGCACTGGAACACGTCCCAGACATGGACAAGAACTTCCTGGGGTGATCTGAAAAGAATGGGAGACACTCTACGCAGGGGGTGGCCTCCACTGGGCTCAGTGAATGGTCATCATCGGCACTTGCGGCCTCAGACTGGGTGCTCCCATAGTGGTGCAAAGCACCAGGTGTGACCCTGAATGAAAACGTCCAAAAGGGAGGTGGGGAAAAGGGACAACACACACATAGAACACACACAAAACACAATTCTGCTCACCAGCTATACCCTCGGTTTCCTGTCAGACGACTGTCCCTTCTTACTCGCTCCTGTAATAGAACACACAATGCAGCCCACTGTACGTGCCACTGCTTACGCGATACAACGGAGAGACACTTATGCAGAGGTTATGACAAAATACAGTTATACTGTTTCAACTTTGTGATACTCACCAGCGCGTAACTTCCAACAGCCTACCTTTAATGGGGGCCTGACTGTCGGAAAAACTTGAGTACTTACCACAGTCTACCGTTAAATGGGGGCCTGACTGTATCCCCTAAACCTAGGGGCAGGGCCGGTGCTAGGGTGTTCGGCGCCCTCCTGCAAAATATAAATTTGCGCCCTCCCATACTTTACATGCAGGGCCGGGGGGTTAACATGGCCTCTTGGGCCCCCGAGCTGCAGGAGATCCGTGCACGCCTATGGATGTGAACTCTCTGCCCACAAACACTCTGTGCAGCGCTAGTTGCGGCCCTGCACACAGACAGTGCCGTAACTAGACATTTTACCGCTTTGTGCAAGAGAGGGCATCGCCCCCCTCCCCTGCATGTAAAATAGGGGCAGTGCGCGCCGCAGGCGCGTGCAAAAAAATAAGATTTTACTTACCGATAAATCTATTTCTCGTAGTCCGTAGTGGATGCTGGGGACTCCGTCAGGACCATGGGGATTAGCGGCTCCGCAGGAGACAGGGCACAAAAATAAAGCTTTAGGATCAGGTGGTGTGCACTGGCTCCTCCCCCTATGACCCTCCTCCAAGCCTCAGTTAGGATACTGTGCCCGGACGAGCGTTCACAATAAGGAAGGATTTTGAATCCCGGGTAAGACTCATACCAGCCACACCAATCACACCGTACAACTTGTGATCTGAACCCAGTTAACAGTATGACAAACGTAAGAGCCTCTGAACAGACGGCTCACAACAATAACAACCCGATTTTTTTGTAACAATAACTATGTACAAGTATTGCAGACAATCCGCACTTGGGATGGGCGCCCAGCATCCACTACGGACTACGAGAAATAGATTTATCGGTAAGTAAAATCTTATTTTCTCTGACGTCCTAGTGGATGCTGGGGACTCCGTCAGGACCATGGGGATTATACCAAAGCTCCCAAACGGGCGGGAGAGTGCGGATGACTCTGCAGCACCGAATGAGAGAACTCCAGGTCCTCTTTAGCCAGGGTATCAAATTTGTAGAATTTTACAAACGTGTTCTCCCCCGACCACATAGCTGCTCGGCAGAGTTGTAATGCCGAGACCCCTCGGGCAGCCGCCCAGGATGAGCCCACCTTCCTTGTGGAATGGGCCTTGACAGATTTAGGCTGTGGCAGGCCTGCCACAGAATGTGCAAGTTGAAATGTGCTACAAATCCAACGAGCAATTGTCTGCTTAGAAGCAAGAGCACCCAGTTTGTTGGGTGCATACAGGATAACAGCAAGTCAGTTTTCCTGACTCCAGCCGTCCTGGAAACCTATATTTTCAGGGCCCTGACAACATCTAGCAACTTGGAGTCCTCCAAGTCCCTAGTAGCCTCAGGTACCACAATAAGCTGGTTCAGGTGAAACGCTGACACCACCTTAGGAAGAAACTGGGGACGAGTCCGCAGCTCTGCCCTGTCCGAATGGACAATCAGATATGGCTTTTGTGAGACAAAGCCGCCAATTCTGACACTCGCCTGGCCGAGGCCAGGGCCAACAGCATGGTCACTTTTCATGTGAGATATTTCAAATCCACAGATTTGAGCGGTTTAAAATGTGATTTGAGGAATCCCAGAACTACGTTGAGATCCCACAGTGCCACTGGAGGCACAAAAAGGGGGTTGTATATGCAATACTCCCTTGACAAACTTCTGGACTTCAGGAACTGAAGCCAATTCTTTCTGGAAGAAAATTGACAGGGCCGAAATTTGAACCTTAATGGACCCCAATTTGAGGCCCATAGACACTCCTGTTTGCAGGAAATGCAGGAATCGACCGAGTTGAAATTTCTTCGTGGGGCCTTCCTGGCCTCACACCACGCAACATATTTTTGCCACATGTGGTGATAATGTTGTGCGGTCACCTCCTTCCTGGCTTTGACCAGGGTAGGAATGACCTCTTCCGGAATGCCTTTTTCCCTTAGGATCCGGCGTTCCACCGCCATGCCGTCAAACGCAGCCGCGGTAAGTCTTGGAACAGACCTGGTACTTGCTGAAGCAAGTCCCTTCTTAGCGGCAGAGGCCATGAGTCCTCTGTGAGCATTTCTTGAAGTTCCGGGTGCCACGTCCTTCTTGGCCAATCCGGAGCCACGAGTATAGTTCTTACTCCTCTACGTCTTATAATTCTCAGTACCTTGGGTATGAGAAGCAGAGGAGGGAACACATACACCGACTGGTACACCCACGGTGTTACCAGAACGTCCACAGCTATTGCTTGAGGGTCTCTTGACCTGGCGCAATACCTGTCCAGTTTTTTGTTCAGGCGGGACGCCATCATGTCCACCTTTGGTCTTTCCCAACGGTTCACAATCATGTGGAATACTTCCCGATGAAGTCCCCACTCTCCCGGGTGGAGGTCGTGCCTGCTGAGGAAGTCTGCTTCCCAGTTGTCCACTCCCGGAATGAACACTGCTGACAGTGCTATCACATGATTTTTCGCCCAGCGAAGAATCCTTGCAGTTTCTGCCATTGCCCTCCTGCTTCTTGTGCCGCCCTGTCTGTTTACGTGGGCGACTGCCGTGATGTTGTCCCACTGGATCAATACCGGCTGACCTTGAAGCAGAGGTCTTGCTAAGCTTAGAACATTGTAAATTGCCCTTAGCTCCAGTATATTTATGTGGAGAGAAGTCTCCAGACTTGATCACACTCCCTGGAAATTTTTTCCCTGTGTGACTGCTCCCCAGCCTCTCAGGCTGGCATCCGTGGTCACCAGGACCCAGTCCTGAATGCCGAATCTGCGGCCCTTTAGTAGATGAGCACTCTGCAGCCACCGCAGAAGAAACACCCTTGTCCTTGGAGACAGGGTTATCCGCTGATGCATCTGAAGATGCGATCCGGACCATTTTTCTAGCAGATCCCACTGAAAAGTTCTTGCGTGAAATCTGCCGAATGGAATCGCTTCGTAAGAAGCCACCATTTTTCCCAGGACCCTTGTGCAATGATGCACTGACACTTTTCCTGGTTTTAGGAGGTTCCTGACTAGCTCGGATAACTCCCTGGCTTTCTTCTCCGGGAGAAACACCTTTTTCTGGACTGTGTCCAGAATCATCCCTAGGAACAGCAGACGTGTCGTCGGAAACAGCTGCGGTTTTGGAATATTTAGAATCCACCCGTGCTGTCGTAGAACTACTTGAGATAGTGCTACTCCGACCTCCAACTGTTCTCTGGACCTTGCCCTTATCAGGAGATCGTCCATTTTCTTTGAAGAAGAATCATCATTTCGGCCATTACCTTGGTAAGGACCCGGGGTGCCGTGGACAATCCAACCGGCAGCGTCTGAAACTGATAATGACAGTTCTGTACCACGAACCTGAGGTACCCTTGGTGAGAAGGGCAAATTGGGACATGGAGGTAAGCATCCCTGATGTCCCGGGACACCATATAGTACCCTTCTTCCTGGTTCGCTATCACTGCTCTGAGTGACTCCATCTTGATTTGAACCTTTGTATGTAAGTGTTCAAATATTTCAGATTTAGAATAGGTCTCACCGAGCCGTCTGGCTTCAGTACCACAATATAGTGTGGAATAATACCCCTTTCCTTGTTGTAGGAGGGGTACTTTGATTATCACCTGCTGGGAATACAGCTTGTGAATTGTTTCCACTACTGCCTCCCTGTCGGAGGGAGACGTTGGTAAAGCAGACTTCAGGAACCTGCGAGGGGGAGACGTCTCGAATTTCCAATCTGTACCCCTGGGATACTACTTGTAGGATCCAGGGGTCCACTTGCGAGTGAGCCCACTGCGTGCTGAAACTCTTGAGACGACCCCCCCACCGCACCTGAGTCCGCTTGTACGGCCCCAGCGTCATGCTGAGGACTTGGCAGAAGCGGTGGAGGGCTTCTGTTCCTGGGAATGGGCTGCCTGCTGCAGTCTTCTTCCCTTTCCTCTATCCCATGGCAGATATGACTGGCCTTTTGCCCGCTTGCCCTTATGGGGACGAAAGGACTGAGGCTGAAAAGACGTTGTCTTTTTCTCCTTTATACGGCAATACTTCCATGTGCCGTTTGGAATCTGCATCACCTGACCACTGTCGTGTCCATAAACAACTTCTGGCAGATATGGACATCGCACTTACTCTTGATGCCAGAGTGCAAATATCCCTCTGTGCATCTCGCATATATAGAAATGCATCCTTTAAATGCTCTATAGTCAATAAAATACTGTCCCTGTCAAGGGTATCAATATTTTCAGTCAGGGAATCCGACCAAGCCACCCCAGCGCTGCACATCCAGGCTGAGGCGATCGCTGATCGCAGTATAACACTAGTATGTGTGTATATACTTTTTAGGATATTTTCCAGCCTCCTATCAGCTGGCTTCTTGAGGGCGGCCCTATCTGGAGACGGTACCGCCACTTGTTTTGATAAGCGTGTGAGCGCCTTATCCACCCTAAGGGGTGTTTCCCAACGCGCCCTAACTTCTGGCGGGAAAGGGTATACCGCCAATAATTTTCTATCGGGGGAAACCCACGCATCATCACACACTTCATTTAATTTATCTGATTCAGGAAAAACTACAGGTAGTTTTTTCACACTCCACATAATACCCTTTTTTGTGGTACTTGTAGTATCAGAAATATGTAACACCTCCTTCATTGCCCTTAACAAGTAACGTGTGGCCCTAAAGGAAA
Organism: Pseudophryne corroboree; assembly: GCF_028390025.1. Lineage (NCBI taxonomy): Eukaryota > Metazoa > Chordata > Amphibia > Anura > Myobatrachidae > Pseudophryne > Pseudophryne corroboree. The sequence continues at coordinate 239,886,205 of NC_086449.1, read as the reverse complement.
ATACGTTTGTTTCTTCACCGTCGACACTGGAGTCAGTGTCCGTGTCTGTGTCGACCGACTGAGGTAAAAGGACGTTTTAACGTCCCTGACGGTGTTTGAGACGCCTGGACAGGTACTAATTGGTTTGCCGGCCGTCTCATGTCGTCAACCGACCTTGCAGCGTGTTGACATTATCACGTAATTCCTTAAATAAGCCATCCATTCCGGTGTCGACTCCCTAGAGAGTGACATCACCATTACAGGCAATTGCTCCGCCTCCTCACCAACATCGTCCTCATACATGTCGACACACACGTACCGACACACAGCACACACACAGGGAATGCTCTGATAGAGGACAGGACCCCACTAGCCCTTTGGAGAGACAGAGGGAGAGTTTGCCAGCACACACCAAAACGCTATAATTATACAGGGACAACCTTTATATAATAAGAATTTACTTACCGATAATTCTATTTCTCGGAGTCCGTAGTGGATGCTGGGGTTCCTGAAAGGACCATGGGGAATAGCGGCTCCGCAGGAGACAGGGCACAAAAAAGTAAAGCTTTTACCAGATCAGGTGGTGTGCACTGGCTCCTCCCCCTATGACCCTCCTCCAGACTCCAGTTAGGTACTGTGCCCGGACGAGCGTACACAATAAGGGAGGCAATTTGAATCCCGGGTAAGACTCATACCAGCCACACCAATCACACCGTACAACTTGTGATCTAAACCCAGTTAACAGTATGATAACAGAAAGAGCCTCTTAAAGATGGCTCCTTAACAATATAACCCGAATTTGTTAACAATAACTATGTACAGTATTGCAGATAATCCGCACTTGGGATGGGCGCCCAGCATCCACTACGGACTCCGAGAAATAGAATTATCGGTAAGTAAATTCTTATTTTCTCTATCGTCCTAAGTGGATGCTGGGGTTCCTGAAAGGACCATGGGGATTATACCAAAGCTCCCAAACGGGCGGGAGAGTGCGGATGACTCTGCAGCACCGAATGAGAGAATTCCAAGTCCTCTTTTGCCAGGGTATCAAATTTGTAGAATTTTACAAACGTGTTTTCCCCCGACCACGTAGCTGCTCGACAGAATTGTAATGCCGAGACCCCTCGGGCAGCCGCCCAAGATGAGCCCACCTTCCTTGTGGAATGGGCCTTAACAGATTTAGGCTGTGGCAGGCCTGCCACAGAATGAGCAAGTTGAATTGTGTTACAAATCCAACGAGCAATCGTCTGCTTAGAAGCAGGGGCACCCAACTTGTTGGGTGCATATAGTATCAACAGCGAGTCAGATTTTCTGACTTCAGCCGTCCTTGAAATGTATATTTTTAAGGCTCTGACAACGTCCAACAACTTGGAGTCCTCCAAGTCGCCAGTGGCCGCAGGCACCACAATAGGTTGGTTCAGGTGAAACGCTGATACCACCTTAGGGAGAAAATGCGGACGAGTCCTCAGTTCTGCCCTATCCGAATGGAAGATTAGATAAGGGCTTTTATAAGATAAAGCCGCCAATTCAGATACTCTCCTGGCGGAAGCCAGGGCCAGTAACATAGTCACTTTCCATGTGAGATATTTAAAATCCACCTTTTTCAATGGTTCAAACCAATGGGATTTGAGGAAATCTAAAACTACATTTAGATCCCACGGTGCCACCGGAGGCACCACAGGAGGCTGTATATGCAGTACTCCTTTAACAAAAGTCTGTACCTCAGGAACTGAGGCCAATTCTTTTTGGAAGAATATTGACAGGGCCGAAATTTGAACCTTAATAGATCTCAATTTGAGACCCATAGACAATCCTGATTGTAGGAAATGTAGGAAACGACCCAGTTGAAATTCCTCCGTCGGAACACTCCGATCCTCGCACCACGCGACATATTTTCGCCAAATGCGGTGATAATGTTTCGCGGTGACTTCCTTCCTTGCCTTAATCAAGGTAGGAATGACTTCTTCTGGAATGCCTTTCCCTTTTAGGATCTGGCGTTCAACCGCCATGCCGTCAAACGCAGCCGCGGTAAGTCTTGAAAGAGACAGGGACCCTGTTGTAGCAGGTCCCTTCTCAGAAGTAGAGGGCACGGGTCGTCCGTGACCAACTCTTGAAGTTCCGGGTACCAAGTCCTTCTTGGCCAATCCGGAGCCACTAGTATTGTTCTTACTCCTCCTCACCGTATAATCTTCAATACCTTTGGTATGAGAGGCAGAGGAGGAAACACATATACTGATTTGTACACCCAAGGTGTTACCAGTGCGTCCACAGCTATTGCCTGTGGATCTCTTGACCTGGCGCAATACTTGTCCAGTTTCTTGTTGAGGCGAGACGCCATCATGTCTACCATTGGTCTTTCCCAACAGTTTATTAGCATGTGGAAGACTTCTGGATGAAGACCCCCCTCTCCCGGGTGAATATCGTGTCTGCTGAGGAAGTCTGCTTCCCAGTTGTCCACGCCCGGGAAGAACACTGCTGACAGTGCTATTACGTGATTCTCCGCCCAGCGAAGAATCTTGGCAGCTTCTGCCATTGCACTCCTGCTTCTTGTGCCGCCCTGTCTGTTTACATGGGCGACCGCCGTGATGTTGTCCGACTGAATCAACACCGGTTTTCCTTGCAGGAGTGGTTCCGCCTGGCTTAGAGCATTTTAGATTGCTCTTAGTACCAGAATGTTTATGTGAAGAGACTTTTCCAGGTTCGTCCATACCCCCTGGAAGTTTCTTCCTTGTGTGACTGCTCCCCAACCTCTCAGGCTGGCGTCCGTGGTCACCAGGATCAAATCCTGTATGCCGAATCTGCGGCCCTCCAATAGATGAGCCTTTTGCAACCACCACAGAAGATATACCCTTGTCCTTGGCGACAGGGTTATTCGCAGGTGCATCTGAGGATGCGACCCTGACCATTTGTCCAACAGATCCCTTTGGAAAATTCTTGCATGGAATCTGCCGAATGGAATTGCTTCGTAAAAAGCCACCATTTTTCCCAGGACTCTTGTGCATTGATGTACAGACACCTTTCCTGGTTTTAGGAGGTTCCTGACAGGTCGGATAACTCCTTGGCTTTTTCCTCGGGAAGAAAAACCTTTTTCTGAACCGTGTCCAGAATCATCCCTAGGAACAGCAGACGTATCGTCGGAAAACAGCTGCGATTCTTGGAATATTTAGAATCCAGTCGTGCCGTCGAAGAACTACTTTAGATAGTGCTCTTCCGACCTCCAACTGTTCTCTGGAACTTGCCCTTTTTAGGTCGTGCAAGTAAGGGATAATTTAGATGCCTTTTTTCTTTGAAGAAACATCTTTTCGGCCATTACCTTGGTAAAAAGGCCCGGGGTGCCGTGGATAATTCAAACGGCATCGTCTGAAACTGATATTGACAGTTCTGTACCACGAACCAGAGGTACCCTTGATGAGAAGGACAAAATTTGGACATGGAGGTAATCCTTGATGTCCAGGGACACCATATAGTCCCCTTTTTTCCGGTTCGCTATCACTGCTCTGAGTGACTTTATCTCGATTTGAACCTTTTATGTAAGTGTTCAAAACATTTTAGATTTAGACTATGTGTCACCAAGCCGTCTGGCTTCAGTACCACAATATAGTGTGGAAAAATAATACCCTTTTCCTTGTCGTAGGAGGGGTACTTTGATTATCACCTGCTGGATATACAGCTTGTGAATTGTTTCCAATGCTGCCTCCCTGTCGGAGGGAGCCGTTGGTAAAGCAGACTTCAGGAACCTGCGAGGAGAAGATGTCTCGACTCTCCAATCTTTACCCCTGGGATAATACTCGTACGATCTAGGGGTCAACTTGCGAGTGATCCCACTGCGCCCTGAGACTCTTGAGACTACCCCCCCACCTTGAGTCCGCTTGCACGGCCCCAGCGTCATGCTGAGGACTTGGCAGACGCGGTGGAGGGCTTCTTTTCCTGGGAAAGGGCTGCCTGCTGCAGTCTACTTCCCTTACCTCTATGTCTGGGCAGATATGACTGGCCTTTTGCCTGCATGCCCTCATGGGAAAGGAAAGATTGAGGCTGAAAAGACGGTGTCTTTTTTAGCTGAGATGTAACTTGGGGTAAAAAAGGTTGGATTTCCCAGCTGTTGCTGTGGTCCCCAGGTCCGATGGACCGACCCCCAAATAACTCCTTCCCTTTATACAGCAATACTTCCATCTGCCGTATGGGATCTGTATCACCTGACCACTGTCGTGTCCCTGACATCTTCTGGGAGATATGGACAACGCACTTATCTTGATGCCAGAGAGCAAATATCCCTCTGTGCATCTCACATACATATATATAGAATGCATCCTATTAAATGCTCTACATGAATAAAATATTTTCAGTCAGGGAATCCGACCAAGCCAACCCAGCACTGCATCTCCAGGCTGATGGCGATCGCTGGTCGCAGTATAACCACCGTATGTGTGTATATACTTTTTAGGATATTTTTCCAGCTTCCTATCAGCTGGCTCCTTGAGGGCGGCCGTATCTGGAGACGGTAACGCCACTTGATAAGCGTGTGAGCGCCTTATCACCCTAAGGGGTGTTTCCCAACGTACCCTAATTTCTGGCGGGAAAGGGTATAACGCCAATATTTGCTATCGGGGTAACCCTACGCATCATCACACACTTCATTTTTTTTTATCTGATTCAGGAAAAACTACAGGTAGTTTTTTCCACTCCCACATAATACCCTTTCTTGTGGTACTTGTAGTATCAGAAACACGTAACACCTCCTTCATTGCCCTTAACGTGTGGCCCTAATGAGAAATACGTTTGTTTATTCACCGTCGACACTGTATTCAGTGTCCGTGTCTGTGTCTGTGTCGACCGACTGAGGTAAATGGGCGTTTTTAAAACCCCTGACGGTGTTTCTGAGACGCCTGGACCGGTCCTAATAGATTGTCGGCCGTCTCATGTCGTCAACCGACCTTGCAGCGTGTTGACATTCTCACGTAATTCTCTAAATAAGCCATCCATTCCGGTGTCGACTCCCTAGAGAGTGACATCACCATTACAGGCAATTTCTCCGCCTCCTCACCAACATCGTCCTCATACATGTCGACACACACGTACCGACACACAGCACACACACCGGGAATGCTCTGACAGAGGACAGGACCCACTAGCCCTTTGGGGAGACAGAGGGAGAGTCTGCCAGCACACACCAAAAACGCTATAATTATATAGGGACAACCTTATATAAGTGTTTCTCCCTTATAGCATCTTTTATATATATACAATATCGCCAAAATCAGTGCCCCCCCTCTCTGTTTTAACCCTGTTTCTGTAGTGCAGTGCAGGGGAGAGCCTGGGAGCCTTCTCTCCAGCTTTTCTGTGAGAGAAAATGGCGCTGTGTGCTGAGGAGATAGGCCCCGCCCCTTTTACGGCGGGCTCGTCTCCCGCTATTTTTGAAGTTAGGCAGGGGTTAAATATCTCCATATAGCCTCTGTGGGCTATATGTGAGGTATTTTTTGCCTCTAATAAGGTTTTTATTTGCCTCTCAGAGCGCCCCCCCCAGCGCTCTGCACCCTCAGTGACTGTTGTGTGAAGTGTGCTGAGAGGAAAATGGCGCACAGCTGCAGTGCTGTGCGCTACCTTTATGAAGACTCAGGAGTCTTCAGCCGCCGATTTTGGACCTCTTCTCTCTTCAGCGTCTGCAAGGGGGCCGGCGGCGCGGCTCCGGTGACCATCCAGGCTGTACCTGTGATCGTCCCTCTGGAGCTAGTGTCCAGTAGCCAAGCAGCAAATCCACTCTGCACGCAGGTGAGTTCACTACTTCTCCCCTAAGTCCCTCGTTGCAGTGATCCTGTTGCCAGCAGGACTCACTGTAAAGTAAAAAACCTAAGCTAAACTTTCTCTAAGCAGCTCTTTAGGAGAGCCACCTAGATTGCACCCTTCTCGTTCGGGCACAAAATCTAACTGGAGTCTGGAGGAGGGTCATAGGGGGAGGAGCCAGTGCACACCACCTGATCTGGTAAAAGCTTTACTTTTTTGTGCCCTGTCTCCTGCGGAGCCGCTATTCCCCATGGTCCTTTCAGGAACCCCAGCATCCACTTAGGACGATAGAGAAAAGTGTTTTTCCCTTATAGCATCTTAATATATATAATCATATCGCCAAATAAGTGCCCCCCCTCTCTGTTTTAACCCTGTTTCTGTAGTGCAGTGCAGGGGAGAGCCTGGGAGCCTTCCCACCAGCATTTCTGTGAGGGAAAATGGCGCTGTGTGCTGAGGAGAATAGGCCCCGCCCCCTTTTCGGCGGGCTTCTTCTCCCGTTTTTCTGAGACCTGGCAGGGGTTAAATACATCCATATAGCCCCAGGGGCTATATGTGATGTATTTTTTAGCCAGAACAAGGTATTCTCATTGCTGCCCAGGGCGCCCCCTGCAGCGCCCTGCACCCTCCGTGACCGCTGGTGTGAAGTGTGTGACAACAATGGCGCACAGCTGCAGTGCTGTGCGCTACCTCATGAAGACTGAAAAGTCTTCTGCCGCCGGTTTCTGGACCTCTTCACTTTTCGGCATCTGCAAGGGGGTCGGCGGCGCGGCTCCGGGACCGGACTCCATGGCTGGGCCTGTGTTCGATCCCTCTGGAGCTAATGGTGTCCAGTAGCCTAAGAAGCCAATCCATCCTGCACGCAGGTGAGTTCACTTCTTCTCCCCTAAGTCCCTCGTTGCAGTGAGCCTGTTGCCAGCAGGACTCACTGTAAAATAAAAAACCTAAAAACTTTTTCTAAGCAGCTCTTTAGGAGAGCCACCTAGATTGCACCCTGCTCGGACGGGCACAAAAACCTAACTGAGGCTTGGAGGAGGGTCATAGGGGGAGGAGCCAGTGCACACCACCTGATCCTTAAGCTTTATTTTTGTGCCCTGTCTCCTGCGGAGCCGCTAATCCCCATGGTCCTGACGGAGTCCCCAGCATCCACTAGGACGTCAGAGAAATATAGGGGCGCGGTCAGCGTGCCCTTTTTACACATTACGGCAGCCAGCGGCCCCTTTTTACACATTACGGCGGACAGAGTCCCCTTTTTACACATTACGCTCAGACAGCGTCCCACTTTTTACACATTACGGCAAACAGTGTCTCCCTTTTTACACATTATGGCAGACAGCATCCCCTTTTTAAATACAAACAAACACACACATCCATATACACACACACACACACACACACACACACACACACACACACACACACACACACACACACACACACACACTTTCTCTCTCACACTCTTTTTGCATCCCCTTACCACAATCTTGCTGGCCAGATCTTCCTCAGTCTGCTAGCCTGGTCCGTGTAGCTCCGCCCCCTTGGTCCATGTAGCTCCAACCCCTTTCATCAGACCGCAAACTGACACTCCCCTCCTCTCACTGTCACAGGGGAGAGAGGAGAAGGAGTCATGCTGCCGGCGTTGCTGCGGCTGCCTGTCAGTGTGACAGGGCAGACGCAGCAGCCAGCAGCAGGGGGGACAGGACGGCGCTTCAGCAGGGATACAGAGCAGTGAAGGCGCCTCTTCTGCCCGGCGCCTACCTGCACTGCATCCCTTTACTGAGCGGGTAGCGCCGGGCCTGCCTAGGGGTCTAGTGGCCTAGCACCGGATCCGCCTACTTCTACAACCTGCGGCCTACCGCCAGACCAAAATATACCACGGCCTAGCGCCGACTTACCACATCTGCGGCTAATCGCACCATGTCAGACTACTGGGCCTTGTGCCCTTGCCTATACCAACCCTATCGTATACACAATAACTTTGGGCTTCCTGCCCACGGTGCCCCGGCCATTGTTGCCATTGGGGGCCCAATCCTATCCCAAAGGGCCTAGTGCCCTAACACTGGCTATTCCTATTGGGCCTAGGGCCCGTATTGCTCTCCAGGCCTAATGCCCACCTAATGCACCACAATTCTATTGGGCCTAATGCCCCCTTGCGTCCCCTGGGCTTAGTGCCCGCTTACTGCGCGTCAGGCCTAGTGCTTGCTATGCCCCACAGACCTAGTGCCCGAACCCTGGTGGTCTAGGGTGGGGGGGACCACCTAGACTTACCCGGCCTAAGGGCTGTGGGTGGACCATGCCTGGTCCTGCCTTGCCCACTGCGTGGTGCTCGCCGGAGGCGGGACGACTCCCAACACCTCCGGGTCAGTGGTGGCCAGTGAAAGCTCTTTTCCATCGCACACCGCTGTCACAGTGCTTCCGACGTCTGCACCGACGGGCGCCGGCTCTTTGTACTTCACCTGGCAGGACTTCCGGCGCCTTCTGCTATCTTCTATCTTCTGGAGCTCTTCTCCGCTCCCTCCCGGCTGACGAACTGCGGCCCTGTGCCCGGCACTGGCTAATATAAGCCAGTGCCAGGGGGTGGGGCTATGACATGGCGAGCCGAGATTGGCTCGCCGCTGCCACTCATGATTGCCCACCAGCTCGAGAGCCGTGATTGGCTCACAGCTGACGCCAAATTAAAAATGCGGCGTTGTGATTGGCGGGACCTGAGTCCTGGAGGAAGCAGGTCCGCCGCCATCACCCACATGGGGCGGTGGTGGCGAATCACCACCGCCCAACTCTACAGCCAGTTGAGCAGGTGGGGGCCGGACCAGGCCTGGTCCAGGTCCCCAGTGCTGCCTGGTGATAGTGCTACCTCCAGCCCCATGGGACGGCGCCAGGATCCTCGAGATCCCGGCCCATCCCAGGCAAGGAGGCACATGTCAACTAGTAGTAAGGCCAGTGCCCGCACAAGTACACTGACCTTGCTACATCTGCTCTGCATCCCCGCTGCTGCGCCTGTCTTCCCTGCTGCTACTGCTGCTGCCGGCTGCTGAGCCTGTCACACTGACAGGCAGCAGTGCCAGCACCTTGTATCCCCCTCTCCCTCCCCTTGTTACAGCGGAAGTGTTCGGCCAAAAAGGGGCTGCTGCAGACAGATCCTGCCTGCCTGACAGCTGTTATGAGCCACGGCTGTGGCTCATTCCCGTTTTGCATTTTGGTTATGTATTTTATGTTATACTTCTGTTTATGTTCCCCGTGGGTGTCATGGGGTGTTCGGAGCTCACCCTTAAGGAGAGGGTACTGTTATGAACCACAGGTAGTGGTTCATTCCTGTTTTCCGTATTTTATGTTTATAGTTGTCTTGCAGGCCAGGATTTCCTGTTGCTCTGGTTTAAGAAGACTCTTGTTTGCTGCCGGTGGTGAGTCTGTATAATTGCAGCTTGTTCCCATGTGTTCAGCCTCACCTGTCTGTTAATTGCACCTCTCAGTTGTGCAGCAGGGCAGCTGCACGACATAGTTAATTAGGACTCTCTGTTATATTCTGGCTCAGTGCAATACACAGACGCTGGTGATATTTCCAGAGTTCTTGAGTTCTGAGCTAGTCCCTGCCAGTTCCTGAGCTCCTGTGTAGCAGTGTCTGTCTAGCTGCTTCCAGTGTCGGTTCCAGTGTCGGTTCCAGTGTCTGATCCCGTGTCCTGCCGTGAAGTGTTCCTGTCCAGGAGTCCTGTGGCTTTGTCTGTGCCTGGTCGAGTGTCTGGCTTCTTGGTGTCCACCAGTCTGTCGTTTGGGATTCTGCCTGTCCTCCGGTTCTGAGAGTCTGTGTCGGCTGCATTGGGGGTTCCTGTCTGTTTGCCAGTATTTGTACCGGTTCCGTGAGTAGCGGCTTTGCCGCGTCCGTCGGCCTAGGCCGCAGTATTCTTTGGTTATATTTTGTTACTGGTGTTTTGCAGAGGGTTCTGCTTATGCTGTCACCGCCGGTACACAGCAGTATTGTGTCGGCGTGTGGACAGCATTTCCTTTGTTGTTCTTTTCCTTTGGCGGCGTGCCGCACATATATTTAGTTTTAGGGTTGTTAGTAGCCCCTAGCCTTCTGTTTGCTTTAGTTAGAGGTCCCCTTGTTGTTATCCTGTCTCGGTTCACGCCTTGTCTCACTCTAAGACCTGGGGGCATCGGAGTTGGGCAGACCTAATCCGCCCTTCAAACGCGGCTGCCGTGGGCCCAAGAAACCATAGTCACTCAGGCGTGAACTGACCACACGGGTGAAACAATGGAGGTAGGGTACTAGGGGCTATTACCACACCACACCTTATTTCAGCGTCACGTTCTGGTGCTCTGGACTCACTACGCAACATCTCCCTTGTTCTGAGCACCAGGAACCTAACAACAGCTCGGTAAGTGGATGAAAAGTAAGTGAGAGGAAGAAAGTGTGTGTGTGTGTATGTGCTTCTGTATCTGTGTGTGTGCATATGTATGTATGTGCGTGCGTGGGCCAGTGGCAGAACTAGCGCCAATGTAATGCACCGGGGCCCAACACCATGAAGGGGCCCATAACCAGCGGCATTACAATGAGTCAGATTGACTCATTGCATGCCGTCCGTCACTGTGCTACTGGCTGCAAGAAAAGAGCATGCCGGAGCTGAAGGAGAGGAGTTACAGGGGTGTGTGTGTGTGTGTGTGTGGGGAGGGGGGGGGGGGGGAATGAGAGCCGCAGCGCTGTCATCACTTCACATGAAGGGTAACGAGAGGTTGATCACATCCCTTATCACCCTTCAAGACAAGTCAGCGCCACTTCGCCTCTCTCCGCTGGCCGCTCACACACACTGCATGCTTGGAGGAGGGTCACATTGAAGGCGTGAATAGCTGCAGGGAGAAAGGGCTCGGAACCTCTGCCGCTGAGGAGAGCAAGCCAAAAGCCAGCTCAGCTGTGAATCTTAAAGTATGTTTCTGTTCTGAAAATTAAAAAAATGTCTCTCCCTCCCTCTCCATCTTCCTCTCCCATTCCTTCTGTCTCCCTCCCCCTATCTCTCTCCCCCCTCTCCCTTTCCCTCTATCTTCACCCTCACTCGTGTGTGTGTGTGTGTGTGTGTGTGTGTGTGTGTGTCTCTCTCTCTCTCTCTCTCCATCTCCCTTCCTCTCTCTCATCTTTCCTCTCCCTTTCCATCTGTCTCCCTTTCCCTCTCTTTCTCCATCTCTCTTACTCTCTCTCCATCTTTACCTCTCCCTTTCCATATGTTTCCCTCTCCATCAGTGGCATAACTACTAGAGATGAGCGCCTGAAATTTTTCGGGTTTTGTGTTTTGGTTTTGGGTTCGGTTCCGCGGCCGTGTTTTGGGTTCGACCGCGTTTTGGCAAAACCTCACCGAATTTTTTTTGTCGGATTCGGGTGTGTTTTGGATTCGGGTGTTTTTTTAAAAAAACACTAAAAAACAGCTTAAATCATAGAATTTGGGGGTCATTTTGATCCCATATTATTATTAACCTCAAAAACCATAATTTCCACTCATTTTCAGTCTATTCTGAATACCTCACACCTCACAATATTATTTTTAGTCCTAAAATTTGCACCAAGGTCGCTGGATGACTAAGCTAAGCGACACTAGTGGCCGACACAAACACCTGGCCCATCTAGGAGTGGCACTGCAGTGTCACGCAGGATGTCCCTTCCAAAAAACCCTCCCCAATCAGCACATGACGCAAAGAAAAAAAGAGGCGCAATGAGGTAGCTGACTGTGTGAGTAAGATAAGCGACCCTAGTGGCCGACACAAACACCGGGCCCATTTAGGAGTGGCACTGCAGTGTCACGCAGGATGTCCCTTCCAAAAAACCCTCCCCAATCAGCACATGACGCAAAGAAAAAAAGAGGCGCAATGAGGTAGCTGACTGTGTGAGTAAGATTAGCGACCCTAGTGGCCGACACAAACACCGGGCCCATTTAGGAGTGGCACTGCAGTGTCACGCAGGATGTCCCTTCCAAAAAACCCTCCCCAATCAGCACATGACGCAAAGAAAAAAAGAGGCGCAATGAGGTAGCTGACTGTGTGAGTAAGATTAGCGACCCTAGTGGCCGACACAAACACCGGGCCCATTTAGGAGTGGCACTGCAGTGTCACGCAGGATGTCCCTTCCAAAAAACCCTCCCCAATCAGCACATGACGCAAAGAAAAAAAGAGGCGCAATGAGGTAGCTGACTGTGTGAGTAAGATTAGCGACCCTAGTGGCCGACACAAACACCGGGCCCATTTAGGAGTGGCACTGCAGTGTCACGCAGGATGTCCCTTCCAAAAAACCCTCCCCAATCAGCACATGACGCAAAGAAAAAAAGAGGCGCAATGAGGTAGCTGACTGTGTGAGTAAGATTAGCGACCCTAGTGGCCGACACAAACACCGGGCCCATTTAGGAGTGGCACTGCAGTGTCACGCAGGATGTCCCTTCCAAAAAACCCTCCCCAATCAGCACATGACGCAAAGAAAAAAAGAGGCGCAATGAGGTAGCTGACTGTGTGAGTAAGATTAGCGACCCTAGTGGCCGACACAAACACCGGGCCCATTTAGGAGTGGCACTGCAGTGTCACGCAGGATGTCCCTTCCAAAAAACCCTCCCCAAACAGCACATGACGCAAAGAAAAATAAAAGAAAAAAGAGGTGCAAGATGGAATTGTCCTTGGGCCCTCCCACCCACCCTTATGTTGTATAAACAAAACAGGACATGCACACTTTAACCAACCCATCATTTCAGTGACAGGGTCTGCCACACGACTGTGACTGATATGACGGGTTGGTTTGGACCCCCCCCAAAAAAGAAGCAATTAATCTCTCCTTGCACAAACTGGCTCTACAGAGGCAAGATGTCCACCTCATCATCACCCTCCGATATATCACCGTGTACATCCCCCTCCTCACAGATTATCAATTCGTCCCCACTGGAATCCACCATCTCAGCTCCCTGTGTACTTTGTGGAGGCAATTGCTGCTGGTCAATGTCTCCGCGGAGGAATTGATTATAATTCATTTTAATGAACATCATCTTCTCCACATTTTCTGGATGTAACCTCGTACGCCGATTGCTGACAAGGTGAGCGGCGGCACTAAACACTCTTTCGGAGTACACACTTGTGGGAGGGCAACTTAGGTAGAATAAAGCCAGTTTGTGCAATGGCCTCCAAATTGCCTCTTTTTCCTGCCAGTATAAGTATGGACTGTGTGACGTGCCTACTTGGATGCGGTCACTCATATAATCCTCCACCATTCTTTCAATGGTGAGAGAATCATATGCAGTGACAGTAGACGACATGTCCGTAATCGTTGTCAGGTCCTTCAGTCCGGACCAGATGTCAGCATCAGCAGTCGCTCCAGACTGCCCTGCATCACCGCCAGCGGGTGGGCTCGGAATTCTGAGCCTTTTCCTCGCACCCCCAGTTGCGGGAGAATGTGAAGGAGGAGATGTTGACAGGTCGCGTTCCGCTTGACTTGACAATTTTCTCACCAGCAGGTCTTTCAACCCCAGCAGACTTGTGTCTGCCGGAAAGAGAGATCCAAGGTAGGCTTTAAATCTAGGATCGAGCACGGTGGCCAAAATGTAGTGCTCTGATTTCAACAGATTGACCACCCGTGAATCCTTGTTAAGCGAATTAAGGGCTCCATCCACAAGTCCCACATGCCTAGCGGAATCGCTCCGTGTTAGCTCCTCCTTCAATGTCTCCAGCTTCTTCTGCAAAAGCCTGATGAGGGGAATGACCTGACTCAGGCTGGCAGTGTCTGAACTGACTTCACGTGTGGCAAGTTCAAAGGGCATCAGAACCTTGCATAACGTTGAAATCATTCTCCACTGCGCTTGAGACAGGTGCATTCCACCTCCTATATCGTGCTCAATTGTATAGGCTTGAATGGCCTTTTGCTGCTCCTCCAACCTCTGAAGCATATAGAGGGTTGAATTCCACCTCGTTACCACTTCTTGCTTCAGATGATGGCAGGGCAGGTTCAGTAGTTTTTGGTGGTGCTCCAGTCTTCTGTACGTGGTGCCTGTACGCCGAAAGTGTCCCGCAATTTTTCTGGCCACCGACAGCATCTCTTGCACGCCCCTGTCGTTTTTTAAATAATTCTGCACCACCAAATTCAAGGTATGTACAAAACATGGGACGTGCTGGAATTTGCCCATATTTAATGCACACACAATGGCCCTCATTCCGAGTTGATCGGTCGCAAGGCGAATTTAGCAGAGTTACACACGCTAAGCCGCCGCCTACTGGGAGTGAATCTTAGCTTCTTAAAATTGCGACCGATGTATTCGCAATATTGCGATTACTAACTACTTAGCAGTTTCAGAGCAGCTCCAGACTTACTCTGCCTGTGCGATCAGTTCAGTGCTTGTCGTTCCTGGTTGACGTCACAAACACACCCAGCGTTCGCCCAGGCACTCCCACCGTTTCTCCGGCCACTCCTGCGTTTTTTCCGGAAACGGTAGCGTTTTCAGCCACACGCCCCTGAAACGCCGTGTTTCCGCCCAGTAACACCCATTTCCTGTCAATCACATTACGATCGCCGGAGCGAAGAAAAAGCCGTGAGTAAAAATACTTTCTTCATAGTAAAGTTACTTGGCGCAGTCGCAGTGCGAACATTGCGCATGCGTACTAAGCGGATTTTCACTGCGATGCGATGAAAAATACCGAGCGAACAACTCGGAATGAGGGCCAATATTGCTGGCGTTGTCCGATGCCACAAATCCACAGGAGAGTCCAATTGGGGTAAGCCATTCCGCGATGATCTTCCTCAGTTGCCGTAAGAGGTTTTCAGCTGTGTGCGTATTCTGGAAACCGGTGATACAAAGCATAGCCTGCCTAGGAAAGAGTTGGCGTTTGCGAGATGCTGCTACTGGTGCCGCCGCTGCTGTTCTTGCGGCGGGAGTCCATACATCTACCCAGTGGGCTGTCACAGTCATATAGTCCTGACCCTGCCCTGCTCCACTTGTCCACATGTCCGTGGTTAAGTGGACATTGGGTACAGCTGCATTTTTTAGGACACTGGTGACTCTTTTTCTGAGGTCTGTGTAAATTTTCGGTATCGCCTGCCTAGAGAAATGGAACCTAGATGGTATTTGGTACCGGGGACACAGTACCTCCAACAAGTCTCTAGTTGGCTCTGCAGTAATGATGGATACCGGAACCACGGTTCTCACCACCCAGGATGCCAAGGCCTCAGTTATCCGCTTTGCAGTAGGATGACTGCTGTGATATTTCATCTTCCTCGCAAAGGACTGTTGGACAGTCAATTGCTTGGTGGAAGTAGTAAAAGTGGTCTTACGACTTCCCCTCTGGGATGACCATCGACTCCCAGCAGCAACAACAGCAGCGCCAGCAGCAGTAGGCGTTACACGCAAGGATGCATCGGAGGAATCCCAGGCAGGAGAGGACTCGTCAGAATTGCCAGTGACATTGCCTGCAGGACTATTGGCATTCCTGGGGAAGGAGGAAATTGACACTGAGGGAGTTGGTGGGGTGGTTTGCGTGAGCTTGGTTACAAGAGGAAGGGATTTACTGGTCAGTGGACTGCTTCCGCTGTCACCCAAAGTTTTTGAACTTGTCACTGACTTATTATGAATGCGCTGCAGGTGACGTATAAGGGAGGATGTTCCGAGGTGGTTAACGTCCTTACCCCTACTTATTACAGCTTGACAAAGGGAACACACGGCTTGACACCTGTTGTCCGCATTTCTGTTGAAATAGTTCCACACCGAAGAGCTGATTTTTTTGGTATTTTCACCAGGCATGTCAACGGCCATATTCCTCCCACGGACAACAGGTGTCTCCCCGGGTGCCTGACTTAAACAAACCACCTCACCATCAGAATCCTCCTGGTCAATTTCCTCCCCAGCGCCAGCAACACCCATATCCTCCTCATCCTGGTGTACTTCAACACTGACATCTTCAATCTGACTATCAGGAACTGGACTGCGGGTGCTCCTTCCAGCACTTGCAGGGGGCGTGCAAATGGTGGAAGGCGCATGCTCTTCACGTCCAGTGTTGGGAAGGTCAGGCATCGCAACCGACACAATTGGACTCTCCTTGTGGATTTGGGATTTCGAAGAACGCACAGTTCTTTGCGGTGCTACTGCTTTTGCCAGCTTGAGTCTTTTCATTTTTCTAGCGAGAGGCTGAGTGCCTCCATCCTCATGTGAAGCTGAACCACTAGCCATGAACATAGGCCAGGGCCTCAGCCGTTCCTTGCCACTCCGTGTGGTAAATGGCATATTGGCAAGTTTACGCTTCTCCTCCGACAATTTTATTTTAGGTTTTGGAGTCCTTTTTTTACTGATATTTGGTGTTTTGGATTTGACATGCTCTGTACTATGACATTGGGCATCGGCCTTGGCAGACGACGTTGCTGGCATTTCATCGTCTCGGCCATGACTAGTGGCAGCAGCTTCAGCACGAGGTGGAAGTGGATCTTGATCTTTCCCTAATTTTGGAACCTCAACATTTTTGTTCTCCATATTTTAATAGGCACAACTAAAAGGCACCTCAGGTAAACAATGGAGATGGATGGATACTAGTATACAATTATGGACGGACTGCCGAGTGCCGACACAGAGGTAGCTACAGCCGTGAACTACCGTACTGTGTCTGCTGCTAATATAGACTGGTTGATAAAGAGATGTCGTAGTATGTATGTATGAAGAAGAAAGAAAAAAAAACCACGGTTAGGTGGTATACAATTATGGACGGACTGCCGAGTGCCGACACAGAGGTAGCCACAGCCGTGAACTACCGTACTGTACTGTGTCTGCTGCTAATATAGACTGGTTGATAAAGAGATGTCGTAGTATGTATGCATGAAGAAGAAAGAAAAAAAAACCACGGGTAGGTGGTATACAATTATGGACGGACTGCCGAGTGCCGACACAGAGGTAGCCACAGCCGTGAACTACCGTACTGTACTGTGTCTGCTGCTAATATAGACTGGTTGATAAAGAGATGTCGTAGTATGTATGTATGAAGAAGAAAGAAAAAAAAACCACGGTTAGGTGGTATACAATTATGGACGGACTGCCGAGTGCCGACACAGAGGTAGCCACAGCCGTGAACTACCGTACTGTACTGTGTCTGCTGCTAATATAGACTGGTTGATAAAGAGATGTCGTAGTATGTATGTATAAAGAAGAAAGAAAAAAAAACCACGGTTAGGTGGTATACAATTATGGACGGACTGCCGAGTGCCGACACAGAGGTAGCCACAGCCGTGAACTACCGTACTGTACTGTGTCTGCTGCTAATATAGACTGGTTGATAAAGAGATGTAGTAGTATGTATGTATAAAGAAGAAAGAAAAAAAAACCACGGGTAGGTGGTATACAATTATGGATGGACTGCCGAGTGCCGACACAGAGGTAGCTACAGCCGTGAACTACCGTACTGTGGCCCTCATTCCGAGTTGATCGGTCGCAAGGCGAATTTAGCAGAGTTACACACGCTAAGCCGCCGCCTACTGGGAGTGAATCTTAGCTTCTTAAAATTGCGACCGATGTATTCGCAATATTGCGATTACTAACTACTTAGCAGTTTCAGAGTAGCTCCAGACTTACTCTGCCTGTGCGATCAGTTCAGTGCTTGTCGTTCCTGGTTGACGTCACAAACACACCCAGCGTTCGCCCAGGCACTCCCACCGTTTCTCCGGCCACTCCTGCGTTTTTTCCGGAAACGGTAGCGTTTTCAGCCACACGCCCCTGAAACGCCGTGTTTCCGCCCAGTAACACCCATTTCCTGTCAATCACATTACGATCGCCGGAGCGAAGAAAAAGCCGTGAGTAAAAATACTTTCTTCATAGTAAAGTTACTTGGCGCAGTCGCAGTGCGAACTTTGCGCATGCGTACTAAGCGGATTTTCACTGCGATGCGATGAAAAAGAACGAGCGAACAACTCGGAATGAGGGCCAGTGTCTGCTGCGACTGGATGATAAATAATGATATAAAAAATATATATATATCACTACTGCAGCCGGACAGGTATATATATTATATAATGACGGACCTGCTGGACACTGTCTGTCAGCAGAATGAGTTTTTTATAGAATAAAAAAAAAAACACCACACAAGTGAAGTCACACGACGAGTGTTTAACTTTTTCAGGCAATCACAATATAGTATACTACTAACTATACTGGTGGTCAGTGTGGTCAGGTCACTGGTCAGTCACACTGGCAGTGGCACTCCTGCAGCAAAAGTGTGCACTGTTTAATTTTAATATAATATGTACTCCTGGCTCCTGCTATAACCTATAACTGGCACTGCAGTGCTCCCCAGTCTCCCCCACAATTATAAGCTGTGTGAGCTGAGCACAGTCAGATATATAATATATACATAGATGATGCAGCACACTGGGCTGAGCAGTGCACACAGATATGGTATGTGACTGTCTTGTACTCCTGGCTCCTGCTATAACCTATAACTGGCACTGCAATGCTCCCCAGTCTCCCCCACAATTATAAGCTGTGTGAGCTGAGCACAGTCAGATATATAATATATACATAGATGATGCAGGCATGCAGCACACTGGGCTGAGCAGTGCACACAGATATGGTATGTGACTGAGTCACTGTGTGTACCGTTTTTTTCAGGCAGAGAACGGATATATTAAATAAAACAACTGCACTGCTGGTGGTCACTGTGGTCAGTCACTAAACTCTGCACTCTCTTCTACAGTATCAGCCTCAGGTCAATCTCTCTCTCTCTCTCCTAATCTAAATGGAGAGGACGCCAGCCACGTCCTCTCCCTATCAATCTCAATGCACGTGTGAAAATGGCGGCGACGCGCGGCTCCTTATATAGAATCCGAGTCTCGCGAGAATCCGACAGCGTCATGATGACGTTCGGGCGCGCTCGGGTTAACCGAGCAAGGCGGGAAGATCCGAGTCGCTCGGACCCGTGAAAAAAAACATGAAGTTCGTGCGGGTTCGGATTCAGAGAAACCGAACCCGCTCATCTCTAATAACTACTGTGGGTGCAGGGGTGCAGCTGCTATAGGGCCAGGCTGCTTTAAGGACCCGCTGCTCCCCCTGCACTCAGTCATGGGCTTCCTCCAAGGCCCGTAGCTCCCCTTCACACCAGCTAAGAACGACCGCCGCCGATAGTATAAACCTGGGCCTAATTCCAGAAAGTGCCTGCCCCCATCAGAGACCTCTGCTGGAATCAGGTAGTGCTCGCTCCCCCTCCCTCTCTCTCTTCCTGACACTCTCTTACTACTCTCTCTCTTTCTCACTCCCTGACAATGCTGTCTCTCTCCCTCACTCTTCCTTCCCACGCCCTCTCTCTCCCTGATACTGTCTCTCTCGATCTCCTTGACACATAGGGACATGTACCAAGCAGTGATAAAAGTGGAGAAGTGAGCCAGTGGAGAAATTGTCCATGGCAACCAATCAGCTGCCCTGTATACTTTAATAGTATGCAAATTATAAATGTTACGTCAATGCTGATTAGTTGCCATGGGCAACTTCTCCATTGGCTCACTTCTTCACTTTTATCACTGCTTAGTACATGTCCCCCACAGTCTCCCTATCTCCCCCTCCCCGTGTGTGTGTCTGTGTCTCTCTCTCTCTCTCTCTCTCTCTCCCAGACACTGTCTTTCTCTCCCTCTCTCATTGACACTGCATCACTCTCTCCCTGCCACTGTCTCTCTCCCTGCCACTGTCTCTCTCTTCCTCTCTGACACTGTCTCAATTTCTCTCTCCATGACACCCTCTCTCTTGTTCTCTCTCTCCCTGTCTCTCTCTTTCTCTCCCTGACATTCTTTTACTCTCTCTCTTGCTCCTCTACTCTCTCCCCCTGACATTATATCTCTCTCACTCCCCTCCCTCTCTCTTTTGCTTCACCCCTTCTCTCTCTCTCTGACACCCTCTCTCTCCCTGATGCCATCTCTCTCTTTCCCTTTCTCTTTCTCCCTGACACCCTATCTCTCACTCCTCTCTGTCTTTCTCTCACCCCTTTTTCTGACACGCGTCTTAGTCTCTGCGCTATCCCTTTGTAAAGTGTGGGAGGGTGCAAATTTATTGTTTGCAGGAGGGAGCAGAACACCCTAGCACTGGCCCTGCCTATATACTATTTGTAGGTAGTGGGAACTATCATTATGTATTGCTGCATATACATAATGAAGTACTGTTGCAATTTATCATACTTGGCAAGGGAGCTTTGCCTTTCAGCAACAACCTAACACTGTCAGTGAAAGGAGAAAATGCTATGCGCATGCACATATGAATTTGCGGTATCTCTCAGATGGCGTTAGGTTGTGTTTAATAAAGTAGGGGTATGTTTATCAACACATTTAAATTCCGGTTGTTCTTTTCATTTTATATTGTTGCATCTCGAATGCTCAGATACTATGGGTATTTATCAATATTCGCTTGTTCAGCAACGTCCATTGATGTATGGCAGTGTATTCCTTCTCCATGTTGTCCTCTTCTGTCTTGGAAGCATACTAACGATTCCAATGGTGGGTCAATAAGAAATGCACATGTGCGCTGCTGTGAGCTCCCGCTGGCCCTTTTCCCCGAGATCCCTTCCCCTTTCCGCTCGCCCTCGGCTGCCCGCTGTGCCCGGAGCATGGCGAGACCTGTGAGACATCCCCCGCCACATTTCTACATCGGGGCCTGTATCCGGTGCCGAGGCCTTGAGTCTGAGAGCGGCCCGGGCGCGAGCTCCATGACCGGCCCGCGGAAGCTGAGAGATCCATGGTGGCCTCCATCAACCCTGCATCCTACTCCCCCCCCGCCTCGTACCTGCACCGGGGCATCGGAGGCGGCGGCAGACCCCGTACCTCGGCTCCGTATCCTCAGGAGCTGCAGTAGCGGCCTCCCAGCCCCGGCGTCCACGCTGACGGCGGCCATCTTGCGGCACCCGGCCCTCACAGCGGCCGTTTCTCCCCGCTCTCACAGACGACGGCTGCACTACGGAATCCTCCTGCTGCCTAGGTGCCCCCTCCACAGCGGCACTGTATGGTCCCCTGTATTTCTGGGAGCCCCCGCAAATCGGGGGGCCTACGTTGGACCCAGAGAACGCAGCCTGCATTGGGGATACAGACCCACTGAGGGGATCTTGCCGGCGTGGGAGCTATATGCAGCCTCTCGTATTTGTTGCTCCTGCTAAGGAGGACCCACTTGTTCTCTGTACTCTCCAGAGACCTATTAGCCAACGTACAGCAACGCGGAGACGTCCCTATCAAAGTAAGTGACCTCCCTGCGGGGCCTGGGCTGTGGAACCCTTGTGACGCTGTGCTGCTGGCTGCCTGCTGGGAGCCTTGCCTCACCCCCCTCTCTGCTTTCTGGGAGCCTGACACACAGGCGATACAGGTCTCCCCCTGCATATGCTTATTTCACTCTCCTGTCTCTGGCATCATCCACTGGAGCCTCATAGATTTCTACAATAGTGTGTCACACGCAACTTCAACGGGAATCCCCCTCGTAGGCAGGGCGGACCTCACGTGGACACCCGGTCCTGAATTCGAAGTCGGGGCTTCCTGCTTGTTCTGGGTCTATTATAACTCCGTTGTGGTTAATGGTGGCATCTGAAACGCGGGCTACCTCTGATGGCCACAGGTGATTGCTAACGTTATCCTCTCTAACCTCACATGAAGATCCACGCATGACAGTCTAGTACCCACGGATCGGCTGGGTGCGCTTTTTGTTATTATCACCTTTGTCCGCTTATTTATGTAGTCATGTACACGCTTCTGGTTTCTCGGTCTACCTCTGGTCCTGTTACTAAACCCTCCACAGTTAATTATATCTTCAACGGACCGCTTTGGAATGGCCAATAGGACACGTCGGCCCTCCACGGGGGCTGCATCCTCATTCTTTGGCCCCAAACGAGGTAAAAACTCCTCTCAACAGCCTGCCTCACCGAAGATCAATTCCAACGTCCCGTCGTCTCCCTTAAGGTCGGACGATCCCATTGCTGCTGACTCTGACCCAGAGCCGGCCTTAGGCATAGGCAAACTAGGCAAATGCCTAGGGCATTTGGTATGCTTAGGGGCACCAGCAGCTTCTGCTGATTAAAATGATATGTGGCATGCCTATATTCTGTGTATTCCTGGAAATCACTGTAATGTAGCATTTCGTATGCAGATACAGCCGCACACAGTATATAGGCATGCTGTTTATCATTTTAATCAGCAGACGCTGCTTGTGCATCTTAGCCACATAATAATGCAAAGAAGATGCATTTTCATAAACAAAAGGCGTCCGACGTTAGCAGAGCTGCCTCATGCCAGGTATCTCTTGCAGAACTAGCGGTGGTGCTAGGGGGCACCAGCCAAAATCTTGCCTAGGGCATCATATTGGTTAGAGCCGGCTCTGCTCTGACCAGTATGATTCTCTTGTCCAACGCATAGCAGCAACTTTCAGGGTTGAACTAAGGGCGGCTATCCAGGACCTGAGATCGGATCTCTCCTCTTTGGGTTCCCGTACGGACGCTCTGGAGCATAAAACGGACGACCTATGTAATTATCAAGATGTGATCACCCAGGAAATGTCCGACTTGCGCTCTGAAGTGGAGTCGCTGCAGGAACATGTCGAGGGCTTGGAAAATAGGTCCATACGGAACAATCTGCGGATTCCGAATGTTCCAGAGTCCGTTGATAATTCGGCTTTACAAGACTACCTGTTTGGCTTGTTCCATCTCCTCCTGCCCGATCTCACAGAGGACCAATTCCTACAGGACAGAGCACACAGGACCCTTCGTGCGAAGCCCCCGCCCAGATCAACCTCCAAGGGACGTTGTCTTACGAATGCATTTCTTCCACGTCAAAATGAAAGTTCTGGCTGCATGTTGAGGGGTCCCGGCGGTCTTGTACAAGGGATCCGAGTTGCTTATGTTTCAGGACCTGGCTCCTTCCACTTTGAAAAAAAGAAGGTAAATGTTGCCGGTTACTAAAGCCTTACGGGATCGGAAGATTCTCTATAGGTAGGGTTTTCCGTTCTCACTCCAATTCTCGTTCAATGGAAGGTCCCAGGTGGTGAAGACTCTCGGCGATGGTCTGGACTCCCTTCAGAGACTTGGAATCATTTCGGCTTCTGCCGAGTCTCCCTCCCACAGTCAAACCCATAGCCCAGAAACATGCGGTCCACCACAGGCCGAGTGGTCGACTGCATAGACGGCTTCCTTGGAGTGATCTGTACCCATCTTTGTCGAAATGTTTTACTGCACTTGTTTAATCTTTTTTCTTTCAGGTTCCGGGGACACTTATTCCCTTCACCATATGTTGCTTAATGATTACTATACTGTGTTTAACTTTGTCTTGGCATTTACCACGTTAGGCTGAATCCTAGTATTAATTTAAATACAAATGTGTGGGACCAGTGGCGGAACAAGCAAGCGGTGGGCCCAGGTGCAACAAAATGCTTTGGGCCCCCCCCCCCCCATCCCATCCAAGTCCACCCCATGGGCAGTGCGCGCCGTAGGCGCGCGCAAAAATACATAGTGGCGTGGCTTCGTGGGGAAGGGGTGTGTCCACAAAATAATACCAATTCATAAAACGGTGCACAGTAGTCTCCATTCTTCAAATTACGCCGCACAGTAGCACCACTACACCAGGTAGAGACCCTTTTACTCCTTACAGCGAACAGATTCCCCTTTTTACACATAACGGCAGACAGTGTGCCCTCGTTACACATAGCGGCAGACAGCATACACTTTTTACACAATGGCAGACAGCGTGCCCTCGTTACACATAGCGGCAGACAGCGTGCCCTCGTTACACATAGCGGCAGACAGCGTGCACTTTTTACACATTACGGCAGACAGCGTCCCCATTTTACACATTACGGCAGACAGCGTCCCCATTTTACACATTACGGCAGACACCATACACTTTTACACATAACGGCAGATAGCGTGCCCTTTTTACACATTACGGCAGGCAGATTCTACCTTTTTACACATAGCGGCAGGCAGATTCCCCATTTTTATACATAGCGGCAGGCAGATTCCCCATTTTTATACATAGCGGCAGGCAGATTCCCCATTTTTACACATTGCGGCAGGCAGATTCCCCATTTTTACATTGCGGCAGGCAGATTCCCCATTTTTACACATTGCGGCAGGCAGATTCCCCATTTTTACATTGCGGCAGGCAGATTCCCCATTTTTATACATAGCGGCAGGCAGTCCCCCCTTTTTACACATTGCGGCAGGCAGTCCCAACAAATAAAAAAAGAAAGAGACAGAAAGAAAGAAAGAAAGAAAGAAAGAAAGAAGAATTATACTTACCCTCTCTGTTGGCTCAGGCTCCTCGGTGCAGCTTCCCGGGCAGTAGAGAAGAAGGAGGAGGGAGGTGAAGGAGGGAGCCGCAGCAGCGCTGTGTTACTGGTGGAGGCGCTGCTGCTGCTGCCCCTCTGCTTCCCTATAGGCTGTTCTCAGAGACAGCCTATAGTGAAGCAGAGGAGCAGCAGCAGCAGCGCCTCCACCAGTAACAAAGCGCTGCTGCGGCTCTCTCCTTCACTGAGAGACTGTGACCTGTTTGTATATGAGGGAGGGAGGGACGGACCCTCCTCCCTCCTTCGTGTGCGGGTGGCCAGAATCGTTCCTTATGACGGGCGGGTCACGGGAGCGCTGGTGTGCGGCTGCGGCATGACATACAATGAGTCATTGTGACTCATTCATGTAATGCCGGCCGGCGGCTGTGGGCCCTTGAGTGCGGCGGGGCCCCAGTGCAATGCACTGCCTGCCCCGCCAGTAGTTCCGCCCCTGTGTGGGACCCAGAATAACAGGCGCTTTACAATACAGACAACATTTTTTTTATGTATATATAGATATACTTAGCAACACGTCCCTGAAATGTGCAGGAAAGATGGAGCTTCAAATCACTGTGTGGACGGGCGTATTCCCTTTTCTGAAGCAATTCTTTCTCCTCAGATCGATGTCGACATGAAAAAAAATGGTATATATATATATATGTGTAGTAATGTTTAAACAGTGAATGAGTCTCTCTCAATGTCATAAATATTAAACACAGAAAGGGCAATATTCATCCATCGATGAGGCGTACCCCAACTCACTTTCCAAACGAGAGAAAAAAGCCTATCAAGGTATCTATTCTATCCACCTCTGTGTTAGAAATCACAGGTTTAGGTGATGAACCCTCTTTGCCAGGGAAATAAGCGTACCTCACTCACACAAAAAGGGGGTAGTTGAAACACATAAAGGTATCTTTCATGCTCTGTAAGTTGAATGTAAGGCGTACCCTACTCACGGAAATAAAGATTATATTCAAACACATCTGGGTTTCTTTCGATGGTCAAACGTGTTAGTAATTGGCACTGATTTTCCTCATGTGTGAATAAATCCCAAAATCAAGAAGAATATGATTCACGATATGTCCATATGAAAAAGTTTGTATTTTATTAAAAAACGCCCCGTACAAAAGGGGTGAGCACAATGAAAACAGTAAAAAGGTATGCACAGTCCATTAGATGTTATAGCAGCGTGGCTTATGCATCCAAAACATACAAAATAAAATAAAATATAAAGTCCAGGACATATATAAAAAACAAAAATTTTTTTGTTAAAAGCAATAACAGTTCATACCTAAATGGTATAGTAGAAGGTCCACACTCTCAGCTGGTCAACATGTTTCGGCCTGTCATAGGCCTTTATCAAGACAAGATATTTGCAAAAATCTTAGCCAACCGCCTCGCTGGAGTGATATCCAATCTGGTTCATCCTGATCAGGTGGGATTCATGCCGGGTAGACAGGCCTATGACAATATTAGAAGAGCGGTTGACACTATTCAATTTATTAATATCTCTAAAACCCCCTCTCTGGTCATGGGCTTGGACGCAGAAAAGGCCTTTGACCGCATCTCCTGGCTATATATGCATAGGACTCTGACACACATTGGCTTCAAAGATAATTTCCTATCGGGTATTAACGCACTGTATAACTCCCCCACGGCTCGTGTCCTCTTCAATGGATGCTCTTCGCAACCTTTCATGGTACATAATGGTACCAGGCAGGGATGCCCCCTTTCCCCCCTTATTTTTGCCCTCATGATTGAGCCCCTGGCCTCCAAAATACGTAGTTGCCCTGATGTCTCGGGCATCACTATTGGCCCAGATGAATATAAAATCTCCCTATATGCGGAGGATGTCCTCCTCACTGTTTCTAATCCGCTTATTTCCCTCCCCAATTTATTTCAGATTTTACATGATTTTAGTGACATTTCCAACTTCAAAATTAATGATTCAAAATCGGAAGTCTTAGACTTTTTCCTCCCCAACCCGCTCAGACAGTCCTTGGCCTCGAACTTCTTCTTCAAGTGGAAACGCTTACATATGAAATACCTCGGAATCTACATGACTAAGAAGTACTCCCAACTTTTTTCTTCCAATTTCCCCAGGCTTCTCAATTCAATATCAGCAGATCTTACGAAATGGTCTAGTCAGTTTATCTCTTGGACTGGCAGAGCGAATGCTTTAAAAATGAATATTCTGCCCCGCTTGCTTTATCTCTTTCAGACCCTACCAATTACAATACCCTCCCACGTATTCACTATGTTGCAGACAAAGTATTCTTGTTCCTATGGGCTGGTAAGAGACCTAGAGTCCGTCTTAAGACTCTGTTTAACGGGGCCATAGAGGGAGGTTTAGGGGTCCCCAACCTGAAGCTCTATTATTACGCTGCGCAACTATCACAGGCCACTCAGTGGCATGTTGATAGATTCTCTAGACATTGGGTACAAATCGAATCTGCTCTTATATAGCTAACTTCGGTCTCTACCCTGCTCTGGATTCCCCAAGCTCAACGGCCTCCCACGTTGTCCCTTTTTCCGCCTATTGCTTTAACACTCACCCTATGGGATAGGCTCTGTATGACCTATTCGTTGATCTCCTCCCCCCTATGCTCTGCCCACTATGGGATAATCCTGCATTCCCTGAGGGTCGTGGCCACAATAACTTCAGAAGCTGGAAGTCTCATAACTTGCTGTTTCTTAATGATCTAGCTCCCTTACGAGGCTTCCCAGCTTTTACCGCCCTTCAAGACAGATTCAAATTGTCGCAACAATGTTTTTCCAATACTTGCAGCTGTGTAGCTTTCACTCTGCCTGGTCTCGGAGAGTTGGAGTATGGTCTGGATCTCCGCTGGAGCGGCTCTGCCTCCGGCGGCCGCCGACTAAGGGTCTCATTTCCACATTATACCGGACGATGCTTGCTCATAAACAACGCCCTTTGGCTAAACATGAGGTAGCTTGGGAATCAGACTTCCGTGAATGGCTGGGTCCTGACACATGGGCCCAAATTAGACAAGGTATGGTAACCTCCTCAATGGCAATAAGGCATCGAGAAAACTCTTATAAAATTTAAACGAGATGGTACTTGGTCCCTTCTCGATTAAAGCATATATTCCCGAACTCTTCGGGCCTCTGTTGGAGGGGTTGTGGGATGGAAGGCACCCTGCTCCACATATTTTTGGAATGCCCAAAAATCTCCCCGTTATGGCTAGCGGTTAAAAGGCTTATCTTTAACATCACTAACGTCAGGGTCCCCTTCTCCCCTTCCTTTTTCCTTCTCCCGCGGGAGATCCAAGGCCTAGAAGGAGCAGACCAGAGACTAATCTGGCACGTCACCAGTGCAGTGAAGTGCAGGATTGCTTTTCACTGGAAATCCGATACTATTTCATCCATGGCCGCTATTACAATGGCCATTTGGAATACTTATCAGATGGAATTCCTGTCCAGTATTGTGGAGAGTAGATCCAGGGCCGTTTCTTGGGGCAGGCGAGCAGTGCAACCGCACTGGGCGCCCGCCGCGGCACTAACTGTGGCTCCCTGCTTCCCCCTCCTATTTCTCCCCGAGTAACCCGCTCGGGGGGCGGAGTTTCATGGAATGATGCGGTTGCGTCGTTACGTCACGACGCAACCCCGTCACTCCGTGAAACTCCCCCCCCCACCCCGAGCGGAGTACAGACGGGGATCCAAGTTAGGAAGAGGGAAAGGCCGGCGCGAGGAGCGACTGGCGAGGCGGCCGAAGAGCGGTAATCGCCTCTGTAAGTATTCTCTTTCTCTCTCTCTCTCTCTCTCTCTATGTGTAAAATGGGGACACCTGCCGTAATGTGTGAAATGAGGACTCTTGCCTGCTGTAGTGCGGGGATTTAATGTATCAAGGGCATTGCGGTGTGTGGCATAATATGGTGCAGGGGGCATTACTGTGTGGGGCTTAATATGGTAGAATTTTTTTTTCCTGTGGTGGTCGTGATCTGTTGGAGCAGGGTCAAAAACTGGATTGTGAGGTAGTCTTTTCAGACGAGGCCATGCCCATTTAAATGAGGCCACACCCATTTAGATGAGGTCACGTCCCCATGCCGAGTGCGCGCGCAAGTTTTTTTTTTTATCTAGGTGTGTGTGTGTGTGTGCGTGTGGGGCACATTTTTTTTTGTCATGGGGGGGCGCATTTTTAAATCTCGCACTGGGAGCCAAATTGGCTAGAAACAGCCCTGAGTAGATCCTCCATCTTCTCTAAAACTTGGGCACCGTGGTCACGTTTCCGTGATGCCCCCCCCCCCCCCCCCTCCCCTTTACCTGTGGTCTGTAGTGATAGGAGGTTAAGTAAGCTTTTCAATTGTGTGAATAGTCAATTGGGGTGTTGTCTCCTGGCTTGGAAGTTGTATTGATCGTGTTCTTACTCCTAATGTTTTGAGGTCACGAATATGCCTGTACCAACTTTCTTTGCTTCACAATGGAGTGTCGTTGCACGTTCTCCCTCCCCTGCCCTCCCCTTCCCCCCCCATTTCTCCTCTTCACAACAGAATTTTTGTGCTAATATTGTTTATTATGCATACATACTGAAATGTCTATGCTGTATTATAAAGAAAAATCTTTTCAATAAACTGTTCTTTAAAAAAAATAAAAAATAAATGCGCATGTGCGACAGTGATGCAAGTGCATTGTTGTTTAACCCGCTTGGCATCCAGCAACCCCCCCATCCAACCCAGTGTCCCCCTCCTATATCTCTCCATCCCAGTGCATCCCCAGCCATTGACCTGGCCTGTCACTGTCTAGGAGATTGTGTGAACTTACTACCTGTCTGAACATGTGACTGTAAAGCTTTCCAAAATAAAAAAATCCAAAAATTGTCAGTCCCATAGGCCAAAAAACTAAAATAACTTTACTAGTGTCCACCTAGAGATCACCCCTCCCCATATACAGTATATGAGATGTTTCATGCAGAAGCGTGAGAGGAGGGGACATGTGTGCAGACTCCGTGTGTGGGCCCCTCCTCTCCTCTAGCCATCACCGCCGTTGTTAGCGCTCTCAGCACTAGGACTCTGGCACAGTAGAGTCTCCAGTGCTCAGTGCACTAGCAGCGGCGGTGACTGCTACAGGAGAGGAGGGGCCCACACACAGTCACCGATGGACGCCGGAAAGGTGAGTATAGAAGAAATGTGTGCGGTGTGGGACCCCTCTGGACCCAGGGGCCCGTGTGCACCGCACACCCTGCACCCATTATAGATACGTCACTGGTTTCATGACATCATGAAAACTCCCTGTAATCCAAAAAAGTGGGTCCTATTGTGACATTACAACAGTGTCACATCGGGTAAATTTATTTTTTTTCTTTTCATTTTTATTTCAGGACAGACCGTCATTTTGGCAGCATAATGTCATAGAAAATAATGTGGGTTTTTTTTTCATTTGTTTTTTATTCATAGGTATAATATATGGAGCACTGACTAAAAACTATATTTCTACATTATTGTTGTAAAAACTTGCTCACAGTTGCAGACTGAGACGCCTCAAAAATGGTTGTGACATGCCAGCATTTTTGTCCCACAAATGGACCCTGCCTGCCAATCCATCCTGTGACCATCATCACTAGTGAGGCATCTGCAGCTTTGGATAGGTAGGCATTGCATACAGTACGTCTCTGAATCAGGCCCTGTGTGTGCTCAGTGTACTTGTAGCCTCATGACAGCCAATGTCTAGACATTGTGAAGTGATATGATGTTTTTGTTTTTTTGTTTACTTTTAACTTTCTCTTACGTCCTAGTAGATACTGGGGATCTGTACTTTAGTACCATGGGGTATAGATCGAGTCCACTGGAGCCTGGAACTTTAAAAACCTTTAGTGTGTGTATGTGTGTGCTGGCTCCTCCCCTCTATGCCCCTCCTACCAGACTCAGTTTAGAAAAATGTGCTCAAGGAGCCGAATGCATTTCTCTGGAGTTCCAGAGAGTTTCCTTTATTTTTTACTTTAATTATTTATTTTCAGGTAGTACTGGTTGGCAACCAGGCTACCTGCTTCGTGGGACTCAGAGGGGGGACGGACCAACCTCCTGAGGGTTAATGGTTCGTAATCCCATCTGACAGGACACTGAGCTCCTGAGGTGATGTTTCACACACCAATACTGTGTGTGCCCATGCCAGCAGCTAGCCGCCACCCACTAACAGATGCTGAAGATTATCAGGTGCAGTGAGTGTTGTACAGGGGTCACGGGTTGCGGGTCCCCAGTGCAGTTTGGTGTCAATGTCACGCGGTGGTTACGGGCCACGAGCTGCGGTGCCTGCCGCGGACTACACTGGCTCAGGGCTCATGCTCTATAGTGCTCACTGTCTACTAGGCTTTGTGTGTACGGTTTTATTTGCAAGGCCCATATAAAACTTGAAGGGGGCCGTGCGCCATTACAAGGGGCGGGGCTTCCCGGAGAGTGGGACCAGAGGCGGGAAGGCGCCATTTCCTGCTGCTGCGGATCATCAAGGCTGCATGCACGCTGCTCCTCCACGGACCCACACTGTTGCAGACTGGCACCAGGGGGTCATAGCAAGGGGGGAGCACATCAGCGGTATCACCGCTGCACGTTTATAAGGTTATACACATAAGTTCACACACTGCGCTGCTGTGTTTTGTGGGCTGGTCTCCGTTTCTCTGCGTCACTTCAGGGGCTCTCTATGGTCTGTGTGGAGGTGACTGTCAGTGAGCTGCGCTGTATTACAGTTGTGTAAAGATGTCTGTTGACATGGTTATGTGTGCTGCTTGTAACTCTACCCCTTCTTCAGTGGTGGGATCCCTCATGTGTGAACAGTGCTCCTTATCTCCTCAAGGACACAGTTCACAGGCACCTGACTGGCTGGATACTTTTAAAAGCATGGTTCAGAATGTAAATTCAGAATTAGCTCCAGCTACAAAAGAGAGACAGGTGTTAAAACAGTCTATTGATTGTATGGCAAAGGCAGCAGACACCAGGAAGGCTTCTAAGCCCCCTCTGTTGGTTTCACAGAAACGCTCACTGCCACAGGTGCTCCAATCTGATTCTGATTCTGATCGGCCTGATGTGGATGATGATGACAGCTCTCTGTCCCCTGGGGTGGAGGCCCTCATTTATGCTGTAAGAGAGGTTCTTCACATATCGGGTCAGGAAGCAGAACCCAATGTGGAGTAGCACTTTAATGTTAGACCCAAGACTCCAGCCACTTTTCCTGTGTCTAAGGAATTAAACTCCGTGGCCAGGGAGGCATGGGTAAACCCTGACAAGAAATTTAAAATTCCTCAGAGGTTTTTATCTGCTTTTTCCATCCCAGCTGTTGACAGGAAGATATGGGAACCCCCCCACCCCCCCAACAGTCTATACGTCTGTGTCCAGACTAAGAAATTGGTACTGCCGGTGCCAGGGGCCATATCCCTTAAAGACCCTGCTGACCGTAAGATTGAGACCACTCTCAAGGCAATATATATGGCAGCAGGCGTAGCACAGCACCCCACAATAGTTTGTGGGTGGATTTCCAGGGCAGTAGCCAAGTGGTCCGATAATATTATTAATGGATTAGACTCTCTACCCCAGGATGAGGTCATTACTCTACTGCAACACATACAGGATGCTGCAAATTTTATGAGCGAGTCTATTAAGGAATTGTGTAAAATAAATGGCTGCACTACTGCTGTGGCTGTTTTGGCACGCAGAGCTCTGTGGATACATCAATGGTCAGCGGACACTGATTCCCAAAAGGGTGTAGAAAATCTTCCCTTTACAGGTGATGCCTTGTTTGGGGACAAATTAAATAAATGGATCTCCCAGGCAACGGCGGGTAAGTCTACCTATCTGCCATTGGCTGCGCTACCTGCTAGATGTTCTTACACAGGACCCTCCTTACAGTCCTTTCGTGTGGCAAGGTTCAGAGGCAGGGGCTGGGGGGTCTCCACCATTCTGAGAGGATCTCGTGGTAAGTCCCGTAAACCTGCAACTGCTGTATCCCTGGACTAGACCACCGGATCCCCTGCAGCTAAGCCTTCCGCGTGACGGTTGGCCCCAGCAGCAAGGTGACTTTCAGCCGTAGAGATGAGCGCCTGAAATTTTTCGGGTTTTGTGTTTTGGGTTCGGTTCCGCGGCCGTGTTTTGGGTTCGAACGCGTTTTGGCAAAACCTCACCGAATTATTTTTGTCGGATTCGGGTGTGTTTTGGATTCGGGTGTTTTTTTCCAAAAACACTAAAAAACAGCTTAAATCATAGAATTTGGGGGTCATTTTGATCCCAAAGTATTATTAACCTCAAAAACCATAATTTACACTCATTTTCAGTCTATTCTGAATACCTCACACCTCACAATATTATTTTTAGTCCTAAAATTTGCACCGAGGTCGCTGTGTGAGTAAGATAAGCGACCCTAGTGGCCGACACAAACACCGGGCCCATCTAGGAGTGGCACTGCAGTGTCACGCAGGATGTCCCTTCCAAAAAACCCTCCCCAAACAGCACATGACGCAAAGAAAAAAAGAGGCGCAATGAGGTAGCTGTGTGAGTAAGATTAGCGACCCTAGTGGCCGACACAAACACCGGGCCCATCTAGGAGTGGCAGTGCAGTGTCACGCAGGATGGCCCTTCCAAAAAACCCTCCCCAAACAGCACATGACGCAAAGAAAAAAAGAGGCGCAATGAGGTAGCTGACTGTGTGAGTAAGATTAGCGACCCTAGTGGCCGACACAAACACCGGGCCCATCTAGGAGTGGCACTGCAGTGTCACGCAGGATGGCCCTTCCAAAAAACCCTCCCCAAACAGCACATGACGCAAAGAAAAAAAGAGGCGCAATGAGGTAGCTGACTGTGTGAGTAAGATTAGCGACCCTAGTGGCCGACACAAACACCGGGCCCATCTAGGAGTGGCACTGCAGTGTCACGCAGGATGTCCCTTCCAAAAAACCCTCCCCAAACAGCACATGACGCAAAGAAAAAAAGAGGCGCAATGAGGTAGCTGTGTGAGTAAGATTAGCGACCCTAGTGGCCGACACAAACACCGGGCCCATCTAGGAGTGGCACTGCAGTGTCACGCAGGATGTCCCTTCCAAAAAACCCTCCCCAAACAGCACATGACGCAAAGAAAAAAAGAGGCGCAATGAGGTAGCTGACTGTGTGAGTAAGATTAGCGACCCTAGTGGCCGACACAAACACCGGGCCCATTTAGGAGTGGCACTGCAGTGTCACGCAGGATGTCCCTTCCAAAAAACCCTCCCCAATCAGCACATGATGCAAAGAAAAAGAAAAGAAAAAAGAGGTGCAAGATGGAATTATCCTTGGGCCCTCCCACCCACCCTTATGTTGTATAAACAAAACAGGACATGCACACTTTAACCAACCCATCATTTCAGTGACAGGGTCTGCCACACGACTGTGACTGATATGACGGGTTGGTTTGGACCCCCCCCAAAAAAGAAGCAATTAATCTCTCCTTGCACAAACTGGCTCTACAGAGGCAAGATGTCCACCTCATCTTCACCCTCCGATATATCACCGTGTACATCCCCCTCCTCACAGATTATCAATTCGTCCCCACTGGAATCCACCATCTCAGCTCCCTGTGTACTTTGTGGAGGCAATTGCTGCTGGTCAATGTCTCCGCGGAGGAATTGATTATAATTCATTTTAATGAACATCATCTTCTCCACATTTTCTGGATGTAACCTCGTACGCCGATTGCTGACAAGGTGAGCGGCGGCACTAAACACTCTTTCGGAGTACACACTTGTGGGAGGGCAACTTAGGTAGAATAAAGCCAGTTTGTGCAAGGGCCTCCAAATTGCCTCTTTTTCCTGCCAGTATAAGTACGGACTGTGTGACGTGCCTACTTGGATGCGGTAACTCATATAATCCTCCACCATTCTATCAATGTTGAGAGAATCATATGCAGTGACAGTAGACGACATGTCCGTAATCGTTGTCAGGTCCTTCAGTCCGGACCAGATGTCAGCATCAGCAGTCGCTCCAGACTGCCCTGCATCACCGCCAGCGGGTGGGCTCGGAATTCTGAGCCTTTTCCTCGCACCCCCAGTTGCGGGAGAATGTGAAGGAGGAGATGTTGACAGGTCGCGTTCCGCTTGACTTGACAATTTTGTCACCAGCAGGTCTTTCAACCCCAGCAGACCTGTGTCTGCCGGAAAGAGAGATCCAAGGTAGGCTTTAAATCTAGGATCGAGCACGGTGGCCAAAATGTAGTGCTCTGATTTCAACAGATTGACCACCCGTGAATCCTTGTTAAGCGAATTAAGGGCTGCATCCACAAGTCCCACATGCCTAGCGGAATCGCTCCCTTTTAGCTCCTTCTTCAATGCCTCCAGCTTCTTCTGCAAAAGCCTGATGAGGGGAATGACCTGACTCAGGCTGGCAGTGTCTGAACTGACTTCACGTGTGGCAAGTTCAAAGGGCATCAGAACCTTGCACAACGTTGAAATCATTCTCCACTGCACTTGAGACAGGTGCATTCCATCTCCTATATCGTGCTCAATTGTATAGGCTTGAATGGCCTTTTGCTGCTCCTCCAACCTCTGAAGCATATAGAGGCTTGAATTCCACCTCGTTACCACTTCTTGCTTCAGATGATGGCAGGGCAGGTTCAGTAGTTTTTGGTGGTGCTCCAGTCTTCTGTACGTGGTGCCTGTACGCCGAAAGTGTCCCGCAATTTTTCTGGCCACCGACAGCATCTCTTGCACGCCCCTGTCGTTTTTTAAAAAATTCTGCACCACCAAATTCAAGGTATGTGCAAAACATGGGACGTGCTGGAATTTGCCCATATTTAATGCACACACAATATTGCTGGCGTTGTCCGATGCCACAAATCCACAGGAGAGTCCAATTGGGGTAAGCCATTCCGCGATGATCTTCCTCAGTTGCCGTAAGAGGTTTTCAGCTGTGTGCGTATTCTGGAAAGCGGTGATACAAAGCGTAGCCTGCCTAGGAAAGAGTTGGCGTTTGCGAGATGCTGCTACTGGTGCCGCCGCTGCTGTTCTTGCGGCGGGAGTCCATACATCTACCCAGTGGGCTGTCACAGTCATATAGTCCTGACCCTGCCCTGCTCCACTTGTCCACATGTCCGTGGTTAAGTGGACATTGGGTACAACTGCATTTTTTAGGAGACTGGTGAGTCTTTTTCTGACGTCCGTGTACATTCTCGGTATCGCCTGCCTAGAGAAGTGGAACCTAGATGGTATTTGGTAACGGGGGCACACTGCCTCAATAAATTGTCTAGTTCCCTGTGAACTAACGGCGGATACCGGACGCACGTCTAACACCAACATAGTTGTCAAGGACTCAGTTATCCGCTTTGCAGTAGGATGACTGCTGTGATATTTCATCTTCCTCGCAAAGGACTGTTGAACAGTCAATTGCTTACTGGAAGTAGTACAAGTGGGCTTACGACTTCCCCTCTGGGATGACCATCGACTCCCAGCGGCAACAACAGCAGCGCCAGCAGCAGTAGGCGTTACACGCAAGGATGCATCGGAGGAATCCCAGGCAGGAGAGGACTCGTCAGACTTGCCAGTGACATGGCCTGCAGGACTATTGGCATTCCTGGGGAAGGAGGAAATTGACACTGAGGGAGTTGGTGGGGTGGTTTGCGTGAGCTTGGTTACAAGAGGAAGGGATTTACTGGTCAGTGGACTGCTTCCGCTGTCACCCAAAGTTTTTGAACTTGTCACTGACTTATTATGAATGCGCTGCAGGTGACGTATAAGGGAGGATGTTCCGAGGTGGTTAACGTCCTTACCCCTACTTATTACAGCTTGACAAAGGGAACACACGGCTTGACACCTGTTGTCCGCATTTCTGGTGAAATACCTCCACACCGAAGAGCTGATTTTTTTGGTATTTTCACCTGGCATGTCAACGGCCATATTCCTCCCACGGACAACAGGTGTCTCCCCGGGTGCCTGACTTAAACAAACCACCTCACCATCAGAATCCTCCTGGTCAATTTCCTCCCCAGCGCCAGCAACACCCATATCCTCCTCATCCTGGTGTACTTCAACACTGACATCTTCAATCTGACTATCAGGAACTGGACTGCGGGTGCTCCTTCCAGCACTTGCAGGGGGCGTGCAAATGGTGGAAGGCGCATGCTCTTCACGTCCAGTGTTGGGAAGGTCAGGCATCGCAACCGACACAATTGGACTCTCCTTGTGGATTTGGGATTTCAAAGAACGCACAGTTCTTTGCGGTGCTTTTGCCAGCTTGAGTCTTTTCAGTTTTCTAGCGAGAGGCTGAGTGCTTCCATCCTCATGTGAAGCTGAACCACTAGCCATGAACATAGGCCAGGGCCTCAGCCGTTCCTTGCCACTCCGTGTGGTAAATGGCATATTGGCAAGTTTACGCTTCTCCTCCGACAATTTTATTTTAGGTTTTGGAGTCCTTTTTTTACTGATATTTGGTGTTTTGGTTTTGACATGCTCTGTACTATGCCATTGGGCATCGGCCTTGGCAGACGACGTTGCTGGCATTTCATCGTCTCGGCCATGACTAGTGGCAGCAGCTTCAGCACGAGGTGGAAGTGGATCTTGATCTTTCCCTAATTTTGGAACCTCAACATTTTTGTTCTCCATATTTTAATAGGCACAACTAAAAGGCACCTCAGGTAAACAATGCAGATGGATGGATTGGATACTAGTATACAATTATGGACGGGCTGCCGAGTGCCGACACAGAGGTAGCCACAGCCGTGAACTACCGCACTGTACTGTGTCTGCTGCTAATATATAGACTGGTTGATAAAGAGATAGTATACTCGTAACTAGTATGTATGTATAAAGAAAGAAAAAAAAACCACGGTTAGGTCACTGGTATATACAATTATGGACGGGCTGCCGAGTGCCGACACAGAGGTAGCCACAGCCGTGAACTACCGCACTGTACTGTGTCTGCTGCTAATATATAGACTGGTTGATAAAGAGATAGTATACTCGTAACTAGTATGTATGTATAAAGAAAGAAAAAAAAACCACGGTTAGGTCACTGGTATATACAATTATGGACGGGCTGCCGAGTGCCGACACAGAGGTAGCCACAGCCGTGAACTACCGCACTGTACTGTGTCTGCTGCTAATATATAGACTGGTTGATAAAGAGATAGTATACTCGTAACTAGTATGTATGTATAAAGAAAGAAAAAAAAAAACCACGGTTAGGTCACTGGTATATACAATTATGGACGGGCTGCGGAGTGCCGACACAGAGGTAGCCACAGCCGTGAACTACCGCACTGTACTGTGTCTGCTGCTAATATATAGACTGGTTGATAAAGAGATAGTATACTCGTAACTAGTATGTATGTATAAAGAAAGAAAAAAAAACCACGGTTAGGTGGTATATACAATTATGGACGGGCTGCCGAGTGCCGACACAGAGGTAGCCACAGCCGTGAACTACCGCACTGTACTGTGTCTGCTGCTAATATATAGACTGGTTGATAAAGAGATAGTATACTCGTAACTAGTATGTATGTATAAAGAAAGAAAAAAAAAAACCACGGTTAGGTCACTGGTATATACAATTATGGACGGGCTGCGGAGTGCCGACACAGAGGTAGCCACAGCCGTGAACTACCGCACTGTACTGTGTCTGCTGCTAATATATAGACTGGTTGATAAAGAGATAGTATACTCGTAACTAGTATGTATGTATAAAGAAAGAAAAAAAAACCACGGTTAGGTGGTATATACAATTATGGACGGGCTGCCGAGTGCCGACACAGAGGTAGCCACAGCCGTGAACTACCGCACTGTACTGTGTCTGCTGCTAATATATAGACTGGTTGATAAAGAGATAGTATACTCGTAACTAGTATGTATGTATAAAGAAAGAAAAAAAAACCACGGTTAGGTCACTGGTATATACAATTATGGACGGGCTGCCGAGTGCCGACACAGAGGTAGCCACAGCCGTGAACTACCGCACTGTACACTGGTTGATAAAGAGATAGTAGTATACTCGTAACAACTAGTATGACGACGGTATAAAGAATGAAAAAAAAACCCACGGTTAGGTGGTATATAATACAATTATGGTTGGACGGACTGCCTGCCGAGTGCCGACACAGAGGTAGCCACAGCCGTGAACTACCGCACTGTACACTGGTTGATAAAGAGATAGTAGTATACTCGTAACAACTAGTATGACGACGGTATAAAGAATGAAAAAAAAACCACGGTTAGGTGGTATATAATACAATTATGGTTGGACGGACTGCCTGCCGAGTGCCGACACAGAGGTAGCCACAGCCGTGAACTACCGCACTGTACACTGGTTGATAAAGAGATAGTAGTATACTCGTAACAACTAGTATGACGACGGTATAAAGAACGAAAAAAAAACCACGGTTAGGTGGTATATATTATAATACAATTATGGATGGACGGACTGCCTGCCGAGTTCCGACACAGAGGTAGCCACAGCCGTGAACTACCGCACTGTACACTGGTTGATAAAGAGATAGTAGTATACTCGTAACAACTAGTATGACGACGGTATAAAGAACGAAAAAAAAACCACGGTTAGGTGGTATATATTATAATACAATTATGGATGGACGGACTGCCTGCCGAGTTCCGACACAGAGGTAGCCACAGCCGTGAACTACCGCACTGTACACTGGTTGATAAAGAGATAGTAGTATACTCGTAACAACTAGTATGACTATGACGACGGTATAAAGAAAGAAAAAAAAAACCACGGTTAGGTGGTATATAATACAATTATGGATGGACGGACTGCCTGCCGAGTGCCGACACAGAGGTAGCCACAGCCGTGAACTACCGCACTGTACTGTGTCTGCTGCTAATATAGACTGGTTGATAAAGAGATAGTATACAATACTACTAATATACTGGTGGTCAGGCACTGGTCACCACTAGTCACACTGGCAGTGGCACTCCTGCAGCAAAAGTGTGCACTGTTTAATTTTAATATAATATTATTTATCATGTACTCCTGGCTCCTGCTATAACAACCTGCAGTGCTCCCCAGTCTCCCCCACAATTATAAGCTTTATATACAATACATTGATGTGCAGCACACTGGGCTGAGCAGTGCACACAGACTGAGTCACTGTGTGACTGTGTATCGTTTTTTTCAGGCAGAGAACGGATATATTAAATAAAACAAACAACTGCACTGTCTCTGGTGGTCACTGGTCACTGTGGTCGTCAGTCACTAAACTCTGTCTGCACTCTGCACTCTCTTCTAATCTACAGTATCACAGCAATCTCTCTCTCTCTCTCTCTTCTAAATCTAATCTAAATGGAGAGGACGCCAGCCACGTCCTCTCCCTATCAATCTCAATGCACGTGTGAAAATGGCGGCGACGCGCGGCTCCTTATATAGAATCCGAGTCTCGCGAGAATCCGACAGCGTCATGATGACGTTCGGGCGCGCTCGGGTTAACCGAGCAAGGCGGGAAGATCCGAGTCGCTCGGACCCGTGAAAAAAAAAGTGAAGTTCGTGCGGGTTCGGATTCAAAGAAACCGAACCCGCTCATCTCTACTTTCAGGTAGCCTTTAACACTTCGCCCATGTGTGGGTGAAGTCCTGCCAGGATCCTTGGGTGAGGGACCTCATTTCCCAGGGATACCGGCTGGATTTTCAAACACTTCCTCCTCCCAGATTTTTCAAATCGAGTTTACCAGTTTTGCCTGCAACAAAAGTTACTTTGCAAGAGGCCACTCAAAAACTTTTATGGACAGGGGTGGTGGTTCCGGTACCTCCTCCGTTACACAACAGGGGTTTTTACTCCAGTCTTTTTGTCATTCCAAAACCAGATGGTTCGGTGCAACACATCTTAAACCTGAAGTCTTTAAACCCGTATCTGCAGGTGTTCAAATTCAAGATGGAATCCCTGCGGGCAGTGGAGTCTGGCCTGGAGGAGGGGGAATTCCTGGTATCCCTAGATGTCAAGGATGCTTACCTACACATTCCCATGTCGCCCCCTCATCAGGCTTACCTCAGGTTCGCCATCTTGGACAACCATTTCCAGTGTCAGGCCTTGCCCTTTGGCCTGTCCACAGCTCCGAGGGTCTTCACCAAAGTCATGGCAGAGATGACGCTGCAACTGCGCATGATGGAAGTCAACATAGTCCCCTACTTGGATGATCTTCTGATAAAGGCTATGTCCAGGAATGTCACGAACCGATCACTCACCGCTGCAGGTTCTGGGGTCCGTCCGTTGCTGGCGCGGTTACTCGCGGTGCTGTGCGGCCGTGTGGGGGACGGCGTTGCTGGCGGCAGAGGTGATGCAGGTTTTTGGAGCCGGGAGTGCGGGGACCGAATGGCCAGAGGTGCCTCTGTGTGTCTGCAGTTCAGGAGGTGGCCATGTTTGAGACCAAGTGCAGCAACTGTGAGCACCTGTGGGTAAGTGTTAGCCAATCCCGTGCTTGTGCTGCCTATAAATAGGCTGGGATTATTTCACTCTTGGCCAGTGCTTTGTTGTAGCTACTCTGTACCCTAGCTCTGTGCTCTCTCCGTGGATTTCTGTGTAATTCCAGTGGTTCTGATATCGCCTCTGCTCCCAGAGGTCTGCCTGCAGCCTTCACCGCAAGAGATCCACCAGCTCCCTGCTGTGCTGTCAGTCAATCGCTCTCCAAGTGGCAACAAGTCGATTTCCGGAGTCCTGTGAGAGGTTACCCTGTCGTTCAGTGACTGCCTGCTTCAATCACACAGCCTGTGGAAGTTTCTACTTAATCCTGGTCCTCGTTTACTCAGCTCTCAGCTTAATCCATTCTCCACCATTGTCGTCTGCTGCAGCTTTTCACAGTGTTACAAGTACTATCTTCACAACCTGCCAGTATTCCTTTCTGTATTGTATCTTCATTTTTGCATCATTCAAAGACAGCTCTACACAGTTCTTCCATTCAGCCTATAAGCATCGGTAACAAGTCTTCACAGTTATTCATCTATGTCTACACAATATCCAGTTAACACTTCTTACAGTTTGGCAGCAATCATTGCTTTATATTGGACAATTCTTCATTAATATTCAGGCACGTTTTATCTTTTTCATATACTTTCATATACTTCAATACTGGATCCTGCTTATCGTTATACCATTCATTGCAGTACGTCAGTTTATATATGGTGACTAATAATTGTCATTTAACTCCTTATTGGAACTGTTGTCTATTAATAAATATATGAAATGGAACTATCTTCGTCCTCCCTGTTTTAACCATATTCCAGCACCTACACCTTCCAAGGTTAACGGATACACAAAATCAGTCGTTCCTGACAAGGGAGCGTCTATTGCACAGCATCGATCAGACGACTCGCCTGCTTACGGATCATTGGTGGATCCTAAATTTCCAGAAATCTCAACTGGAACCAACCCAACGTCTTCAGTTCTTGGGAATGATATTGGATACAGTGTCTCAAAAGGTGTTTCTTCCGATGGACAAGGCCTTGGCTATCCAGGTTATGGTCCGCTCAGTGCTCCATCCTCGCAAGGTGTCCATACATCTTTGCATACGCTTGCTGTGCAGGATGGTTGCTGCTTACAAAGCAATACAATATGGCAGATTTCATGCCTGGCGATCCAGGTTCAATCGGACAACGCCACGGCGGTGACGTACATAAACTGACTAGGGGGAACAAGAAGCAGAGCGGCAATGCGAGAAGTGTCAAGAATACTCGTATGGGCGGAGACCAACGCAAGGGCCATCTCAGCCATTTTCATTCCAGGAGTGGACAACTGGGAAGCGGACTTCCTCAGCAGACACGACCTCCATCCGTGGGAATGGGTCCTACATCCCCAGGTGTTTCAACAGTTACTTCACTGGTGGGGCTGTCCGCAGATAGATCTGATAGATCGGATGGCTTGATCATCGTCTCAACAAGAAGCTTTGCTGTTACTGTTCCAGGATGAGGGATCCGGAAGCTGTAGCTATGGACGCGATGACGACACCTTGGACGTTCCAGTTTGTGTACCTGTTCCCTCCTCTACCTCTAATCCCAAGGATTCTAAAACAACTAAGAAGGGAAATCGTTCAAGCAATTCTAATTGCACCAGATTGGCCTTGACAGGCGTGGTACTCTGACCTCCTAACCTTGGCTCTGGAGGATCCCTGGCCTCTGCCGCTCCAAAGGGATCTTCTTCAGCAAGGTCCGTTCGTCTATCCAGACTTACAGCAGCTACGTTTGATGGCTTGGAAGTTTAGAGGGAGATTCTAGCAAGAAAAGGTCTTCCCTCCCGGGTTATTTTCACCATGGTCCAGGCCAGAAAGATGGTTACGTCAAAACATTATCGTCGTATCAGGAAAAAGTATGTTTCCTGGTGTGAAAGTAGAAAGGTTTCTCCCGTGGAGTTTAGAATTGGTCGTTTTCTACTTCTCCTGCAAGCGGGAGTGGATATGGGCCTATGTTTGGGCTCCATCAAAGTCCAGATTTCGGCACTCTCTATTTTCTTCCAGAAACAACTTGCCATGTTGACGGAAGTACAACTTTCCTAAAAGGAGTTCTTCATATGCAACCGCCCTTCGTACCTCCCACGGCTCTGTGGGATCTCAATGTGGTTCTGTCCTTTCTTCAATCGGACTGGTTTGAACCCTTACATAGGGTGGAGATGAAATTTCTCACCTGGAAGACAGTGACGTCTGCCAGACGTGTATCTGAATTGGGGGCCTTATCCTGTAAGAGCCTTTATTTGATATTTCATGCTGACAGGGCGGAACTCAGGACCCGGCCTCATTTTTTGCCAAATGTAGTGTCAGCTTTTCACGTGAATCAACCCATTGTGGTTCCAGTGTTCCGCTTCTGTTGGCCCAGAATCCTTGGATGTGGGAAGGGCTCTGCAAATTTCTGTCAAAAGGACTGCTCATCATCAGAAGTCTGATTCACGGTTTGTCCTTTATGATGCCACAAAGATTGGTCGGCCGGCTTCTAAGCAATCTATTGCTCGTTGGCTCAGGATGACCATTCAACAAGCCTATACTGCGGTGGCTCTGCCTTTGCTGACATCTACTAAAGCCCACTCGACTAGTTCTGTGGGCTCTTCCTTGGCGGCTGCCCAGGGTGTCTCGGCCTTAGAGTTGTGCTGAGCTGCTACTTTGTCTGGTTCAAACACTTTTGTGAAATTCCCTCAGTTCGACTCACCTTGGCCAAGGATGACCTTGAGTTTGGTCAGGCGGTTTTACAGGGGTCTCAGCACCCGTTTTTGGAGCTTTAGGACTTTCCCATGGTACTAAAGTACAAGTCCCCAGTATCCACTAGGACGTAAGAGAAAATAGGAATTTAATACCTACCGGTAATTCCTTTTCTCGTAGTCCGTAGTGGATACTGGGCGCCTGCCTCAGTGCTTCGATTCCTGCTTACTTGAGTAAGTGTTTGGTTGTCCCACTGTTGTGGTCCTATTATGTTGTTAGGATAGCTGTACTATCCTGGTTAGGTTGGTGTTGCTATTCCCTGTTCTGGTTAGCTCCCTACTTTCGGTTATGGTTGTGTGTTGGCTTAGTGCCTCACCGCTGTTGTACCTGTTTTCTTCTCTTGTTGTATGTCCGTCTCCTCGGGCACAGTTTCCTAGACTGAGTCTGGTAGGAAGTGCATAGAGGGGAGGAGCCAGCACACACATACACACACTAGAGGTTTTTAAAGTGCCAGATTCCAGTGGACCCGATCTATACCCCTTGGTACTAAAGTACAGATCCCCAGTATCCACTACAGACTACGAGAAAAGGAATTATCGGTAGTTATTAAATTCCTATTTTTTGCACATGGAGTTTTTTGGAGGTGTGTATGTAGATCAGAGTATCCTTACATAGATTTAGGGGTGTTTTCCGTTTTAGTACCTTGTTGTGTATAGGATTTGTGCAGTACTGATATAGGACATAAAATACGCAGTTTCAAGATTAGAGAAGAAATTTGAATGAAAATATTAAAACTTTCAAATCTATCTTCGCCAAATAAATACCTCTGATTTATCTGAGTGTATATAGCAGTGTTTCCCAACCTCGGTCCTCAAGGCACACCAACAGTGCAGGTTTTAGTGATATCCAGGCTTGAACACAGGTGACTTAATTAGTACCCCAGTTATTTTGATTTAACCATCTGTGCTGAATCCTGGATATCACTAAAACCTGCACTGTTGGTGTGCCTTGAGGACCGCGGTTGGGAATGCCTGGTATAGTAATAAGAAGATAATAATCTATTATTGCCACTAGGTGGCAGTATAGGACTAAAATCCTTTTCAGGTTGGACTGAATTATTTGAAACTTGAGA
This sequence comes from Pseudophryne corroboree, assembly GCF_028390025.1. Taxonomy (NCBI): domain Eukaryota; kingdom Metazoa; phylum Chordata; class Amphibia; order Anura; family Myobatrachidae; genus Pseudophryne; species Pseudophryne corroboree. The sequence continues at coordinate 239,841,979 of NC_086449.1, read as the reverse complement.
AACATATATTCTGTACTAAGGGGGTCATTCCGAGTTGTTCGCTCGCAAGTGAATTTTAGCAGATTTGCTCATGCTAAGCCGCCGCCTACTGGGAGTGAATCTTAGCATCTTAAAATTGCGAACGATGTATTCGCAATATTGCGATTACACACCTCGTAGCAGTTTCTGAGTAGCTTCAGACTTACTCGGCTTCTGCGATCAGTTCAGTGCTTGTCGTTCCTGGTTTGACGTCACAAACACACCCAGCGTTCGCCCAGACACTCCTCCGTTTCTCCGGCCACTCCTGCGTTTTTTCCGGAAACGGTAGCGTTTTTTCCCACACGCCCATAAAACGGCCTGTTTCCGCCCAGTAACACCCATTTCCTGTCAATCACATTACGATCGCCAGAACGAAGAAAAAGCTGTGAGTAAAATCCTAACTGCATAGCAAATTTACTTGGCGCAGTCGCAGTGCGGACATTGCGCATGCGCATTAAGCGGAAAATCGCTGCGATGCGAAGATTTTTACCGAGCGAACAACTCGGAATGACCCCCTAAGAACTGAAAAGAGCACTAACAGTAATCAAGTCACTAATGGGTGAATAATACAAAAATCTCAGGCTAGGGTATTTGATGTAATCTAACTTCTCGGTAAAAGAGTTAATGATTATGCCTTTAAATGTGATTACAAAGGGTTCACGAACACAAGAACATTTTAATGGGCATTGATCTATGTGAGGGTGCTCTTAAGCTGTTATGCACACTACCCAACACTGGAGCAGTCTGGATGATGACCATATTACTTAGTATAAATTATTTTAAAGCTTAGCATGGAGTGGCAACAGTGATTTTAAAGTCTTATCAGTAAAGTTGACATTTAATAAGCCATCTTGTTTTATTGTAATGAACTAGATGGAAGAACTGCCGTTTCGGTTATCCTAATGTGATCCTTGTGGATAAGTGTAGCGCACAAAGTACACTGAGTGCTGCAGAAAGGAATGTTTTTAATGCACCACGTGAGCTACTTAGCACAGTGCGGTGTGAAATATGCACATGATATGCACGGTAGAGTATAACATCCTGTTCTTACTGCGCATAAAAGTGAATTATTTTCATGTTTTGAGTGACAACTATATACTGTACACAGTAGACAGTAGACAGTATAGCAAAACTGCAACTGCTAAAACTCACATGCTGGGGGCCGCTGGTGCCCAGCACAGGGCAAGGCCACCCAGTATGCTAACTGTCACCAGCGATGCAACTGAAACACAATTGCGATCGCATCGCAGACCCTGCAAAATAAGGGTAGCCCCCTGCCTGCGCAGCATGGCTGCAAAGGCAGTCGGACTGTCAACCAGACAGAGGAATTCGCATCAATGCAATCGCATCTCCGAGGCCCTGCACATGCGCACAGACTCAAAAATCTGGTAAATGCGATTGCATCGCATTACTGATCAATACTCAATAAAGCCCCCTGTTATCTACATTAAAGGCTGCAAAGGAGAAACATTTGCACGTGAAAAAGCAGGTGTGGCCTCATTGTACGGGGTGTGGGGACTGTTTCGCCAACTTCACACATTGGTCTCCACAGGAAAAACATTCAATTAGCCTCCACAGTAATAAAACACACTGGCCTCCACATTAAAAACTTCAAACATATTGTCCCCCACAGAAATACACACACACACACACACACACACACACACACACACACACACACACACACACACACACACACACACACACACACACACACACACATCCTCTCTCTCTCTCTCTCTCTCTCTCCCTGGCAGTGGTGCAAGTTGCAACAATTACTTAGTGGTACTGTGTGCGCGTGCACAAATGACAAAAAGTGGGTGTTGCCACATGTCACACGGGGCAATAAAAAAGGCGTGATACACATATGGGGGAGCCAGATACACATATGCCACCACAGTGCCAGCTATGCTCCGACAGTGCCAGATACACACATGCCCCACAGTGCCAGATGCACAAATGCCCCCCACCCACAGTGCCAGATACGCAAATGCCCCCACAGTGACAGATATACCCTCACAGTGCCAGATATGCTCCTACAGTGCCAGATACACAAATACCCCCACAGTGCCAGATACACATTTGCCCCCACAGTGCCAGATACACATTTGCCCCCACAGTGCCAGATACACAAATGCCCCCACAGTGTCAGATACACAAATGCCCCCACAGTGCCAGATACACAAATGCCCCCCAGTGCCAGATACACAAATGCCCCACAGTGCCAGATACACAAAAGCCCCCACTCACAGTGACAGATATGCTCCCACCCACAGTGCCAGATATGCAAATGCCCCCACAGTACATATCCCCCACTCCCCACGCCGTTGTTGTTACTGCTGTTTGAGGGAAGGAGAGCACAGCGAGCGCCTCTCCTGCCCCTCAGTGCTCAGTCCAGTCTCAGGAGCTCCTTATTAGCTACCGGTCTGCGAGCTCTGATTGGCTAATGGACTAGCGCCTCATTTGCAGATACCCACCGCCGCCAGACTCCGGAGATCGGACTGAGCACTGAGGGGCAGGAGAGGCACTCGCAATGCTCTCCTCCCCTCACACAGCAGCGGCTGCAAGCATGGCGGTCGGCCCGGCAGTATCGTACCGTACCGCCATACTTGCAGCACTGCTCCCTGGCCTCAGACATGGCAGTCCTGGCGTCAGCTGCACTGAGTCTCCTAGCTGTCCCTGCATAACCTCCCCTGGGTCCCTCCCCTTAACACTGCTTTCGCTGCGGCACCAGCTGAATGGAAGCTAACAGACTCAGCCAATAAAAATCAGCCTGATTCTTATTTGCTATTGCTGTCACAGTGACAGCCTACAGCTGTGGCTTCAGCTAATCGTGGCTTCAACCAGCCGCGGCTTCAGTTCAACACAGCTAGCCAAAAAGAATCATCCTAATTCTTATTGGCTGCTGCAGAACATCTACCACGATCGACTGGTCAAGTGCCCACTGGTCAATCGCGATCATTGCTTTGGCTATTCCAAATAGATAAGCCTCTCTGCAGAACAAAAATTGGGACTACTGAGAAGTGTTGGTATTCTCTAAAAAGGGAGACATCAGAAAATGTACGTGAATTGTCTTAAAAAAAAGTAGCATGGATGCATGGCGCCTAGCTGCATAATGAGCAGGATGTAGTTTTAGAACTCCCTCTCCCCAGCAGTGTAAATTCAACATTTAGGGATACCCTTGCCTACTACTCACATACCTTCCCAATCGTGACTCTGACCTGTCTGGACTGAGCGCCTTTCAACTCCTTTCCGCCATGGGACCACAAGCTCTACTTCAGTACCTCCTCCTGTCCTTCCGGGATCCCAAAGGTTTCAGCACCTTCTTTAGTGGCACCCCCTGGGAGCTTTATCCAGGCCTGGCGACAGGGGGTACAAAAGGTTACAAACAATAATGTCTGCTAGGCTAACCCTCCTGGTGGCCCCCCTCCCGGCTACCCTGTCACCTGGCATGTGCTGCGCATTGCACCATAGTAATGAAAGACACAGCAGCGCTGCCTCCTCGCTGGCCCTTCTGGCCCTGCATCCCTTCCTATATATATTTATATATATACACATACACATACATCTCTCCTGAAATAGAGCCTGGGCCAGTTTTCTATTAGGCAGAGCAGACGGCTGGCTAATGTTTAGTCATACAGACCATGGCATATGTTATACAATGAGGCCAATTCAATTAGCCATGGGACTTATTGCACAGCTGCGTCTGTGCCCCGTGCTGTTCAATTACTGCCGCTGTCCTGCATGGTGAGCACTGGTGGATGTGCTTCATTCCGATTTTTCCTCACTGCCTCAGTAGCTGTAAGGAAAAATCTGAGTTAAGTGCACCCAATGGGACTTATCATGTAGGAAATTCCATAGCTCTGGTTACTAACCCAAGAGCTATGGGCTATCAACATGAGCTGATGGCTTACTGCATGTGGAAATTGGCAAGTAATTGAATATTTGGGGAGGTATTCAATCAGCTGCAGGGTTTATCCCATGTTTAATTGCCAGCTAAAATCCTCACAGAGCGGGGAAAAGGTATTCAATTAAATAGCCTTTTTCCTGTGCTTTAAAATCGGTTTTCATGCGCATAAACTGCGGAATCTACATTTTTTTCCCCACGCACAAACCCAATTTCCCCATTTTTGCTCACACTTTACCTCGCGCCTCATGGAGCTGTGAGGTTCAGCCCACCTTTGTGAATCACACTCGAGGCAATCCATGCTAATTGGATTGCACCAGCGCAGAAATTAGCTATGGTGTTATTTATAATAGCACGTGCAGTGGAGGGATGTGTGGCTGTGGGCATCGGGGGGTGGTGGTGTGTTTGTTTGTGTGGGGGGTATTAGAGAGGTGGGCTTCCTAGACATCAGTGTTTTTGGCCCCAAGATTTCTGTTGCCATTGACCCAGACAGGAGCCTGCACACTGGTTGCCAACCCATTCTGCTCTGTGCCCGAGCAGCCATTGCAGCCTACTTGTTCCTCATTTGTATTTCTGGCCCTTTGCTGTGAGGATGCTCTGGCCCTCTGCGAAATCCAACAAATCCTTCCTGCCTGAGCTTCGACTTTTACTCACTGAGGATCCCTTCTGCTTGCCTTCCCAGTGACTCTACTGTCCCGACCTCCCACAGGCACTGCCACCTAGCGACAAACCCCTGGCATTTTCCTGAGTCCATTCACCGCCTCTGCAGACCCTGGCACTTCAGTGACTGCTGCCTGGAATCCTCACCAACTTTTCCCCCTTCCTAAACAGTGGTGTCCATCTACTCTGGAGGCAATCTCCCCTGCAGTTTTTTTTTTTGCTCTGGACTTCACACATACCCTGTTGGAAGGTTTACCTTCCCTCTGCTTAGTCTTCCCTGCACTTAGACTGCCGGCAGAACCCCAGAGGTGAGGAGCAGCGTTAGACTGATATAACCATAAGAGAAAGCAAACAAAAGGATAGAAAATGCAGTAAATTTTGAATATGAAAAGTTGTTACAAATGGCAACTGCCACACCAAAAACCTACCCCCACTGTCTCTCTCTCTCCAGCACCCTCTCTCTGTATTCAGCAAGTGTGAAACAATCAGGTCAGTGTTTTTACGTAATTAGCAGCAGGCTGTAACATCTCCCTGCATTATCACTTTCATTTCCATTTAGTATCTGTGGAGGTCCCCGGTGGCCACCGGTGCACATAACAGAGGTGAGGAGCAGTTAGCCTTTTATTATATTGGATTACCACTTTTATTTTATTGAACCCTAAACATGTAATAATTTCATTCAATAATAGATATGGGTGTGAAGTGACCACTGCCAACTGTACTTTTATGGTCAAATATAATAGCAATTGTAATCAATATTGTAAATAAATAAAGCTAGCACAAATTATATATCCTCATTAACATCTCTTATTAGTCATATTCTGGATCTACCGGTAAATTGGTATAGCTAAATGCAGACCATTATGCTCTTTATTATGAGTAGTAATAATAATAAGCATTCATATAATTGGAAAGTTCTAACATGCTATTTGTGTCACTAATATAGATAAATAATAATAATAATAATAATAATAATAATAATAATAATAATAATAATAATAATATTGTGGCAAATTATCTGCAGGGATTGATAACGGTCACACAATACTATTGTGCACAGTAATAATCCTTATGATATACTCTGTTATAGAGTGGTTATATTATACCCCTTTTCCACTAGCTCTAAAAACACGGGTAAATGCGCGGGGGCACGCATTTACCTGTGTTTTTTTCTAGTGGAAACGGCCCCCCCTGCAAATTCCCAGATTAAGTGATCCGGGAATCCTACCCGGGTAGCTTGCCGGGTTAAACATGTGATCTCCCAGCGCCGCCCCTGTCGTGTTAGCAGCAGCGTCACCAACCCAGCACAGCTGTGTCAGACTATTAATATGTTCTGTTGTCCACAGTTTATACAGTTTAAAGGCTAGCTGTATCACGCTGGAGAATAATACAATTGCAGCTATATCTCTCTAGCTCATTGACATTGCATCACACAAGTGAAATTTAGATTTGAATTTCAATAACAATGGGGGTAATTCAGACCTGATTGCAGCAGCAAATTTGTTAGCAGTTGGGCCAAACCATGGCCCTCATTCCGAGTTGATCGCTGTGTAGCGATCATTTAAAAAAATGGCAAAACTGCGCATGCATATGCACCGCAATGTGCACGCGTGGCGTACGGGTACAAAGAGCTTCGTGGTTTTGCACAGATTCTAGCGACGCTTTCAGTCGCACTGGCGGACGCAGGAAGAGTGATAGGAAGTGGGAGTTTCTTGGTGTCAACTGACCGTTTTCTGGGAGTGTTTGGAAAAACGCAGACGTGGCTGAGCGCTTGCTGGGCGGGTATCTGACGTCATTACCGTGGCATTCGTCGCAGCAATCATCGCACAGAATAAGTAACTACAGGGCTGGTCTTGTTCTGCACAAAATGTGTTTGCTGCCGGGCGGCTGCACAGGCGTTCGCACTCCTGCTATGCTAAAATACACTCCCCTGTGTGCGGCGACTATGCGTTTACACGGCTGCTAAAAGTAGCTAGCGAGCGATCAACTCGGAATGAGGGCCCATGTGCACTGCAGGTGTGGCAGATATAACATTTGCAGAGAGAGTTAGATTTGGGTGGGTTATTTTGTTTCTGTGCAGGGTAAATACTGGCTGCTTTATTTTTACACTGCAATTTAGATTTCAGATTGAACACACCCCACCCAAATCTAACTCTCTCTGCACATGTTATATCTGCCCCCCCTGCAGTGCACATGATTTTACCCAACTGCTAACAAATTTGCTGCTCCAATCAGGTCTGAATTACCCCCAATATCCTGTAGTGTTACACACAGTCCAAATATCTTATGAAATGGACCTGATGTTAAAGAGGACCTATTGAGGCCCAGTTAGGGTATAATAACCCAGTGTCATTCAATATATTTAGTAATCGCTGGTCACCTCAATAGTGGTACAAATAAATTATTATGTATATTTAAATCGGCATGTTTGGAGACGTATCAAAATAGCAGGACATGCTGACAGGCATGTACTGTCCATCCACCTGATACGCGTTTCGCAGTCAGCTTATTCATAAGAACAACCTTTACTTTACATGGTGGCAGAAGTCTGGCTGTGATGGCACAGGGTCTCTGATGTATAGATCCACTGGTTGTCAACACCGTCGTGGATGCATGACTCAAGTTAAAGATGGGATTTTAATACCTACCGGTAAATCCTTTTCTCTTAGTCCGTAGGGGATGCTGGGGACTCTGTAAGGACCATGGGGTATAGACGGGATCCGCAGGAGACATGGGCACACTATAAGACTTTGAATGGGTGTGAACTGGCTCCTCCCTCTATGCCCCTCCTCCAGACCTCAGTTAGAAAACTGTGCCCAGGGAGATGGACATTTCGAGGAAAGAATTTATTGTTTAAACACGGTGAGTGTCGTACCAGCTCACACCACAAACATACCGCAGAACGTGGCATTCAATAGAACACCATTCTGATAAAATATGTAACACAACCTGTGTGTCAACCCAATCCATAATAAGATACCGCATGCCATGGCATGAACAACGTCAGCAACAGCCTGACAGAAAAGAAACACCACAAGAGTGTAACCATAACCAATAACTGCAGACACAGTACACACTGGGACGGGCGCCCAGCATTCTCTACGGACTAAGAGAAAAGGATTTACCGGTAGGTATTAAAATCCTATTTTCTCATACGTCCTAGAGGATGCTAGGGACTCCGTAAGGACCATGGGGTTTATACCAAAGCTCCAGACCGGGCGGGAGAGTGCGGACGACTCTGCAGCACCGATTGAGCAAACATGAGGTCCCCATCAGCCTGGGTATCAAACTTGTACAGCTTAGCAAAAGTGTTTGAACCCGACCAAGTAGCCGCTCTGCAAAGTTGAACCGTCGAGACTACTCGGGCAACCGCCCAAGAAGAGCCCACCTACCCAGTAGAATGGGTTTCCACCGACTTCGGTAACGGCAATCCAGCTGTAGAACGAGCACGCCGAATCGCATCATAGATCCAGCGTGTAACAGACTGCATAACCGCAGGCGCCCCAAACATGTTGGGAGCATACCGGGCAAACAGAACCTCTGTTTCCCCAATCAGAGCCAAATTGGCGATCTAAATATTCAAAACCCTGACTTCATCGAGAGACTTTGAATCAGCCAATGCTTAAGTAACCACAGGCATCAACATAGGCTGGTTTCTGCGAAACACAGAAACCACTTTTGGCAAAACTATTATCCGAGTTCTCAATTCCGCTCTATCCACATGGAAGCTTAAACAGGGGCTCTTGTGAGACAAAACCGCTATTTCCGATACCCGCCTTGCGGACGCCAAGGTCAATAGCATGACCACTCTCCAAGAGAGAAACTTTAACACAACCTTTCATAAAGGTTTCAAGCAGTGTGACACTAGAAACTGCAACACCCTGTCAAGGTCCCACGGTGCCAATGGGGCACAATTGGAGGTCGGATGTGCAGTACTCCTTTCACGAAAGTCTGAACTTCCGGAAAGGTGGCCTTTTTTTTTCTTTTTTGAAAGAAATTTTATAAGGCCAAAACTGCACTGAAATGGAGCCTAACTTTAGGCCTTCCTCCACACCTGCTTGCCAAGAGAAGAACGACCCAGCTGAAAGTCTTCCATAGTAGCCTTCTTGGATTCACACCAAGACACATATGCCAAATACGGTGGAAAAGCTTTGCCGTTACTTCTTTTCTAGCCTGAAGAAGTGTGGAAAACGACTTCATAGGGAATACCCTTTCGGGCTAGGATATGGAGTTCAACCGTCACGCCGTCAAACGCAGCCGCGGTAATTCTTGATACACGCCCGGATCTTGCTGTAACAGATCCTCACGTAGAGGAAGAAGCCAGGGATCTTCTATGAGTAAATCTTGAAGAACGGAATACCAAGCCCTCCTTGGCTAGACCGGAACAATGAGGATCGCCTAAACCTTTGTTCTTCTTACGTTTATCACCTTCAGAAACAGTGAAAGCGGAGGGAACACGTAGACCGACTGAAAACACCCAAGGCGTCACGAGGGCGTCCACTGCCATAGCTTGAGTGTCCCCTGACCTGGAACAATATCACTGAGGTCTCTCGTTGAGGCGAGACGCCAACGTGTCCAATTGAAGCACTCCTCAAAGACCTGTCACTTCAGTGAAAACTTCTCGATGACGACTGTATTTCTCCCGGAGGGAGATCGCGTCTGCAGAGGAAATTCATTTCTCCGTCATCTACATCCGGGACGAAGACTGTTACTATAGCGTTTACCTGTCTTTCCGCCCAGCGTAAAACTTTTTCGGCTTCTGCCATTGCCGCTTTGCTCCTTGTTCCGCCCTAGCGGCTTACTTATGCCACTGCTGTCAAGTCGTCTGACAGAATTAACATGGGCAGATCACGAAGAATGTGTTTGTTGAAAATAGCTCTTAATTCAAGAAAGCTTATTGCAGACAAGCTTCCCAGCTTGACCTTTTCCTCTGGAAATACTTCCCTTGAAAAGGCTGCTCCCCAGCCTCGGAGATCTGCATGCATGGACACCAGGATCTAATCCTGGATCCCGAACTTTCGTCCCTCTAGGAAGTTAGACTGTGCAGACACCACAGGAGCGATATCCTGGCCATTAGGATTATATTCCGGTGCATGTGCAGGTGAGACCCAGACCACCTTACCAACTGGTCCCGTGGAAACCACTCTGGCATGTGATCAGCTCACCGAACAGGCCTCTAAGGCCGCACCGATCTTCTTCATCAACAGAACATATTGATGGATTGTCACTGCAAATCTGATCTGACTCTGGATCCTCAGATCTCTTTCCACAGGAAAACACAGAACCTCAACCATTCAGTATCTACTCTGATACCCACCTCCAACATCGTTGGGAACAACAGCCATTCCCTGTGTGGAAGAACAGTCAGAGAGAAACAACGATTTGCACCACTTGTTTCTTGACCTCGCCTTAATCAGGAGAGCATCTCTGTACAAAATAACAATGGCTCTTACTATTGAAAGAAAACCATCATACTGCCAACACTCCGTGAAATGGCAAAGACAAACCTGGATATCAACCCAGGTAGGCTGAATGCTGAGAAAAACGCATTTAAACCCTTTTTCTACCTTTACGTGTTGGAGCTCCCTGGCCTGAGAGATTCCATCCCGTAGTTCCACTTCGTAAGTAGAAATGTTTATTTTTTATTTTTTTTTAACAGGGACAGCAGGACCAAGTCCTGAACCTGACGCAACTCTGGTATGGCGTCGCATACTACCTCCCCTTCCAGAAGGGAATCAGTAAGATCTATTTGAAAAATCAGTGAGGGGAATCATCTGTAAACTCCAGTATTACCCCTTTGGATTCTATTATTAACTCCCAGGTCCAGGTCCATTCCCGGACTGACGGAAGAGCCTTAGATGAGTTCCCACCGGTATAGGCTCCAGCCAGATAGACCCAGCGACATGCGGTGGATGTGGTAGAAACAAAAGACAATATCCGCTTCTGCAAACCTAACAAGGCTGCAGAGCTCTTACCTTTTCACCTTCCACTATCTGCACAGAAAGGGAAAAAAGAACGGTATTGAACCGGTTAAAATGACTGCATCCCACAAAAGAATGCGTCACCAACCATTGTGAGGGAATCTAACTCACGAAGGTAGACTTACCAGTGGTATCCGCCGAGAGTGACTTAACTGAGGCATCCCAAAACAGCGGTACACCATCCCAGGGAAAAACTCCAGTATCTCCCGGAGTCAGCCTCAGCATTCCCCCGGCCACACCTCCTGTATACGCAAGGCAGCCTGCGGCAATGTTATAGAGAAGAACCAACATAAGAAAACACCCCCTCTCTCTCTAGGATAATTCTATCGGATGCCTTTCCGAATACAAGCACTCCCCCATGCGGATGTAATGCAAATAACTTCAAAGCATAGAAATAAAATATCACTTAGCTTCCCATATACGATCCGTTGTGACAGGGCCTCGTGCCGACCAGGAGTTGACGTCCACAGTATTCTATCTGCGGCGGGAAAACAATAAACACTCTGACTCCTCGTGAGGACCTGAGACCAACTCGTCATGGCCGACCTAGAGCTTTATCAACAGAGCGACCAGCACATGAGAAGGAATACTTTTACTTCAGCATTCATTAGAAATCGTAATATGAATATACATATTGTAATACACATATACACACATATCCAATATATATATATATATATATATATATATATTTTTATTAGGAAACAGGGATTGATATTGCGCCACTTGTGATACAAACAGATATGTTAAAAACAGTAAAATTTGGCAATCTAGATAGACACTCCCCTTTGTACCTAATGGGGCGTCAGCTGGATCCTTCAAATAAGTGCAGGGATGGTGATTCCCTGGATGAAATTTGTTAAAAACGGGGGGGATGAAGGATATATAGCGACCCAGGTGTCAGTGTAATAAGTATATAATTGCCAATTGTGGTAATATAAAAAGGTATTTATTCACGTATAATTAAAAATACAAGAAACATATAAAAAAATGGGACAATGATAAAACACAACTGAACTAAAAGCACTTAAATGAATTATATAAAACTACAATAAAAGCAAGTATAAGAGCAAGTATAAGAATTTTTTCTTATCTTAAATGAGGTAGGTGAAGGTTCCCAACGCCCCTCAAAAGAAGGTATACAGAAGAAGAGGATCCCGAGGAGGCAGGAGGGAGGGAAAACAAAAAAAGAACAGTTTAACAACAAATCCAAGCGAAAAGGGTATATTCAACCTTTCCCAACATGTTCTAACGGAACCAGAAGTGTCCTTACTAGTAAAAGGACTATCATTTGCACCAACAGAAGGCCTAAACAAATTCGACACATTCATAGATCTGAACAAATATGTCAGGAAATTAACGTTGAAAAGACACTTCCTAAGAAAAGAGGATGCTGTCATAACAAATTATGAGAGCTGCTCCAAATCAGGCCTAAAACCAACCTCCAAGTTCTACCCCTTAGAGTCTAAGGGTAGCAATATTAGTATGTTTTACGAATTGGTGAAAAAGGACCTGTGTGACATGGACCAGGGAGTAATCAAAGAGAAGAATCTTAACAATAGAGAAAGTGAGGCCCTAAAGAATTTACTGAAAAATAAAGGGATAATTATAAAACAGGCTGACAAAGGGGGGGGGGGGGTCGTCATGGATCGGATTAAATACATTGCAGAAGCGGAAAGACTTTTATCAGATGAAGAGTCTTATAAAAAGCTTCCTAAAGATCCGAAGGATGATTACATTGAAGAATTGAGGACACTTTTATTGCATCGTTTTAGAACAGGAATCATTACCAAAGACGAATTCCAATTTTTAATGAGATCAGACCCCACTACCCCCATCTTTTACTTTTTACCAAAAATTCATAAGACCAGGAAGACCGATAGTGGCGGGTATAGACTCACTTACCTCTAATTTATCTGAATACGCTGATGTCTTTTTAAAACCTTATGTAAAGGATCTTCCATCTTATCTCAAAGATACCACATCGGTACTGAGCCTTTTGAAGGATATCGAGTGGAAGGACTCATACATGTGGGTTACAATAGATGTACAATCTTTATACACATGTATTGAACATGACAAGGGAGTTACAGCCTGTAAAGAATTCTTGGACAAAGATGACACACTAACAACTGAACATAAAATTTTTATTTGTGACATCATGCGTTTTATTCTTCAACACAATTATTTTAAATTCCTGGATCAGTTTTACCTACAGCGGTGCGGTACTGCAATGGGTACCATTTTTGCGCCCAGTTTTGCAAATCTTTTTATGGGATGTTGGGAAAAAGTTTTTATATATGACCATCAGGATTTTAAGAGCCATCTAATTTTTTATCGAAGATATATTGATGACATTTTAATAATCTGGGATGGTGACATGGAACTTTTTAACCAATTTTTTAAACATATTTGTACCAATGAAATGAATCTTGTTTTTACATCCAATGTGAACAAAGAACACGTTGAGTTTCTGGATTTGATTCTCATAGGGGAAAATGGAAGAATCACCACTAAAAATTACATTAAACACGTGGACACTAACAGTTATCTCCACTACAAGAGTAACCATCTGAGGAGTTGGAAGAATAACATCCCCTTTTCCCAATTCAGTAGAATCAAAAGAAATTGCAGTAAACCAGAGGACTGTCAGACACAATTGGAATTGTATACTAACAGATTTAAACAGAAAGAATACCCGGACACAATCCTAAAAGAAGCCATCACCAGAACCAATATGGTTGAAAGACCCCAATTGCTGGAATATAAAACAAGAGAGAAAAAGAAAGACTCCACGGCTGTCATAACTACCTATAATCGACATGAGAAATCCATCAGAGAGTCTTTCAGGAACCATTGGCGGATTTTGCTCATGGATCCCATCCTTAAGGAAATCCTCCCCCCTAACATAGAGATAGTTTTTAAAAAATCACGAAACCTGAAGGACATATTAGCCCCAAGCATGCTAAGGAATGACCAAGACAAAGATCACACCTGGCCCAAATGCAAGGGCTCCTATAAATGTGGGCGATGCAATGTATGTAGGTATTTACACCCCAACAGGAAAACCTTACGGACATGGAGAAGAAAAAGGAATACAGGATCAAGGAATACATGAACTGCAATATTCAGTCTGTCATATATCTTCTGGAATGTGACTGTGGTAAACAGTACATCGGGAAAACCAAGAGGCCTTTAAAATTAAGGATACAGGAACACGTGAGGAACATCAAGAATAAAGTGGAAACTCACGCTGTCTCCCAACATTTTTCCACAACACACAACTCCAACCCAGAAGCCCTTACCTTCAAAGCCATAGAACTGGTGAAATTGGGAGAGAGAGGAGGAGATCTCGCTAATAAACTGTCACGCAGAGAGATGTTCTGGATATTCCAACTACAAACATTACAGCCAAAAGGATTCAATGACAATTATGAGATCGCCCCCTTCTTGTAAAATACGGTACTATCATTCTCCATCCGCTGTTCTTTTATTACTCTCCATATTGGAATATCTGCACCCGTATCCCCATCCATGCCATCCCACATTCCTTGTCCCCGCTCCCTCCGTCCTACCCCTCCACCCTATTTCCTATTCCAACCCCCCCTCCCCCTACTCCCCCCCCCTCCCCCCACCACTACTATCTTACTTCAATAGTCACTTTACATCACCTAATTTGCATATTAAACTAATCTATGTCACTAAATGAAGAGTGTGAATCCGTAGGGCACAACTTAGCTACAGTCATACCACGCTGGAAATGCCCAAACACGCCTGATCTTGGAAGCCAAGCAGCGCTGGGCCTGATCAGTACCAGTAGGGGAGACCATCTGGGAAGATCAGGTACTGTACGAAACAGTAATTCATAGAGGTCTGAGAAAGGTAAACACTCTATCGGTATTTAGTACGTAAAATCACGAACCACAGGAATACTGCTATATACTGCACTGATTTAAATATATTAACACTGCCACTTTAATATCATAAATATTTCTGCGCACAATTCATTTAGAGCCATCCCTGTAAAATAGCACATTCAACGCACAAGCACTTTATTAAGTAAATTTCAGTACTGCTAAAACAAGCACTTGCACTTGCCCCACAATATGAGATATTATGGTACCACCACTTGGAAGATGTAATCATATGGTTTTGAACTGATTCCTGATACTATATTTCTCTTTTTTTCCATATGGAACGATCACCATGGTTACCGGACTAAATACTGGGCCAGACAATCTACTAAAAAATGGCCACGAACACCTGTAAAGAATAGACAGTATCCCACCAAACATGGCCGCCAGGAGAGGACACACTATAAAGACTCCTTATTCCCTGTTAGAAAAGGCTGCTGTGTTGATCAAACTGTGACATCGCACCGCCGCGGGCGCATGCGCAGACGGTAGCGGAAGTGGGGCGGAAGTGACGTATCGCGGCCTCCGTCACCGGAAGTGTGGCGGAAGTGCAGTGATTACACTACAAATAGACTTTTCACACTGTTTAACTCCTCAAAAACCGCTCAGATCAAATCGTTTTCACTAGCTGTGGATTTCTAATTGACTGGTACCTTTCAGACTGCATTTTATAAATAGACTAACTGTATTTCACACTTGATTGTATCACATGACTCCCTGCTAAGATATGACCCTCACACCATGCTATAACTGCTATAAATAGACTCACAGGTCCATTGTACCCTTACCCTTTGAAGAAGTCTCATTAGACGAAACGCGTTGGGAACCTTCACCTACCTCATTTAAGATAAGAAAAAATTCTTATACTTGCTCTTATACTTGCTTTTATTGTAGTTTTATATAATTCATTTAAGTGCTTTTAGTTCAGTTGTGTTTTATCATTGTCCCATTTTTTTATATGTTTCTTGTATTTTTAATTATACGTGAATAAATACCTTTTTATATTACCACAATTGGCAATTATATACTTATTACACTGACACCTGGGTCGCTATATATCCTTCATCCCCCCCGTTTTTAATATATATATATATATATATATATATATAATACATATAAGCAGATTGTCCGGAACCGTCTGGATGACCATGTACTGAATGCCCAAGTTGTGGATCTAACCGGGAAACCTTATGGTCGACAGAAAACCTAGTATTCGTCGACAGCAGGGAGTAATAACCAGGCAAAATAACATTCTTGCGACCCTGAGGGGTCCGAGGGAAGTATATATATATATATATAATTTTAATCTCACTTCCACACAAATACTACCATGTCTGTGCTCGAGCTACAGGTTCATGGAACAGTACCATACATATACATATAAAAATATATACAGGTTAGTTACAGCATGTTAATTTACACCCAGTAATAACAGTTGGTGCCGACAGGGTCACCCACATACTACTGTGTCTCCCCTACAGTGTTTACTTTTGAAAACATACAACTACCGACCTGCTGACACTGCATCTACTGAATCAAGTATCAACAGGAGTCGGCGATGCCAACAGAGAGTCCCATTGCGACATAGCACTCACACATGTCGACACGTGCACTAAAAAGCTATAGTGGGTATATCTGACAGGGAAAACACAGACATATATGCACAACACAATGATTACATGCCCATTATCTAAGATAGTGCTATATTTTATGCTATATTGCACTATATTTTATGCTATATTGCACTAATCACTGTGCCCCCCCTTCGTTTACACTGTTCTGGCGGGGACCGTGGAGAAAATAGCGCTGCATCATGTTGTGAGGGCTAAGCCACGCCCCTTCTCGGCGCGCTTCAGCCCCGCTATTATTTTATCCTCTTATGCTGGCAGGGGTCCGTATACAGTGCCTATGCACTGTATACATGTTTAGCCAGGCTTAAATGAGAGGTATATTGCTGCCCAGGGCGACCCCCCTGTGCCCTGCACCCTTGTAAAGCCGTTGGTGTGTGGGAGCAATGGCGCGCAGCACGACCGCTGCGTGGTACCTCCGAGACCTGAAGTCTTCTGCCATCACTGAAGTCTTCTGTTCTTCCAATACTCACCCGGCTTCTTTCTTCTGGCTTCTGTGAGGGGGGTGACGGCGCGGCTCCGGGAACAAGCAGCTAGGCGCACCAAGTGATCGAACCCTCTGGAGCTAATGGTGTCCAGTAGCCTAAGAAGCGGAGCCCTTAACTCAGAAGAAGTAGGTCTGACTTCTCTCCCCTCAGTCCCACGAAGCAGAGAGCCTGTAGCCAGCAGGTCTTTTTGAAAATAAAAAACCTAACATAAAGTCTTTCAGAGAAACTCAGTAGAGCTCCCCTAGTGTGTGACCAGTCTCTCCTGGGCACAGAATCTAACTGAGGTCTGGAGGAGGGGCATAGAGGGAGGAGCCAGTTCACACCCATTCAAAGTCTTATAGTGTGCCCATGTCTCCTGCGGATCCCGTCTATACCCCATGGTCCTTACGGAGTCCCCAGCATCCTCTAGGACGTATGAGGAAAAGGAATGGTGCGTATACTGGGCTCTGAGACAAAACAATAAAGGTACAGGCACATACCCTACTCACCCTAACTGGTGCTGAAGGTGCTGACAAAGCAGACACAGAGAATCAGGAACAGACAGACATACTAATAAAAATGTGAGAGAGGAACAGAGAACTGATGAGACAGAAAAAATAAAAAATGTTTATTAGTTCAGTAAAGGCTGCTGGTGGGAGAGAGTGTTAAATGTGCAATACAAATACCCTGCTGGTGTGAAGGGCTTCTTCGGTATTGGTGAGGAGCCTTGTATGTGTACTACAAGGTCCCTAAAGTCATACTGGTTTCTCCCAGGGAGACACCAATATAACTTTTGCAATCTCTTATTGTTTATACATTTTTCCAGGGAGAAACCAGTATGACTTTAGGGACCTTGTAGTGAATATAAAAGGCCCCTCACCAACGCTGAAGAGAGAAGCCCTCATCACCAGGATGGTATTTGTATTTGCACATGTAACACTCTCTCTTTTACACCAGCAGCCTTTACTAGACTAATACACATTGCCCCTGCGGACACCCGGGGTTTGCACAGATATAAGGGACACACACACATTGGATTTTAGCCCTCACCCACACATGTGGTCAAGTTAATGTCAGTATCAGATGGAGCGGTCCAGTAATAAGCTTATACAGTCAGTGACTTGCAGTCATTGGCTGAATACATTTTCAGCTATTTCAAGTAGAAATGTAAAACCCAACCAGGAACATCACTGGCCATTATGAGCCCACACATGGAGAAATGATCAAAAACTGTCAAATTGGTAGTGACTACATCCCCTTCAGTGGAAGCACCATGACGCATCATTATCTATTGAAAATAGTAACCTGTGGCAAATGAAGCATGGCAAGGGTACAAGTTTGTACTGTTGGAGGTGAATTAACAGGAAAAAGAAAAATGGGAGTTTAGAGGAAATCCCTGCGCTCTAAGAGCAGCTATAGTGGGTGTGGACCTGAGTATATCACCAAATATACTCCAAAGGGTTATATGAAAAAGGGGATTTTTGGTACACACACTCAGTAGCGCTACATATACAGATAGATTGTAATGGTAAAAAGAAAAGTTCTTATGTATATCCGGATTGTCTTCCCGATGTGTTTTCTACTGAAGCAAGGCTTTCCAGCCGTCTCCGTCAATTCAGATCATAGGAGGGGAAACACAATTTTCTTACATAAAGCCTCAAAGAAAACACTCATAAAGGTTTCTTTTCCCGTCGCTTTTTTATCAATATCAGAAATGGGGGGGATGCTCACGTGTATGCTTACATCAAGGAGAGTGTAAATAAACCCATCAAGGTATCTTTCATCGGGCCAGGTTCCTTCCGATCTCTCCTCGTGGTTTCCGAAGTGGAGTCACAGAAAATGAAGCAGAAGGAAAGTGGTTACTAGGGAAAATTCTCAGAGTGGAGTTCCACCTGTATGGGACAACCCTAAGTATATGGGATTGTGCAGAAAGGTAAGTTTAAAGGACCACCTGTTCCGTGAAACCAGATATACAAAAACTGCTCACATGTAAGCTTACATATAAGCAATTATGAAAATACACATAAAGGTATCTTTATCCCTGGTAATCAAATCTCATGTTTCAATAACATCATAATGGGTAATCCGAAATGCTCACTTGTTCGCTTACATCAGTACGGGTGATTCAAAGCACATAATGGTTTCTTTTCCCAGAGCAGGCGAAGTTCACAATAATACCGAAAAAATTATTATTATATAGGAGTCCTTGTGGTAAAAACAATTCCAACAATTTATTCCAATAAAAACAAATGTACAAAAAATGAAAAGACCTCTAGGTTAGATACCAGATGGAATTACCAGCCGTGGGAGGGAATAATATACCCTGGTTCCTCACCACCGGATAGCAAGGTATCGGTCCCAAAAGTCAATCCCTGTGTTCTTTCAGCTCCTCACCAACGCGTTTCGACCGTATGTCTGGTCTTTTTCAAGACACCTTGAAAAAGACCAGACATACGGTCGAAACGCGTTGGTGAGGAGCTGAAAGAACACAGGGATTGACTTTTGGGACCGATACCTTGCTATCCGGTGGTGAGGAACCCGGGTATATTATTCCCTCCCACGGCTGGTAATTCCATCTGGTATCTAACCTAGAGGTCTTTTCATTTTTTGTACATTTGTTTTTATTGGAATAAATTGTTGGAATTGTTTTTACCACAAGGACTCCTATATAATAATAATTTTTTCGGTATTATTGTGAACTTCGCCTGCTCTGGGAAAAGAAACCATTATGTGCTTTGAATCACCCGTACTGATGTAAGCGAACAAGTGAGCATTTCGGATTACCCATTATGATGTTATTGAAACATGAGATTTGATTACCAGGGATAAAGATACCTTTATGTGTATTTTCATAATTGCTTATATGTAAGCTTACATGTGAGCAGTTTTTGTATATCTGGTTTCACGGAACAGGTGGTCCTTTAAACTTACCTTTCTGCACAATCCCATATACTTAGGGTTGTCCCATACAGGTGGAACTCCACTCTGAGAATTTTCCCTAGTAACCACTTTCCTTCTGCTTCATTTTCTGTGACTCCACTTCGGAAACCACGAGGAGAGATCGGAAGGAACCTGGCCCGATGAAAGATACCTTGATGGGTTTATTTACACTCTCCTTGATGTAAGCATACACGTGAGCATCCCCCCCATTTCTGATATTGATAAAAAAGCGACGGGAAAAGAAACCTTTATGAGTGTTTTCTTTGAGGCTTTATGTAAGAAAATTGTGTTTCCCCTCCTATGATCTGAATTGACGGAGACGGCTGGAAAGCCTTGCTTCAGTAGAAAACACATCGGGAAGACAATCCGGATATACATAAGAACTTTTCTTTTTACCATTACAATCTATCTGTATATGTAGCGCTACTGAGTGTGTGTACCAAAAATCCCCTTTTTCATATAACAGGAAAAAGAACCTAGATTTTAGACAAAATAACAGTGCTTCAATGGCAAGGAAATACTTCTGTCCTCACTAGATCTCACTGCCAGGTCCTTATGGTGAATGGAAAATAGGCTCCCCTCTCTGCATTCTCTCTATCAGTGAGGTATCATGAGACAAGCTGGTAGTCATAGGCGTGTGCAGACGCCGACACGGGGGTGCCACTCCGGACTTTTCCCCTCTGACTACCTCCTTTCATCTGGGACATAAGACTGAATGTATGTATGATGAATAAGCAAGTGAGTCTATGTGTTGAACTTATATTGATGTTACTTTCAACCTTGCACTGCACACTGTAAGCACTCTGCCAGAAAACACCCCAGATACCAGTCTCCACTGCAAAAGTATAGTCCTCGGGCCAAAAGGGTGAAATATTTATTATTTACCACCATAATAGATAAGGAAACAAATAATACCATCAAAATTGACCCCTGCGCCAAGTGTAACGTCATTTCGTGTGAACCCCTCCAGCATACAAACCCAAAACATCTACTGACTTCTCACACTGTGAGTCTAATTATTTATGGCAGCCAAATATTTAACAACATGGGCATAGCTATGTTGCAGTCCACCAATGTCACATTGTAGTTTCATATCATCAGAGCCGGCCCTAACCAATATGATGCCCTAGGCAAGATTTTGGCTTGTGCCCCCTAGCACCACCGCTGGTTCTGCCTCTGACCTTGCACCTCTTTCCCAGCACCATCACCCCTCACCCATAGCAGTCCTTATTTTGGTGTTTGCACCCCCTATATTTTAAATAGGAACAGTTTGCACATTTGACGCACAGCCCAAAAAGGGGTGTGTTTTTGCTGGCAAGGGGCATGGCCACACAATAGTAACCCCAATTCCAATTATGCCACACAGTACTGCAACTTCATTCACATTTGATCATGTGATAGTGTCCATAATTCATATTACATCCCACAGTAGTATCACTTTACCTTATAAACGTTACTCCTCACAGTAGAGCCCCTTATTCACATTACATCACACTGAATTGCTCCTTATTCACATTACACCACACCATATTGCTCTTTATTCACATTAGACGACACAGTAGTGCCCTTTCTATACGCAACGCCACATAGTAGAGCACCTTATACACATAATGCCACACATTAGTAATGCATTTATATACACATAATTCCACACAGTAATGCCCCTTGCACATATGAGACACATTATTAATGTCCTTATAAACATAATGCGCCTTACACATTATGACAACCTTTATTAATGCCCTATCTCTGACGTCCTAAGTGGATGCTGGGACTCCGTAAGGACCATGGGGATTAGCGGCTCCGCAGGAGACTGGGCACAACTAAAGAAAGCTTTAGGACTACCTGGTGTGCACTGGCTCCTCCCACCAAGACCCTCCTCCAGACCTCAGTTAGATTCTTGTGCCCGGCTGAGCTGGATGCACACTAGGGGCTCTCCTGAGCTCCTAGAAAGAAAGTATATTTAGGTTTTTTATTTTACAGTGAGATCTGCTGGCAACAGACTCACTGCAGCGAGGGACTAAGGGGAGAAGAAGCGAACCTACCTAACAGGTGGTAGTTTGGGCTTCTTAGGCTACTGGACACCATTAGCTCCAGAGGGATCGACCGCAGGACCCGACCTTGGTGTTCGTTCCCGGAGCCGCGCCGCCGCCCCCCTTACAGAGCCAGAAGCATGAAGAGTCCGGAAAATCGGCAGCAGAAGACTTCGGTCTTCACCAAGGTAGCGCACAGCACTGCAGCTGTGCGCCATTGCTCCTCATGTACACCTCACACTCCGGTCACTGATGGGTGCAGGGCGCTGGGGGGGCGCCCTGAGGGCAATATATGACACCTTGGTTGGCAAATCTACATCATATATAGTCCTAGAGGCTATATAGATGTAAAATTACCCCTGCCAGTATTCCAGAAAAAGCAGGAGAAAGTCAGTTGAAAAAGGGGCAGGGCTTCTCCCTCAGCACACTTGCGCCATTTTCTCTTCACAGTGCAGCTGGAAGACAGCTCCCCAGGCTCTCCCCTGTAGTTTTCAGGCTCACAGGGTTAAAAAGAGAGGGGGGGCCACAAAATTTAGGCGCAATATATGTATACAAGCAGCTGTTTGGGGAAAAATCACTCAGTTATAGTGTTAATCCCTGCATTATATAGCGCTCTGGTGTGTGCTGGCATACTCTCTCTCTGTCTCCCCAAAGGACTTTGTGGGGTCCTGTCCTCAGTCAGAGCATTCCCTGTGTGTGTGCGGTGTGTCGGTACGGCTGTGTCGACATGTTGGATGAGGAAGGTTACGTGGAGGCGGAGCAGAGGCCGATAAATGGGATGTCGCCCCCTGTGGGGCCGACACCAGAGTGGATGGATAGGTGGAAGGTATTAACCGATAGTGTCAACTCCTTACATAAAAGGCTGGATGACGTAACAGCTGTGGGATAGCCGGCTTCTCAGCCCGCGCCTGCCCAGGCGTCTCAAAGGCCATCAGGGGCTCAAAAAACGCCCGTTACCTCAGATGGCAGACACATGTCGACACGGAGTCTGACTCCAGTGGCAACGAGGTTGAGACATATACACAATCCACTAGGAACATCCGTTACATGATCTCGGCAATGAAAAATGTGTTACGCATTTTCTGACATGAACCCAAGTACCACATAAAAGGGGTTTTATTTTTGGGGAGAAAAAGCAGCCAGTGTTTTGTTCCCCCATCAGATGAATGAATGAAGTGTGTAAAGAAGAGTGGTTTCCCCCGATAAGAAACTGGTAATTTCTAAAAAGTTACTGATGGCGTACCCTTTCCCGCCAGAGGATAGGTCACGTTGGGAGATATCCCTTAGGGTGGATAAGGCGCTCACACGTTTGTCAAAAGGTGGCACTGCCGTCTTAGGATACGGCCACCTTGAAGGAACCTGCTGATAAAAAGCAGGAGGCGATCCTGAAGTCTGTATTTACACACTCAGGTTATATACTGAGACCTGCAATTGCCTCAGCATAAATAGGGCTGCTGCAGCGTGGTCTGATACCCTGTCAGATAATATTAATACGCTAAGACAGGGATAATATTTTGCTAACATTGAGCATATTTAAGACGTTGTCTTATATATAAAGGATGCACAGAGGGATATTTGCCGGCTGGCATCCAGAATTAATGCAATGTCCATTCTGCCAGGAGGGTATTAGAAACCCGGCAGTGGACAGGTGATGCTACCTGTAAAAGGCACATGGAGATTCTGCCTTATAAGGGTGAGGAATTGTTTGGGGATGGTCTCTGGGACCTCGTATCCACAGCAACAGCTGGGAAGAAAATTTTTTACCTCAGGTTTCCTCACAGCCTAAGAAAGCACCGTATTTTCAGGTACAGTCCTTTCGGCTTCAGAAAAGCAAGCGGGTCAAAGGCGCTTCCTTTCTGTACAGAGACAAGGGAAGAAGGAAAAAAGCTGCACCAGCAGCCAGTTCCCAGGATCAAAAATCTTCCCCCGCTTCCTGGGGCTCCACAGGTGGAGACAGGTGCGGTAGGGGCGCGTCTCGGGAACTTCAGGGGCCAGTAGGCTTGCCCACAGGTGGATCTCTAGGTTCTGCAAATAGTATCACAGGGATACAGGCTGGAGTTCGAGGCGACTCCCCCTCGCCGTTACCTCACATCAGCCTTGCCGGCTGCCATCGGAGAAAGGTAGTACTGGCGGCAATTCACAAGCTGTACTTCTAGCAGGTGAAAGCAAGGTAACCCTCCTTCAACAAGGCCGGGGTTACTATTCCAAAATGTTGTGGTACCGAAACCAGATGGTTCGGTGAGACCCATTCTAAAATTGAAAGCCTTGAACACTTATATACGAAGGTTCAAGTTCAAAATGGAATCGCTCAGGGCGATTATTGCAAGCCTGGAGAATTTCATGGTATCACTGGACATCAAGGATGATTACCTGCATGTCCCTCTTTACCCTCTTCACCAGGAGTACCTCAATATTGTGGTACAGGATTGTCATTACCAATTCCAGACGTTGCCGTTGGTCTGTCCCCGGCACCGAGGTATTTACCAAGGTAATGGCCGAAATAATTATCCCGTACTTGGACGATCTCCTTATAAAGGCGAGGTCCAGGGAGCAGTTGTTCGTCGGAGTAGCACTATCTCGGGAAGTGCTACAACAACACGGCTGGATTCTGAATATTCCAAAGTCGCAGCTGGTTCCTACGACATGTCTACTGTTCCTGGGTATGGTTCTGGACACAGAACAGGATAAAAAGGGTTTCTCCCGGAGGAGAAGTCCAAGGAGTTGTCTCTAGACAGAGACCTCCTAATACGTATACAGGTGTCGGTGCATCAATGCACGCGAGCTTTGGGAAAGATGGTAGCTTCTTACGAAGAAATTCCATTCGCCAGGTCCCATGCAAGGATTTTCCAGTGGGATCTGTTGGACAAGTGGTCCGGGTCGCATCTTCAGATGCATCGGCGGATAACCCTGTCTCCAAGGGTCAGGGTGTCGCTGTTGTGGTGGCTGCAGAGTGCTCATCTTCTAGGGGGCCGCAGATTCGGCATACAGGACTGGGTCCTGGTGACCACGGATGCCAGCCTTCGAGGCTGGGGGGCAGTCACACAGGGAAGGAACTTCCAAGGCTATGGAAAAGTCAGGAGACTTCCCTACACATAAATATTCTGGAACTGAGGGCCATTTACAATGCACTAAGTCAGGCTAGACCCCTGCTTCAACACCGGCCGGTGCTGATCCAGTCAGACAACATCACGGCGGTCGCTCATGTAAACCGACAGGGCGGCACAAGAAGCAGGATGGCGATGGCAGAAGCCACAAGGATTCTCCGATGGGCGGAAAATCATGTGTTAGCACTGTCAGCAGTGTTCATTCCCGGAGTGGACAACTAAGAAAGCTCCACCCGGGAGAGTGGGGACTTCATCCAGAAGTCTTCCAAATGATTGTACACCGTTGGGAAAGGCCACAGGTGGACATGATGGCGTCCCGCCTCAACTAAAAGTTACAAAGATATTGCGCCAGGTCAAGGACCCTCAGGCGATAGCTGTGGACGCTCTGGTAACACCGTGGGTGTACCAGTCGGTGTATGTGTTCCCTACTCTGCCTCTCTTACCCAGGGTAATGAGAATAATAAGAAGGAGAGGTGTAAGAACTATACTCATTGTTCCGGGTTGGCCAAGAAGAGCTTGGTAACCAGAACTCCAAGAAATGATCTCAGAAGACCCATGGCCTCTGCCGCTCAGACAGGACCTGCTGCAGCAGGGGGCCTGTCTGTTCCAAGACGTACCGCGGCTGCGTTGACGGCATGGCGGTTGAACGCCGGATCCTGAAGGAAAAGGGAATTCCGGAGGAAGTTATCCCTACGCTATTTGAAGCTAGGAAAGAAGTGAACGCAAACCATTATCACCGCATATGGCGGAAATATGTTGCGTACTGTGAGGCAAGGAAGGCCCCAAAGGAGAAATTTCAGCTAGGTCGATTTCTGCACTTCCTACAGTCAGAGGTGACTCTGGGCCTAAAATTGGGTTCCATTAAGGTCCAGATTTCGGCTCTATCGATTTTCTTCCAAAATTGAACTGGCTTCACTGCCTGAAGTTCAGACTTTTGTTAAGGGAGTGCTGCATAGTCAGCCCCTGTTTGTGCCTCCAGTGGCACCGTGGGATCTCAACGTGGTGTTGGATTTCCTGAAGTCGCATTGGGTTGAGCCACTTAAATCCGTGGAGCTATAATACCTCACGTGGAAAGTGGTCATTCTGTGGGCCTTGGCGTCGGCCAGGCGTGTATCAGAATTGGCGGCTTTGTCATACAAAAGCCCTTATCTGTATTTTATATCGATAAGGCGGAATTGAGGACTCGTTCCCAATTCCTTCCTAAGGTGGTATAATTTTTTAATGTGAACCAACCTATTGTGGTGCCTGCGGCTACTTGGGACTTGGAGGATTCCAAGTTACTGGATGTAGTCAGGGCCCTGAAAAGTATATGTTTCCAGGACAGCTGGAGTCAAGAAAACTGACTCGCTATTTCTCCTGTATGCACCCAACAAGCTGGGTGCTCCTACTTCTAAGCAGACGATTGCTCGCTGGATCTGTAGCACGATTCAACTTGCACATTCTGCGGCTGGACTGCCCAACCCTAATTCTGTAAAAGCCCATTCCACGAGAAAAGTGGGCTCTTCTTGGGCGGCTGCCCAAGGGGTCTCGGCTTTACAACTTTGCCGAGCTGTTACTTGGTCGGGTTAAAACATTTTTGTAAGAGTCTACAAGTTTGATACCCTGGCTGAGGAGGACCTAGAGTTTGCTCATTCGGTGCTGCAGAGTCATCCGCACTCTCCCGCCCGTTTGGGAGCTTTGGTATAATCCCCATGGTCACTGGCGTGCGCAGCACATTTTATTAGAGGGTGCACCGTTGGAGTGGGTGTGTCTAGCACCGCCTTTTGGGCGTTTCTAGCACCTGCTGGTCAACGCATATAAAATATCCATCTTTGTACCAATACTAATAAAGCAGATACATTGTCAGATGTTGTGGTGTGCACCAAACAGCCCTGATGGCACTAACTGCAATTACACTGCTCATCCTCAGCCTGGTCTGGCTCCCCCTCTCTTTCCCCTGCAAGCTGCAGCAGCTTACTTACAAGTCAATAACTAAACTAAACTGACACTGACAGTCGCAGACTAGTACTGCTGCTGCTGGAAAAACGAGTGACGTGTCAATGCTGCTGCCGGCCGCCTGCCAGTATTGAATTTGTCTTCCTAAGAAAAACGCTGGTTGCATGCTGCTCCTCATCAGTGGGTAGTATTGGCATAGCATAGAAGGAGAGAGGTGTGTATGTGGCGGGTGTGACAGGTGGGCATGCGAGCAGCATGACATAATCACGTCATATCACACTGTTTTTGTACATGGAGGTGGAGCCAGGAATTTGAAAGCCGGTGTCAGTGGCACCCAAGATTAACCCAGGCGTCCGGTCAGTAATGCAGTCCTGACAGGGTGCAGCGCAGAGGGGACAGTAATCAGCCTGCTCGGCGATCGCTGCATTAGGCATGTGAGACCGGGGTGTCAGACATTAGGGGGTGCCTGTGCGCACCAGGCACCCGCCCTGCGCACACCTATGCCCATGGTCCTTACGGAGTCCCAGCATCCACTTAGGACGTCAGAGAAAATAAGATTTTACTCACCGGTAAATCTATTTCTCGTAGTCCGTAGTGGATGCTGGGCGCCCATCCCAAGTGCGGATTGTCTGCAATACTTGTTTATAGTTATTGCCTAACTAAAGGGTTATTGTTGAGCCATCTGTTGAGAGGCTCAGTTATATTTCATACTGTTAACTGAGTATAGTATCACGAGTTATACGGTGTGATTGGTGTGGCTGGTATGAGTCTTACCCGGGATTCAAAATCCTTCCTTATTGTGTCAGCTCTTCCGGGCACAGTATCCTAACTGAGGTCTGGAGGAGGGTCTTGGTGGGAGGAGCCAGTGCACACCAGGTAGTCCTAAAGCTTTCTTTAGTTGTGCCCAGTCTCCTGCGGAGCCGCTAATCCCCATGGTCCTTACGGAGTCCCAGCATCCATTACGGACTACGAGAAATAGATTTACCGGTGAGTAAAATCTTATTTTTACACATAGTGCCCCTACACATTTGCTGCACATTATTAGAGCCCCTATACACATAATGACACACATACAGTAGTACACTTTTACACATATGCCGCACATTATTAATGCCCTTATACACATAATGACACGCATAGTGCCCCTTACACATATGTTGCACATTATTAATGCATTTTTACATGACACACAATGCTCCTTACACATATTCCGAACACTACTGCACAACCAACCCACTCACATGCACACAGCAATCACACTGCCACTAACACTGTGACCTCTGCCTCTGCTTGGATACAGATGTGTCCTCATAAATCTTGCCTCAATGCTAACGTCTGGCACTTTTTTTCTAATGAAAATGCATCTTATTTGCATTGCTATGTGGCTAGGATGCACAATCAGCTTCTACTTATTAAAATGATATGCAGCATGCCTATATACTGTGTGAGACTGTGGCTGTATCTGCATATGAAATGCTACACACAGAATATAGGCATGCTGCATATCATTTTAATGCCTATATACTGTGTGAGACTGTGGCTGTATCTGCATATGAAATGCTACACACAGAATATAGGCAGTGCCACATATCATTTTAATCAGCAGAAGCTGCTGATTCCCCTAGGCATATCAAATGCCCTAGGCAATTGCCTAGTTTGCCTATGCCTATGGCCGGCTCTGCATATCATGGACATTAATGTCAAACCACTCCTAGGTTTGCTGGACAGCATAAAACTGGGGTTAATAAGTTTAAGTGTGATATCCATGTCATTCAACAGGACGTTCCAAAGTTAAAATACTTTGCTGATCTATTCAGTTGTAATACCATTTGGAAATTCCCAGTCACCTATCATATGCATTTAGATGAGACAGTTTCTCACAGTACATGCTCCCAGACATTTGCCTCTGGCCATAAAGGACAAAGTAATATCAGTGCTATATCGCATGACAGCATTGGGCATCATTGCTTCAGTGGCATAAATAACCCCATGGTTGATGGCTTTAGTTGCTAAAATAAAAATTATGGTTCAGTACGCATCTGCATTGAGCCTGTGCATCTGTATAAAGCTCTGATGACACCACATCACTCTCTTGGGACTGTGGAACAAGTAATAGCTGATATACCGAATGCAACTATAGTTTTCACCCTGGTCAGTGTTTTGTGATACCTTATGCGCTTCAAGGTTTCTGTGTTCAGCAATCCCACCAGGGGCACCCCAGGCATGAGGCCACCATACCATATGGCCCAGTGTCGGCACTCTATTGCTGTTGACATTGATTTGGTTGTCTCTGCCTGTGCCTCCTGCAGTGTTTACAGGCCCATCATCCCAAGGATCTGCTCACTCTCCATGAGGTTCCTGACATTCCTTGGTCCGTCATGGATGCAGATCACTTTGAAAGAGAAAGATTACCTTGTGTAAGTGGATTCATATTCTGGTTGGTTCAAGATAGATTATCTTCCCAAACTGACAAGTGCCACAGTCATCTACAAAATGAAACATGGGCATACCATACAAGCTACTTACTGACAATGCTATTTAGTCCATGAGTGGTGAGTTGCAGATTATTATCCACAGTCTAACGTCCTAGCAGAAAGGTTTGTAATTTCTGCAAAGCACTTGTTATATAAATGTTAATGGTTATTATGTGTTTATGGTAGAGATGAGCGCCGGAAATTTTTCGGGTTTTGTGTTTTGGTTTTGGGTTCGGTTCCGCGGCCGTGTTTTGGGTTCGACCGCGTTTTGGCAAAACCTCACCGAATTTTTTTTGTCGGATTCGGGTGTGTTTTGGATTCGGGTGTTTTTTTCAAAAAACACTAAAAAACAGCTTAAATCATAGAATTTGGGGGTCATTTTGATCCCAAAGTATTATTAACCTCAAAAACCATAATTTACACTCATTTTCAGTCTATTCTGAATACCTCACACCTCACAATATTATTTTTAGTCCTAAAATTTGCACCTAGGTCGCTGGATGACTAAGCTAAGCGACCCTAGTGGCCGACACAAACACCGGGCCCATCTAGGAGTGTCACTGCATTGTCACGCAGGATGTCCCTTCCAAAAAACCCTCCCCAAACAGCACATGACGCAAAGAAAAAAAGAGGTGCAATGAGGTAGCTGTGTGAGTAAGATAAGCGACCCTAGTGGCCGACACAAACACCGGGCCCATCTAGGAGTGTCACTGCAGTGTCACGCAGGATGTCCCTTCCAAAAAACCCTCCCCAAACAGCACATGACGCAAAGAAAAAAAGAGGCGCAATGAGGTAGCTGTGTGAGTAAGATAAGCGACCCTAGTGGCCGACACAAACACCGGGCCCATCTAGGAGTGTCACTGCAGTGTCACGCAGGATGTCCCTTCCAAAAAGCCCTCCCCAAACAGCACATGACGCAAAGAAAAAAAGAGGCGCAATGAGGTAGCTGTGTGAGTAAGATAAGCGACCCTAGTGGCCGACACAAACACCGGGCCCATCTAGGAGTGGCACTGCAGTGTCACGCAGGATGTCCCTTCCAAAAAACCCTCCCCAAAAAGCACATGACGCAAAGAAAAAAAGAGGCGCAATGAGGTAGCTGTGTGAGTAAGATAAGCGACCCTAGTGGCCGACACAAACACCGGGCCCATCTAGGAGTGGCACTGCAGTGTCACGCAGGATGTCCCTTCCAAAAAACCCTCCCCAAACAGCACATGACGCAAAGAAAAAAAGAGGCGCAATGAGGTAGCTGTGTGAGTAAGATAAGCGACCCTAGTGGCCGACACAAACACCGGGCCCATCTAGGAGTGTCACTGCAGTGTCACGCAGGATGTCCCTTCCAAAAAACCCTCCCCAAACAGCACATGACGCAAAGAAAAAAAGAGGCGCAATGAGGTAGCTGTGTGAGTAAGATAAGCGACCCTAGTGGCCGACACAAACACCGGGCCCATCTAGGAGTGTCACTGCAGTGTCACGCAGGATGTCCCTTCCAAAAAACCCTCCCCAAACAGCACATGACGCAAATAAAAAAAGAGGCGCAATGAGGTAGCTGTGTGAGTAAGATAAGCGACCCTAGTGGCCGACACAAACACCGGGCCCATCTAGGAGTGGCACTGCAGTGTCACGCAGGATGTCCCTTCCAAAAAACCCTCCCCAAACAGCACATGACGCAAAGAAAAAAAGAGGCACAATGAGGTAGCTGTGTGAGTAAGATAAACGACCCTAGTGGCCGACACAAACACCGGGCCCATCTAGGAGTGTCACTGCAGTGTCACGCAGGATGTCCCTTCCAAAAAACCCTCCCCAAACAGCACATGACGCAAAGAAAAAAAGAGGCGCAATGAGGTAGCTGTGTGAGTAAGATAAGCGACCCTAGTGGCCGACACAAACACCGGGCCCATCTAGGAGTGTCACTGCAGTGGCACGCAGGATGTCCCTTCCAAAAAACCCTCCCCAAACAGCACATGACGCAAAGAAAAAAAGAGGCGCAATGAGGTAGCTGTGTGAGTAAGATAAGCGACCCTAGTGGCCGACACAAACACCGGGCCCATCTAGGAGTGTCACTGCAGTGTCACGCAGGATGTCCCTTCCAATAAACCCTCCCCAAACAGCACATGACGCAAAGAAAAAAAGAGGCGCAATGAGGTAGCTGTGTGAGTAAGATAAGCGACCCTAGTGGCCGACACAAACACCGGGCCCATCTAGGAGTGGCACTGCAGTGTCACGCAGGATGTCCCTTCCAAAAAACCCTCCCCAAACAGCACATGACGCAAAGAAAAATTAAAGAAAAAAGAGGTGCAAGATGGAATTGTCCTTGGGCCCTCCCACCCACCCTTATGTTGTATAAACAGGACATGCACACTTTAACCAACCCATCATTTCAGTGACAGGGTCTGCCACACGACTGTGACTGAAATGACGGGTTGGTTTGGACCCCCACCAAAAAAGAAGCAATTAATCTCTCCTTGCACAAACTGGCTCTACAGAGGCAAGATGTCCACCTCATCATCATCCTCCGATATATCACCGTGTACATCCCCCTCCTCACAGATTATCAATTCGTCCCCACTGGAATCCACCATCTCAGCTCCCTGTGTACTTTGTGGAGGCAATTGCTGCTGGTCAATGTCTCCACGGAGGAATTGATTATAATTCATTTTAATGAACATCATCTTCTCCACATTTTCTGGATGTAACCTCGTACGCCGATTGCTGACAAGGTGAGCGGCGGCACTAAACACTCTTTCGGAGTACACACTTGTGGGAGGGCAACTTAGGTAGAATAAAGCCAGTTTGTGCAAGGGCCTCCAAATTGACTCTTTTTCCTGCCAGTATAAGTACGGACTGTGTGACGTGCCTACTTGGATGCGGTCACTCATATAATCCTCCACCATTCTTTCAATGGTGAGAGAATCATATGCAGTGACAGTAGACGACATGTCCGTAATCGTTGTCAGGTCCTTCAGTCCGGACCAGATGTCAGCATCAGCAGTCGCTCCAGACTGCCCTGCATCACCGCCAGCGGGTGGGCTCGGAATTCTGAGCCTTTTCCTCGCACCCCCAGTTGCGGGAGAATGTGAAGGAGGAGATGTTGACAGGTCGCGTTCCGCTTGACTTGACAATTTTGTCACCAGCAGTTCTTTCAACCCCAGCAGACTTGTGTCTGCCGGAAAGAGAGATCCAAGGTAGGCTTTAAATCTAGGATCGAGCACGGTGGCCAAAATGTAGTGCTCTGATTTCAATAGATTGACCACCCGTGAATCCTTGTTAAGCGAATTAAGGGCTCCATCCACAAGTCCCACATGCCTAGCGGAATCGCTCCGTGTTAGCTCCTCCTTCAATGTCTCCAGCTTCTTCTGCAAAAGCCTGATGAGGGGAATGACCTGACTCAGGCTGGCAGTGTCTGAACTGACTTCACGTGTGGCAAGTTCAAAGGGCATCAGAACCTTGCACAACGTTGAAATCATTCTCCACTGCGCTTGAGACAGGTGCATTCCTCCTCCTATATCGTGCTCAATTGTATAGGCTTGAATGGCCTTTTGCTGCTCCTCCAACCTCTGAAGCATATATAGGGTTGAATTCCACCTCGTTACCACTTCTTGCTTCAGATGATGGCAGGGCAGGTTCAGTAGTTTTTGGTGGTGCTCCAGTCTTCTGTACGTGGTGCCTGTACGCCGAAAGTGTCCCGCAATTCTTCTGGCCACCGACAGCATCTCTTGCACGCCCCTGTCGTTTTTTAAAAAATTCTGCACCACCAAATTCAAGGTATGTGCAAAACATGGGACGTGCTGGAATTTGCCCATATTTAATGCACACACAATATTGCTGGCGTTGTCCGATGCCACAAATCCACAGGAGAGTCCAATTGGGGTAAGCCATTCCGCGATGATCTTCCTCAGTTGCCGTAAGAGGTTTTCAGCTGTGTGCGTATTCTGGAAAGCGGTGATACAAAGCGTAGCCTGCCTAGGAAAGAGTTGGCGTTTGCGAGATGCTGCTACTGGTGCCGCCGCTGCTGTTCTTGCTGCGGGAGTCCATACATCTACCCAGTGGGCTGTCACAGTCATATAGTCCTGACCCTGCCCTGCTCCACTTGTCCACATGTCCGTGGTTAAGTGGACATTGGGTACAACTGCATTTTTTAGGACACTGGTGAGTCTTTTTCTGACGTCCGTGTACATTCTCGGTATCGCCTGCCTAGAGAAGTGGAACCTAGATGGTATTTGGTAACGGGGGCACACTGCCTCAATAAATTGTCTAGTTCCCTGTGAACTAACGGCGGATACCGGACGCACGTCTAACACCAACATAGTTGTCAAGGCCTCAGTTATCCGCTTTGCAGCAGGATGACTGCTGTGATATTTCATCTTCCTCGCAAAGGACTGTTGGACAGTCAATTGCTTACTGGAAGTAGTACAAGTGGGCTTACGACTTCCCCTCTGGGATGACCATCGACTCCCAGCAGCAACAACAGCAGCGCCAGCAGCAGTAGGCGTTACACGCAAGGATGCATCGGAGGAATCCCAGGCAGGAGAGGACTCGTCAGAATTGCCAGTGACATGGCCTGCAGGACTATTGGCATTCCTGGGGAAGGAGGAAATTGACACTGAGGGAGTTGGTGGGGTGGTTTGCGTGAGCTTGGTTACAAGAGGAAGGGATTTACTGGTCAGTGGACTGCTTCCGCTGTCGCCCAAAGTTTTTGAACTTGTCACTGACTTATTATGAATGCGCTGCAGGTGACGTATAAGGGAGGATGTTCCGAGGTGGTTAACGTCCTTACCCCTACTTATTACAGCTTGACAAAGGCAACACACGGCTTGACACCTGTTGTCCGCTTTTCTGTTGAAATACCTCCACACTAAAGAGCTGATTTTTTTGGTATTTTCACCAGGCATGTCAACGGCCATATTCCTCCCACGGACAACAGGTGTCTCCCCGGGTGCCTGACTTAAACAAACCACCTCACCATCAGAATCCTCCTGGTCAATTTCCTCCCCAGCGCCAGCAACACCCATATCCTCCTCATCCTGGTGTACTTCAACACTGACATCTTCAATCTGGCTATCAGGAACTGGACTGCGGGTGCTCCTTCCAGCACTTGCAGGGGGCGTGCAAATGGTGGAAGGCGCATGCTCTTCACGTCCAGTGTTGGGAAGGTCAGGCATCGCAACCGACACAATTGGACTCTCCTTGTGGATTTGGGATTTCGAAGAACGCACAGTTCTTTGCGGTGCTTTTGCCAGCTTGAGTCTTTTCAGTTTTCTAGCGAGAGGCTGAGTGCTTCCATCCTCATGTGAAGCTGAACCACTAGCCATGAACATAGGCCAGGGCCTCAGCCGTTCCTTGCCACTCCGTGTGGTAAATGGCATATTGGCAAGTTTACGCTTCTCCTCCGACAATTTTATTTTAGGTTTTGGAGTCCTTTTTTTACTGATATTTGGTGTTTTGGATTTGACATGCTCTGTACTATGACATTGGGCATCGGCCTTGGCAGACGACGTTGCTGGCATTTCATCGTCTCGGCCATGACTAGTGGCAGCAGCTTCAGCACGAGGTGGAAGTGGATCTTGATCTTTCCCTAATTTTGGAACCTCAAAATTTTTGTTCTCCATATTTTAATAGGCACAACTAAAAGGCACCTCAGGTAAACAATGGAGATGGATGGATACTAGTATACTTATGGATGGACTGCCGAGTGCCGACACAGAGGTAGCTACAGCCGTGGACTACCGTACTGTGTCTGCTGCTAATATAGACTGGATGATAATGAGATGAAATCAATATATATATATATGTATGTATATATAATATCACTAGTACTGCAGCCGGACAGGTAGATAATATATTTATTAGGTAATGATGACTGATGACGGACCTGCTGGACACTGTCAGCTCAGCAGCACCGCAGACTGCTACAGTAAGCTACTATACTATAGTAGTATGTACAAAGAAGAAAGAAAAAAAAAAAACCACGGGTAGGTGGTATACAATTATGGATGGACTGCCGAGTGCCGACACAGAGGTAGCTACAGCCGTGGACTAACGTACTGTGTCTGCTGCTAATATAGAGTCTAGACTGGATGATAAA
Source organism: Pseudophryne corroboree (assembly GCF_028390025.1). Lineage (NCBI taxonomy): Eukaryota > Metazoa > Chordata > Amphibia > Anura > Myobatrachidae > Pseudophryne > Pseudophryne corroboree. The sequence continues at coordinate 239,806,836 of NC_086449.1, read as the reverse complement.
TTATTTATAATGAGATGAAATCAATATAATATCACTAGTACTGCAGCCGGACAGGTACTATATATATTTATTATGTAATGACTGATGACGGACCTGCTGGACACTGTCAGGTCAGCACAGCACCGCAGACTGCTACAGTAAGCTACTATAGTAGTATGTATAAAGAAGAATGAAAAAAAAAAAACCACGGGTAGGTGGTATACAATATTATATATATATATATATATTATATACAATTATATATATATATAGATATATATTAAACTGGTGGTGATTGATTATTAAACTGGTGGTCACTTCAGGACAGGTCACGTTGCAACTTGCAACTAGTACTCCGAGGCCTAAGCAGACAATCACAAAATATATTATTATACTGGTGGTCAGTGTGGTCACAACAATGGCAGTGTGGCACTGACTCTGGCAGCAAAAGTGTGCACTGTACGTTATATGTACTCCTGAGTCCTGCTCTCAGACTCTAACTGCTCCCCACTGTCAGTGTCTCCCCCACAAGTCAGATAATACACTTACAGTCACACTATCTAATCTATAAATATCACTTCAGCAAGTAGTATAGTAGTATACAGTAGTACTCCTCCTAATAATGCTCCCCGAAAATACTGTGTCTCTCTCTTCTCTAAACGGAGAGGACGCCAGCCACGTCCTCTCCCTATGACTCTCAATGCACGTGTGAAAATGGCGGCGACGCGCGGCTCCTTATATAGAATCCGAGTCTCGCGATAGAATCCGAGCCTCACGAGAATCCGACAGCGTGATGATGACGTTCGGGCGCGCTCGGGTTAGCCGAGCAAGGCGGGAAGATCCGAGCCTGCTCGGACCCGTGTAAAAAACCTGAAGTTCGGGCGGGTTCGGATTCAGAGGAACCGAACCCGCTCATCTCTAGTTTATGGTGTTCCTCAATTTGAGAAATACTCCAAGAAATGGACTTCCCTCTTTTCCATCATTGACTTCTGTCCAGGCGCACCTGCACCATCATTCCCACCACATTCATACTTAGACCACAAGATGAAGGGCTTTGTCCACTGGGCAGACCTCCCATATCCCGACCCCTGTTGGGTTTAATAGAGTCAGGACCAGGGACGTGCAGTCAGGGGAGGCAGGGGAGGCAGTGCCTCCCCTGTGATTCATTATTAAAATAATAAAAAGAAGATACTTATGACACATATTCTGTGTCATAAGTATCTTCTTTATGGAATCCTACTCATTTTACTGCTTTAAAGCAGTTTGGGAGGCACTGACAGCAGGTGCCTCCCGTGGATAATGGGAACGGGACAGTGCTGGGGGCGGAGCCTAGCACTGGGCTGTAAAAGCCCATGAAAAACCATGGGGAAAGCGGCACTGTTCCAAGTGCCTCGCTGACAGGGATACCACCCCCATGTCAGCGAGGCACCTGTGATTGGACAGCGGATCCAGGGCTGGATCCGCTTGTCCAATCACCCACATGCGGCGCTGCAGGCGGCGGGTCCCGGCGTGAGTAGCGGTGGCCAGTGTGTCTGCGGCTTCCCCCCTTCCCGTCCTCCTGCTCCGGCTCCCGCTCACCTTGCCAGCGGCGGCGGCGGTCCTGAGGAGTGTGCAGCTCTCCCCCCCCCGTCCTCCCCCGTCTGGCTCCGTCCTCCCGATCACCTGACAGCTAGCAGCGGCTTGTGCAGCTCTCCCCCCGTCCTCCCCCGTCTGGCTCCGTCCTCCCGGCTCCCGATCACCTGACAGCCAGCAGCGGCTTGTGCGGCTGTCCTCCTCCGCCGGCTCCAGCAGCAGCAGGTTAGTTTTTTTGTTTTTTGTTCTCGTTCTCTCTCTCGTTCTCTCTCTCTCTCTCTCGTTATCTCTCTCTCTCTCTCTCTCTCTCTCTCGTTATCTCTCTCTCTCTCTCTCTCGTTCTCTCTCTCTCTCTCTCTCGTTCTCTCTCTCTCTCTCTCTCCTGTGGATCATATGTAAGTATAATGTTCATTTTTACAGGTACCCCTTTGAATTCTACTGGACAAGTGGACGTGACCGGCGTGGGATGTAGGTAAGTAATCTCTCTCTCATTTTTACAGGTATCGGCCCTATTGGATTCTACTGGACAAGTGGACGTGACCGGCGTGGGATGTAGGTAAGTATGTGTGAGTGTGTAAGTGTGTATTAATAAAATTTTACTGTCACGGTGTGTGTGTTTGTGTTTTTATTTGGGTATTTTTGTTGTTGTAGAACTACAGGTACCAGCGAGCCCGTTATTTCCCCGCCTGCTGGTACTTGAGGTTCTCCAAGTACCAGCAAGCGGGGGAGGCTTGCTGGGCCTTGTAGTTCCACAGCAAAAAACAATATTCTTTTTTTACACACATGGCTATAAGCCTGGCACCCACCGCCCAGGGGTGCTGGGGACAGCCTCGGGCTTCACCCCTGGCCCTTGGGTGCCTGGAGGGGGGGGACCCCTTGATTTAAGGGGTCCCCACTCCTCCAGGGAACCCCGGCCAGAGGTGACTAGTTGGGGGGTAATGCCACAGCCGCAGGGACCTACATAAATGTGTCCCCCGGCTGTGGCATTATGTTCCTGGCTAGTGGAGCCCGGTGCTGGTTTTAAAAATACGGGGGACCCCTACATATTTTGTCCCCCGTATTTTTGGAACCAGGACCGGACTAAGAGCCCGGTGCTGGTTGTCTAAATACGGGGAACCCCTGTCCAATTTTTTTCCCAGTATTTAAACAACCAGGACTGGCTCAAAGAGCCCGAGGCTGGTTATAATTAGGAGGGGGGACCCCACGCATTTTTTTTTAACCCATTCAGACCCTTCTCCATTAAGTTAATGGAAGCCCTGGACAACAAAATTGCATTCATGTCCTCCTCCCACTCCCTTCCCAGTCCCAAACACTAATTTTATTTATTTTTTCTATAAAAATGTACACTATAAAAATGTACACAACACTACAAGTACACTACACTACAAGTATGATGAGCAGGCAGCGGGCATTGGCGGCATTGGACTGAGATAAAAATTAGTGGCGGAGGGCTGAGTCAGTTGATTGTGGGCGAGTTTGTAAGCCTTTGGCGGTGGCAGCGGGTACCGGCTCAGAGGCAGTAGCGTGCATTGGCTCGGCGGCGGTAGGGGTCATCGACAGGATTCGGCGGACATTATGGCTGCAGTGCCTCACCAGCCACTGACCTCACCGCACGCCACTAAAAAAAAGATACATAAAACAATGTGTAGTATTGTCAAAAAACATAAGGCAGTCTTTACCCAGCCCTTAGGATCCCCCAGTATTGGTGTGAAGGTAATCAGCAGCATACCCCAACTCACACGAGAAATTCGTGGACTACAGTATGTACGTAAAGGTTTCTTTAGTTGCTCTTAAGAATCTTGTTTTATGTATCTTTTTTTACATGCTCATCGAACCTAACAACTCATCAATGAGAAATATTTTCAAGTAAAAAGAAGGATAAAGAAAACAGGACCTTAAGGACACATGAGGAATGTATAATTTTCCTTATTTTTGATTTAATAGCGCTTATACGAGTTTTCTTTTAGCATATTAAAATTGCGATCGAAAGATTAGCAGAATTGCGAATAGACACTTCTTAGCAGTTTTTGAGTAGCTCCAGACTTACTCGGCATCTGCGATCAGTTCAGTGCTTGTCGTTCCTGGTTTGACGTCACAAACACACCCAGCGTTCGCCCAGACACTCCTCCGTTTCTCCAGCCACTCCCGCGTTTTTCCCAGAAACGGTAGCGTTTTTTCACACACTCCCATAAAACGGCCTGTTTCCGCCCAGAAACACCCACTTCCTGTCAATCACATTACGATCACCAGAACGAAGAAAAAACCTCGTAATGTCGTGAGTAAAATTCCTAACTGCATAGCAAATTTACTTGGCACTGCGGACATTGCGCATGCGCATTAGCGACTATTCGCTCCGTTGCGACAAAAAAATAACGAGCGAACAACTCGGAATGACCCCCATTATGCCTACTGTTGTACAGCCCTATACACATTCATTTAACGCCAATTATTACCTGATATGCCCCCTGTGCAGCACGTGCCCAGAGACTTGCAGAGCAGGCAGTGGTATTGGCGCCACCGCACCATGCCCGGCACTACAATACTGTGAAGAATATCAAAATAAACTACCACTCCTGGCAGCAAGGGCTGCTGGGAGCAGTAGTTTATTTTGTGTGTACAGTACTGTGAAGATTTTCAAAATAAAGTACTGCTCCCAGCAGGACAGCAAGGGCTTCTGGGAGTGAAATTAATTTATTATATTTATTTTGCATTTCTTCACAGTGCTGTAGCAACACCACTGCCTGCTCTGCGAGTCTCCCAGGGGACATATCAGGTAGGGATGGTTTTACGCATATTGCTGGCACAGGTCAGCCAGGGCACCATCCTCTATTCTGTGTCCTACTCAGCTGCGTAACCAGTGTATGCGTAAAACTGGCCCTGCTGCTGTTGTTACTTGCTTCAGCTTATCTCCTGCGATCTTCCTTCCTATATAATAAAAGGCTAGGACTGCTCCTGACCTATGTTGTGTGTGCCAGTGGTCATTAGAGGCCACCACTTGGACCAAATGCCTCACAGATGAAAGTGAAACCTCGCTGCTGCTGCTAATATTAATAATACTGATCTGACTGATTCACACTTGCTGCATAGGGAGAGAGGAGGCTGTGGAGTGAGAGATTGGGAGTAAGGGCAGATAGGGATTGGGGGGTGGAGAGTGGGGCAGGTGCAGATAGGGACTGAGGGAGAAAGAGATAGGGCAGTTGTGTTGGGGCAGATAGTGACTGGGGAGAGAGAAGGGGTAGGGCAGATAGGGACGTGGAGAGAGGGGGAAGGGTTGGGGTAGATAGGGACTGGGGAGAGTGTGTAACGTATGTATATTATACATATACATTATACTGCAAAGGTGTTTTTTCTACAGTGCATTGCTATGTTATTCGTCTGGTACATTATCATGCCTGTACTAGCAGCTTGTCTACAAACCGGGGGTGGCACACCTACAAAGTCCCCTCTCTACCCCCCAAGCACCAATCTTGTTGCAGCTAATGGGAAACTGCAAGCAATCTCGCAGAAGGAAACTGGTGCATGCACATGTGAAGATCTCTAAACATCTCTGAATGAGGTCCTAAGCTGCTGAAGCCATTAAAACTATGGGAATAATTCAGACCTGATCGCTCGCTAGCGTTTTTTGCAGCGCTGTTTTCAGGTCAGAACAGCGAATGCCTAAGCACCGCAATGCGCAGGCGCGTCGCACGGGTACAAAGCTGATCGCCGCTCAGCAATGGGTTTGTGCAAAGAATCCATTCGCACGGCCGTTCGCAAGTAGATTGACAGGAAGAAGGCGTTTGTGGGTGGCAACTGACCATTTTCAGGGAGTGGTAGGGAAAACGCAGGCCTGTCCAAGCTTTTGCAGGGAGGGCTCCTGATGTCAATTCAGGTCCCAGACAGACTGAAATGCTCGCAGCCGCTGAGTAAGTCCTGGGCTACTCAGAAACTGCACAAACTCTTTTTGTACCGTTCGGCTGCACATGGGATCGCACACTTGCAAAGTGAAAATACCCTCCCCTATGGGTGGCGACTATCTGTTTGCAGCAGTGCAAAAAACCCCTAGCGAGCGATCAGGTCAGAATTAGGCCCTGAGGGCCTAATGCAGAGTTGATCTCAGCAGCAAATTTGTTGGCAGTTGGGGGGGCAGATATAACGTGGAGTTCAAACTGAAATCTTCTCAACGATTGCTCAGTTTAGACAGCCGGCCGTCCTGGTGGTTCCGAACTTCTTCCATTTACTGATGATGGAGGCCACTGTGCTCATTTGGGACTTTCAAAGCAGCAGATATTTTTCTGTACCCTTCCCCATATTTGTGTCCTGTCTCGGAGGTCTACAGACAATTCCTTTGACTTCATGCTTGGTTTGTGCTCAGACATGCACTGTCAAGTGCGGGACCTTATACGGGGGGGGGTAATTCAGAGTTGATCTCAGCAGCAAATTTGTTAGCAGTTGGGCAAAACCATGTGCACTGCAGGGGGAGGGGCAGATATAACGTGGAGTTCAAACTGAAATCTAAATTGCAGTGTAAAAATAAAGTGGGCAGTATTTACACTGCACAGAAACAAAATAACCCACCCAAATCTAACTATGTCTGCCACACCTGCAGTGCACATGGTTTCAGGGCCGTAACTACGTGTGTGCCAAGGGGGCTTGGCACACAGCGCAGTTGCCCTGAGGGCGCAACGGCCAGCGGCATGAAATGAGTCAAATTGACTCATTACATGCCGCCTCTGTGTGCGCCGCCGCGCTGTGGAGGGGAAGAGACCAGCGCAGCGGAGAGAAGGAGGAGGAGGGAGGGGGAGCAGGGAGCAGCAGCAGCGCTATTTGATTGGTAGTAAGCGCCGCTGCAGCATCCCCCTCTCCTCGTGTATTGGCTGCCCGGCGCTGCTAAGGATGCTGGGATGCGGTTCCCCAGCATCCACAGCAGCTCCAGGCAACCAATACAGGAGGAGAGGGGGATGCTGCAGCGGCGCTTACTACCAATCAAATAGCGCTGCTGCTGCTCCCTGCTCCCCCTCCCTCCTCCTCCTTCTCACCTCACACAGCCTGCACCGAGAGGAAGCTGCACGAGGAGCCTGCCAGCGGGGAGAAGGTAAGTATATCCCCCCCCCTCTCTCTCTCTCTCTCTGGGACACCGTCTGCCGCAATGTGTAAAATGGGGTCTCGTCTGCCGCAATGTGTAAAATGGGGTCTCGTCTGCCGCAATGTGTAAAATGGGGGTCCCGGCTGCCGCAATGTGTAAAATGGGGTCTCGTCTGCCGCAATGTGTAAAATGGGGTCCCGGCTGCCGCAATGTGTAAAATGGGGTCCCGGCTGCCGCAATGTGTAAAATGGGGTCCCGGCTGCCGCAATGTGTAAAATGAAGTCCCGGCTGCCGCAATGTGTAAAATGGGGTCCCGTCTGCCGCAATGTGTAAAAAGGGGTCCTGGATGCCGCAATGTGTAAAAATGGGGACTGGCTGCCGCAATGTGTAAAAAGGGGGACTGGATGCCGCAATGTGTAAAAAGGGGGACTGGCTGCCGCAATGTGTAAAAATGGGGACTGGCTGCCGTAATGTGTAAAAAGGGGGCCTGGATGCCGCAATGTGTAAAATGGGGTCCCGTCTGCCGCAATGTGTAAAAAAGGGGACTGGCTGCCGCAATGTGTAAAAAGGTGGACTGGCTGCCGTAATGTGTAAAAAGGGGGCCTGGCTGCCGCAATGTGTAAAAAGGGGGACTAGCTGCCGCAATGTGTAAAAAGGGGGACTGGCTGCCGTAATGTGTAAAAAGGGGGCCTGGATGCCGCAATGTGTAAAAAGGGGGCCTGGCTGCCGCAATGTGTAAAAAGGGGGACTAGCTGCCGCAATGTGTAAAAAGGGGGACTGGCTGCTGTAATGTGTAAAAAGGGGTCCTGGCTGCCGCAATGTGTAAAAAGGGGGCCTGGCTGCCGCAATGTGTAAAAAGGGGGACTAGCTGCCGCAATGTGTAAAAAGGGGGACTGGCTGCTGTAATGTGTAAAAAGGGGGACGCTGTCTATTGTAATGTATAAAAGGGGCGCTACTGTGCAGCGTAAGTTGAATAATGTAGACTACTGTGCACCGTAGTATGAATTGCTATTATTTTTGGCCACGCCCCTTCCCCATTAAGCCACGCCCCTATAATTTTTTGGCGTGCCTACGGCGCGCACTGCCCATATCTTACATTGGGAAGGGGGGGGGGGCGCGCCACTATCGTTTCTTGCACACAGCGCTAAAATGCCTAGTTACGGCACTGCATGGTTTTGCCCAACTGCTAACAAATTTGCTACTGTGATCAACTCTGAATTACCTATGTATGAAGATGCTGTCACTGGTTGCTTCTTGCCAGTGTTTGACTAGCTCCCTCTCCCCATTACCTCCCATGTATCCACATTTTCACAGCGACCACCATTGGTACACAATCGCGAGGCATTCACAGTACGTCTCAGATGCATGCACAGTAAAAAAAAAAAAGTTAAACTGCGCAAACATCAGCATAGCGTCTATCTCTGAATTGGGCCCATAATTCTCCAATCCCTGCAATCTGGGCTATAGCGAAGGTAGGGTTCCAGAATGACTGAGATCCCTGTTGATGGTGGGGCTCCCACAATTATACTGGTTTGTGGCAAGGCGGTGATAACTTTAAGTGTGGCGTTTTTTTTAATTCTATAAAGAGCAGACTTTTCCCTAGTCCTTCGATACACCATTGTTTGCTTTACGCATTACACTTTCTATTAGCTATTAGAAGTAAAGACCAAAAAGAAGAAAAAAAACATGCACACTTGTTTCCTAACAAGCCTCCTATTCATTTCATATGGTTTTATTATGATAATTGCACCAAGAGAGGACCTCAAACTTTCCAATCCTTGCTGGCTTTTATTCATTTTTATAGATGAAAACCATTTTCTGGCACACATTAAACGGAATTGCGTTTTAAAAAGTGAGAAGTAGATTCCGCACTACATTAGCAGAAACAATTTGCTTGCTAATTATGTGGCTCTTGCTTGCAGAATCCTATCCACACACTTGATAAATACAATAGCCCCTGAGATATTTTTCTTCAATATCTTCAAAGTGGATGCAATTTTTTTTCTGGCTTCACTATCAATTAATTATGTCATCTGATTTTTTAAATTCAGAATATTCGATCAAAATGTATCAATAGTTGTTCTTCTGCTTTGGCTTGGACTAACAATACGCGAATCTATGGAGAAATTTTGTGTTAATCATATTTCAAGACAAAAACAAGAGCTGTAAGCTGTCACAAGCAGGGCCCTCTTTCCTCGCATGTGTATTTCCCTCCCTCATCATCATCATCTTTTCCCCACTGCCAACAGCATCGCCAAAACTGTGGGTTCAGCTGGCACTACCTATGTGCATGTGATGACTGCATAGGCAGGAATGTATATATCGCTTTTATTCCACGATCTGCAATGGTTTGTAATGTAATTGTTTCTTGCACATTGTTCTTGATTTGTTTCTGCCTATGTACTTTGTAAGGCACTCTGGATCCGTTGCTGGGATCCGGTCTCTAGGTCGACAGTAACTAGGTCGACACTATCTAGGTCGACCACTATTGGTCGACATCAACTAGGTCGACAGGGTTTCTAGGTCGACAGGTCAAAAGGTTGACAAGAGTTTTTCATGATTTTTTTCTTTTTTTGAACCTTTTCATACGTAATGATCCACGTGGACTACAATCAGGAACGGTAACCTATGCCGAGTGCAGCGGTAGCGGAGCGAGGCACCTTGCCCGAAGCATGGCGAGCAAAGCGAGCCATGCCAGGGGACGCGGTGCACTAATTGGGGTTACCGGTCACTCTACGAAGAAAACGACACCAAAAAACCATAAAAAACTCACATCGACCTTTTGACCTGTTGAGCTAGACCATATCGACCTCAGGGTCGGACTGGCCCACAGGGGATCAGGGGCAGAGCCAGCCTTAGGCATAGGCAAACTAGGCAAATGCCTAGGGCATTTGGTATGCTTAGGGGCACCAGCAGCTTCTGCTGATTAAAATGATATGTGGCATGCCTATATTCTGTGTGTGACTGTGGCTGTATCTGCATACGAAATGCTACATTGCAATGTATTCCTGGAAATCACTGTAATGTAGCATTTCGTATGCAGATACAGCCGCAGTCGCACACAGAATATAGGCATGCTGCATATCATTTTAATCAGCAGAAGCTGCTTGTGCATCCTAGCCACATAGTAATGCAAATAATAATATGCATTTTCATAAACAAAAGGCGCCCGACGTTAGCAGAGCTGCCAGCTGACTCATGCCAGGCATCTCCTGCAGAACTAGCGACGGTGCTAGGGGGCACCAGCCAAAATCTTGCCTAGGGCATCAAGTTGATTAGGGCCGGCTCTGATCAGGGGAAACCACCGGTGGGCCCCACTGCCTGTGGGCCCTCCTCCTCCTCTAGAGATCAGATTCCAGACTCTATCCTAGTGCACGTGAATTATGCATTATACATATTTTACATTATACGTCACAAGAATTTAGTTTATTATACATTTACCAAGGAACACAGAACATGTACTCTGTAAAGGTTAGCCAAACCTCTGTGGTGGCTGGCCACACTCCCACTGGAGTCTGGCTGCACCCTTAAGCATGGGCCCCTACAACAGCATTTCCCCGGTGGGCCATTCATGCCCCAGTCCGACACTGGTCGACCTAAAGACCCTGTCGACCTAGTTACTGTCGACCAATATTGGTCGACCTAGACACTGTCGACCTAGTTACTATCTACCTTCCATACCACACCCGTGCTGCCATATAAGTAAATGCCACAAATAAAATGATACAGTGTCTATGTTCCGTTTCTGCTTTATCAGTCCATGTGTACAGTGCTGTGTGTCTAAAATAAATAATTAACAACCAAGCAATCTAGCAGATTTTCACCCGGCCCGCGACTGATCAGTGCGGGGTTGTGTTGACCAACTTTATAATTCAGTGGTGGAACTTGTGAGTGGTGGGCCCAGGTGCAAAAATATAATTTGGTCCCCTGTCCTAAACCCAGGACTGGTGCTAGGGTGTTCGGCGATCTCCTGCAAACAATAAGTTTGCGACCCCCTCCCATACATAATAAAGGGACAGTTCATGCCAAAGGGGTGTGGTCTCACATGGAAGGGGCGTGGCCTCAAAATAGTACCAATTCAAATTACGCCACATAGTGTTGTACAATCTTATTTACATTATACCACATGTAGTGTCCCTGATTCATAGTGCACCAAATAGTAGTGTACCTAATAGAGATGTGCACTTGAAATTTTTCGGGTTTTGTGTTTTGGTTTTGGGTTCGGTTCCGCGGCCGTGTTTTGGGTTCGACCGCGTTTTGGCAAAACCTCACCGAATTTTTTTTGTCGGATTCAGGTGTGTTTTGGATTCGGGTGTTTTTTTCAAAATACACTAAAAAACAGCTTAAATCATAGAATTTGGGGGTCATTTTGATCCCAAAGTATTATTAACCTCAAAAACCATAATTTCCACTCATTTTCAGTCTATTCTGAATACCTCACACCTCACAATATTATTTTTAGTCCTAAAATTTGCACCGAGGTCGCTGGATGACTAAGCTAAGCGACCCTAGTGGCCGACACAAACACCTGGCCCATCTAGGAGTGGCACTGCAGTGTCACGCAGGATGGCCCTTCCAAAAAACACTCCCCAAACAGCACATGACGCAAAGAAGAAAAAAAGAGGTGCAATGAGGTAGCTGTGTGAGTAAGCTAAGCGACCCTAGTGGCCGACACAAACACCTGGCCCATCTAGGAGTGGCACTGCAGTGTCACGCAGGATGGCCCTTCCAAAAAACACTCCCCAAACAGCACATGACGCAAAGAAGAAAAAAAGAGGCGCAATGAGGTAGCTGTGTGAGTAAGCTAAGCGACCCTAGTGGCCGACACAAACACCTGGCCCATCTAGGAGTGGCACTGCAGTGTCACGCAGGATGGCCCTTCCAAAAAACACTCCCCAAACAGCACATGACGCAAATAAAAATGAAAGAAAAAAGAGGTGCAAGATGGAATTGTCCTTGGGCCCTCCCACCCACCCTTATGTTGTATAAACAGGACATGCACACTTTAACCAACCCATCATTTCAGTGACAGGGTCTGCCACACGACTGTGACTGAAATGACGGGTTGGTTTGGACCCCCACCGAAAAAGAAGCAATTAATCTCTCCTTGCACAAACTGGCTCTACAGAGGCAAGATGTCCACCTCATCATCATCCTCCGATATATCACCGTGTACATCCCGCTCCTCACAGATTATCAATTCGTCCCCACTGGAATCCACCATCTCAGCTCCCTGTGCACTTTGTGGAGGCAATTGCTGCTGGTCAATGTCTCCACGGAGGAATTGATTATAATTCATTTTAATGAACATCATCTTCTCCACATTTTCTGGAAGTAACCTCGTACGCCGATTGCTGACAAGGTGAGCGGCGGCACTAAACACTCTTTCGGAGTACACACTTGTGGGAGGGCAACTTAGGTAGAATAAAGCCAGTTTGTGCAAGGGCCTCCAAATTGCCTCTTTTTCCTGCCAGTATAAGTACGGACTGTCTGACGTGCCTACTTGGATGCGGTCACTCATATAATCCTCCACCATTCTTTCAATGGGGAGAGAATCATATGCAGTGACAGTAGACGACATGTCCGTAATCGTTGTCAGGTCCTTCAGTCCGGACCAGATGTCAGCATCAGCAGTCGCTCCAGACTGCCCTGCATCACCGCCAGCGGGTGGGCTCGGAATTCTGAGCCTTTTCCTCGCACCCCCAGTTGCGGGAGAATGTGAAGGAGGAGATGTTGACAGGTCGCGTTCCGCTTGACTTGACAATTTTGTCACCAGCAGGTCTTTGAACCCCAGCAGACTTGTGTCTGCCGGAAAGAGAGATCCAAGGTAGGTTTTAAATCTAGGATCGAGCACGGTGGCCAAAATGTAGTGCTCTGATTTCAACAGATTGACCACCCGTGAATCCTTGTTAAGTGAATTAAGGGCTCCATCCACAAGTCCCACATGCCTAGCGGAATCGCTCCCTTTTAGCTCCTCCTTCAATGCCTCCAGCTTCTTCTGCAAAAGCCTGATGAGGGGAATGACCTGACTCAGGCTGGCAGTGTCTGAACTGACTTCACGTGTGGCAAGTTCAAAAGGTTGCAGAACCTTGCACAACGTTGAAATCATTCTCCACTGCGCTTGAGACAGGTACATTCCACCTCCTATATCGTGCTCAATTGTATAGGCTTGAATGGCCTTTTGCTGCTCCTCCAACCTCTGAAGCATATATAGGGTTGAATTCCACCTCGTTACCACTTCTTGCTTCAGATGATGGCAGGGCAGGTTCAGGCGTTTTTGGTGGTGCTCCAGTCTTCTGTACGTGGTGCCTGTACGCCGAAAGTGTCCCGCAATTCTTCTGGCCACCGACAGCATCTCTTGCACGCCCCTGTCGTTTTTAAAAAAATTCTGCACCACCAAATTCAAGGTATGTGCAAAACATGGGACGTGCTGGAATTTGCCCATATTTAATGCACACACAATATTGCTGGCGTTGTCCGATGCCACAAATCCACAGGAGAGTCCAATTGGGGTAAGCCATTCCGCGATGATCTTCCTCAGTTGCCGTAAGAGGTTTTCAGCTGTGTGCGTATTCTGGAAACCGGTGATACAAAGCGTAGCCTGCCTAGGAAAGAGTTGGCGTTTGCGAGATGCTGCTACTGGTGCCGCCGCTGCTGTTCTTGCGGCGGGAGTCCATACATCTACCCAGTGGGCTGTCACAGTCATATAGTCCTGACCCTGCCCTGCTCCACTTGTCCACATGTCCGTGGTTAAGTGGACATTGGGTACAACTGCATTTTTTAGGACACTGGTGAGTCTTTTTCTGACGTCCGTGTACATTCTCGGTATCGCCTGCCTAGAGAAGTGGAACCTAGATGGTATTTGGTAACGGGGGCACACTACCTCAAGAAATTGTCTAGTTCCCTGTGAACTAACGGCGGATACCGGACGCACGTCTAACACCAACATAGTTGTCAAGGCCTCAGTTATCCGCTTTGCAACAGGATGACTGCTGTGATATTTCATCTTCCTCGCAAAGGACTGTTGGACAGTCAATTGCTTGGTGGAAGTAGTAAAAGTGGGCTTACGACTTCCCCTCTGGGATGACCATCGACTCCCAGCAGCAACAACAGCAGCGCCAGCAGCAGTAGGCGTTACACGCAAGGATGCATCGGAGGAATCCCAGGCAGGAGAGGACTCGTCAGAATTGCCAGTGACATGGCCTGCAGGACTATTGGCATTCCTGGGGAAGGAGGAAATTGACACTGAGGGAGTTGGTGGGGTGGTTTGCGTGAGCTTGGTTACAAGAGGAAGGGATTTACTGGTCAGTGGACTGCTTCCGCTGTCGCCCAAAGTTTTTGAACTTGTCACTGACTTATTATGAATGCGCTGCAGGTGACGTATAAGGGAGGATGTTCCGAGGTGGTTAACGTCCTTACCCCTACTTATTACAGCTTGACAAAGGCAACACACGGCTTGACAAATGTTGTCCGCATTTCTGTTGAAATACTTCCACACCGAAGAGCTGATTTTTTTGGTATTTTCACCAGGCATGTCAACGGCCCTATTCCTCCCACGGACAACAGGTGTCTCCCCGGGTGCCTGACTTAAACAAACCACCTCACCATCAGAATCCTCCTTGTCAATTTCCTCCCCAGCGCCAGCAACACCCATATCCTCCTCATCCTGGTGTACTTTAACACTGACATCTTTAATCTGACTATCAGGAACTGGACTGCGGGTGCTCCTTCCAGCACTTGCAGGGGGCGTGCAAATGGTGGAAGGCGCATGCTCTTCACGTCCAGTGTTGGGAAGGTCAGGCATCGCAACCGACACAATTGGACTCTCCTTGTGGATTTGGGATTTGGAAGAACGCACAGTTCTTTGCGGTGCTTTTGCCAGCTTGAGTCTTTTCATTTTTCTAGCGAGAGGCTGAGTGCTTCCATCCTCATGTGAAGCTGAACCACTAGCCATGAACATAGGCCAGGGCCTCAGCCGTTCCTTGCCACTCCGTGTGGCAAATGGCATATTGGCAAGTTTACGCTTCTCCTCCGACAATTTTATTTTAGATTTTGGAGTCCTTTTTTTACTGATATTTGGTGTTTTGGATTTTACATGCTCTGTACTATGACATTGGGCATCGGCCTTGGCAGACGACGTTGCTGGCATTTCATCGTCTCGGCCATGACTAGTGGCAGCAGCTTCAGCACGAGGTGGAAGTGGATCTTGATCTTTCCCTAATTTTGGAACCTCAACATTTTTGTTCTACATATTTTAATAGGCACAACTAAAAGGCACCTCAGGTAAACAATGGAAATGGATGGATACTAGTATACTTATGGATGGACCAGCGACTGCCGACACAGAGGTAGCTACAGCCGTGGACTACCGTACTGTGTCTGCTGCTAATATAGACTGGATGATAATGAGATGAAATTAATATATATATATATATATATATATATATATAATATCACTAGTACTGCAGCCGGACAGGTATATATATTTATTATGTAATGACTGATGACGGACCTGCTGGACACTGTCAGCTCAGCAGCACCGCAGACTGCTACAGTAAGCTACTATAGTAGTATGTATCAAGAAGAAAGAGAAAAAAAAACCCACGGGTAGGTGGTATACAATTATGGATGGACCAGCGACTGCCGACACAGAGGTAGCTACAGCCGTGGACTACTGTACTGTGTCTGCTGCTAATATAGACTGGATGATAATGAGATGAAATTAATATATATATATATATATATAATATCACTAGTACTGCAGCCGGACAGGTATATATATTTATTATGTAATGACTGATGACGGACCTGCTGGACACTGTCAGCTCAGCAGCACCGCAGACTGCTACAGTAAGCTACTATAGTAGTATGTATCAAGAAGAAAGAGAAAAAAAAAAACACGGGTAGGTGGTATACAATTATGGATGGACCAGCGACTGCCGACACAGAGGTAGCTACAGCCGTGGACTACCGTACTGTGTCTGCTGCTAATATAGACTGGATGATAATGAGATGAAATTAATATATATATATATATATATATATATATATATATAATATCACTAGTACTGCAGCCGGACAGGTATATATTTTTATTATGTAATGACTGATGACGGACCTGCTGGACACTGTCAGCTCAGCAGCACCGCAGACTGCTACAGTAAGCTACTATAGTAGTATGTATCAAGAAGAAAGAGAAAAAAAAAACCCACGGGTAGGTGGTATACAATTATGGATGGACCAGCGACTGCCGACACAGAGGTAGCTACAGCCGTGGACTACCGTACTGTGTCTGCTGCTAATATAGACTGGATGATAATGAGATGAAATTAATATATATATATATATATATAATATCACTAGTACTGCAGCCGGACAGGTATATATATTTATTATGTAATGACTGATGACGGACCTGCTGGACACTGTCAGCTCAGCAGCACTGCAGACTGCTACAGTAAGCTACTATAGTAGTATGTATCAAGAAGAAAGAGAAAAAAAAAAACACGGGTAGGTGGTATACAATTATGGATGGACCAGCGACTGCCGACACAGAGGTAGCTACAGCCGTGGACTACCGTACTGTGTCTGCTGCTAATATAGACTGGATGATAATGAGATGAAATTAATATATATATATATATATATATATATATATAATATCACTAGTACTGCAGCCGGACAGGTATATATTTTTATTATGTAATGACTGATGACGGACCTGCTGGACACTGTCAGCTCAGCAGCACCGCAGACTGCTACAGTAAGCTACTATAGTAGTATGTATCAAGAAGAAAGAGAAAAAAAAAACCATGGGTAGGTGGTATACAATTATGGATGGACCAGCGACTGCCGACACAGAGGTAGCTACAGCCGTGGACTACCGTACTGTGTCTGCTGCCAATATAGACTGGATGATAATGAGATGAAATTAATATAATATCACTAGTACTGCAGCCGGACAGGTATATATATTTATTATGTAATGACTGATGACGGACCTGCTGGACACTGTCAGCTCAGCAGCACCGCAGACTGCTACAGTAAGCTACTATAGTAGTATGTATCAAGAAGAAAGAGAAAAAAAAAAAACACGGGTAGGTGGTATACAATTATGGATGGACCAGCGACTGCCGACACAGAGGTAGCTACAGCCGTGGACTACCGTTCTGTGTCTGCTGCTAATATAGACTGGATGATAATGAGATGAAATTAATATATATATATATATATAATATCACTAGTACTGCAGCCGGACAGGTATATATATTTATTATGTAATGACTGATGACGGACCTGCTGGACACTGTCAGCTCAGCAGCACCGCAGACTGCTACAGTAAGCTACTATAGTGGTATGTATCAAGAAGAAAGAGAAAAAAAAAAACCACGGGTAGGTGGTATACAATTATGGATGGACCAGCGACTGCCGACACAGAGGTAGCTACAGCCATGGACTACCGTACTGTGTCTGCTGCTAATATAGACTGGATGATAATGAGATGAAATTAATATATATATATATATATATATATATATATATATATAATATCACTAGTACTGCAGCCGGACAGGTATATATATTTATTATGTAATGACTGATGACGGACCTGCTGGACACTGTCAGCTCAGCAGCACCGCAGACTGCTTCAGTAAGCTACTATAGTAGTATGTATCAAGAAGAAAGAGAAAAAAAAAACCACGGGTAGGTGGTATACATATACAATTATATATATATTATATACAATTATATATATATATATATATATATATATATATATTAAACTGGTGGTGATTAATTAAACTGGTGGTCAGGTCACTGGTCACACTATCAGCAACTTGCAAGTAGTACTCCTAAGCAGACAATCACAATATATACTGGTGGTCAGTGTGGTCACAATGGCAGTGTGGCACTCTGGCAGCAGAGTGCCAGCAAAAGTGTGCACTGTACGTTAAAATATGTACTCCTGCTCTCAGACTCTAACTGCTCCCCACTGTCTCCCCCACAAGTCAGATATACAGTCACACTATCACTTCAGCAAGTAGTAGTACTCCTCCTAATGCTCCCCAAAATTACTAAAGTAAATAATACTGTGTCTCTCTCTACTCTAGTAGTCTCACTCTCTATAAACGGAGAGGACGCCAGCCACGTCCTTTCCCTATCAATCTCAATGCACGTGTGAAAATGGCGGCGACGCGCGGCTCCTTATATAGAATCCGAGTCTCGCGATAGAATCCGAGCCTCGTGAGAATCCGACAGCGGGATGATGACGTTCGTGCGCGCTCGGGTTAACCGAGCAAGGCGGGAAGATCCGAGTCGCTCGGACCCGTGTAAAAAAAACTGAAGTTCGGGCGGGTTCGGTTTCCGAGGAACCGAACCCGCTCATCTCTAGTACCTAATTCACATTATGACACACAGTAGTGCTCCTTATACACAATACCCACAGTAGTGTCTCTTTTACACTTAACGCTCACAGTAGTAGTGCCCCTTACACTTAATGCCCACAGTAGTAGTGCCTCTTACACAGGGGCAAATCCAGAACAAAATGACAGGGGGGCACTATAACAGGGGAATAGGGAGGGGGGTTATTTGTGCATGGAACAGTGGGTGAGGTTTTGCAACAAGGGCTGTGGCCTCAAAGGGAATGCTGTATCCACAAGCCATACCCTCATTTTCATCACGCTTCCTCACCCTCTCCCCTTATGCCAGCCTCCCCACCCACTCCGCAGCTCATGCCAACCTATACCTCCTCAGTCCTCATCCACTTCCCTCAGAAGTCTCAGCCAGGCTCCTCTTCCCAGAATCTAGGCTTTGAGTGAGTCCTCTGGGCCCCTCTTCCCATGCCACAGCACTGCTCAGCACCTCATCTCAATCTCAGACTGAAGACAGGGAGAAGCAGTGAGTGACGCTAGGGAATGGGTCACAAGGGGAGGCAGTGGGTGAAGACAGGGATTGTGTGACAGGAGAAGCCAATGGGTGATGCTACAGAATGGTTGAAAGTGGGAGGCAGTGGGTGACGCCAGGGAATGGTTGACAGTGGGAGGCAGTGGGTGATGCCAGGGAATGGGTGACAGTGGGAGGCAGTGAGTTACACAAGGGAATGGGTGATAGGGGGAGGCAGTGAGTGACACCAGGGAATGGGTGACAGTGGAAGGCAGTGGGTGACACCAGGGAATTTGTGACAGGGAGAGGCAGTGGGTGATACCAAGGAATGGGTGACAGGGGAAGGCGGTGGTGACATAGAGAATGATGGGAAGAGGCGGAGGGTGACAGGAGTGAGAGGTGATGGGGAGAGATAGTGGAAGACAAAGAGACAGTGGGTGACAGAAAGGGTGATGGGGAAAGGCAGTTGGTGGTGATGGATAGAAGCAGAAAGTGACAGAAAGAGAGGGATGTGCGGGGGAGAGGCAGAAGGTGAGACAGTGAGTGACGGGGAGAAACAGAGGAAGACAGAAATGTAGCGGGTGACAGGGTAGGTATTCGACCATCTGAGATCAACTGGGGTTTCTGTGCTTCTAGAATAAACAGACCACTCTAGTGCCCTCTGGTATGGAAAAGTCACAAAATATAATAAACCGGCCGCGGCACTCAAAGAATTTAAAACATGACTCCAAAGTTTGGGACTGGCATGCCACTTTGTGAAGATGTCAAGTTTTTGTCAAGGAGTCATGTTTTTATAATATGTCACATCTGTATATTCTGTGAGTGCCGCTGCCTGTTTATTACGTTTTGTGGCTGTTCCATACAAGAGGGCACCAGAGTGGACTGTATCTGCAGCGGAGTGCCTAGCTGCATGGGATGCCCCCTCCCATGATATCTGTCATTTTTTGTTCAGTGTGGTGAGAGTAGGCACAGCCCAGCAATGACTAAGAATCAGGAAGAGGAGGGCTGAGCCCGGTAGCAGGTTGGCTGGTCCCTAGGGAGGGGCCAGCAATCTGTGAAGCAGTGTCATTGAAAAGGCCCTGATATTTAAGGTGCCCTCATGCCCCTGCAGGGTCCTTTCATTGTAGCTTACGCTGTGGGCAGCACTGCTGTCAGTAGACCAGCTGCGCTGCTAGTTTCTCAGTCGTCAGCCCTTTAATGAGCTTTCTCTAACGTCCTAAGTGGATGCTGGGGACTCCGTAAGGACCATGGGGAATAGCGGCTCCGCAGGAGACTGGGCACAAAAGTAAAAGCTTTAGGACTACCTGGTGTGCACTGGCTCCTCCCCCTATGACCCTCCTCCAAGCCTCAGTTAGATTTTTGTGCCCGAACGAGAAGGGTGCACACTAGGTGGCTCTCCTGAGCTGCTTAGTGAAAAGTTTAGTTTTAGGTTTTTTATTTTCAGTGAGACCTGCTGGCAACAGGCTCACTGCATCGAGGGACTAGGGGGAGAAGAAGCGAACTCACCTGCGTGCAGAGTGGATTGGGCTTCTTAGGCTACTGGACATTAGCTCCAGAGGGACGATCACAGGCCCAGCCATGGATGGGTCCCAGAGCCGCGCCGCCGGCCCCCTTACAGAGCCAGAAGACAGAAGAGGTCCGGAAAATTGGCGGCAGAAGACGTCCTGTCTTCAACAAGGTAGCGCACAGCACTGCAGCTGTGCGCCATTGCTCTCAGCACACTTCACACTCCGGTCACTGAGGGTGCAGGGCGCTGGGGGGGGGGCGCCCTGAGACGCAATAAAACACCTTGGATGGCAAAAAATGCATCACATATAGCTCCTGGGCTATATGGATGAATTTAACCCCTGCCAGAATACATAGAAAAACGGGAGATAAGGCCGCCGATAAGGGGGCGGAGCCTATCTCCTCAGCACACTGGCGCCATTTTCCCTCACAGCTCCGTTGGAGGGAAGCTCCCTGGCTCTCCCCTGCAGTCACTACACTACAGAAAGGGTTAAAAAAGAGAGGGGGGGCACTAATTACGCGCAGTATTAAAGATACAGCAGCTATAAGGGGAAAAACACTTATATAAGGTTATCCCTGTATATATATAGCGCTCTGGTGTGTGCTGGCAAACTCTCCCTCTGTCTCCCCAAAGGGCTAGTGGGGTCCTGTCCTCTATCAGAGCATTCCCTGTGTGTGTGCTGTATGTCGGTACGTTTGTGTCGACATGTATGAGGAGAAAAATGATGTGGAGACAGAGCAGATTGCCTGTAATAGTGATGTCACCCCCTAGGGGGTCGACACCTGAGTGGATGAACTGTTGGAAGGAATTACGTAACAGTGTCAGCTCTGTATAAAAGAGAGTGGTTGACATGAGACAGCCGGCTACTCAGCTTGTGCCTGTCCAGACGTCTCATAGGCCGTCAGGGGCTCTAAAGATATAGACGCCGACACGGATACTGACTCCAGTGTCGACGGTGAAGAGACAAATGTGACTTCCAGTAGGGCCACACGTTACATGATTGAGGCAATGAAAAATGTTTTACACATTTCTGATAATACGAGTACCACCAAAAAGGGGTATTATGTTCAGTGAGGAAAAACTACCTGTAGTTTTCCTGAATCTGAGAAATTAAATGAGGTGTGTGATGATGCGTGGTTTTCCCCCGATAACAACTGATAATTTCTAAAATGTTATTGGCATTATATCCTTTCCCGCCAGAGGTTAGGGTGCGTTGGGAAACACCCCCTAGGGTGGATAAAGCGCTCACACACTTTTAAGGGCTCTACCCTCTCCTGAGATGGCCGCCCTTAAGGATCCTGCGGATAGAAAGCAGGAGGGTATCCTAAAATGTATTTACACACATACTGGTGTTATACTGCGACCAGCAATCGCCTCAGCCTGGATGTGCAGTGCTGGGTTGGCGTGGTCGGATTCCCTGACTGAAAATATTGATACCCTAGATAGGGACAGTATATTATTGCCTATAGAGCATTTAAAAGATGCATTTCTATATATGCGTGATGCACAGCGGAATATTTGCCGACTGGCATCAAGTCTAAGTGCGTTGTCCATTTCTACCAGTAGAGGGTTATGGACACGACAGTGGTCAGGTGATGCGGATTTCAAACGGAATTTGGAAGTATTGCTTTATTAAGGGGAGGAGTTACTTGGGGTCGGTCTTTCAGACCTGGTGGCCACGGCAACAGCTGGGAAATCCACGTTTGTACCCCAGGTCGCCTCTCAACATGAGAAGACGCCGTATTATCAGGCACAGTCTTTTCGTGGGCAAGCGGGCAAAAGGTTCCTCATTTCTGCCCCGTGACAGAGGGAGAGGAAAAAGGCTGCAGAAATCAGCCAGTTCCCAGGAACAGAAACCCTCTCCCGCCTCTGCCAAGCCCTCAGTATGACGCTGGGGCTTTACAAGCAGAATCAGGCACGGTGGGGGCCCGTCTCAATGAATTTCAGCGCGCAGTGGGCTCACTCGCAAGTAGACCCCTGGATCCTTCAGGTGATATCTCAGGGGTACAAATTGGAATTCGAGACGTCTCCCCCTCGCCGTTTCCTAAAGTCGGCTTTACCGATGTCTCCTTCTGACAGGGAGACAGTTTTGGAAGCCATTCACAAGCTGTATTCCCAGCAGGTGATAATCAAGGTACCCCTCCTGCAACAGGGAACGGGGTATTATTCCACACTGTTGTGGTACCGAAGCCGGACGGCTCGGTGAGACCGATTCTAAATCTAAAATCTTTGAACACTTAGATACAGAAGTTCAAATTCAAGATTGAGTCACTCAGAGCAGTGATTGCGAACCTGGAAGAAGAGGACTACATGATGTCTCGGGACTTTAAGGATGCTTACCTTCATGTCCAAATTTACCCTTCTCACCAAGGGTACCTCAGGTTTATGGTACAGAACTGTCACTATCAGTTTCAGACGCTGCCGTATGGATGGTCCACGGCACCCCGGGTCTTTACCAAGGTAATGGCCGAAATGATGATACTCCTTCGAAGGAAGGGAATTTTAGTTATCCCTTACTTGGACGATTCCCTGATAAGGGTAAGATCCAGGGAACAGTTGGAGGTCGGTGTAGCACTATCTCAGGTAGTGTTGCGGCAGCACGATTGAATTCTCTATATTCCAAAATCGCAGCTGATTCCGACGACTCGTCTTCTGTTCTTAGGGATGATCCTGGACACAGTTCAGAAAAAGGTGTTTCTCCCGGAGGAGAAAGTCAGGGAGTTATCCGAGCTAGTCGGGAACCTCCTATAACCGAGCCAAGTCTCGGTACATCAATGAGATGGTTCTGGGAAAAATGGTGGCTTCCTATGAAGCAATCCCATGCGGCAGATTCCACGCAAGAACTTTCCAGTGGGACCTGCTGGACAAATGGTCCGGGTCGCATCTTCAGATGCATCAGCGGATAACCCTGTCACCAAGCACAAGGGTGTCTCTCCTGTGGTGGTTGCAGAGTGCTCATCTTCTAGAGGGCCGCACATTCAGGACTGGTTCCTGGTGACCACGGATGCCAGCCTGCGAGGCTGGGGAGCAGTCACACAGGGAAGGAATTTCCAGAGCTTATGGTCAAGCCTGGAGACATCACTTTACATAAATATCCTGAAGCTAAAGGCCATTTACAATGCTCTAAGCTCAGCAAGACCTCTGCTTCAAGGTCACCCGGAGTTGATCCATTCGGACAACATCACGGCAGTCACCCACGTAAACAGACAGGGTGACACAAGAAGCAGAAGGGCAATGGCAGAAGCTGCAAGGATTCTTCGCTGGGCGGAAAATCATGTGATAGCACTGTCAGCAGTATTCATTCCGGGAGTGGACGACCTCCACCCGGGAGAGTGGGGACTTCACTCAGAAGTCTTCCACATGTTTATAAAACTCGACAAGTATTGCGCCAGGTCAAGGGACCCTCAGGCAATAGCTGTAGACGCTCTGGTAACACAGTGGGTGTACCAGTCAGTGTATGTGTTCCCTCCTCTGCCTCTCATAACCAAGGTACTGAGAATTATAAGATGGAGAGGAGTAAGCACTATATTCGTGGCTCCGGATTGGCCAAGAAGGACTTGGTAACCGGAACTTCAAGAGATGCTCGCTGAGGATCCGTGGCCTCTACCTCTAAGAAGGGACCTGCTCCAGAAAGGACCCTGTCTGTTCCAAGACTTACCGCGGCTGCGTTTAACGGCAGGGCGGTTGAACGCCGGATCCTGAAGGAAAAAGGCATTCCGGATGAAGTCATCCCTATCCTGATCAAAGCCAGGAAAGATATAACCGCAAAACATTATCACCGCATTTGGCGAAAATATGTTGCGTGGTGCGAGGCCAGTAAGGCCCCGACGGAGGAATTTTCAACTAGGTCGATTCCTACATTTCCTGCAAACAGGAGTGTCTATGGACCTGAAATGGGGGTCCATTAAGGTTCAAATTTCGGCCCTGTCAATTTTCTTCCAAAAAGAACTAGCTTGAGTCCCTGAAGTTCAGACGTTTGTGAAAGGGATACTGTATATACAGCCTCCTTTTGTGCCTCCAGTGGCACCTTGGGATCTAAATGTAGTTTTTGGGTTCCAAAAGTCACATTGGTTTGAACCACTTAAATATGTGGAGTTAAAATTAGAGATGAGCGGGTTCGGTTTCTCTGAATCCGAACCCGCCAGAACTTCATGTTTTTTTTCACGAGTCCGAGCGACTCGGATCTTCCCGCCTTGCTCGGTTAACCCGAGCGCGCCCGAACGTCATCATGACGCTGTCGGATTCTCGCGAGGCTCGGATTCTATCGCGAGACTCGGATTCTATATAAGGAGCCGCGCGTCGCCGCCATTTTCACACGTGCATTGAGATTGATAGGGAGAGGACGTGGCTGGCGTCCTCTCCGTTTAGACACTTGATTTACTAATTTTGGGGAGCATTAGGAGTACTCAGCAGTGTACAGTGCAGAGTTTTGCTGATAGTGACCAGTGACCACCACTTTTATTTATAATCCGTTCTCTGCCTGAAAAAAGCGATACACAGCACACAGTGACTCAGTCACATACATACCATATCTGTGTGCACTGCTCAGGCTCAGGCCAGTGTGCTGCATCATCTATATATATTATATATCTGTCTGACTGCTCAGCTCACACAGCTTATAATTGTGGGGGAGACTGGGGAGCACTACTGCAGTGCCAGTTATAGGTTATAGCAGGAGCCAGGAGTACATAATATTATATTAAAATTAAACAGTGCACACTTTTGCTGCAGGAGTGCCACTGCCAGTGTGACTAGTGACCAGTGACCTGACCACCAGTATATAATATTAGTAGTATACTATCTCTTTATCAACCAGTCTATATTAGCAGCAGACACAGTACAGTGCGGTAGTTCACGGCTGTGGCTACCTCTGTGTCGGCACTCGGCAGCCCGTCCATAATTGTATATACCAGTGACCTAACCGTGGTTTTTTTTTCTTTCTTTATACATACATACTAGTTACGAGTATACTATCTCTTTATCAACCAGTCTATATATTAGCAGCAGACACAGTACAGTGCGGTAGTTCACGGCTGTGGCTACCTCTGTGTCGGCACTCGGCAGCCCATCCATAATTGTATATACCAGTGACCTAACCGTGGTTTTTTTTTCTTTCTTTATACATACATACTAGTTACGAGTATACTATCTCTTTATCAACCAGTCTATATATTAGCAGCAGACACAGTACAGTGCGGTAGTTCACGGCTGTGGCTACCTCTGTGTTGGCACTCGGCAGCCCGTCCATAATTGTATATACCAGTGACCTAACCGTGGTTTTTTTTTCTTTCTTTATACATACATACTAGTTACGAGTATACTATCTCTTTATCAACCAGTCTATATATTAGCAGCAGACACAGTACAGTGCGGTAGTTCATGGCTGTGGCTACCTCTGTGTCGGCACTCGGCAGCCCGTCCATAATTGTATATACCACCTAACCGTGGTTTTTTTTTCTTTCTTTATACATACATACTAGTTACGAGTATACTATCTCTTTATCAACCAGTCTATATATTAGCAGCAGACACAGTACAGTGCGGTAGTTCACGGCTGTGGCTACCTCTGTGTCGGCACTCGGCAGCCCGTCCATAATTGTATATACCAGTGACCTAACCGTGGTTTTTTTTTCTTTCTTTATACATACATACTAGTTACGAGTATACTATCTCTTTATCAACCAGTCTATATATTAGCAGCAGACACAGTACAGTGCGGTAGTTCACGGCTGTGGCTACCTCTGTGTCGGCACTCGGCAGCCCGTCCATAATTGTATATACCAGTGACCTAACCGTGGTTTTTTTTTCTTTCTTTATACATACATACTAGTTACGAGTATACTATCTCTTTATCAACCAATCTATATATTAGCAGCAGACACAGTACAGTGCGGTAGTTCACGGCTGTGGCTACCTCTGTGTCGGCACTCGGCAGCCCGTCCATAATTGTATATACCACCTAACCGTGGTTTTTTTTTCTTTCTTTATACATACATACTAGTTACGAGTATACTATCTCTTTTTCTTTGCGTCATGTGCTGTTTGGGGAGGGTTTTTTGGAAGGGACATCCTACGTGACACTGCAGTGACACTCCTAAATGGGCCCGGTGTTTGTGTCGGCCACTACGGTCGCTAATCTTACTCACACAGCTACCTCATTGCGCCTCTTTTTTTCTTTGCGTCATGTGCTGTTTGTGGAGGGTTTTTTGGAAGGGACATCCTACGTGACACTGCAGTGCCACTCCTAGATGGGCCCGGTGTTTGTGTCGGCCACTAGGGTCGCTAATCTTACTCACACAGCTACCTCATTGCGCCTCTTTTTTTCTTTGCGTCATGTGCTGTTTGGGGAGGGTTTTTTGGAAGGGACATCCTACGTGACACTGCAGTGCCACTCCTAGATGGGCCCGGTGTTTGTGTCGGCCACTAGGGTCGCTTATCTTACTCACACAGCGACCTCGGTGCAAATTTTAGGACTAAAAATAATATTGTGAGGTGTGAGGTATTCAGAATAGACTGAAAATGAGTGTAAATTATGGTTTTTGAGGTTAATAATACTTTGGGATCAAAATGACCCCCAAATTCTATGATTTAAGCTGTTTTTTAGTGTTTTTGGAAAAAAACACCCGAATCCAAAACACACCCGAATCCGACAAAAATAATTCGGTGAGGTTTTGCCAAAACGCGTTCGAACCCAAAACACGGCCGCGGAACCGAACCCAAAACCAAAACACAAAACCCGAAAAATTTCAGGCGCTCATCTCTAGTTAAAATATCTCACATGGAAAGTGGTCATGCTGTTGGCCCTGGCCTGGGCCAGGTGCGTGTCAGAATTGGCGGCTTTATCCTGTAAAAGCCCTCATCTGATTTTCCATTCGGACAGGGCGGAATTGAGGACTTGTCCTCAGTTTCTCCCTAAGGTGGTTTTCAGCGTTTCACCTGAATCAACCTATTGTGGTGCCTGCGGCTACTAGGGACTTGGAGGACGCCAAGTTGCTGGACGTTGTCAGAGCCCTGGAAATATAGGTTTCCAGGACGGCTGGAGTCAGAAAATCTGACTCGTTGTTTATTCTGTATGCACCCAACAAGCTGGGTGCTCCTGCTTCTAAGCAGACTATTGCTCGTTGGATTTGTAGTACAATTCAGCTTGCACATTCTGTGGCAGGCCTGCCACAGCCAAAATCTGTAAAAGCCCATTCCACAAGGAAGGTGGGCTCATCTTGGGCGGCTGCCCGAGGGGTCTCGGCTTTACAACTTTGCCGAGCAGCTACTTGGTCAGGAGCAAATACGTTTGTAAAATTCTACAAATTTGATACCCTGGCTGAGGAGGACCTGGAGTTCTCTCATTTGGTGCTGCAGAGTCATCCGCACTCTCCCGCCCGTTTTGGGAGCTTTGGTATAATCCCCATGGTCCTTACGGAGTCCCCAGCATCCACTTAGGACGTTAGAGAAAATAAGAATTTACTTACCGATAATTCTATTTCTCGGAGTCCGTAGTGGATGCTGGGCGCCCATCCCAAGTGCGGATTGTCTGCAATACTGGTACATAGTTATTGTTACCAAAAAAAATCGGGTTATTATTGTTGTGAGCCATCTTTTCTAGAGGCTCCTCTATTATCATGCTGTTAACTGGGTTCAGATCACAAGTTGTACAGTGTGATTGGTGTGGCTGGTATGAGTCTTACCCGGGATTCAAAATCCTTCCTTATTGTGTACGCTCGTCCGGGCACAGTATCCTAACTGAGGCTTGGAGGAGGGTCATAGGGGGAGGAGCCAGTGCACACCAGGTAGTCCTAAAGCTTTTACTTTTGTGCCCAGTCTACTGCGGAGCCGCTATTCCCCATGGTCCTTACGGAGTCCCCAGCATCCACTACGGACTACGAGAAATAGAATTATCGGTAAGTAAATTCTTATTTTTGCGCATGCGCAAAAGCTCGAACGCTGCCCGAATGGAGGCGGAGCCACAGTAATTTGCTGGCAGGAAGGGTGGTGGGAGCTGTGACAGGAGCACGGGTCCCAGATCAGCGGCCAAATCCGCCCCTGTGACCCTAACCATGGCAGTTGCTGCACAATTAATAAAGTGAGCTATAAATAAAATAATAATAAAAAAATCTCCTAAATGACAGGGGAGGGGGGGGGGGGGGGGGTCACCAAGGCATCTTGGTGCTCCCCATTCCCCTGAATCTGCCTCTGCCCTTACACATAATGCCCACAGTAGTAGTGCCACACATGCTGCCCACAGTAGTCATGCCACACATAATGCCCACAGTAGTTGTGCGACACATTACGCCCACAGTAGTTGTGCCATACAACGCCCACAGTAGTCGTGCCACACAACGCTCATAGTAATCATGCCACACCAGAACGCCCACAGTAGTAGTGCAACACTTGCCCCTTACACTAATGTCCACAGGAGGAGGGGGGGGGAGTGCGGTACTTACCATGCACAGATCAGCGCACAGTGGGGGTCATTCTGACCCGTTCGCACGCAGCGGTTTGTCGCTGCAGTGCGAACGGGTCTGGAATGCACATGCGCGGCGGCCGCACTGCGCACATGCGTCGTTACCCGGCGACAGGGGTCCCCGGGTTACGTCGCGGCCAATGAAGAAAGCGGTCGCAGTGCCGACTGCAAGAAGATTGACAGAAAGAAGGCATTCCTGGGCGTCACCAGACCGTTGCCTGTCGTTTTTGGGGAGTGGTGAAGAAAACGCAGCCGTGTCAAGGAGAATGGAGGGCGGATGTCTGACGTCAAAGCCGGCCCCAGCATCGCTGAGATCGTCGCACAGGGTAAGTATGTCTAGGGCTAGTCTTGTTCGGCTTTAAAAAATGTTTAGCTTAGCAGGGCTGCACAAGCGATCGCAGCCCTGCTAAGCTAAAATACACTTCCCCATAGGCGAGGACTAGTTGCTGGCTGCGATCAACTCGGAATGACCCAAATTTGAAAAAACAGAGGCGATCTCCCAGCGATGCTATGTATTAGAGATGAGCGGGTTCGGTTTCTCTGAATCCGAACCCGCCAGAACTTCATGTTTTTTTTCACGGGTCCGAGCGACTCGGATCTTCCCGCCTTGCTCGGTTAACCCGAGCGCGCCCGAACGTCATCATGACGCTGTCGGATTCTCGCGAGGCTCGGATTCTATCGCGAGACTCGGATTCTATATAAGGAGCCGCGCGTCGCCGCCATTTTCACACGTGCATTGAGATTGATAGGGAGAGGACGTGGCTGGCGTCCTCTCCGTTTAGAATTAGAATAGATTAGAGAGACACTTGATTTACTAATTTTGGGGAGCATTAGGAGTACTCAGTAGTGTACAGTGCAGAGTTTTGCTGATAGTGACCAGTGACCACCACTTTTATTTATAATCCGTTCTCTGCCTGAAAAAAGCGATACACAGCACACAGTGACTCAGTCACATACCATATCTGTGTGCACTGCTCAGGCTCAGGCCAGTGTGCTGCATCATCTATATATATTATATATCTGTCTGACTGCTCAGCTCACACAGCTTATAATTGTGGGGGAGACTGGGGAGCACTACTGCAGTGCCAGTTATAGGTTATAGCAGGAGCCAGGAGTACATAATATTATATTAAAATTAAACAGTGCACACTTTTGCTGCAGGAGTGCCACTGCCAGTGTGACTAGTGACCAGTGACCTGACCACCAGTATATAATATTAGTAGTATACTATCTCTTTATCAACCAGTCTATATTAGCAGCAGACACAGTACAGTGCGGTAGTTCACGGCTGTGGCTACCTCTGTGTCGGCACTCGGCAGCCCGTCCATAATTGTATATACCAGTGACCTAACCGTGGTTTTTTTTTCTTTCTTTATACATACATACTAGTTACGAGTATACTATCTCTTTATCAACCAGTCTATATATTAGCAGCAGACACAGTACAGTGCGGTAGTTCACGGCTGTGGCTACCTCTGTGTCGGCACTCGGCAGCCCGTCCATAATTGTATATACCACCTAACCGTGGTTTTTTTTTCTTTCTTTATACATACATACTAGTTACGAGTATACTATCTCTTTATCAACCAGTCTATATATTAGCAGCAGACACAGTACAGTGCGGTAGTTCACGGCTGTGGCTACCTCTGTGTCGGCACTCGGCAGCCCGTCCATAATTGTATATACCACCTAACCGTGGTTTTTTTTTCTTTCTTTATACATACATACTAGTTACGAGTATACTATCTCTTTATCAACCAGTCTATATATTAGCAGCAGACACAGTACAGTGCGGTAGTTCACGGCTGTGGCTACCTCTGTGTCGGCACTCGGCAGCCCGTCCATAATTGTATATACCACCTAACCGTGGTTTTTTTTTCTTTCTTTATACATACATACTAGTTACGAGTATACTATCTCTTTATCAACCAGTCTATATATTAGCAGCAGACACAGTACAGTGCGGTAGTTCACGGCTGTGGCTACCTCTGTGTCGGCACTCGGCAGCCCGTCCATAATTGTATATACCACCTAACCGTGTTTTTTTTTTCTTTCTTTATACATACATACTAGTTACGAGTATACTATCTCTTTATCAACCAGTCTATATATTAGCAGCAGACACAGTACAGTGCGGTAGTTCACGGCTGTGGCTACCTCTGTGTCGGCACTCGGCAGCCCGTCCATAATTGTATATACCAGTGACCTAACCGTGGTTTTTTTTTCTTTCTTTATACATACATACTAGTTACGAGTATACTATCTCTTTATCAACCAGTCTATATATTAGCAGCAGACACAGTACAGTGCGGTAGTTCACGGCTGTGGCTACCTCTGTGTCGGCACTCGGCAGCCCGTCCATAATTGTATATACCACCTAACCGTGGTTTTTTTTTCTTTCTTTATACATACATACTAGTTACGAGTATACTATCTCTTTATCAACCAGTCTATATGTTAGCAGCAGACACAGTACAGTGCGGTAGTTCACGGCTGTGGCTACCTCTGTGTCGGCACTCGGCAGCCCGTCCATAATTGTATATACCACCTAACCGTGGTTTTTTTTTCTCTTTCTTTATACATACATACTAGTTACGAGTATACTATCTCTTTATCAACCAGTCTATATATTAGCAGCAGACACAGTACAGTGCGGTAGTTCACGGCTGTGGCTACCTCTGTGTCGGCACTCGGCAGCCCGTCCATAATTGTATATACCACCTAACCGTGGTTTTTTTTTCTTTCTTTATACATACATACTGGTTACGAGTATACTATCTCTTTATCAACCAGTCTATATATTAGCAGCAGACACAGTACAGTGCGGTAGTTCACGGCTGTGGCTACCTCTGTGTCGGCACTCGGCAGCCCGTCCATAATTGTATACTAGTATCCAATCCATCCATCTCCATTGTTTACCTGAGGTGCCTTTTAGTTGTGCCTATTAAAATATGGAGAACAAAAATGTTGAGGTTCCAAAATTAGGGAAAGATCAAGATCCACTTCCACCTCGTGCTGAAGCTGCTGCCACTAGTCATGGCCGAGACGATGAAATGCCAGCAACGTCGTCTGCCAAGGCCGATGCCCAATGGCATAGTACAGAGCATGTCAAAACCAAAACACCAAATATCAGTAAAAAAAGGACTCCAAAACCTAAAATAAAATTGTCGGAGGAGAAGCGTAAACTTGCCAATATGCCATTTACCACACGGAGTGGCAAGGAACGGCTGAGGCCCTGGCCTATGTTCATGGCTAGTGGTTCAGCTTCACATGAGGATGGAAGCACTCAGCCTCTCGCTAGAAAACTGAAAAGACTCAAGCTGGCAAAAGCACCGCAAAGAACTGTGCATTCTTCGAAATCCCAAATCCACAAGGAGAGTCCAATTGTGTCGGTTGCGATGCCTGACCTTCCCAACACTGGACGTGAAGAGCATGCGCCTTCCACCATTTGCACGCCCCCTGCAAGTGCTGGAAGGAGCACCCGCAGTCCAGTTCCTGATAGTCAGATTGAAGATGTCAGTGTTGAAGTACACCAGGATGAGGAGGATATGGGTGTTGCTGGCGCTGGGGAGGAAATTGACCAGGAGGATTCTGATGGTGAGGTGGTTTGTTTAAGTCAGGCACCCGGGGAGACACCTGTTGTCCGTGGGAGGAATATGGCCGTTGACATGCCAGGTGAAAATACAAAAAAAATCAGCTCTTCGGTGTGGAGGTATTTCACCAGAAATGCGGACAACAGGTGTCAAGCCGTGTGTTCCCTTTGTCAAGCTGTAATAAGTAGGGGTAAGGACGTTAACCACCTCGGAACATCCTCCCTTATACGTCACCTGCAGCGCATTCATAATAAGTCAGTGACAAGTTCAAAAACTTTGGGTGACAGCGGAAGCAGTCCACTGACCAGTAAATCCCTTCCTCTTGTAACCAAGCTCACGCAAACCACCCCACCAACTCCCTCAGTGTCAATTTCCTCCTTCCCCAGGAATGCCAATAGTCCTGCAGGCCATGTCACTGGCAAGTCTGACGAGTCCTCTCCTGCCTGGGATTCCTCCGATGCATCCTTGCGTGTAACGCCTACTGCTGCTGGCGCTGCTGTTGTTGCCGCTGGGAGTCGATGGTCATCCCAGAGGGGAAGTCGTAAGCCCACTTGTACTACTTCCAGTAAGCAATTGACTGTCCAACAGTCCTTTGCGAGGAAGATGAAATATCACAGCAGTCATCCTGCTGCAAAGCGGATAACTGAGTCCTTGACAACTATGTTGGTGTTAGACGTGCGTCCGGTATCCGCCGTTAGTTCACAGGGAACTAGACAATTTATTGAGGCAGTGTGCCCCCGTTACCAAATACCATCTAGGTTCCACTTCTCTAGGCAGGCGATACCGAGAATGTACACGGACGTCAGAAAAAGACTCACCAGTCTCCTAAAAAATGCAGTTGTACCCAATGTCCACTTAACCACGGACATGTGGACAAGTGGAGCAGGGCAGGGTCAGGACTATATGACTGTGACAGCCCACTGGGTAGATGTATGGACTCCCGCCGCAAGAACAGCAGCGGCGGCACCAGTAGCAGCATCTCGCAAACGCCAACTCTTTCCTAGGCAGGCTACGCTTTGTATCACCGCTTTCCAGAATACGCACACAGCTGAAAACCTCTTACGGCAACTGAGGAAGATCATCGCGGAATGGCTTACCCCAATTGGACTCTCCTGTGGATTTGTGGCATCGGACAACGCCAGCAATATTGTGTGTGCATTAAATATGGGCAAATTCCAGCACGTCCCATGTTTTGCACATACCTTGAATTTGGTGGTGCAGAATTTTTTAAAAAACGACAGGGGCGTGCAAGAGATGCTGTCGGTGGCCAGAAAAATTGCGGGACACTTTCGGCGTACAGGCACCACGTACAGAAGACTGGAGCACCACCAAAAACTACTGAACCTGCCCTGCCATCATCTGAAGCAAGAAGTGGTAACGAGGTGGAATTCAACCCTCTATATGCTTCAGAGGTTGGAGGAGCAGCAAAAGGCCATTCAAGCCTATACAATTGAGCACGATATAGGAGATGGAATGCACCTGTCTCAAGTGCAGTGGAGAATGATTTCAACGTTGTGCAAGGTTCTGATGCCCTTTGAACTTGCCACACGTGAAGTCAGTTCAGACACTGCCAGCCTGAGTCAGGTCATTCCCCTCATCAGGCTTTTGCAGAAGAAGCTGGAGGCATTGAAGAAGGAGCTAAAAGGGAGCGATTCCGCTAGGCATGTGGGACTTGTGGATGCAGCCCTTAATTCGCTTAACAAGGATTCACGGGTGGTCAATCTGTTGAAATCAGAGCACTACATTTTGGCCACCGTGCTCGATCCTAGATTTAAAGCCTACCTTGGATCTCTCTTTCCGGCAGACACAGGTCTGCTGGGGTTGAAAGACCTGCTGGTGACAAAATTGTCAAGTCAAGCGGAACGCGACCTGTCAACATCTCCTCCTTCACATTCTCCCGCAACTGGGGGTGCGAGGAAAAGGCTCAGAATTCCGAGCCCACCCGCTGGCGGTGATGCAGGGCAGTCTGGAGCGACTGCTGATGCTGACATCTGGTCCGGACTGAAGGACCTGACAACGATTACGGACATGTCGTCTACTGTCACTGCATATGATTCTCTCAACATTGATAGAATGGTGGAGGATTATATGAGTGACCGCATCCAAGTAGGCACGTCACACAGTCCGTACTTATACTGGCAGGAAAAAGAGGCAATTTGGAGGCCTTTGCACAAACTGGCTTTATTCTACCTAAGTTGCCCTCCCACAAGTGTGCACTCCGAAAGAGTGTTTAGTGCCGCCGCTCACCTTGTCAGCAATCGGCGTACGAGGTTACATCCAGAAAATGTGGAGAAGATGATGTTCATTAAAATTAATTATAATCAATTCCTCCGCGGAGACATTGACCAGCAGCAATTGCCTCCACAAAGTACACAGGGAGCTGAGATGGTGGATTCCAGTGGGGACGAATTGATAATCTGTGAGGAGGGGGATGTACACGGTGATATATCGGAGGGTGAAGATGAGGTGGACATCTTGCCTCTGTAGAGCCAGTTTGTGCAAGGAGAGATTAATTGCTTCTTTTTTGGGGGGGGTCCAAACCAACCC
Source organism: Pseudophryne corroboree (assembly GCF_028390025.1). Classification (NCBI taxonomy): domain Eukaryota; kingdom Metazoa; phylum Chordata; class Amphibia; order Anura; family Myobatrachidae; genus Pseudophryne; species Pseudophryne corroboree. The sequence goes on along the minus strand of NC_086449.1, from coordinate 239,772,232 downwards.
GTCATATCAGTCACAGTCGTGTGGCAGACCCTGTCACTGAAATGATGGGTTGGTTAAAGTGTGCATGTCCTGTTTTGTTTATACAACATAAGGGTGGGTGGGAGGGCCCAAGGACAATTCCATCTTGCACCTCTTTTTTCTTTTCTTTTTCTTTGCATCATGTGCTGATTGGGGAGGGTTTTTTTGGAAGGGACATCCTGCGTGACACTGCAGTGCCACTCCTAGATGGGCCCGGTGTTTGTGTCGGCCACTAGGGTCGCTAATCTTACTCACACAGTCAGCTACCTCATTGCGCCTCTTTTTTTCTTTGCGTCATGTGCTGTTTGGGGAGGGTTTTTTGGAAGGGACATCCTGCGTGACACTGCAGTGCCACTCCTAGATGGGCCCGGTGTTTGTGTCGGCCACTAGGGTCGCTAATCTTACTCACACAGTCAGCTACCTCATTGCGCCTCTTTTTTTCTTTGCGTCATGTGCTGTTTGGGGAGGGTTTTTTGGAAGGGACATCCTGCGTGACACTGCAGTGCCACTCCTAGATGGGCCCGGTGTTTGTGTCGGCCACTAGGGTCGCTAATCTTACTCACACAGCTACCTCATTGCGCCTCTTTTTTTCTTTGCGTCATGTGCTGTTTGGGGAGGGTTTTTTGGAAGGGCCATCCTGCGTGACACTGCAGTGCCACTCCTAGATGGGCCCGGTGTTTGTGTCGGCCACTAGGGTCGCTAATCTTACTCACACAGCTACCTCATTGCGCCTCTTTTTTTCTTTGCGTCATGTGCTGTTTGGGGAGGGTTTTTTGGAAGGGACATCCTGCGTGACACTGCAGTGCCACTCCTAGATGGGCCCGGTGTTTGTGTCGGCCACTAGGGTCGCTTATCTTACTCACACAGCGACCTCGGTGCAAATTTTAGGACTAAAAATAATATTGTGAGGTGTGAGGTATTCAGAATAGACTGAAAATGAGTGTAAATTATGGTTTTTGAGGTTAATAATACTTTGGGATCAAAATGACCCCCAAATTCTATGATTTAAGCTGTTTTTTAGTGTTTTTTGAAAAAAACACCCGAATCCAAAACACACCCGAATCTGACAAAAAAAATTCGGTGAGGTTTTGCCAAAACGCGTTCGAACCCAAAACACGGCCGCGGAACCGAACCCAAAACCAAAACACAAAACCCGAAAAATTTCAGGCGCTCATCTCTACTATGTATACGTTCCAAATGGATAGATTTTGAGACCAAATGGTTTCTGTAGATCTTTCCAGGGTCTGAAAGTATGTCCTAATATCTGTAGAACACTACCAATTTCTACCATAATAATGAATTGAAAGAGTATTATCAGTTTTTAGATTAAAGATTAAAATAAACCCTATTAAGATACTTATATAAGAAAAATAAATAAGTATTATTAGTAGAAATATGATTATGGGGTTATATTTTATTATGCCTATTAAATTCTGCGATGATATAATGTATTTTGTATAGATATATGAAACAAGAGGCTCAATATACAATATTAATATTTGCCTTTATTTTTCATTACACACGGACGTGGAAAGCACTGGATTTCCGCATTTGCGGTCCATTAACCGGAAGTATGACGCTATGAGAGGGAGACACTTCCGGCTGTCAGTTACTGCAGATGACGGGAGTGTGGGACGTGCGGTTTCCATGGAAACCAATATACACAAGGCGGAGAAGGGTTTCCGGTCGCTGTGGATGATGTACACAAGGGACGTGTGGTTGCCAAAGAGACCAGCATACACAATACGGAGACGGGTTTCCGGTCGGACACACGTGGTGTCATGTGACACATGGACTCTATGAAAATTGTGGTTGTTCTCACCCGGGAAGAGGGTCACTTTCCCATAATGAAAGATATCTGCAGTGATCTGTAACGGCTTTTCCTTGTAACCAATTATATGAAATAACGTTTTTTAATGGATTTATGTTAGTCATTTAGGAACAGTAGACAGCTTAGTATGGTGATATATATATATGTAAACATTTTATACCACTTATAAAATTAAATGTGGAAAGTATGATTGTTTTTAGGAATAGTGGAACCTGATTGGCTGTAGCAAATAGGTGTTTTAGTCAGACAGGTATAAAGGGACCAAGGGGTCACTTCCACTGTATACCCTGAGGAAGGATTTTAAATCCGAAACGCGTTGGTTTATTGGAAGGAGGACCCTGGACAGCCATTTTTCCATGGTGGTAGGCATTGTTTCGTGGGTAATTTTTCCCCTAGGAATTTTTCCAAATTGGTGAAAGTAACCTTATCCATCCTACCGGTACCATTGGAAGTGGCCTTTTGCTCTTTTGAACAGGGTACCCCTTTGTTGTTATTTTATTATTTTTAAAACTGTTTTTACCCCTATTGTTTGGGGAGATAACCTTTTTGAATAAAAAAAAGACAATTTTTTGCACCATATCTGCTGTCATTGGAAACTTCTTGTGTGGAGAGAACGGAATGGCCGTAGACCCATAACAGAAGTGGAGAAAGATACCTTTCATTGCACATAGGGCTTATATTTAAGGTAAGCCTGGTGTAGATAAGTCGTGGATTAGAAGATTGTGTAACGTATTAAAGAAACCTTTATGTGAACGCATCACATTTAACACAGGTCAGTTGCCGGGAGTGACGACCCTGGATATCTTTGGTGGACATACCTAGAACAATTAACAAACCTGCTGTATAACATGTTTTTTGTTTGAGGAACAAGAGTCCTATCCATTTGGAACGTATACATAGCATCGCTGGGAGATCGCCTCTGTTTTTTCAAATTTGTGTCTATTAAGGAGTTGTGTTCCTTTTTGGAGATCTGCCGAGTTGAAGCTAGGGCGCAAGTTACTCTTTATCTATTTTTGAACTCGGAATGACCACCCGTGCTCTTGGCCTGCTGCGATGAGTAGGAGGAGAGAGGAAGGAGGGAGTCGGAGAGACTGAGCAGGAGCCGCACTTCACGCTGCCGGAGTCTGCTCTTCACTCTTCCTGCATTTGTTACAGTGTGACAGATACAGCAGCAGCCGGCAGCCAGCAACAGCAGAGTGGGAGAGCGCCTCTTCAGCCCGGCGCCTCTCTGCTTTGCAGGAGCTGCTGAGCGGCTAGCTCCGGCTCTGCCTCCACCCCAACCTAAGGTCACAATATGCCACATGGCAGTGGGTGACAGGAAGAGGCAGGGGGTTGACAATGGAAGGCAAGGGGAGATGGGGTGACAGGGGAGGCAGAAGGTGACATTGGGAGGCAGGGAGTGACAGGGGGAACCAGTGGTTTTCAGGAAGAGGCAGTGGTTGATAGAGGTACATGCACAATGTCCTGTGTTGTACGGAGAACAGGGGGCATGTACATTGATGGGCCTCTGCTCTATCCCTGAAAGGGGCCGCCGCTCCTTGTGCTTTTCTCAGGGGAGGGGTGGATAGTAGAGTGGGCTTAATATTCAGCATTTTCATGTGGTAGAGCAGCTAGCTTGACTGCGCATATCTCCAGTTCCTGGAAATAGATTTCTCAGCTTTCAATGGGATAAAAAACTAGAGAGTCCCTCGTTTCAGGAGGCAGGAGACTTGGGGATCAGAGTTCAGGAGCAATCCACCAACGAAAATATAAAACTGCATACCAGGAGTGTGGAAGTGTGAGCTGGAGCAGAGTCCCAGCTTTTGCTGTATTTCCTCAGAAAAACTCTGGCTGGGAAGAGCAATTAACAGGCTCAGATGGGGAGTCGGCTTTGAAGTTGGATATCTCTGGTTCCCCAGGGCCGATTTTTCAAAATCTGGTACCCCTGGAGAAATGGGATACTCAGCTATCAGCCTATTATGGGGGTCATTCCGACCCGTTCACAAGCTGCAGTTTGTTGCAGCGGTGCGAACGGGTCGGAACTGCGCATGCACAGCGGACGCATTGCGCACGCACGCCGTTGCCCATCCGCCAGCGGAAAAAGTGATTTCAGCGGCTATCTCTAGAAGACTGACAGCGGGGAGGCGTTCTGGGGCGTCAACTGACCGTTTTCTAGGCGTGGTGAGGCGAACGCAGGCGTGTCCAGGCATTTGGAGGGTGGATGTCTGACGTCAATCCCGGGACCTTCATCGCTGGAGCCGTCGCACAGGGTAAGTAGGTCTGACCCTGGTCTTGTTTTGCAGGAAACTTTTTTAGCATAGCAGGGCTGCACAAGCGTTTGCAGCCCTGCTATGCTAAAATACACTCCCCCATAGGCGTCGTCTAGTTGATCGTCTAGTTGATTGCACGAGCAGCAAAAAGTTGCTACGTGCGATCAACTCGGAATGAGGGCCTATATGCCCATATGAAAAGACGGCCCTGCTAGTCACCACTTTCTCTGTTAAGCAGAGCATTGGGTGAGAGGGGACCTCCCAACCTCAACCCACCGCCAGACATTGCAACCTGTGGGTGGGACAGCAGGACAGTGCCCGAAAAGTGGGACTGTCCCGACAAGTCAGGATGGTTGGGAGGTCTGCATAACAAATAGAATTTGATTAATATCACCGTGCACCACACAGGTTTGTCCGAGGAAAAAATAGTTCCATGTGGCATAGTTTTACAGAACTAAATGTGGATATTAGTGATGTGCACCTGAAATTTTTCGGGTTTTGTGTTTTGGTTTTGGGTTCGGTTCCGTGGCCGTGTTTTGGGTTCGGACGCGTTTTGGCAAAACCTCACCGAATTTTTTTTGTCGGATTCGGGTGTGTTTTGGATTCGGGTGTTTTTTTCAAAAGACCCTAAAAAACAGCTTAAATCATAGAATTTGGGGGTCATTTTGATCCCATAGTATTATTAACCTCAATAACCATAATTTCCACTAATTTTCAGTCTATTCTGAACACCTCACACCTCACAATATTATTTTTAGTCCTAAAATTTGCACCGAGGTCGCTGGATGGCTAAGCTAAGCGACCCTAGTGGCCGACACAAACACCTGGCCCATCTAGGAGTGGCACTGCAGTGTCACGCAGGATGGCCCTTCCAAAAAAATACTCCCCAAACAGCACATGACGCAAAGAAAAAAAGAGGCGCAATGAGGTAGCTGTGTGAGTAAGCTAAGCGACCCTAGTGGCCGACACAAACACCTGGCCCATCTAGGAGTGGCACTGCAGTGGCACGCAGGATGGCCCTTCAAAAAAATACTCCCCAAACAGCACATGACGCAAAGAAAAAAAGAGGCGCAATGAGGTAGCTGTGTGACTAAGCTAAGCGACCCTAGTGGCCGACACAAACACCTGGCCCATCTAGGAGTGGCACTGCAGTGTCACGCAGGATGGCCCTTCAAAAAAATACTCCACAAACAGCACATGACGCAAAGAAAAATGAAAGAAAAAAGAGGTGCAAGATGGAATTGTCCTTGGGCCCTACCACCCACCCTTATGTTGTAAAAACAGGACATGCACACTTTAACGAACCCATCATTTCAGCGACAGGGTCTGCCACACGACTGTGACTGAAATGACTGGTTGGTTTGGGCCCCCACCAAAAAAGAAGCAATCAATCTCTCCTTGCACAAACTGGCTCTACGGAGGCAAGATGTCCACCTCATCATCATCGTCCGATTCATCACCCCTTTCACTGTGTACATCCCCCTCCTCACAGATTATTAATTCGTCCCCACTGGAATCCACCATCTCAGGTCCTCGTGTACTTTCTGGAGGCAATTGCTGCTGGTGAATGTCTCCATGGAGGAATTGATTATAATTCATTTTAATGAACATCATCTTCTCCACATTTTCTGGAAGTAACCTCGTACGCCGATTGCTGACAAGGTGAGCGGCGGCACTAAACACTCTTTCGGAGTACACACTGGAGGGAGGGCAACTTAGGTAGAATAAAGCCAGTTTGTGCAAGGGCCTCCAAATTGCCTCTTTTTCCTGCCAGTATACGTACGGACTGTCTGACGTGCCTACTTGGATGCGGTCACTCATATAATCCTCCACCATTCTTTCAATGGTGAGAGAATCATATGCAGTGACAGTAGACGACTTGTCAGTAATCATTGGCAGGTCCTTCAGTCCGGACCAGATGTCAGCATCAGCAGTCACTCCAGACTGCCCTGCATCACCGCCAGCGGGTGGGCTCGGAATTCGTAGCCTTTTCCTCGCACCCCCAGTTGCGGGAGAATGTGAAGGAGGAGATGTTGACGGGTCGCGTTCCGCTTGACTTGACAATTTTGTCACCAGCAGGTCTTTGAACCTCTGCAGACTTGTGTCTGCCGTAAAGAGAGATCCAAGGTAGGTTTTAAATCTAGGATCGAGCACGGTGGCCAAAATGTAGTGCTCTGATTTCAACAGATTGACCACACGTGAATCCTGGTAAAGCGAATGAAGGGCTCCATCCACAAGTCCCACATGCCTGGCGGAATCGCTCTGTTTTAGCTCCTCCTTCAATGCCTCCAGCTTCTTCTGCAAAAGCCTGATGAGGGGAATGACCTGACTCAGGCTGGCAGTGTCTGAACTGACTTCACGTGTGGCAAGTTCAAAAGGTTGCAGAACCTTGCACAACGTTGAAATCATTCTCCACTGCGCTTGAGACAGGTGCATTCCACCTCCTTTGCCTATATCATGGCCAGATGTATAGGCTTGAATGGCCTTTTGCTGCTCCTCCATCCTCTGAAGCATATAGAGGGTTGAATTCCACCTCGTTACCACCTCTTGCTTCAGATGATGGCAGGGCAGGTTCAGGTGTTTTTGGTGGTGCTCCAGTCTTCTGTACGCGGTGCCTGTACGCCGAAAGTGGCCCGCAATTCTTCTGGCCACCGACAGCATCTCTTGCACGCCCCTGTCGTTTTTTAAATAATTCTGCACCACCAAATTCAAGGTATGTGCAAAACATGGGACGTGCTGGAATTTGCCCAGATGTAATGCACTCACAATATTGCTGGCATTGTCCGATGTCACAAATCCCCAGGAGAGTCCAATTGGGGTAAGCCATTCTGCGATGATCTTCCTCAGTTGCCGTAAGAGGTTTTCAGCTGTGTGCCTATTCTGGAAAGCGGTGATACAAAGCGTAGCCTGCCTAGGAACGAGTTGGCATTTGCGAGATGCTGCTACTGGTGCCGCCGCTGCTGTTCTTGCAGCGGGAGGCAATACATCTACCCAGTGGGCTGTCACAGTCATGTAGTCCTGAGTCTGCCCTGCTCCACTTGTCCACATGTCCGTGGTTAAGTGGACATTGGGTACAACTGCATTTTTTAGGACACTGGTGAGTTTTTTTCTGACGTCCGTGTACATTCTCGGGATCGCCTGCCTAGAGAAGTGGAACCTAGATGGTATTTGGTAACGGGGGCACATTACCTCAAGAAATTGTCTAGTTCCCTGTGAACTAACGGCGGATACCGGACGCACGTCTAACACCAACTAGTTGTCAAGGCCTCAGTTATCCGCTTTGCAACAGGATGACTGCTGTGATATTTCATCTTCCTCGCAAAGGACTGTTGGACAGTCAATTGCTTACTGGAAGTAGTACAAGTGGTCTTCCGACTTCCCCTCTGGGATGACGATCGACTCCCAGCAGCAACAACAGCAGCGCCAGCAGCAGTAGGCGTTACACTCAAGGATGCATCGGAGGAATCCCAGGCAGGAGAGGACTCGTCAGACTTGCCAGTGACATGGCCTGCAGGGCTATTGGCTTTCCTGGGTAAGGAGGAAATTGACACTGAGGGAGTTGGTGGTGTGGTTTGCGCGAGCTTGGTTACAAGAGGAAGGGATTTACTGGTCAGTGGACTGCTTCCGCTGTCGCCCAAAGTTTTTGAACTTGTCACTGACTTATTATGAATGCGCTGCAGGTGACGTATAAGGGAGGATGTTCCGAGGTGGTTAACGTCCTTACCCCTACTTATTACAGCTTGACAAAGGCAACACACGGCTTGACACCTGTTGTCCGCATTTCTGTTGAAATACTTCCACACCGAAGAGCTGATTTTTTTGGTATTTTCATCAGGCATGTCAATGGCCATATTCCTCCCACGGACAACAGGTGTCTTCCCGGGTGGCTGACTTAAACAAACCACCTCACCATCAGAATCCTCCTTGTCAATTTCCTCCCCAGCGCCAGCAACACCCATATCCTCATCCTGGTGTACTTCAACACTGACATCTTCAATTTCACTATCAGGAACTGGACTGCGGGTGCACCTTTCAACACTTGCAGGGGGCGTGCAAATGGTGGAAGGCGCAAGCTCTTCCCGTCCAGTGTTGGGAAGGTCAGGCATCGCAACCGACACAATTGGACTCTCCTTTGGGATTTGTGATTTCGAAGAACGCACAGTTCTTTGCTGTGCTTTTGCCGCAAGTCTTTTCTTTTTTCTAGCGAGAGGATGAGTGCTTCCATCCTCATGTGAAGCTGAACCACTAGCCATGAACATAGGCCAGGGCCTCAGCCGTTCCTTGCCACTCCGTGTCGTAAATGGCATATTGGCAAGTTTACGCTTCTCCTCAGACGCTTTTAATTTTGATTTTTGGGTCATTTTTTTACTGATCTTTTGTGTTTTGGATTTTACATGCTCTGTACTATGACATTGGGCATCGGCCTTGGCAGACGACGTTGATGGCATTTCATCGTCTCGGCCATGACTAGTGGCAGCAGCTTCAGCACGAGGTGGAAGTGGATCTTGATCTTTCCCTATTTTTTTAACCTCCACATTTTTGTTCTCCATATTTTGCACACAACTAAAAGGCACCACAGGTATACAATGTAGATGGATGGATAGTATAGTATTACTTATACTTATGGACGACGAGTGACGACACAGAGGTAGGTACAGCCGTGGCCTACCGTACTGCTGCTTAGTGCTTATATATAAATATAATATACTGTATAACGGACCTGGTGGACAGTGTCAGCAGCAGACTGCTAAACTAGTATGAAGAAAGAAAAAAACACACCACAGGTATACAATGTAGATGGATGGATAGTATAGTATTACTTATACTTATGGACGACGAGTGACGACACAGAGGTAGGTACAGCCGTGGCCTACCGTACTGCTGCTTAGTGCTTATATATAAATATAATATACTGTATAACGGACCTGGTGGACAGTGTCAGCAGACTGCTAAACTAGTATGAAGAAAGAAAAAAAAACCACCACAGGTATACAATGTAGATGGATGGATAGTATAGTATTACTTATACTTATGGACGACGAGTGCACTGACGACACAGAGGTAGGTACAGCCGTGGCCTACCGTACTGCTGCTTAGTGCTTATATATAAATATAATATACTGTGTGTATAACGGACCTGGTGGACAGTGTCAGCAGACTGCTAAACTAGTATGAAGAAAGAAAAAAAAAACCCACAGGTATGCAATGTAGATGGATGGATAGTATAGTATTACTTATACTTATGGACGAGTGACGACACAGAGGTAGGTACAGCCGTGGCCTACCGTACTGCTGCTTAGTGCTTATATATAAATATAATATACTGTATAACGGACCTGGTGGACAGTGTCAGCAGCAGACTGCTAAACTAGTATGAAGAAAAAAAAAAAAAACACCACAGGTATACAATGTAGATGGATGGATAGTATTACTTATACTTATGGACGACGAGTGACGAGTCGACACAGAGGTAGGTACAGCCGTGGCCTACCGTACTGCTGCTTAGTGCTTAATTATATATATAATATACTGTATAACGGACCTGGTGGACACTGCAGTGTCAGCAGACTGCTAAACAAACTAGCATGAAGAAAGAAAAAAAAAACACCACAGTGTTTTTCAGGCAGACAAACGTATACTGGACTGGTGGTCACTGTCAGCAAAACTGTGCACTGTACTCCTGCTATAACTGCTCCCCAGTCCCCACAATTAGGCAGTGTGAGCAGTGCACTCAGCACAGATATATCATGCAGCAGTGCAGCACACTGAGTGAGCACAGATATGGTGGAGCGTTTTTTTTCAGGCAGAGAAACAACGGATTAAACTCAAAACCCTGCACTGTACTCCCTAACAGCTGCTCCCCGTCCCCAATCCTCCCCACAATTATAACTAACTAAGTTCTAATATAATACAACGGACTCGGAGAGGACGCCAGCCACGTCCTCTCCCTATCAATCTCAATGCACGTGTGAAAATGGCGGCGACGCGCGGCTCCTTATATAGAATCCGAGTCTTGCAAGAATCCGACAGCGGGATGATGACGTTCAGGCGCGCTCGGGTTAACCGAGCAAGGCGGGAGGATCCGAGTCGCTCGGACCCGTGTAAAAAAAAGGTGACGTTCGGGCGGGTCGGATTCCGAGGATCCGAACCCGCTCATCACTAGTGGATATGCACTCGTATGCAGAACTGTATGCATCATTCGACTGCCCTGCCCCTATGCAGATTCTGGGTTGCATACCCATCATCATTATCAGTGTGTCCTTGCACCAGCCCTATACTTGGTGTAAGTTTTGCCCATTCTGCCGCAAGAGGAGACGTGACTGAGTTATGTGCAACTGAAAATTATTGGAGTTAAATGCACTCATCTATAGAGTGAATGCAGTGCGGAAACATGCAGGATCCATTCTCAGAATGCTTGCGTGTGATCTCTGCCTCTACCTGCCACCTGTCCCTATTTTGTATGACTGGTCACAGACACATCTTACTCCAAAATGGTCTTATAATAAGTGAAATGGACATCAGTTTGGATCTAATCACCCCATTTAACAACGATCCTTATTACCAGCAGCATGTTTCATTTAGCATCACGGGAGCTAACGAGTATGCCTTTGGTATTTAATACTACTTCCACTCTGGCAAGGTCCAGCAATGTCCCTCTCCTCAGTAGCATCCTCCACACTGGTGCTGCCAGCCTACCGCTGCTAGCAATGGGTTGTTGTGTCATGCATATGCATTATGACCAGTCTGCGCATTACACATCCACTCAGCAGGGACCCAACAGCGCCTGGAAGACTTAGCTGAAGCCAGAACGGCTGTTACTGGGTCCTCATTGTTGGCAAAGGGGACAGTATCGCTCTTGCCATCTATAGATGGTTCAAGTGATAAGTTACAGACAGTGATAAGCTAAATTTACCATGTTTGTTAAAAACTGAAGGAGGATATAGCCACTTTAGCAGCAGATTATGCGCATTACATCATTTGTCACACAACACTGTAAGCGCACATCGCATTGCATCATACAGCATGGTACATGTGTCATGTACTTGCTGCTTAAATCAATGATTTGTTCCACACTACATCCCTAGGTATGATAATAACGTACACTGACTGTCACGGTCCGGCGGATCGGGTTCCGGGACCAGCAGTACTTACCTGTCCGGATACTCTGGCACTGTCCCTCCGGCGGGGGTGCGGGTTGCTGGCGAGGGGCACAACTTGCAAGCATGTCTGGGAGGAGAGGTCTCAGAGGCAGCAGCAAACATTTGTGCAGCTTCCAGCTGCAGAGGTCCGGGATGGGCGTCGCCGCCTTGGAAGGGTCAGCTAATCTAAAACACTCAGTCACCTGCAAGGTTTGCAAAACCAATGGGAAACAGTCTGCAGGTATAAATCTAGGGATTTCTGGGTAAGCAAATTGCCAGTGCAACGTCTCTCACACAGCCTTATGTGTGCTAGTTCCCTGTGCTCCACAGCATTGCTTCTAAAGCATCCTGTTTCCTGAGTTCTCACCTGGATTGCTGGATCTACACCTGGTTATTTCTCCTCGCATGCTGACCTCTCCGAGTCACCATCCCTCTCAGCGAGTCTCAGTTACCCCAGTCTACAGTCTTCCTATCCGGGTTTCCGCCAGACATTCGTCCACAGACGTACAGGTCCTGCCAACGCAACCGCTCTAACAAGTAAACAGCTAGGGCACCTGTGGAACCTCCTTTAAAGCTCTATGGAAAAGACTTTCATTCAGCCTGCTCGGCTAATCCTGCCTAAAGTCACCGATACCAAACCGCAAGCCACAATTCCGGATTCACAAAACCCAGTCCCCGTGACAGTTTGCACTGGCCCTATGGATCTGGAGGGTGCTCATGGTTCCGGTACTGATCTTCTGCAGGGCATAGCAGCTCGTCTGGAGAGTCTAGAGGAATCCCAGCGCCAATTAGCTCAATTTATTCAAGGGATGGCTACCCGCCAGGATTCCATGCAAGCCGACATTGCTCATGTCGCCACTGGTTGACGCCCGGAGACTCAGCAAGTGCCGACCACCCCAGTTCCTATGGTAGCTTTCCCTTCATCCCTGCGACTACCGACGCCCACCAAATTCGACGGCAACCCGAAGATGTGTCGCGGGTTCTTAAACCAGTGTGAGATTCATTTCTCTTTACAGCCCTTTAACTTCCCATCACAGAAGGCAAAGGTAGCATATATCGTCTCCCTCTGGCCGGTCCAGCCCTGGATTGGGTGTCACCCCTGTGGGAGAGAGCTGATTCTCTACTTGACAAATATGATGAATTCATCGCTACCTTCCGAAAAAATTTCTATAAGCCCGGAAGAACCACGTCGGCATCAATCGAGATAATGCGCCTCCGGCAGGGAAACCGGTCTGTGGGACAGTATGTAGTACAATTCCAGACCTATGCTTCAGAATTACGGTGGAATGAGGAGGCACTAGTATCTGCCTTCTGGAAAGGTCTGTCTGACAAAATCAAGGTCGAGTTGGCTACCCGGGACCTTCCGCCCAAATTAGACGACTTGATTTCCCTTTGTACCAAGATTGACCTTCGTTTTAGAGAGCGCCAGTTAGAGAAGAATCGTGGGGAGCGCCCAAGGTTCCGTCCTCCTCCGCCTTCTTCCTCGAGTGTGTCAGCTGAAGCGTCCCAGGATGAGTCTATGCAGATCAATAGGGCTCGTCTCTCGCCAGAGGAGCGTCAGAGAAGGCGCAGGGAGAACTTGTGCCTATACTGCGGAGGTTCAGGACATTTGGTAGCCTCTTTACCCAGCGTCCGGGAAACTAGCGCTCCTAACCAGAAGAGGAGACATTAGGTTAGGAGTGGTGACATCGTCTCCATCTCGTTCTGAGCCTGTCCTAGAGGTTTCTTTGGGCCTGCCACAGGGTTCTAAAGGGTTTTTCGCTCTCCAATATTCGGGAGCTGCTGAAAACTTTATCACGGCAGATGTGGTACAGCAACTACGGATTCCTACAGTTGAGCTTTCCCGACCAATTGCCCTTTCCGCTGTAGATGGAAGTCGAATCCTCAGTGGAGTAGTTACCCACCAGACTCTTCCCCTTCAGCTATGTATAGGAGCTCTCCATAAGGAGTTACGTAATTTCCTAAGTCATTCCAATAGCTACTCATGAAATTGTTTTGGGACTTCCTTGGCTCCAGAAGCACAACCCAAGAATCGATTGGGTGAATATGCAGATTTTGGCCTGGGGAGAATCGTGTGCTCAAACTTGTCTTACCGGTGTTAAACATGTGAATAAAAGCCAACTGGAGATCCTACCACAAATTCCGTCTCAGTATTCCTCCTTTTCTTATGTCTTCAGCAAACAGGCAACAGAAGTCTTACCACCCCACAGACCCTGGGACTGCCCTATTGACCTGATTCCGGGAAAGATTCCTCCTAGAGGGCGAATCTATCCTCTCTCGGCCCCTGAGACAGACTCCATGTCGCAATACATCAAGAAAAATCTAGCTAGAGGATTTATTCGGCCTTCTACCTCTCCAGCCGGTGCGGGGTTCTTTTTCGTCCAAAAAAAGGATGGTGGTCTTCGTCCCTGCATCGACTACCGGGGTCTGAACGACATAACAATAAAAAATCGTTACCCGTTGCCCTTGATCTCAGAGCTATTTGACCGGGTTAAGGGTGCCTCTGTCTTCACCAAGTTGGACCTCAGGGGAGTATACAACCTGATCCGGATCAGAGCAGGTGACGAATGGAAAACGGCGTTCAACACTCGTGATGGGCATTTCGAGTATTTAGTCATGCCCTTTGGGCTTAGCAACGCACCAGAAGTTTTCCAAAATTTTGTAAATGAAATTTTCAGTGATTTACTCTATAGTTCTGTAGTAGTCTATTTAGATGACATACTAATTTTCTCGACCAACCTGAAAGATCACCGTTCTCAAGTCCAAGAGGTGCTGCGGAGGCTTCGCCAACATAATTTGTACTGCAAATTGGAAAAATGTATTTTCGAACAATCCTTCATGCCCTTCCTGGGCTACATAATATCTGGTTCAGGATTAGAAATGGATCCAGCCAAGGTACAAGCAGTTCTAAATTGGTCCAAACCCACCACCCTTAAAGCAATCCAACGCTTTTTGGGTTTTGAGAATTTCTACGGGAGATTTATCAAAGGATTCTCCTCTATAGTGGCACCTATCACCGCTCTCACTTGAAAGGAGGCTAATCCCAGAGAATGGTCAACATCTGCAGACGAAGCTTTCCAACGATTAAAACAGGCTTTTACTACAGCTCCAGTGTTGAGGCAACCCGATGTCAATAAAGCCTTTGTTTTAGAGGTAGATGCTTCGGCCGATGCTGTGGGAGCAGTTCTCTCCCAACGTCTGAATGACAACAAACTTCATCCTTGCGGGTTCTTTTCCAAGAAGTTCTTACCAGCAGAAAGGAACTATACGATAGGAGAGCAAGAACTACTGGCTGTTAAGTTAGCATTGGAAGAGTGGCGGTATCTCTTGGAGGGGGCTAAGTTTCCTATCACTATTTTCACTGATCACAAGAATTTAATCTTTCTCAGGAATATTCAGTGTTTAATCCTCGTCTAGCCCGATGGGCAATGTTCTTCTCAAGATTTAATTTCTCCCGAACCTTTCGACCTGGTTCTCAAAACCAGAAGGCAGATGCTCTCTCCCGATCCTACTCCTCTGAGGATTCCAACGACTCTCCTTCTCCTCAGCCTGTATTGGAGTCTCGGAACTTTGCCTCCACAAAACTACAGCATCCATTGGGAAAAGTGTTCGTCCCTCCTCACCTTCGGAAGAAACTACTGACCTGGGCCCATACCTCTCGGTTTTCTGGTCATGCTGGAGTCCATAAGACAACCGACCTTATCCAACGCTCGTATTGGTGGCCTGCACTGAAGTCTGATGTTTGCTCTTATATCGCCTCCTGCACCAAGTGTGCACAGCATAAGATCTCTCGTCTTCGGCCAGCAGGAGAGCTAAAACCCATAACTATTCCCAAGATGCCATGGACCCACCTTTCTATGGACCTCATCACGGATTTACCCTCTTGTAAAGGATTTACTACTATTTGGGTAATCATAGACCGCTTCTCTAAGATGGCTCGTTTCGTACCTCTTAAGGGTCTTCCCACCGCACCCGAGTTAGCTCAGCTTTTCATTGCAGAGATCTTCAAGTCCCACGGTCTTCCGACCGAAATTATTTCTGACCGCGGAGTCCAGTTCGTGGCTAGATTCTGGAGGGCTCTCTGTGCCGCCCTATGGGTACAGTTAAAATTCTCAACGGCATATCATCCTCAAACCAATGGAAGTACAGAGAGAGTCAATCAAGACTTGGAGATGTTCCTCAGAATTCATGTCTCTTCTTCTCAAGACGACTGGCTAGAACTACTACCATGGGCAGAGTTTGCTCACAACAACTCCTACTACTCTTCTACAGGTCATACCCCTTTCTATACCATATATGGCTTCCATCCTCGAGTTCCTCAGTTCCTGGCTTTACCAGCTCAAGATCTTCCTGCGGTTCAGGATTCTCTCAAGAGACTTTCCGGAGTTTGGCGAAAAGTTCACCAAAATCTACAAAAAGCCTCCGCTCGCTATAAGTTCTGGGCTGATAAGTAGAGAAGGGTGGTACCTAAATTGGCAGTTGGAGATCAGGTCTGGCTCTCTATGCGCAATTTAAGGTTACGTGTTCTGTCTATGAAGTTCGCTCCTCGCTACATTGGGCCCTTCCCAGTTGAACAAATCATCAATTCCGTAACTTATAGGCTTAAGTTACCCCCGTACCTGAAAGTCTTCCCAGCCTTTCATATTTCTCTTTTGAAGCCTTTAGTGTTAAAACAAGATTTGTAAGATCCTTCCTCGCTCTCCAAAGGTTGTCACGGATCGTAGTATTGAATTCGAGATCAAGAAGATCCTTGACTCCCGAGTAAGACATGGACGTCTACAATATCTTCTGGATTGGAAGGGCTACGGTCCTGAGGAGCATTCCTGGGAGGATTCTTTGGATGTTCATGCTCCCGCTTTACTTCACAAGTTCCATGAAGAAAATCCCAGCAAACCTGGTGGCTGTCCAGTGGCCATCCCTAAAAGGGGGGGTAATGTCACGGTCCGGCGGATCGGGTTCCGGGACCAGCAGTACTTACCTGTCCGGATGCTCTGGCGCGGTCCCTCCGGCGGGAGTCCGGGCTGCTGGCGAGGGGCACAACTTGCAGGCATGTCTGGGAGGAGAGGTCTCAGAGGCAGCAGCAAACATTTGTGCAGCTTCCAGCTGCAGAGGTCCGGGATGGGCGTCGCCGCCTTGGTAGGGTCAGCTAATCTAAAACACTCAGTCACCTGCAAGGTTTGCAAAACCAATGGGAAACAGTCTGCAGGTATAAATCTAGGGATTTCTGGGTAAGCAAATTGCCAGTGCAACGTCTCTCACACAGCCTTGTGTGTGCTAGTTCCCTGTGCTCCACAGCATTGCTTCTAAAGCATCCTGTTTCCTGAGTTCTCACCTGGATTGCTGGATCTACACCTGGTTATTTCTCCTCGCATGCTGACCTCTCCGAGTCACCATCCCTCTCAGCGAGTCTCAGTTACCCCAGTCTACAGTCTTCCTATCCGGGTTTCCGCCAGATGTTCGTCCACAGACGTACAGGTCCTGCCAACGCAACCGCTCTAACAAGTAAACAGCTAGGGCACCTGTGGAACCTCCTTTAAAGCTCTATGGAAAAGACTTTCATTCAGCCTGCTCGGCTAATCCTGCCTAAAGTCACCGATACCAAACCGCAAGCCACAATTCTGGATTCACAAAACCCAGTCCCCGTGACACTGACATTCCCAACATATAGCTTTATTTGCCTCCCATGTATGCTCACACATAGGGAGAGATGTATCAAACCACTGAATGAGATAAAGGGGAGAAGTTGCCTTTAAATGTGCCAAGCCCCCGCCCCCGGGAAGTGAATGTAAAGAAAAGACAGAATAATTTGTGCGTGTGTAAAAATAAAGGGAACATGGCCTTGCCAAAAGGGTGTGTGGCCTCAATAAAATGGCCATGTAATACAGCTGCAGACAGTGGCCGCGGTGCCTTGTGCAATTGAACAGCTTGTCCAGCCCTAGAAATGACGCTGCAATGCCCCCACATACCGTGTATCCGGAAAGTATTCACAGCACTTCACTTTTTCCACATTTTGTTTTGTTACAGCCTTATTACCTTAATACCCCATAATGAAAACATCAAAAAAGTTTTTTTGAGATTTTTGCAGATTTAGTAAAAATAAAAAAACTAAGAAATCACATGTATATAAGTATTCAAAACCTTTGATCAATACTTTGTTGATGCACCTTGGGCAGGAATTACAGCCTCAAGTCTTTTTGAATATGATGCCACAAGCTTGGCACACCTATCTTTGGGCAGTTTTGCCCATTCCTCTTTGCAGCACCTCTCAAGCTCCATCAGGTTGGATGGGAAGCGTCGGTGCACAGCCATTTTCAGATCTCGCCAGAGATGTTCAATCGGATTCAAGTCTGGGCTTTGGCTGTGCCACTCAGGGACATTCACAGAGGTGTCCTGAAGCCACTCCTTTGATATCTTGGCTGTGTGCTTAGGGTTGTTGTCCTGCTGAAAGATGAACCGTCACCCCAGTCTGAGGTCAAGAGCACTCTGGAGCAGGTTTTCATCCAGGATGTCTCTGTACATTGCTGCATTCATCTTTCCCTCTATCCTCACTAGTCTCCCAGTTCCTGCCGCCGAGAAACATCTCCGCAGCATTATGCTGCCACCATCATGCTTCACTGTAGGGATGGTATTGGCCTGGTGATGAGTGGTGCTTGGTTTCCTCCAAACATGACGCCTGGCATTCACGCCAAAGAGTTCAATCTTTGTCTCATCAGACCAGAGAATTTTGTTGTTCAGGTGCATTTTGGCAAACTCCATGCGGGCTGCCGTGTGCTTTTTACTAAGGAGTGGCTTCCGTCTGGCCACTTTACCATACAGGCCTGATTGGTGGATTGCTGCAGAGATGGTTGTCCTTCTGGAAGGTTCTCCTCTTTCCACAGAGGAATACTGTAGCACTGACAGAGTGACCATCGGGTTCTTGGTCACCTTCCTTACTAGGGCCCTTCTCAAACGATTGCTCAGTTTAGACAGCCGGCCGTCCTGGTGATTCCGAACTTATTCCATTTACTAATGATGGAGGCCACTGTGCTCATTTGGGACTTTCAAAGCAGCCGATATTTTTCTGTACCCTTCCCCATATTTGTGTCCTGTCTCGGAGGTCTACAGACAATTCCTTTGACTTCATACTTGGTTTGTGCTCAGACATGCACTGTCAAGTGCGGGACCTTATATGGGGGGGTAGTTCAGAGTTGATCGCAGCATCAAATTTGTTAACAGTTGGGCAAAACCATGTGCACCTGAGTTCAATTTTAAGCTTCATGGCAAAGGTTGTGAATACTTATGTACATGTGATTTCTTAGTTTTTTTATTTGTAATAAATTTGTAAAAATCTCAAAAAAACTTTTTTGACGTTGTCATTATGAGGTATTGTGTGCAGATTTTTGAGGGGAAAAAATAATTTATTCCATTTTGGAATAAGGCTGTAACATAAAATGTGGAAAAAGTGAAGTGCTGTGAATACTTTCCGGATGCACTGTATATACTCACATGATCAGTCACTTGCTCATCACTGACAGACACTGCAGGGCAGTACTTTAGTTTTCATAATGTCATTAGTATCATAGGGGGTAATTCAGAGTTGATTGCAGCAGCAAATTTGTTAGCAGTTGGGCAAAACCATGTGCACTGAAGGTGTGGCGGATATAATATGTGCAGAGAGAGTTAGATTTGGGTGGGTTATTTTGTTTCTGTGCAGGGTAAATACTGGCTGCTTTATTTTTACACTGCAATTTAAATTTCAGTTTGAACACACCCCACCCAAATCTAACTCTCTCTGCACATGTTATATCTGCCTCCCCCCCTGCAGGGCAATGGTTTTACCCATCTGCTAACAAAGTTCCTGCTGCGATCAACTCAGAATTACCCCCATGGTTTTGACCAACTGCTAACAAATTTGCTGCTGCGATCAACTCGGAATTACCCCCATAGTTCTATACACTGCATTTCTTGGTGAACTCTTACTGTCTGGACTCGAGTTCAGTAGGAACTTCAAGTATAACTTTTAGCTCTGTTTGACCAGTTATTATTATTATTATTATTATTATTATTATTATCCTTGATTTATATGGCACCACAAGGGTTCCGCAGTGCCCAATTACAGAGTACATAAATAAATAATCAAAACAGGAAAACAGCAACTTACAGTTGACGACAATATAGGACAAGTACAGGGTAAATAAATATAACTACATCAGCAGATGACACTGAAATAAGTATCAGGTTGCAGAAGACTGCTGGATTTGGTGCAGTTGAAGATTATTAAAGTAAGACAAAGGATAAGCACATGAGGGAAGAGGACCCTGCTCGTGAGAGCTTACATTCTAAAGTTACAAAGCTAATGGTAGGTACACACATGGTCGATGGTCTGCTGACCTATCTGACGATTGATAAGTGTATACACACTTACCAAACGTCCGCCGATGTGTTTGATGTCACAACTGGGTGGGCATTTAAAAGTGCCTGCCCAGTTATGATGTCAGACACTGGCGGTCCTTGCAGCATGTGTATGAGTGGTCGACAGTGTGTACCCAGCATAAGAGTGGTAGCTGACAATCTTTTACCGGTGATTGGTGCTTATTTTGTTCACTGTCGAAAACAGTGTATTATGTGGTGTGGCTGCCACTTGAAAGGTTTGTAGCTCAATGACCAAAGTATGCAATACACCCCAAGGGTTCACTGTATTACAACTCCATCATGCACCAATATAGCTACAGATGGTTCAGCTGGTGCAGTTGATATTCAAACCATGACCCAAGGTTTTAAGCATATTAGACAATTGTGACTCATTTCTGCTCATAAAATATAAAGTTATTAAATGAATCCTATCGACCTACTGTGTAAAGCACAAATGATTTCTGTAATAAGAAAATAATTCCTCTCTGGGCGCCGCAAATGAGCTGCACAGGAAAGTACTAAATAGAACACCAATCTATACAACCTTGTAAAAAAAGAAAAAAGTACGATCTCACTTTTGCGCTCAATGTCCAGAAAATTCAGTTTTGCCACAGTGGACCGATGTAGTTCATTCAATATGAAAAAGAAAAAAAATGCACCATAGTATAATACTGCATTGAGACCAGATCTTTCACCACTGTGTAATACAGGGAATGGAAATGTGGATATAGTCCCAAAACTGGAAAGTTCAAGCTTCCACCTCTTTTTCAAGGCACCCAACGTGATATGCAGGATTTATGGTGATGGACGCTTACATGTAAGCTTACTTCTGTAAGACGTGATGAAAACTCATAAAGGTTTCTTTTGTTGGCCTTACGATCTCTTCATATAGGTAGATGGACCCCAATATCCCTCGTAACAAATCAAAGCCAGAGATACAATCCAATTAGGACAAGGACACTCCCTGGAGTGCAGCGTGTCCTGTCTATTCAGGGGTCCATCTACCTATATGAAGAGATCGTAAGGCCAACAAAAGAAACCTTTATGAGTTTTCATCACGTCTTACAGAAGTAAGCTTACATGTAAGCGTCCATCACCATAAATCCTGCATATCACGTTGGGTGCCTTGAAAAAGAGGTGGAAGCTTGAACTTTCCAGTTTTGGGACTATATCCACATTTCCATTCCCTGTATTACACAGTGGTGAAAGATCTGGTCTCAATGCAGTATTATACTATGGTGCATTTTTTTTCTTTTTCATATTGAATGAACTACATCGGTCCACTGTGGCAAAACTGAATTTTCTGGACATTGAGCGCAAAAGTGAGATCGTACAAATGATTTCTGTACTTGTCATTTATGCTGTTGAGTATTTAGGTGAAGAGAGTGTCCAGTAACTCGCATATTGAATCTGTGGCTGCTAGTGTGAATATGTTCCAGTGGGATCCTGATTTTAAATAAAACATTAATATGTTCATAACGGCTTTATAGAAGCCTCTGGATCATGATTTGGGTGCAGTATGACGCGAGTAATTCATGTGCTTGTCACACAAGGGATGACTCTGAGTCACACTCTGCTGCAACTGCATTAGCGTCTTTTGCTTTAGCTTATGACTTTGTGCTAATGCTAGTATCAGCCCTTTCCCTGGTGTACAACCGTGCATCTGTGTGCAGAAAGGCCTACACACCAACTTTGAGTGGTTGCAGTCGTAACCATCACAAGCACTATCAGGACTGGCACCATCCCCATCAGTGTATGGCCTCCAATGTTCATGATTAAATGATTTGCGAGTCTGAGTTTGAAGCTACATTTTGTTGTGAGGTGACAGGGACTAATGTTGACAAGCATGCGTCCCTGCCCTCATAAGCAGTCAGCACTGTAGGAGAAATGGTGCATTCCCAGCTCTTAGCTGTTTTCCTCAGAAATGAAAAAACTAGTGTGGGTGAGAAGGGCAGATATAACCCCCTCACAGCTGTGGCCCCCACCTTTTCATTAACTCTCTCAATGCTGTGTACCTGGGCAGTGAGAAACCAGATTTCGTTTTTGGTTGTACTTTTTAAACAGCTGTATTCTTAGTTTTAAGAGGTCAGCTTTCTTTTGACCTGGCCTGGCTTTTCTGTCAGGCCTGCTAACTATAGTTTATAGCTTATTAGATAAGGTCCATAAACTAACCTCTGACTCCTCACTATACATCAAGTGTCCTCTACTCCCATATCTGTGTAGCTATGAGTTCACCTAGAGGACAGGCTGGCATCCATGTTGTGTCACAGAATACATGACATTATACATTTAGACATTAAATTATCTTATATTGCATATCTTATATTGCTGGATGCAAGTAAATGTCCCATTTTGCCACAGGGGGCCCTGCCAGTGCCTGTCACAAAATGAACCACATAGGCTCCTATAATATTGTAAGGTAGTAGCACTGCCCAACGATAAGGGGTTACTCTAAATTGCACAAGAGCTCAAGGAAACTGCTAGGCCACAGGCATAATTACCTACTATCCAGGACCTACCGGGGACACCCACATTTTTTGGGAGTCTCCGGCTTCAGTGGCACGGTTGTTCCTAGTGAAGAGGGCAGGATGGGGAGAATAATGTGCAAATCATTGTCCATTTAAAAGGGCAGGGCCAATATGATGTCATTCTAATGATGCAGTGTCTGGCTCTGCTGCTTTCAGCGGCCACCTACATCTGGTCTCCCGGCTTTTCCCAAAGGGAATAATATTACAGATGGTAAGTATGCCTTTCGGCTGCCATGCCATGCCCCCACTAGATTTTTTTCTTTGAATGTACTCCTTTTACAGTACTCTAGCATTTATTCCTTTTGGCTATATCTTAAAAATAAGGATCATAACGGTGTGTAATCCTTATTGAAATGTCCTGCAGAATAGAATAGTGAAAATGCAGAACACTGCACTCCATACCTTGTGCTACCGGATTTGCCTTATGCTAGGTGTAGGCTGTAAGCACCACTAACAGCATAAAGACAGTGGGCCTATATACAGTACAAACTTAGGGCCTTATTCAGAGTGCCACAACTGTTAGCTGGTACTTTTAAGTCTCAATTTGTGATTTTCCACACTGCGCATGTGCTTCTTTTCTCAGCTGGCGCCTTTTTTTAATATCAAGTCTGACTTGAGCTGGGTACACACTGGGCAATATATCAATCATTCCAGTGAACAGCCAATATATTGATAGCAGTTCAGTTGGTGTATACACCCAATATATCTGTGAACAAGATCATTCAGGCAGCCCTTTTCTGTTCTACCAGCTAGCACCCCTTTTTGTATCATCAGCCAGTCCCCCTTCTGTCTCACCAACCAACAGCCCCCCTTCTCTTTTACCAGCCATACCCCCACCCTTGTTTCTCCAGCCAGCTCCGCCTTGTGTCTCATCAGCCAGCTCCACCTTGTGTCTCATCAGCCAGCTACCCCTTCTGTATCTCCAGCTCCAGGTCCCCGCAGACACCTTCTCCTATGTTTTCTGGCTGTGGCTGTCCCCTTGGTTCTGTGGCCAGCTCCTCTGTCTGACAACTGTGCAGCACGCGTGATATCATGTCTCAAAATAAACGTTATTTATTGTACAAGGCAGCCGTGCAAAGCGTCAGCGGTTGCTCAGCCCCGGACTACATACACCATTGACATCTACACAGGGTAGGGGCCCAGGGCGGGCCCCCTTCTCTGTCTGAGCCCAGGACTCCAGTGCCGGCAGTTCAAGTGGCCTTGAATGCAAGCATTAACTCATCATCACTTCCAAATCGATTTCTGCCCAGAAACTGAGCATAGTAAATAGGTGAAAATCACTTGGAGCAAGGTCCGCACTAGGGTGGATGAACTAAAACCTCCAACCCAAAACTGTGACAAGTGACATTCCAGACAATCTTCATCATGCACATTTGTTTGTCCATTATTGAACATTTCACACCATTTTCTCACATCACCATACACCTGCTTCATAATACTCACTTCACTTCACTTCACAGTCAGAAGGATTTTGAATCATAAGATCATTTTAAAATGCACATCGCCAAAAACAACCCTAACAGCATGCTACTCACAGAGCACTTAGACAACAGGTTAGGGAAACTGTCTGACCATGAATTTGGGAGGGTGAATGGCATGCACGGTGGGTGGGAATGAGCAAATGGTCTTTACTTTCTGTATTCTACACATGTACCGGTGTTTGCAGCAGATATTGACAATATCTGCTCCTGCTTTCACTTGCAAAAGAAGCCCCCATAGCTTTTTGTTTTGCCAAATTTACCAAACTCTGGAATCTGATGCATTCTCCAGATGGCATTAGGCGCTGTACCTGCAGGTGTTTTTTAATACATTTTGTCAATAATTAATTTCTTATTGCTGTGAATAGCAGCAATAAGAAATATTATCAGTTCCAGAACCTAAGCTATGACGCACAAATCGTGATTGGTTCGCTTCATGCTGTGATCCTATTGGATGAGCCTGAATCCTTGCTCATCATCAATAATCACCGCACCAAATGGTGCCAGGAGCTATACAATTAATCTGCATTTTCCCTGTATGGTAAACAATGAGATATTGCACACTAACAGATACACTAGATGATGTGCAAAGTGCTTAAATCTATGTGTTTCCCCATGCATTAAGATGCTGAGTCTGCATTTTAACACCTTTTATTCCTCACAGCTCCGGAGGCTGCAAGGAAACAATCCACCCTCTGGTGCTTAGCACAGGGGGTTCCTGCAGCTAATCAAATTGGGTAGCATGTTTAATTAGCTCTTTTACGCAGAATCAATGGGTTACCATGCATTATTACAGCATGGGAAAAATGCTGCTGTTTCCCTGGTAAATCCTATACCTAATTGCCATGCTACAGACACACCTCCAACATCTCGCATATGCTCACATCTCATAAAATGGGCATACACTATACAATTATCTGTCAGATAATCTGCCAGATCTGGCTGGTTGAAATTAAAATCTGGTAATGGATGAGAGCAAATGACAATTGAACATTTACTACCAAACACTGGAAAATGGACAAAACCTGACCTCGATTTAACAAATTTGTATGAACAACAGTTTTTGTCTATTTTACAGTGTTTGGAAGCTAATGCTCAATTGTCATTTGCTCTCATCCATTACCAGATTTTCATTCCAACCAGCCAGATCTGGCAGATTATCTGACAGATAATTGTATAGTGTATGCCCAGGTTTAGATTATTACATTTGGACCCATGGGGGAATTCAATTAAGGGCGAATCCATTCACTTAGCTGAATCTGCATAGCAGCCATCGCGCTTTATGGCAGCGCGATCTAGCACAAAAGGGTACTGAGCACATTTGTGAGATGGCTAGGCAATGGGTGTGAGATGAGCTACCATTGCTGGCATTTAAATACCGCGGCAATGACAATTTTCACCCTTCTCTGCCAAGTAAATTCCCCTCCCCCACCTGTGTTAAATAATGTAAAAGAAATCATTAAAAGTATGATCCCATTCCCATACACATAATATTAGTTATAAATAATTGTCATAGCTGGCCTTTTGCCATTACTCATATTACACTGTATTACAGTATGTAGTACATAGTATACAGAATAAATATGTTTGAAAGTGATGTTAAAGATTATCAAACATTTAAGAAATATGAATATTAAGAAACAACAACACTATAGAATATTAACATTATTGAAATGTGTCTTTCTGGTTTCAGTAATACACTAGTTTTTTTGTTTTGTTTATTTTTTACAGAAGCTTTGCTGTATCTCAAATGAACAGGACAGAACCACACGTTAATGTGTAATATGTAATAAGTAGTAGGAAATACTGTGTGTAAGTATTACATAGAAAGGGGGAGAGAATACTTACATCTATAATGACACAATTCTCTATTCCATAAATTATGTTGCCTTAACTCCATCAACCAGTCACAGAACACATTACTGATACAGCACACTAGGTTTGTAGATTTGACAAAGAATACAAATGTGTGTACAGACGTTTAGTAGGAGGGATATTCAAAGAAACATGATAAGTAGGTAGTATCATTCCTATACAGACGTACAATAAAGAAAGGATGAAGTATCAGGGATACAATGTGGTGCTAAAGTGAATCTATTCTCAACCTTTGCTGCAGTTGAAGGTGACTGTAAGGCTAGGTACATACTATACAATTATCTAGGATCTGGCTGGTTGAAATGAAAATCTGGTAATGGATGAGAGCAAATGACAATGACCATTTGCTCCCAAACACTGGAAAACTAACAAAACCTATCGTTCATACAAACTGGTAAAACACAAATCTAACCAACTTGGATGAACAACTGTTTTTGTCCATTTTGCCGTTTTTGGGAGCAAATGGTCGATTGTCATTTGCTCTCAACCATTACCAGATTTTCATTCCAACCAGCTAGATCTGGCAGATTATCTGCCAGATAATTGTATAGTGTGTACATAGCTTTACTCGGGTAGCTCTGCACCTTGTTAAACAATTACATATATGTTCCCTGTGAGGACTTCCTTAAATATGACTCTGACATCATTGAAAACGTCACTATATTTATATGAGCAATTTCAAGCATCAATGACGTTATGTTGGTCTAGAAATAGAGGAGGGAAGACTATTATAGCACAAAAGTGTCATACATACAGAAGGATGGCAATGGAAAGGGGTTAGATTACCATTTGCTGTACTAAGTATACTGCAGCTAGAATGAAGTGTTTCCACGGTGCTCATTATGTGCCAGGATGACAGGGCCCATTGTTTCAGGTTGCAGAGACTCAGTGTGAGAAAAGTATGTTCCTGTCCTCTCCAGGACATTGCACATAGTATGAGATTTCCAGTGAGATGACTCATGGCAGCATCTGCTCAGTGCCTGGCGACAGTGTCACCTGTTTGGAGCCCTGACACTGTGGATCCCTGATCAATAGATGGATGTGACGACTTTCCTTTCTGCATACAGACATTTACCCATCGCTGGGAATACCTCCTGACTTGGCCAGCAATTATTGGCCTCTACATTGGACCCAGCACCCCTATCTGCAGGTAAAGCTCACAATGCAGCCTTACTCAGAGTACATTACCAAACGTCAGTGCCTTGCACATCCATCTCTGGCAACTCCTTATCCATGATACATGTATAGATAACTCCTAATATTGGAAGGATTCTAGATGTATACAGTAATATCATACAGAATTTGTAGAACACTAGTGGAATAAAACATGGTGAATATCTGTTAGTGAATAAGTGTTATGGCCACACACAGTCTGAGGATCCAGAGAAAATGAAGACCTAGAATGAAACATCTACCGTCACAAATGAGGAGCAGCAGATTTGCCCGGCTCTTGCTACAATGTAGTTTCCATCCAATGTCATCTGGATTCTGCCACCTATATGTTGGCTGGACCGAGGGGATAGGTTCTTTCTTGAATCCTGTGCATATCTGTATTGTGTCCACTGTCCATAGCATTGGGACTGCCGCATACATATAGACCCTTCGGGAGGTGAACTTACTGTATGTGCCCCGAGTGGAAACGTCCTCAGAGAATGAGTGCACAGGTTCTAATTTAAGAAAAGCAGTACCATGCAATCTGCAGAGGCTAGTCCATACTATATACAAAGGGGATACAGTGCAAACTGACCACAACATATACATAGGTATATACAATGGGAAAATGGCTGCAAATGACATAAAAACGTGTTACTTCTGCGTGTGTGTGTGTGTGTGTGTGTGTGTGTGTGTGTGTTACGTTTTAGAATACACATATCAGTACTTTCCAATGTGACATTATAGAAGTGCCGATTTTAATACAGTCACTGTATAGGTAGCGCTGCAGATATTGTATGTATGTAATGCTATTTTTATTATTATTATTATTTCACAATGAGATTGTTTTTATTAGTATTATTTTAGACTTTCATTACATTTTGTGATGTTTGTCGTCTTGCAAAAATAAAATCCCGAACAGTATACAGTAAACATTGGGAGTCCATATACAAACATCCAGTGTATATTTTCTCCAATAGGTATTTTAGAAATAATAGAATTAATTTGCTGACAAAAAAAAAGCCCCCCCCCCCCAAAAAAAAAAAAACAAACGCAGAAAACGAGCGGTCTAATGGTCTAATGAAATGTAAGTTTTCTGCGAATATCTGTGTATGATAGTGATTCAGTGGTCATGGGGAATAATGTACAATGTGCACTATTGAGTAATGACTATGGAACACAAATGTGAATGTGTAGGACCAGTGCACATGAGTGTATCTGCATAACTTGTGTAACTACACCCAGTCCCGTTTATTTATTTTTTCAACGTAAAAAACAAAACAAAAAAAATCTGTTACATAGAAATTCATATTTATTTATTTAGTTAATTTTATATAGAGTATTTTTCCCCAATACTAAATAAAAATAACAACACGAAAGATTATGTACAAAATATACCTGTGGTGTTATTAAATTATTTCCTTTAATCTCCATTTTTTGCACTTTATTAAAATATATTTAGATTTTATTTCAATTCATTAATTCATTTGGGTATTTGTGAAATAACAAAATCCAGCTTTTATTACGATGTAGTTCATTTATTTATGTATTAATTAGTGGATCGCTGCTCCAAATATTAGAATGTCGTATGTAAAAAAAGAAATAAAGAAAAATAAAAAGAAAAATACACAGAAAACATATTTTTATCTCCAATTTATAATGATGCAGATTTGGTTTTCATTAGCTTAAATACATACAGAAAAATTCAGAACACTGGTCATGATTTATGTTCATGATGTATTTATGCAAAACGCCGGAGCTATTTCGAAGCATTCCACTAGAGGGCAGTGTTGGCTGCACAGCGCCTCTACCACGTAGGCCATACTAGTAATGTATATATTTATTTGTTTTATATATGCTTTCATATATAATACGTTTAACTAGGAACAGGGAAAGCACAATGAATTGCAAAGGAAAACATGTCTTGGCATAAGCAGCCAACACGCAACAGAGCAGAAGTGCAGAAACACTATAACGTCCAAATTAAACGTACAGTCATTCCAACAAAAATGTCCTTTTTACCTATTACACAAGATACTGTATTCTCACCCACACACGTACACAAACATGTATATGAAATACATCTTCTAAATTAACCCCAATTACCCACCACCACTTGCTTAAACAATAAGGCCCATTGTTAGTGCAAATTGACAGTTATTTCATCTTAATCTAATATATATATATATATATATATATATATATATATATATATATATATATATATATAAAGAATGTGTGTGCTAAAACACCGACTTCCCCAGCGAAGAATTTAGCATGCGACAGGTCACTGGATTTACTGGCCATCTAAACTTGTTTTACATCAGTAAAACAAGTGATATTTGATGGTGTCAGGGAGTGCAGTTACTACGTAGTAAATATACATGTTATCTGTAAGAGATGTGCAATAAACAGATAATAGGGATATACAAGCGCTTTGCTTAACCCCTCCTGCCAGCCATTCTGTGGAGAAAGTGGACCATCAGTATTATCTAGACACTTGATTGTAAAATAACAAAGCGATGGATCAAGGGTCAAGCAGTGCTCCATTATGTGCCCCGTTATGAGGCTGCCCTCTGCACTCCATGGATCATAAAGAGGTCGCCCCTTTGCCTGGCTGCTCTCTGGTGGATTCCTATACGTTTAATAAGGATGTCAGGAGACGCTATTTCACGCTGGAGTCCATCATGTCCCTGAGTTGTGTTGCTGCTAAATTGCTCACTGCTACTTCCATTTATGGACAACACAGATAAACAATATTAGTGTAAAAAGTGGTGTTATTCCAGGTAACACAGCTCAGTTTTCCCCTCACTGCAGACAGATTCTCTTTGCTGTTTTACCAAAACATTTGAATGTTGAGAAGGAAACAAATGATCTTGTAGAACTTACAATGTTACCTGGGATTGCTGTACAGTTCTAGGCTCATTCTCATAAAATGTATCTACAGTAATATGGTGTTACTAAGGAACACTTTCTAGGTTTAGAAGCTAATTCTTTACATTTACTAACAAATCTATGTTGCACCAGAACAAATAAAAAAAAGAATGTTACAGCAATATGTAATTTTTATATAAGCTATTGGACGATGGATAATAACTATTTACTGTCAGCAAAATAATATATAGGTTTTTACTTAAACAAATTTGCTAAATAAAATATTTCCTAGATCACTTTGACAAATGTAAGTGCAAATACACACGTACGTGAGCATATACACATACACGTACGTACACACACACACACACACACACACACACACACACACACACACACACACACACACACACACACACACACACACACACACACTTATAATAAGTGGAATTATGTATTAGATTGGGTTTAAATCTTTAAATCCGGAAATGTAGGATATTTGCATATAGAAACGTGATCTGCATAGTGTGTAGTCAATGAAGAAAAATAGATACATTATAAAAAATGTTAGTTCACGCAAAAATGCGAAAAAAATAATAATAACAACGTCCTGTACGCTTCCGGTTATGAAGAAACACACGAATATTAGTGATTAATAAATAGCCAAATAAGTCTATAGTAAGGTCACAGATCAGTTGCGAAAGGATAGAAATAGGAGAAATGCGGACATGTATTTGATGAGAAATAATTACAGGATATTCAGTCACAGCTATCTGCAGAATAACGTGCTATTGTTATCAAGGGCCCACACTCTGGCCTCTGTGTACACCAGGTACTTCCCAAACTTTGTAGAAGCAGAGGTAAAATCTCAGGGGTCTATTTACTAAGCCTTAGATGGAGGTAAAGTCGCTGGAGATAAAGTACCATCCAATCAGCTCCTAACTGTCATTTTTCAAACACAGCCTGTGACATGTCAGTTAGGAGCCGATTGGCTGGTACTTTATCTCCAGCGACTTTATCTCCATCCAATGATTAGTAAATAGACCCCTCAATTACAATGTACAGAGGGAAATAATTTAATGATAAAACATTAAGGTTATTCTAATATATATATATATATATATATATATATATATATATAAACAGGTCCAGAGGCAGCGTCCCATTCTTCTTGGCATATTGTCCTGCTGTAGAGCTCTGGGTTCCAGCTGGAGCTGGCACACGAAGGGACACACTCTTACAGAGCATGGCAAGCTGTCCAAGTGGCACCAGACCCTCTTAGGAGGTCATTCTTGCGCACATGCTCTTACTGGTTGATGTCTAAGGTTCCTCAATGCTGGTGACAATAATTATCATATACAACTAGCAGAATAATGAAAACGATGGATAACAAAGTATATGCATGTATGTACTATAGGACCTCTTGGCTGTGTGGAGCTTTCTGGATTCCCCAAGAAGCAGCTTCAGTCGCTGGTTCTGCAGACCTGGATGTCCTGTCTAGAGCAGGAACTGGGGCTCTGATCCTCCATATGTGTGACATTTATAATCTCTGATTCCAATCTCAGTTTTTGGCTTCATTCTAGTATCCAAAACACAAGGAGAGAGTTTGCAAAGATTTTAGGAGCAGGAGCTGTGGGGATCGTAAAGTGATTTTATAGGTGACGTATGATCCTACGTGGGCAGCCTTTACCCAAATGCCTCATCTTATAGGCTTTTCCTGCTGAAATGACATCTGCTTGCAGATTTCACCCCCCTCTCATTCTTTCCTGGTCAGGAGACGGACATATAGCTCCAGAAATCATCCTCTGCATTATTGAAAAAGAGGAGAGTAGCAGCAAAAAGTGAAGGGGGAGAGGGGTGGGGAGCCGGAGACAACACAACACATTTTGCAAATCCCTCCCTTTCGGGACCCGGGGTACTGGAGTAAGAATGGGCACTGACTAGCCGGACATTCCTAAGGTAAGTCACTTTGACTTTGCGAATCAAAACATTAAATACGAAATTTGTTACAATTTATGCAATGTGTATTTACAACCAGATAGAGTAGGAGATTTTATGAGGTTTTCTGTTGTTGTTTTCGTGACAAATACAAAGGGACCTGTTCTGCGGGTGTATTATGCCTGGCTATTGGCATACAGGTCTGAATGTGTAGCTTAGTCTGGGAGGGATTCCTGTCCCTTTTAAAAGAAATGATAAATTAGTACTAGACTGAGACCATTGGCAGAAAAATGGGTATTCTGCTCTCTGCAAACACACCCTGTGATTGTGTTTGTATTATATTTCTCTTTGAACTATATAGTAAGCAAATCAATCCAACTCAGCTCACAAGACTGGGAGCTGTGTGTAAAAGCATTCAAGCTCGGGTTGGCAATAAGCTCTCTCTATGGGAATACAATAGGGCCCCAGTGTGACATGAACAAAGAACTTAGAACTAGTTAAACTGCAGGACACGTCTACTGCCTGGGTGCTTGAATTATACAAAAAGGCCGGAGGAAAAAAA